>NW_027040498.1:1945000-3145000 GCF_037179485.1 Ochlerotatus camptorhynchus | reverse complement strand
GATGGCGAGTGGATGAAATAGGTAATGACATTTTGATATGTCAAATTGCATGACATTTGTTTTAGTACATCATCATTTTTGTAATTCCGGACCTGAGAACTAGGTGTCGCATGACCAGTTTTGGCTTTGCTTTGATTCGCCAATCCGTTAGAGTATCACATTTCATATAGGCTCTTTTCATGCACCACCAATGTAGAGTGCGCTAGCCAATTTTTAAAGAAAATGTCATCCAATCTATTTGTTTACATCATAATGACAATTTTCAAAACTCAAAACAATGTACATTTTATTGCACAACTTGCAAATTTGCATCGGGAGTGGTCGTATTTTTCGATTATCTACAAATCTGAACTGATTTCCACATTAAAAATCCGGAAGATCATAACCGCTGGGACAATTTAATAAATCTTAATTTTTCTCATCAAAAACATATGGAAGCCGGATCACTGTAAACCCGATACATAAAACAAAATATTCCACGTGGATGATAATTTCAAGGACCTGTGGTGGATAGATTAATCAGGAAAGGTGAAAATATTGTCCTCTTCCTATTGGCGAATCAAAGTTGGCACTCGTGGAGAATAGAATGATGGTTTCAGAATTTTACACAGTTAGGTATAAGCACAGAGAACAGACGTTCAAGTTCAGTCAGAAACTTGTGTAAAATAAGTGGGAACGTCGCCGTTACGTGGTGTTAGCATCTCCTGATTTTCTCTATAAATTTTCCACTTTCGACCAATTTGGCGCTAGTATCGATAAATTTTCTGTTGAAAATAGCCACTTGGCGCTACTAGCACTTAGTGTCTAGTGTGAAAGTAACGAGCCTGAAGGGCTACGTCCAAGATCCCCTAACCTCTGGTCAAGCCACGGAGGTCGTCTGGGGTGGGCAACACACGCCTCTTTTGTTACTAGCTCACCTTATAATTCAAATTTCTCAGGGTCGGCCACCGACCTCGGGAGGACTCAGAACAACCGATCACTTACCTTGCTGTGCCGAAATGAAATAACGAGCGGACAATAAACCCTCATCTGCCGAACATGCTGGCTCTTTCGATCAAAAAGATAAGTAATTGGAAAGTGTTTTTTAGTTTGAATTACATATATTAAAGCCTATTTCTTGCTGCACTGTAGCGCTGGGGCCCCGTTGACGGTGGGAATTAGAAGGAGGAATGACACGTACCTTTCTGCTTCGTGGTGGTTTCGTCGAAATTACCGAATGGTGCTGCCGATCTCGAGGGGTGAACGAACGACGGCAACGTCAGTGGAGATGTGTGCCGTATCCTAGTGGACTCTGCCACGTGGGTTCCACGTACAGTGGAGTCGGTCGAATCAGCTTTGCGGATCGTTAGCGGTAGATCGCAAGCTGAGGTGCTCGGGATGAAATTCACCTGCTGGCACGCTGGGAAACAGCGTAGCGTGCAACAGAATGGTGAAGTGAGTCAAACGGTAATTTACTCGACTTTGTACCGTGTAGCGTGGTACAAAACGGACCTCACAATCGCGAACTTTTCTGTGTTCGGGCTATTGGTTTAATCACCTGATTACTCCTTAGGGTAATCTTATCACCAACTCACTATGTTGCTCCTCGGAGCTTCACTACACCGTATCGACCTAACCTTTTAATGCGAGGGTTTTAATTAACTTCTGGTTTGTTTCCTAGTCCCGACTTGAGTGACGATCGCTCCCTCGGTAATCTGCTATCCAAGCCCTCCATCTTCCATCCTTTTCCTTTTCTCCCATCATCCTTTTCTTTTTCCTCCCGGATCCAGTGTTGATGTGGCGGTACCAATTGCCCATTTACAGCGTTTACTCCAACAAAGGCTTTTATACCACTTGCTTTCAGGCGGTGGCTCGATAGTAAAACTATTTTTAAATTCAAGTTAACAATGCTAGATTTTTGTATTATAATTAATAAACTATTCGCAGTTTTCAATGAGAGCCAGCAAAAGTTATTTACTAGGAAATAATGTTAATAAAATCTAGAAATTCAGTCAGATGAACATCTATTGTTCCGATTTCAAGTGGATCGGTAACAAGTGTAATTTGTGCAACGCCAGCGCCATCATGTTGTCAAAGAGGGTTTTTAAGTGGGGAAGTCGCCTTTAGTGGCGCTTAAGTCGAATAGGAATCTTTACACAAGTTTTTAGAGAAATCTTGTTCGAGCCTCCATGTCTGTTCTCTGTGGTATAAGAGTGCAATCTTAAAATTCTTTTATTTTGCAAATGGAGCATTTTATTTAAATCTGGTTAACGCTACGTTAGTAGAAAACTTAAGGACTACTCAATAGATATCAGGCATAACATTTGATAACGGCACAAAAGCATTTGTAAAAAAAACTTTCTAATGCCCTTTACACGTGAACCTCAGTACGCCCACTCAAACCAATACCACTTTCGGAAAGGTGATAGTTGCTCCTATCCGATGGTGTTGTTGGTTTGCGTGAGCGTACTTTGGTTCGCGTGTTAAGGGCCTTAGAAAGTTTGTTTACAAATGCTTTTGTGCCGTTATCAAATGTTATGCCTGATATATAATATAGAAAAAATAATTTCTTTTCAGATTTTTAGGTGTATACATAGATTTTAGCTTTTCTCCCACTGTAGCAGCAACCAGATTTAAATAAAATGCTTTATTTGCAAAATAAACGCATTTTAGGATTGCACTCGTATACCTTCCCGTGGAAAATTTAAAAACCATCATCACTTTCATAGTTCTTCTATTCTCCACGAGTGCCAACTTTGATTTGCCAACCCTAATAAAAATGTTATGGTTTATTTGCTTAACTACGTGTTCGTGGTATCATCCAAACCATTTGTGGAATAGTTCAATCATTTGGGTTATCGTTCGTGTATGGTAATTTTTTATTAGGGAATGCTTCACGGTGAACATTTCCACCTGCTACCTAGCTGTACAATGAATGTACATAATAAAATCACAAACGAAGTGACAGACGACTAACTGGCGAAGAAATCAATTAAAATAATGTAGATCGCTGTAATAGAATTTTCTTAGAAGCTTGTGCCATCATCCACCAGATGGGATAGTATTTTTGTTTTGGTTTTGCACAAAGTTGATTTTGTGTACAATGATTCTTTGACAATGTGCAAAGAGTGCGTATCATTTTGTCATTTTTTTATGCATTTCAGTTTTGAGTAGAGTGAAAGAGATAGAACCAAAACATTCTAGTACATTTGGTGAAAATGCTAGTTCAATCAAGTAGTAGTGTTGCCATGTGGTACAATCCAGTAGTAGTGGTGTTGCCATGTGGTACACTGAAAAATTGCAATAGCAGGTTAGTCACCAAAGTTTTCGAGCCGCTCCGTCTGTCACTTCGTTTGTGATAAAATGTTGTTACAATGATTGTTATTGCATTTTTCATTTATTTTATTGTTAACATGATTCGATCACGAACAATAATGAACAACTCTATTACAATAAAAATTGTTGTTACATTATATTTGTGTGTTTTCATTGTGGGTTACTTCACGAACAATACAAATAAATCTGATTGAAGCATGCAGACTATGAGAGGGTTAGCAACACTGCTAATGTAATCAAGATAGGCGCTGCTCGTATGGCTCTTGCTTTGACAGTTCGTTTGGCTCTATTCGTTGCCAAGTCAATTGAACCCCTACGACTAGATCGGTTTGAGTTGAACTCAACTCTCCTGCCTCATCTAAATCCCGCTTAATGCAGACCTTTTCCGTGCAGTCAATAATCATACAATAATAATAAAAAAATCCACCACTTGAAGATGTCAGGAGAAGATGTTTGTTATCACCTTTGTAAATTTTTGACCCACTTCGCCTGCTGGTCTCCTCTTCTATCATTTAGTTGTTGTACCCACTGGCTTGCATGCGATTCACCCCACTTATTTTATACAAAATTCAAATTCTACTAACCTATAACATTTTTAATAGACACTAGGTACATTTTTACTAACATTTACTAGCCTATAACATTTTTAATAGACAATAGGTACATTTTTACTAACAGTTACTAGCCCTACTACTAACCCTAAATTTAATCCAACACCACTTAACTCTAGAGACGTGACTGTACACAAAATAAAAGCACAGATAAAAAAATACTAACAATTTGTAACATTCGGTTACAATGTACAGTAAATAAAATTAATGTTTAAAATTCCTCTTACTGTCGGTCACCCACCATCGTTTTGATTCTCAGTAGTACCATAGAGGTAACTCTAAGACCACTGGGTCCCGAAGAAAATCATTATTATTTTTGGCTCACTCAGTACCAGAACAACGGTCCCAAGCAGTCCCAAGCTATTTCACTCACCCCTGCATGTTCTGCATGAATCCACACACCCCTGATGTTATCTGTCAAACTTTCATAGCGAATCAAAACAAACATAGTGTAGTAATAGAATTTCAACTAGAATAGGGTACGTTAATCATTTGCTTGGGACCAATAGGCTACTAAAGTGGTGAGCCAATTTAAAATCGTTAGTTTCGTATTGATTGTTGGTAGTACCACAAACGAAGTGACAGACGACTAACTGGCGAAAAAATCAATAAAAATAATGTGGTTCCCTGTAATAGAATTTTCTTAGAAGCTTGTGCCATCAGCCACCAGATGGGCTAGTATTTTTGTTTTGAATTGAACATAGTTTATTTTGTGTGCAATATGATCTTTGACAGTGTGCAAAGAGTGTATCATTTTGTCATTTTTTTATGCATTTTAGTTTATAGTAGAGTGAAAGATATAGAACCAAAACATTCCAGTACATTTAGTGTTGCCATGTAGTACAATCCATTAGTAGTGTTGTCATGTGGTACAATTCAGTAGAAGTGGTGTTGCCATATGGTACACTGAAAAATTGCAATAGCAGGTGCGTCACCAAAAGTTTCGAGCCGCTCCGTCTGTCACTTCGTTTGTGGTAGTACGCATAATACATAATTATTTTATGAAACTTTTTTTTTTATTTGGTGTAGCGTATGTATTTGAACAGTACAGAACCAATTGGACCAAATAGGAATTGATCAAGGACACTTCCGGTGTTTTTTAAGCTATTGCTATTATTGTCGATGATGAACAAAAAAATTTGTATAATTTGAGGTTCAAGCTTAACAGAGTACAACCAACGTGAAATAAACAAGGTTCCGGATGGCCATGAGACCGTCCTCCGAAAGATTCGGAGCATCGGTAAAATTGGTTCATCCATGAAACTGATTCTAGAGCTCAGCAGTTTGTTTTAATCTCTTGGAACTGTGATATAAGAAAAAAGGAGGTCGTGACGTAAACATGGACCTGGATGGGCATAAGACTGTCCTTTGGAAGATCTAGAACATACTTAAAAGTGGTAAATCCATGAAACTGATCCTATATATAGCTCCGCAGTTTATTTAAAAAAATATTAGGAACTGAGTTATAAGAATTAATTTGGGGTCGTGACATAAACATGAACCTGGATGACCATTAGACCGTCATTCCGAAGATCCAGAACATCCGTAAAAGTGTTTCATACATGAAACTGTGAAAAACTCGTGATTTTTTTCTAAAACTTCTCAGTTCAAAGTGTTTTCGAGAAAACCACGAAGTTCTAGAATCAGTATCATCTATGCACCACTTTTACGGATCTTCCGGAAGACGGTTTCATGGTCAATCGGGTCCATGTTTATGTTCCGACCCCAAATCGTTTCTCATATTACAGTTCCACTTGTTTTCGAAAAAACCATGGAACTCATGGATCAATTTTATTGATTGACCATTTTACGGATGTTCCAGATCTTCCAGACGTCGATCTAAAGCCATGCAGGTACATGTTTATGCCATGACCCCAAATTCTTTCTTATATCACAATATCCTAATGTTTTTGAAAAAAAAAAAAAAAACGGGGAGCTCTAGGATCAGTTTCATGGATTGACCATTTTTAAGGATGTTCCAGATCTATTATGGTCCTATGCGTTCTAGGTACATGTTTATGTCATGACCCCTGATTACTTTTATATATGACAGTTCCAAGTGTTTTCGAAAAAAAAAACCGTGGAGCTCTAGGATCAGTTTCATAGATTGAACACTTTTATGGATATTCCGGATCTTCCGGAGGACGGTCCGATGGCCATCCGGGTCCATGTTTATATCCTGAACTCAAATTCTTTCTTATATCACAGTTCCTAATGTTTTCGAAAAAACCGCTGAGTTCTAGGATCAGGTTTATGGATAGTGAGGGGGGCGACTCTATCTACGATGCAGGAAAAATTGTGTTTTGCTGTGGTTAGCTGCGTGCACGCTTAGTAGATAGAAAGAAGATTTATGACGATTTTGAAGATTTCTTGTAAAAAGATGATGCACGCTGCAAGTAGATGGGTGAAATGAAGGAAGATTTTTCGAAGATTTATTCGCTAGTGTGAGATTTGTTGAGCATCTAGAATTGAGATTTAGATGTGTCGCCCCCCTCGATGGATATACCACTTTTACGGATGTTCCGGATCTTTCAAGGACCGTTCCGTTGTCTCCAGGTTCCATATATAGGAACCATGATTGTATTCTGGCTAATTATGAACATTTGTGCCTATTTATCTAAATTATGGATCTTAGGCCACTTGCAAAACCCATAAACACACCTTTTAAAAAAACGTGTAACGACTCTTTTTGCTTTTGAAAAAGTAGACGGCCCTATCAATCTTTCTGCAATGAAAATGTTCTACACAAGGGGGGGAGGTGGCTGTCAAATACGAACAATCGTCGCCTACCTCGCATAACTGGTTCCAAACGTAAACAAGCCATAAGAAACCTACAGCGTTTGTTTACGTTTAGAACCAGTTTCATACAAGATGATCAGCCTAGGAATTCTATTGGTACCATAATTTTTTAAATTCATCAAGAAATGGCTAAGTTATGTCATTGAAAACTTGTTGTTACACGTTTTTCGGAGGCTTCGTAGTCAGCGTAAAGTATTTTACCCACCGTATGGAGTGTTAAGAAGAAATAAATAAAGAATTGTCTTCGGTGAAGTTGTACAAGCTTTGTATGCGGTTGTATGTATGTAAGGTAGCCACCATCCCTTCGAAGATCTTGTCTTGTATGCAGCTCCACTTAATAGCAAGATCAATTTGAGCTACCGATCTGAATTCACAATATCGTTGTATGAAGGGCCAAAAACGGTGGGGTGGACCCGTAAGCAGAGGCACTTACGCGAAATCCACGGGAATTTAAGAATCTCCTTCCAACGATACGATCCAACAAATCGAATAACGCAATTCGCAATACTTATTAAGCTTCCTACAGGATGGTTTGTTAAGAAGGGCGCGTCAATCTCCATGAAACTGTTGGAGTAGAATTCACACCATCACAATCGAATCGGTAGGATAAAGAAAATGATAGTGTTTATTCCCTCCTAGACTCCGGTTGTCATACCACTCCAATCGTCCAGTTCCAGGTCAAATGATACCCTGATGCTCCCTCCCAACCCAGTATTTATTTATATATATAGTAAACATATGTAATGGAGAAATGAAATATATCAGAACATTAAAATACGTAATAATGAAAATACATTTATATGGATAAAAAAAACTGGTATTCCGCAATGAAAATAATAATTATTTTACATACAATATGATGCAGCTCTATGTCTCCTCAGCTCCCAATAAGGAAGATGTAACCCTGAAATTTCCAGGTTATATTATGCAAATAAATATTTTTAGCTAGAATGATACTTGATATGTTTGTGTTGTGTTATGTTGTGGGAGAGCTTGGGATTAAACCCATGATGTTCTGCTCATTAAGCAAAACCGATCCCTCTAAGGTTATCGAGCATCTCAAAACCAAAACACTAGATGGCAAAACATGATTAAGCCCTCACCTGGTATGTAATGAACAACAGAAATACGCGATAATTCATATATTTACGATAACTTTTATAGCACCTTAGTTAAACCGATTGACAAGAGCTATATAGAACGTGAAATAAACGCATCAAAACAAACCATTGGAAGCTCTTATAAAACACCTGAGTTGATCAAACATTGAATAATAGCTTCCAGAGTTGTACAAGAATGTAGTTGTATTGCCATTTGGTTAAAAGCTTCAAAAGCTGCTTGGAGCACTCTTAAATGATTGTTTACGTTCGACCAACCACCAACCACAATTTTGTTGCTAAAAATAGCACAAGTGATAGGCACGTTTATATGACCATAAGGCAATGCTTATTCGACTGCAAGAAAAGTCACTCAAGATGAGCTTCATATACTTCTCTCATATGATCAAAATATGTATTCAAGAATAGAGCAGATGGAAACAGAAGCGGCTGGCAATCTGGGGATCATGAGTTCGAATCTTGCTTCGAGAAACCCCTCGGTGGAGTAGAGGTAAATTATATATAGGTGTTATTAATAAATGTAAACATTAATTTAAGACATATATCATATAATCAACGATAACATTTCTAGATAAATTCACTCAATTAATGATTGGAGAGATTAATTGAAAGAATATCAATCAAAGATTAAACAGATACTTGTTACTACTTCCTCCATGATCACAGAATGTGAGTTATGGCATAATTACATATTTTTTCAATGTGCACAAATAAATTAAATTAATAAAAACTGTACAATCAATTATTTTGGCGTACCACGACAATTGTTAAACTAATTTTAATCTGTGAATATTGTGAGTACTTACACAACGGTTATTAAGGAGTCATTGAAAAGTGCTATAAACGCTTTTCACCGCTTGCTGTATAGTGATTATTTAGGAGTCATAAAAGAGTGCAACAAACGCCTCTCAGGTTTCCTCTCTACTAAATTTCAAAGCAGCTGTCAGGAAGTGTCTGCAAACGTTGTATAAGAGCTTTCACCAAAATAATAAAGCTTGAGTTTAAATATGTATCTATAAACGTTGTATAAAAGTTTCTTCTACTCCTATACCGCGTATACATATAATGCTGTAGTTGAACAGGTTCTCCAAACCAGTGTAAACAAGAGTTTTACAGAAGTTGTAATAAACAAATTGCACAGTTATTATTCAGCATGCAGTTGAATAAAATCACAATGGAAGCGTTTCTTCAACAAGAAATTGATTTTGGGTAAACGTTTTACTGAATACGTTAGACAACACCTTTGTGTTGCAGTTGTATAGGTTCTCCAAACCAGTGTAAGCAAGGGTTTTATAAAAGTTGTGGTGAACACATTGTGCAATTATTATTCAACATGCAGCTGAACAAAATCAAAACGAAAGCGTTTCTTCAACTGGAAATTGTTACTTGGGATGTCTATCCAGCTTTTAACGGTTGACTGCCATAATATTTGAATCACCACTTTCTTACATATGAGGATTACCATTACGATAAAGACTAAGATGGCTATAGCCGGCGCTGGTGGTGTAGTGGTAAGCGTGACTGCTTTCTCACCCCAATGGGTCTGGGTTCAATCTTAGCCGAGGTCGGTGGGATTTTTCTGAGGCATACAACGGTGCCATAAAAACGGTAAGCGTCTAATGTAAAATATCTATCACCCATCGGTCAAATTAAAGGGAAGCTAGATTTGTATGACATATTTGGAATGTCTACGCAGTGTCCTCGGCAAAGGAATTGGTGTTAACGGTGACTCTATAGCTCTTTACTCCTATGGTAAAATCCATAAGTAAACGTTAGACTGTGCGTGAACCATGGCGGACTTCGCACTATCCTTTCACTCCACCGAAAATTCACATGAGAAACTATCAATCTTTGCTAGAAGAGACAATTTTTGACGGTGCTAGGCTATTCAAATGCAATGACGTTTATATAAGGTCTGGGCCAAAGGGCTTATTGGTATTAGTGAAATGTGCAAATGTTTAGTGGTGTTCGTATTTTATTGCAATGTTTATCTTTCTTATTTATCTGTTCTCAGTATGTTGGCAGTGACGTATTTCTATCTGTTCTGAGATGTTCAGCAATGTTTACAACATTTTTGTTTCTAACACCAGCAAGCTGCCTGTTGGCCCAGACCTTATATAAATGTCATTGCTTCAAATGGACCTTCGCTTTTTGGGAATTTCGGACTAAGCACAACGTCCCATTTACATGAGTTATTGCCATTGTATTTCCGTTTGTTTAATACTCAAACATCTGCCTGACGACGGTTATGTAAACATTTCATAAACTATGTTACTGTGGTAATTATTTGTGTTCTTTTACCTCTTTCCTTGTGTCTGTGTACAGTATTTATCGCAAAAAAGAACCTACATCGCCTATATTTGGTTTGAATAACTGGTTTCACATACTTTCTAAAAGTCTTACAAGTTTCACAAACTGTCTATTAATGTAAACTACGGGTATTGTGTTGGTTGTTGTTTCATGTTTCTGTCGCTATATGTGGCAATTTTTTCTCATTTAATGGTATTTTTGTTGTATTTATTTGGTTTTTTGACTAGATTTATTTCTTGTACGCGTTTCCGAGCATGCGAGCCGGTACTAGGAATACATATTTACAGTCACGTAAATATGGCAAAGTGCTTTCACTTAGAGCTAGCGTATCTACGCGAGTACTTCAGTTTTGGTATCATTCGTCACTGGTTGTTGACATTACATCTAGCATCTATGCACCTGACTTTTTTGCTTAAAATTAGAACTTAATCAAATGATCTAAAATTTTACCATTAGAAGGAAAACAAATTTGGAAGCGTCCGAAAAAACATCACTACAAAACTTTATTTTGCTTTTTAGTTGGTAGACTTTCCGATAGATTCCATTCCTAATTGTTTAAACAACTAAGGTTATGGCCGAAATCAATGACTAGATTTGTTTGTTTGTTTGTTTCTTTCTTTGGTTCGCGTCTGTAGGATACTACATTGTGCGAGGCGACTAGTGTTATTCAGTGTAACGCAAAACGACCCAAGGCGGCGTACACTTCGGCGCGTTTCTCATCGATCGCTACGTGCATTGCTGGACTGTACGGATCGAACTGCAAGATTCGCTTTTTTCTCCGGTAGATTCCTTCCTTACGCATCAATGCACATGCTAGCAGCTCCTGGAATAGAATAAGAAATTAACAACATTGCTAACTGTTGCGTTACTCCCTCAACCATACATCATTGATGGGGAACTTGAGAAATTTAAGAATACTACGTAGCGTTCCTTCCACATTCTCCACTAGGTCATCGTAGAAGACTAGTTTTACTTCTCCGGTGAAGTTTTTCGCCCAGGACAGGTTAGTCTGCTCCCAGGCCCACAGCTTGTTCTTGACGAATTGCGTCCAATCTGGAGTGATAACGAAAATGACAAACACTTGAACAAATCCTTCCGACACACGAAAAAGTGTACTTACACCGCCCTTTGGTCCGACGGTATCGGTCTGGCGAGGCAAATCCGACGTGACCACCACTTTGGCGGTTGAACTCAGCTAGAATGGCTTTCTCAGGGTCTCGGATGAGCAAAATCACTTTACTATATGGGGCCCACGCTTGTGGACCCCATTCGTGCGTTTTCACTACCAGAACCTGCAATACGGTAAAGGTTATTGAGATGTCGTACATTCGATGAATACAAATACGGCAGACTAAGATGGGCTGAATATGTAGCCGAAGTTAAACTGCAAGAGATTGACATCCACCTGCGTTTATTGAAAGATAGTTCAAGGATGAATTTTCAAAACCACGAATCTGCTATTGTAAACAGAAATTCAATCGTCAATTTGTCAAAACTCCTAACTAACAGGTAAACTAACTCACCATCATTTTAGGGAAACCTTGGGTGAATATATCAAAATATTTTTTTTTTTAATTTCATTTTCTTGACTTACACACTTAAATCATGGTGACCAGAAAGTCCTGGTTTATAATTTCCCGATATTTTCCGGAATTTTGGAAATGTTCCGGTTGTGCGATATAGATTTTTTTTTTCCTTGATTTGTTTTCCGTCGATCTTGTTTTCCGTGCTGAGCACCAATGCTACCGAAGCCAGGGAGGCAGCTCCCACACCTGGACCCTACCTATCGATCCATCATCAACTCATGAACCGGGCACCAACGGCTTTACTTCCCATACGAAGGAAGGTGTGATCAGAGATGTGTTGGTTTTGAACCCAGGCCTGCTGGGTCGAGTGGTAATCACGCTTACCACTACAGCACCGGCGCCACTATGCGATATGCATTTAAATGAAACATAAAATCGAATGCGATTGAGCCGAAGAAATAGATTAAATGGGTCATTGCTAAGCCAGCAGCATTTTTCCTGGATCTTGAATTTGGTTTTGCGGTTCATTGTTTGTCTATGTTATATTAGTTTATTTGAAAATTCGCTCAAAACTCTGTACAGGAATATTCTCAAGCATTTCATTTACAATCATTTTCCATCACACAGTTCAGATTGGATTAAATTTGAATTTCTCTCTGGGAATCCCTCGAGAATTTCTTCATAACAGTCCAGAAATTCTCTGCAGAATATTGCAAAGAATTCATGAAATTCATCTTTAGATTCTCATCGAATTTTATAGTTATTTTCATCCAAATTCGACTGAAGTCGCCTTGAAATTCCCATGCAATCTACCTTATAATTGTCTTTACATTTTACTCAGAATAATTTTTGAGTTCTTCTCTTTATTCTTCCGGAAATCCTCGTGGAATTCTCTTAAAATTATCAAAAAACTCTTTTTGAGATGCCCTTGAAATTATCCTCGTCATCCCGTTAAAAATCTTCGGAATTATCCGAAACCTTGGTACCTGCCACCTATCCTGGAATCCTCTTCACAATTTTCAAGGAATTTTCCATTAAAATTTTACTTTGAACTCCCACAATTGACTTCGCGTTCTACTCAAAATTTTCGTAAAGTTCTTCCCAAAACTCACTTGGAAATTTTCTATTAAATACTTGTTAAATGATATCATTTGAATTCATTCTAAAATGCCGTCCAAGTGAAGTGCCCTCAAATATATTCTCGTTTTTTTTAGCTGAATCTCGACTAATTTTTCACTGATAGGGGAAATGAATGTAATGTCGGCCTAAATGCCTCCAATTTGGGTCCATACATAAATTCAGCAATCGACTAAATTTTCAATAGCGACCAAAAATATCCATTAGTACTGTCCCAATAACGCGTTCATCTAGATAAAATTGATAAATAGCAGATTTTTAGCGCTGGCCCAATAATAGATCCATAGGACAACATTAGAGTCATTTCCCGTTCCCCTACCCAGAAAAATAAAATGCCGAGCTGTGACAATCTTGGCAATACAAATTAAGTGTGTAGACTTAAAAACAAAAGTATCCGTATAACAAATATTGTTCCTTACAAAAGCGCTATCTTTTACATGTGTTAGATTTTGAAAATGCTCAAATATTTTCGTTAATATTTAGAAATATTTGATAATATTCTCAAATATATCTAAGTAGTCTTGCCTCTTGGGGGAAAATACGATTTTGGAAGGTATACACACTTAATCTAGCTCGGTAAAATCTTCAACAGCCGATTACCTCGGCATTTACTTTTACTGATATCTCTGCAAAATATCTGTTTGTTAGCTGATATCTCAGCAACATGTTATTTGTTAGTTGAGGCTCGACAATTGTTTTACTGAATCTCAGCAAAATAAATTGCAGAACTACTCGGCTGTTGGAGTCTCGGCGAATAAAAATTAAGTGCGTAGGTTAAGCCGGATCTCCACTTTGGGGGAAATAGGGCACCCGACCAACCATTTCGTTAAATTTCTTTAATTTTCGATATATCGATCTTCAAAGACATTCATATGAAAAATCGATAGCGATCGTCACCATTTAATGAATAAATGTAAAGATACTAAAAGCCTGATCGTGAATCATTTATAAACATCTTTATCAAAATGTTGCTACTAATCGTTACCAGCACGCTATTTCGAGGCTACTCAGTGACTGGGTAGATCGCACTCATTTGTGTATGCTGTATAGAGTTGTCAAAAACACAACTAACATTTTCAGCTTTGTAAGCCAACTTTTCCAGCGTTGTGCTGTAAAGTAGCTGAAAAGAAGCTGCAGATACAGCTACAAGCAAAAGCTAGCAAAATAGTTTTGGAGAGCGTTTACTCAACTTTCTCACAACCATTATTCAATTTGTCAGTCGCACTGAATAACATCAGCCAATAAACGCTAATGTCACTTCTATACACACACTACCCAACTTTCAACTTGTAGCTGCAAAACAAAGCTAACAAAGTGAATATATTACTCATTTGATGGCTTCTACACAACCAACCACTCTTGCTGAATAACATAAACATCAAAAGTGCTTTTTCAACAACTAAACAACCTGTACTCAGCTTATAAACTGTGTTAGAGCGAATTCGGAAGCATTTTCACAGTCAACTAGGTTTATTTTTAGACGTGTGCAGTATTACAGCTTTTACTCTGCTCTTTTATAAGAAGAAAATTGATTCATGTGTACTATTATAAAGCCTCTACTCAGCGATTTTGTTGTAGAAGAGAATGTTGATTTGTTTACATAAGTTCAAAGTGTTGGCGTAGCACAGTTGGTAGTATCAAGGTTTGCCAATGAGGTCGTCTCGAGTTCGATTCTAGGTTCCGGTGCAGGGTAAATAATTTGGTGATGATTTGTAACTAATTTCGATTAATTTGATTAACAGCAAAATAAACTCAATAAATTCCTTCATAAAAAGCGTAAACAGTATTTAACTCGGCTTCAAGAGAAAGCTTGCGTAGTGATTATTGGATAACCGAGAAAAGGTTGAATAAGCGCCTTTCAAGTTCACACACAACTAAACAGCAGGATAACAGCTGTATAGAAGCGTTAATGGATATGCAATAAGAGCTTCTCCCGACCGTTCCAACAGCCATAAGTAGCTGACTAAGTTCGCCAAATTTGCTTGTATAGAGGTTGAGTAAAGGTTTCCTCATATCGTATAACGTTTAAATACAGGCAGTCTGTGGTTTAATCGTTGTTGTGGCTGATTCTCCATATTTTGGTTTCATTTAATGATATCTAATTGAAAAAACTACTTGGTCACAATTTAGATCACCATTTGAGGACAACTATAATTTAAAAAATTAAATTAATAAATTAAAGGGTGTATTAAGACTGAGAAATCCATTAAACAAAGCAATTCAATTTTGCTTTCAGAGGGTCACAATTAGCTATTTTAGCTGTAATGAGTAATTGTCTTGAGTGAGTACTATTCCTTATAGCTAATCGCGTATTGTGCCACTCTGGAATCAAAATTTACAGGTTTTATGTGTCATACACAAACTTTACCTCTTCTTCTTGAATCTTACATATTAAAATTATTATTGTAATATCTGATAGTTTCATGATTTCGAAAAGCAGTATTTTAGCTGTAATGAGTATGTTCAGGCCTGGATGTTAGTTTATGGTTTTTTTTATTGTGTTGAGGAAAAATGCTATACAAGGAGCTAAACTGCGGTAGAAACTCCGAATCAAACCCAATTTTTAATATAAAAAAACATTATGCAATGGCATTCGTTAAAACCATTAATAAAAGTATTGATTGAAGCTTGATTGTCAAGTCCCATCCCGGGTTTACACCAGTGTCTGTTTTTATCAATTACCATCACCATAAGCAATGACTAGCGCTTCAACCCAGTGTAGATTAAAGCACTATTGAAAAAGTATGCACGACTGTCATCACAAAAATGAAAAAAAGTTGTTCCAATCTAGCAACATTTAACAATCGTCTATTGAAGAAACGACTTGTTGGCCATTTTATTCAACTGCATGCTTAATAGTACTTGTACTATTTTTAATAATAACTTCTGTTCAGGCTTTGTTCACACAAATCTGGAGAATTTATTCAACCACAACACTGAACTACTGGTGTTGTATAAGGTAAGTCGAGAAGCTTTTATTCGACTTATATGAGTTGTAACAGAGTTTATACGATAAAATTTTTGATTATTCAGCGTTTATTAGACATCACTGCTTCCTTAAAACAGTGATGCTCTGTTTACGCTTGATTCTCAAGTGAAGTAACGTTTAATTAGACATTATTATACATTTATTAAACGATTATAAAACTGTGGGAAAATTAACCCTAAAAATAAGAAGGACGGGAACAGGGGGGAAGGATGTGTTTCTTAAGTGTATTGCATTTCATTATTTCTGAAGTGGCTCGCACCACTCAGATATTAGAAAATGTATTATATAATTATACATGTCGTTGTATGGGATTCGAACCTTCCGATCACCAGCCGCTTGCCTTGTCATCTGAGCTATCCTAGAATTCATCATATGGGCAATTCAATAATCAATAAAAGCTTGCATGATAGTAAATATCTATCAGCACTCCCGATCGCAAATCTAGCTCCTTGAAGGCCCTGTGGGAATGATTAATTCATTCATCGTTGTTTTAAATGAGACCAATGTTGCCTCTTCATTATCGTGAGTCATGTGATCGATGATTACTATTTAAATTAATTATGTTCTACACAAATAAAAAAAGGGTTGAGCTTGGGACTGAACTCACGACCTTCTTATTGGAAAGCGGAAACGATAACCACTACTCTACTTATTTCGCTTTGTTGTAAGACTGAATCAGTGTTTTCGAATAATTAATCTAATACGTCGTTTATAAAGCATTTACAAATCATGTGATTACAACATGGACGCATAGTGGTATAAGAGCTATTATGCTAACTGTATTCACCTTTATTCAGCAATATTGTAAAGTAATGCAATGAAATCTAATAAAGGGGCTGGAGAACATTTATTAGACGTCTAATAAAGCATGTAATTAAATCAATTGAAAACAGTCCGCATCGTGCTCTCTTGCCGTGCGGATCTATTTGCTTTTTGCTGAAGGAAGTGTTACTACTACCTAAAGCTACAACAAATTTAAACAGCACTTTTCAGTGCTCAACCTGTAAAATTTCTACCTTGTTCAACTTTATTCCTCTTCGATCCTTGTTTGGACCCTACCCGAGGTAATCCTTCTTGGATATCGATTTGGAAAATTCCTCTTCGATCCTTCAGATTCTTATAGTAATCTGCTTGGAAGTCGATTTGGATAAAAATTTACTGCCGCCATGGCGCCTAAACGCAAAAGAAAGGGGCAAACTCTTGACCCCCCTTCTGATGAAATTAATTTGAGCAATCAATTTGATTTGCTCACGGATGATGAGAATGATCCATCATCCAAGAAAAATTCTAGTAAACTTTCCCGGCTTAATGCCAAGAAGGAAAAGATTCCCCCTATTGTGATAACCACTTCCGATTTCCATGCTCTTCGCATGGAACTTTTGAACTTCGTGAATGTTAAGTTTTCTCTACAAATTGGACGTCGGGGTGAATGCCGTGTATTGGCTGAAACCTTGGACGGATTTAAATGTCTTCTCAAGTATCTTACTGAGAAGAAGCACAATTTTTTTACTTACGACACCAAAACTGAACGTGTGTTCAAGGTTGTCATGAAAGGGGCCCAGTGGTGAATCCCTGGATCAGATCAAAGATGAACTGGCAAAATTACTTGGAGTTGTGCCACTCCAAGTAATCAAAATGAAAATGAAATTCCGTCCTGGCGATTCGCGCAACGGGATTTCTAATGATTTTTATTTAGTTCACTTCAAGTCTAGTGAGCTAAACAACCTTAAGGCCTTGGAAAAAGCTAGCCTTATGCTCCATGTCCGAGTGAAGTGGGAACACTTCAGGAAGACTGGAGGAAATTTCCAAAACCTCACTCAGTGCCGTAAGTGCCAGGGTTGGGGTCACGGAACTAAAAATTGCTACATGCCAGCTAAATGCATGAATTGTGGTGATTCCTCTCACGCAAAGGACGACTGTCCTGTGAAGGAAGATCCTAAGAAATTTAAATGTTCAAATTGTGGTGAAAACCACAAATCCAATTTTTGGGAATGTAAGACTCGCAAAGCGATCCTACAATCTCGTTCTAACCGTCAGGTAGGAAACGGTCCACGTTTCCGACCAGGTACAAATTCCTCTGCTGTTAACAACGGTCAGCGAGGAACAAATACTACATTCGTACCCGTAGGTACAAATATCACCCCTGCTTCAAATTTTTCATCTGTACCTACTCCCCTCGCTGCTAACAATGTTCAGCGAGTTAATGGAGCTACCTATGCTGCTATTGCACCGGGTAGAAATCAAAATACTAACCAAAGTAATTCTAACGGAAATTTTGACAATTTTGACTTAGGAAGCATTACTGCACCTAAAATGGAATTTTTACAGAAATCATTAATTGACATGATTTCTGATATGCTTAAATCTAACTCCATGTTTGATGCTATTCAAACTGGAGTAAAATTTGCAAATAATATTGTCATGACTTTAAAATTCAGTAATGGATTTTAAAGCATTAAATATTTTAAATTGGAATGCTCGATCTCTTAAAGATAATGAAGACGAGCTATTTAACTTTTTGAGAGTTCATAACGTGCATATTGCCGTTATAACTGAAACGTTCCTTAAACCTGACCATAAGGTTAAGAAGGACGCAAATTACTTGATTTATAGAAATGATCGTCTTGATGGACCCTGTGGTGGCGTTGCCATCATTATTCATAGACGAATCAAACATAAAATTCTTTCTTCATTTGAAACCAAAGTTTTTGAAACTTTGGGAGTTTCTGTTGAAACAAAATTTGGACAACTTACGTTTATAGCTGCCTATTTGCCATTCCAATGCGTAGGCCAGAAAAAGAATTTTCTCAAGGGTGACCTCCAGAAACTTACCCGTCATAGGTCTAAATTCTTCATTATTTGTGATTTTAATGCAAAACACCGCTCATGGAATAATGCTCAAAGCAATTCCAATGGTAATATTCTGTTTGATGATTGTTCTGCAGGTTATTACACTATTCAATATCCAAACAGCCCAACATGCTTTTCTTCAGCAAGAAATTCCTCAACTATTGATTTGGTCTTAA
This sequence comes from Ochlerotatus camptorhynchus, assembly GCF_037179485.1. Lineage (NCBI taxonomy): Eukaryota > Metazoa > Arthropoda > Insecta > Diptera > Culicidae > Ochlerotatus > Ochlerotatus camptorhynchus. The sequence continues at coordinate 3,126,169 of NW_027040498.1, read as the reverse complement.
CTGATTCATGTCAACTTTGTAGCCAATTGGTAACTCATGCTGACTTCGGTTCTGATCAACTTCCAGTAACTTTTGAAGTATCCCAAGAAATAATTTGTAATCCCAACAGCTCTACTTTCAATTACCATAGAGCTGATTGGGAGCAGTATCGAACATTTATGGAATATAACTTCGATCCAAACATTCCTTTGCAAACCAAAGAAGAAATTAATTATGCTCTTGAATCTCTGACTACTTCTATCGTTGCAGCAAGAGCTGCCTCAGTACCAAAATGTGAGGTTAAATTCGATTCAATTATAATAAACGACGATCTTCAGCTCTTGATCCGTCTTAAAAATGTCCGTAGGAGACAATATCAAAGAACACGCGATCCTGCCATGAAGGTTATCTGGCGGGATTTGCAAAAACAAATTAAAAAGCGATTCTCTGCCCTGAGGAACAAAACTTTTGAAAATAATATTTCTAAATTAGACCCGAGTTCCAAACCCTTTTGGAAACTCACAAAAATTTTGAAAAAACCTCAAAAGCCTATTCCAGCGCTTAAAGAAGGTGGTAAAATTTTGATCACAAATTTGGAAAAAGCTCAGAAACTTGCTAAGCAATTCGAGAGTTCCCATAATTTCAGTTTGGGTCTTACTAGTCCTATTGAGAATCAGGTTGCTGGGGATTTTCTGAATATTTTCTCTCGGGAAAATATTTTTGATGATTCCTGGGGGACTGATTTGGACGAAGTAAGGTGTATAACTAAAAAGTTTCAAAATATGAAAGCTCCAGGTGATGATGGAATTTTCTATATCCTCATCAAAAAACTCCCAGAGAGTACCTTGTCTTTCTTGGTAAAATTATTTAACAGATGTTTCCATTTGGCATACTTTCCTGATAAATGGAAAAATGCAAAAGTTGTTCCAATTTTGAAGCCGGATAAAAATCCAGCTGAAGCTTCTAGCTACCGTCCAATAAGTTTGCTTTCTTCAATAAGTAAACTTTTTGAAAAGATAATTTTGAATAGAATGATGCTTCACATCAATACGAACTCAATTTTTGCAGATGAGCAGTTTGGATTTCGCCATGGGCATTCAACTACTCATCAACTCTTAAGAGTTACCAATTTAATTCGTTCAAACAAATCGGAAGGCCACTCAACTGGAGTTGCTCTTCTAGACATAGAAAAAGCATTCGACAGTGTTTGGCATGAAGGTTTGATTGCTAAATTGAAAAAGTTTAATTTTCCACTTTATATTATGAAATTAGTTCAAAATTATTTAACTGACAGAACTCTGCAGGTAAATTATCAAAATTCCAAATCTAATCGACTACCTGTTAGAGCAGGAGTTCCTCAGGGTAGCATTCTTGGGCCTATTTTGTATAACATTTTCACTTCGGACCTCCCTGATTTGCGTCAGGGTTGCCACAAATCTTTGTTCGCTGATGACACAGGCATTTCAGCTAAAGGAAGAAGTCTTCGTGTTATTTGCAGCAGACTGCAGAAAAGTTTAGATATTTTCTCTTCTTATTTACAAAAATGGAAGATTTCTCCCAACGCTTCCAAAACTCAACTTATAATATTTCCACATAAGCCTAGAGCTTCGTTTTTGAAACCTAGTAGTAGTCACATAGTCACTATGAACGGAGTTCCAATTTCCTGGTCAAACCAAGTGAAATATCTTGGATTAATACTTGACCAAAAATTAACTTTTAAAGATCACATTGAGGGCATTCAAGCTAAATGTAACAAATAAATTAAATGTTTGTATCCTCTTATAACAGGAAATCCAAACTTTGCCTGACGAATAAACTTCTAATATTTAAACAAGTTTTTAGACCGGCCATGCTTTACGCTGTGCCAATATGGTCTTGTTGTTGCACTACCAGGAAAAAAGCACTTCAAAGGATTCAGAACAAAGTTCTGAAAATGATTTTGAAGTTGCCTCCCTGGTACAGTACTACCGAGGTACATAGAATTTCGAATGTTGAGACTTTAGAACAAATGTCTAACACAATAATGAATAATTTCAGGCAAAAATCGTTGCAATCCTCAATTGCAACGATTAATTCCCTTTATACATAGATAAGATTTAGTTTTAGTTTTTAGTTTTAAGATATCAATTGTTATACTGACATGCAGGTTAAAAAACCTGTTTAAAATACTTAATTGCCAAGACATGAACAATGTAAAAACACTTAGATATATATCATAACAATTAAGGCTGGTACGTTACTGCAGTAACTGGAGCACCTAGGTTAAAAATGAAATGTTATTTATTTTGAATTTGGAACAAATAAAGAGTTAAAAAAAAAATCAATTGAAAACAGTCGAATGAATGTGTCAATGTATGTACAAATTACACTTATTCAGTTTGTTATTAGATCGAACTTCTGGCGTTGAATTGGGAAGACATTTAACAGTTTTACAGCTTTTAATAAGTAAATTAATCAGATTAAATGTGCATCTATCGATCTCAATGAGCTTTTTTCAGCACATAATTTGACATCCTGTTTTATTCAGCATTGTACACTGTTATACAGCATTTATTCAATGTGTATGCTTATTTGTGACTTTGAATTGTTTGTTGGGACGTCCATACTCTTACTTGGCTGTGTTCCATTTGGTGAATTTTCACTTAAATTCGACAAATGGAAAATTTTCAAATAAACCTACTATTTCACCAGACTTATTTCTGACAGACAGGGAATCAATTTACAGCGGCGCCAGTGGTGTAGTGGTCAGCGTGATTACCTCTCACGCCAGCAGGCCTGGGTTCAATCCCATTCGGCGCCGTCGGGATGTTCTGAGGCATAACATCTCTGATCAAGGGAAGTAAAGGCGTTGGTCCCCGGTTCATGAGGTGATGGGTCGATAGGTAAGGTCCAGGTGTGAGAGCTGCCTCCCTGGCGTCGGTAGCATTGGTGCTCAGCACGGAAGACAAGATATAGAAGAGTCGGTAAAGTAGAAGTCGATAAAGTGGAATATTGTAGAATATTGAACTATGGTGGGCAAAGCTATTGATATCACCATATGAGACACATAGAATCCAAGTGTGTCACAATTCAAATCCATAGTGTTCAGGCATGGTTCATAGCATAAGATTCACACATGAAATGGATGTGTTTCACAATAAGCGCAAAATTAAGTGTGAGACACATGATGATGGCGTGTGGAATTTTTTGAGTGTACTTCGTGCCCTACCCTTTTTAGTTTGAGAAAACTCTTTTTTTTGCATAACAATGCTGTTTAAACTTACTAATACTTACCGATGAATTAGCAACATTTTCTGCCGGAAACCCACTCTTCAGTAGGCCGTAATCTTTGTACACGCTTCCGGTGAACATTCCTGCAAGTAATATATTATTAGAAAATTACTGTCGGATTTCAATGCATTGACCGACAACAAATTCGCTTACCCGTAGACTGCTGCAACAGGTACCGCAGCCACGTGTTTCCGCTTCCGGGAAACGACACCAGCGCCGTTAGTTCCCGTTTGTTGGAAGACTTCTGGTGCCCATCGTTGACTATCCTATCACTAGTTGCTATCTTATTGGTATTAAATTTGTTGCTGTTACTATTAGGCCATTGCGAAGACGAATGAAAGTCGGCCGCCGTGGCCGACCGTTTGGAGCTATGATCGATGACATCGTTGTGCCGTTGCGGTTGGTCATGCTGGATTTGCTGGAACTGTTTCACAAAATGGCCGGGAAAGGTCTGCAGCAGCTTGTAGACCTTTGGCGGCGGTGGAGGGCTGTCCATGTAGCGGAGCTCGGTGCACCATTGAAGGGGTGGTTTCTTGCCTAGCAGTCCGATGTCTCGGCTCCGGAGGGTTTCGAACTCGCCGTATCCTCGGCCATGGTTACGCTTCTGCTGCGGGCTCTGAAGGCTGACAAACGACAGGAACAGAATACCGCCGATGTACACCAGGATGGTACCGGCCAACCCAAAGAGTCGCCAACCTCGCAGTGCCATGGCAGGGCATTTTACAGAAGCTGAAATGAGGAAAATTGAAAAATGAATTTTTCATCCGATTCGATTTGACCTGCCCGCACATTTCATATTTGCATTTCTCCGAAGTGGCTTACATTTAATATTTCAATGGTCTAGCTATATTCTGCCTGCCTGCTCTAATCCCTTCGGGGTGATTAATTTTTTTCTACCGTTTCTACCGTCATCGTACGTCTGCAGACTAAATGGATTTATAACGCCAATCAAGACCAAACGGCTGGTAATTAGATTTGACTCTCATGTGCTAACGGAGACACGTATTTAGTGAGGTACGCAAGGAAACTAGATATTTTGGCGTGGTTTACCTATCGGGTGGATGACGATGAATCGACTGAGCGTCCAAGTCATGCCGGTGCTGGTTGTAGTGTTTGTTATTTGAATGGAATTGGACGATTCATTCGTGACGCAGCGATTGTAAACGGTTTATACTGATATGTACGGTATCGTTTTCAGTCATTCAAGTGCTGATCGTCCCATAAATGCTATTACTAGGTTTCTCTACACGCTAGCTTGAATGTACCTATTAATGGGTAAAAAAATATCCATTTTGAAGAAAAGTCGCTTAACTCTTTGATGAGTAAATGTTTTACCCATTAATGAGTATCTGTTTCCTATTAATGAGTAACTATTACCTCATTAATGAGTAGCAGTTACTTATGAAGGGTAAAAAAAAAGATTTATCAATGAGTTAAGCCACTTTTTATCTAAATGGGTATTTTTTACCTATTAATGGGTACTTTCAAGTTAGTGTGTATATGAAATCCACACAAAGATACTAATTGTAGGTAGCACTAAGGGGACGAGATAAGAACACACCTTTTAGATTTGACTGGCTCGTATTGGAAACCACAGTATTGCATCTTAAGTGAAATGAGCTTTTGGATAAAGTATTGTATATTTGTGGCCTAATACGACAGACACGTCAAGAAACGGGTTTTGTAGTCAAATTATTAACGAAGAGAAAGTCGAAGAAGTAGATCAATGTTATTTAGGACCTTATGCATTGTTTGGGTTGGATTGTCTAATTAATTATATGATTTGAGTAGTAGCTATACTGAAGATCCGAGAGATGTCGCCCCTTCAACGGTAGGAAAATCATTTTTGCAGTATGGAGAATATCAGAAAATCCACGATTTGTGACTAAACATGCTTTCACAGAAGGAAACAAATAAACGAGTGTTTACCTTATCACCATAGTAATGTACTCGTGCAATTTTTGAGCATCTAAAACTGCCCATAAAGACGATAATGAATAAAAACTGAAAATTTTCATGCATTTCCAAATGGTTTCCTACCATTCCCTTACATTCGAAGTGACTGGCCCTCTGGATGTGGATGATGTCAAAAACACCAAAACATTATTAATTCACAGAGAACAGACGTTCAAGTTCGGTCAGAAACTTGTGTAAAATAAGTGGGAACGTCACCGTTACGTGGTGTTAGCATCTCCTGATTTTCTCTATAAATTTTCAACTTTCGACCAATTTGGCGCTAGTATCGATAAATTTTCTGTTGAAAATTGCCACTTGGCGCTACTAGCACTTAGTGTCTAGTGTAATTTGTGCAACGCCAGCGCCATCATGTTGTCAAAGAGGGTTTTTAAGTGAAGAAGTCGCCGTTAGTGGCGCTTAAGTCGAATAGGAATCTTTACGCAAGTTTTTAGAGAAATCTTGTTCGAGCCTCCATGTCTGTTCTCTGTGGCGAAACTGCACCAGTGCATGCGACACCTAGGTTTGAAATCCAAAACCAGAAAAGTGATGATGTACTAAAAAAATTCCATACGATTTGACAGGTAGCAAAACGTCATTATCATTTTCACATCATTTCCATCTGCTGGTCGATCGTAATGTAAATTCACAGACAAACAGACATAACACATTGAATATTTCTCACTGTAAAACATCGTCGCTAAAACATTACCGCCATCTGTTGAGTACACTGTGGTGGGCACTACGCTGAACAGATGGCGGTAGTGTGTAAACGTCAAACGCAAGGGAATTGACTATGCGCGCCACAGCTGGCGGTACTACCAACTACGATACTTTTAAATTGTCCGTTAAATACTTGTTCGATGAACAACTTGCGAGAGTTATGTCTGTTTGTCTGTGGTAAATTCATCAATATTGATACCCGTTGGTTGGAATTGAACAATAAATAAATTCGCTATAAATAACCAGTGCGCAAAACAGTCAGATTCAATGAGTCATTTTCATATGAATAGGAATTGCCATCCGGCTTATCATTCACTGCCTCGTAAGGGTTGATGCATATATTATGTCACGCTCTAAGGGGGAGGGGGGAGGGTCTAAGATTTTGTGACAAGCAATGCATTAGGTATAGGAAAAACGTCACGATAGGGGGGGGGGGGGTAATTTTTTGCTCGATTTAGCGTGACATAATTAATGCATGGCCCCTAAGAGTCTAATGGTGGTAAGCTCCAACCGGTATTATCCTCGGATTAAATCCCGATCGAGAATGTCCGGCTGCTTTGATGTCGACATCATAGTGAATCAACGCGACTTTAAGCAAATATTTTGCAGATCATCCAAACAGGGACGGTATCAACAGTTAATCCGAGTTGGAGCTTACCGCCATAAATGATTGAAAAGTAAACGAATCACTGACAGCCGAGCACTCAGTCAGTAGTTCAGTCAGCATGTTTATTCTTCCGTGATGGTACCCAATTCTTGTTAAGAATGACTGAGCGCACATTTTACATTTTTCAGAGCAATGAATTGAATAGTGCAGTCAATAATTTTATGCTCTGTAATTAACATAGATGATCCTGGGCTCGGTCATCGCCATTACCCTTTTCCTGGTGCGGAGGAACGGGGTGTCGCGGAACTTACCGATCTCGTTCAGAATCATAAGAGCATATCTACAGTTAATGATTATTACAGTGCTGTAAAAGCAATAGCCACTGAGAAATGTTAATCTAGCCGAATGATTAACAAAAGAGTAAATCGATGAAGAGAATAGATCAGCGCAGATAGGCCCTTATGATTCTGAACGTTAGATATTTTCGTGTGCGTGGATAGCATCATCCTGGTAGTAGTCAGAAGCAGTGTGAAGGTCCTCCGAAGGAAGCTCAATGTGACCACGAACGCAATCCTATGTTGGACCAGCTCTGTAGGCTTCTAACGATCGATGGAAAAGTGTGCCTGTCCACCCAAGTTGCCTGGACCACCACCTCACCATTAGCGATCATTTAAACGAAATAAAAAAAAACAGAGCTGCAGGTCTTGTTCTCTCTACCCCAAGTATTTGAATTTTCGGGCAGGATTTCCCGGGATTCGCGAATCCTGGGAACATACATTTCGTTTCCTGGGATTCCGGAGTTTCCCGGGAACTTTTATATTTATTCAAAGATTACTTTAGATTCAGCTGAACTAAATTTTCTCTACTGAAATTTCTGATTACTGTGTGATGCCCAGCTAAGCCGTTTCATTTCGGCGTCCAACTTGTTGAATTAATTTTCCTTCAGATGTCACTTCTGTTCTCAATGATGACATCTATCAGAAATTACACATACATTTAGTCCCCTTAATTGTTAACAGAGGGCAGTGCGGTCGAAACATGTATGGTATCTCTATATCCGGAGTAATTTGAGATTTGGGCGTAATTGCTTTTGTTAACAAACAGGTCAATCGCCGATTTCTCGTGAACAAACCTCAATCTCGTAAACAAGCTATGCCAAATGAAAAAAAGAATAATTCATTCACCTCATAGTGTTATTAGTTTTCGAAATTGAGCTTTCATTCGCGAGAAATCGGCGATTGACGTGTTTGTTTACAAATGCAATTACGCCTAAATCGCAAATCACTCCGGATATACGGCCATTCCATAGCAAAACGATATTGACCAATGCATGGAATGAACAACACCATTGGGTAGGGTAAATTCTATACCCTTCTTGGTTTGCGTGGGTGTTCACCGGTTCGCGTGAAGAGGGCCTAACAAGTTGTTTGCAAAAGTTGATAGGCCCTTTTCTAAAGTTACGTGAGCATTATTCATGTGTTCAATTTTCGTAAGCACGGTACCGCTCAAACGTCAAACTTTATCGTGAGTTCACTCCGTGCATTGGTCAACAGTGGTTTCCAGAATTTCGTAAAATTTTGTAGTTTTGTTCCTCCTCGCAAAATATTAGACCCGTATTTTTTTTTTTCATTAGGGTGACCATTTCCATGTTAAGTTGATTCAAAAAACATTTTTCTTTAAATTTTTTCCAAAATGATTTTTTTTTTAATTCGTATCTTTTGAACCAATATTTTGTAGTCTGTGAGAGGGAAATCACATCATCAAAATACATGGCATGTTGAGGGATTGAGCTCGTGAGAGCGAATTTTCTCTCTCAAATTTGAAGTTCTTGGCTCTCTTGGGACTAGTAGTAAAGCGGGTAAACCTGTAGGGGGAAAAATATTTTTTTTTAATTGTAGCTTGTTTAACAATAATTTCGGGATATAACTGAACGACAATATCGATGAGTGATTTTTAAGCTGTCGTTCACTTTTCAATTCATATATGGAGACTTTTATTACATCCTACCAGCGGAAGAGAGCCATCTCTGTGAAAAATGACCTGACGATATGATTCATTGAACGTCTAGAAAATTGATCAGTATCTCACTTTTTTCTGTTTGCATACTAGTCAACTTCCAAATCGGAGGTGTATTAAATTCAATGTACTGAATCGTATTATGTCATGGAAACAGTGATTAAGAAAAACACTTACGATGAATGTTCGACTGGTCCGATTTCAGCCTAAATTTGACAGATCTTCTATACAAGGAAAGCCATTAAAATTAATCCGTATTAAAGCATCAATCCATAACACAATAGTTGACTCATCAACTGAACATTCAATTCTAATTCTACATTGCATTATACTATTCCTTTAACTTCTGCAAATACTACTGTATCCATTGGACCAAACCGAAGACAAAATATCAAGAAGAGTGGCAACTCTCCCAGTTTCAAATCTAAATGTTCCGAACGAATTTGATAGCATACCCAAGTAACGCAAAGTTCCGCCTTCAACGATTAAAATCACTTTCAAGTTCCATAAAGTTCAAATAAAGTTCCAACCAAACCTTCAAGTTCCATAAAGTTCAAATAAAGTTCCAACCAAACCTTCAAGTTCCATAAAGTTCAAAAAAAGTTCCGACAGAACTTTCAAGTTCCATAAAGTTCAAATAAAGTTCCGACAGAACTTTCAAGCTCAATAAAGTTCCGACAGAACTTTCAAGTTCCATAAAGTTCAAAAAAAATTGCGACAGAATTTTCAAGCCACATGAAGCAATCCACACAAGTCTTTATTAGTAACAAAATTTAATGTACGTAAATATGAAATGATCAGTGGCCCGAATAAATCATAATTTTTATATTCATGCAGTGCACCATCATTCTATCCAAACATAAAAAAATAAAGAGTGATTTCCTGGATTCGAACCCGTGTATTCGGCATGCGATCTACGATTGCTAATCACTTCGCCACAAGAGTGTTGGAATACCATGGGGACAAACACCAATTTAAAATTCATCAAGGTGTTGTGTTTCATATTCAAGTCAGTCAGCTGGCACTGAAAACTCCAACAGTAGGCGGGACAACAGCTCACTTTAATATATCTCAGATGACGTAGTGGTTTGGTGCTGGGGCTCTCACGCAAAAGGACTGGGCTTAATTCTTCAAACAGCTCCAATTCTACTACTAATACTGATAAATCAATACACATTAATATCTGTCTTTAGAAATAACATTCATAAAAGTGCGAACAAAATTTAGAATTGGTGTAGAGGACAAAAACCTTTTTTAATTTATTTTCTAAAAGTTCCGTTCAAGTTCCGCCAGAAGCTGCTTAGAATGCTCTTCAACTATGGTACCGGAACATTCAAGTTCTTATAACGACTTAAAAATGAGGCTGCTTAAAATTCTATAGACCACCTTCAACCAAGCTGCTTAAGCCACAAATATCCTTTTATCAGAACTTTTGGTTACTTGGGTAGATTTCAACCTCAGAAGCTGAGGTTGCAGAAAATGTAGCCAATCTCCATCAGGTTCCTAACATCTTTCCAGAAGAATCCTCATTGGGAAACCTGGGAAGGATCCTTCCTCTCCTTCAAGTTACCAACCCATCAGCCTTCTCTCAGGGTTATCCAAGCTGTTTGAAAGGACAGTCTATCATCGGCTACTAACATCTGCCGAAGATCTCAACTTGTTACTCTAGGAACAGTTTGGCTCCGGAAAGGTCGTTCGACCGTCCACCAGCTGACTCGAGTGACAAACATTCTCCGACGGAACAAGTCTGTTTCGAAAACTTCTGCCATGGCATTGTTAGACGTTGAAAAAGCATTCGACAATGTCTGGCACGATGCCCTGGTCTATAAATTGTACGGTCTTTCAATCTTCCTCGTGAAGACCATCCAAAGTTATCTAGCGGACAGGATGTTCTGAGTATATCTAAATGGAATTTCATCGGTTGCATTCAACTTTGGTGCCGAGGTTTCACATGGAAGCATCCTTGGCCCCATTGAATTCAACCTGATCACCTCCGACATGCCGGCTCTCCATGATGGTGGATCGCTGTCTCTGTTCGAGGATGACACATCTATCGTATACAAGGGTAGGGTGATCGGAGATCTGACTGCCAAACTTCAGAGAGGACTGGACGTCCGTATAAACGCGACAAAGACTCAGGTCGCTGTACCCGCTTATCAACAGGAGATCCACCCTATCCCTGAAAAACAAGCTTGCTGTCTACAAGTAAATAATCCTTCCCGTCATAGAGTACGGGTTGCCAATCTTGGAGAGTTGCGCAAAATCTCATCACGTCAAACTACAAAGGATCCAGGACAAGATCCTGAGGATTACTCTCAAAAGTTCACCGTGGACTAGAAATTCTGAGATCCACCTACTGGCTGGTCTTCAGACCTTGGCGCTACGGAGAACTGCTACCATTGAAAGTTTCAGAGATTGCTGCATGCGATCCGATTAACAGATCATTAGGCTTCTGGCACGTTAGGTTAAGCAACTTGGTTAAGTAGGTAGAATTACAAATTTTCTAATTAAAATCAACAATCATGCTTTCCTTAAAAGCAAAATGTAAACTATTACAATGTAAAACTAAAATCAAACAATAACTTGTTACAGACATAAGATGAGGAGCTTTCGGGCTAAATCAATTCAAATGTATGTAAAATAAATAAATAAAATATCGTTTGCTGTTTATCAGTAAAGCTTTTCTGTAGCTGATCATGATCCAGCAAACCGTTTTACTGATAAGGAAAACAAAAATTTGGTGTGTAGACAAAAAAAATCATATTGCTGGACCTCGCTGTATGAAATTGTGTTTACACTCCTGATGGTGGTAAGCTCCAACCGGTATTATCCTCGGATTAAATCCTGATCACGAATGTCAAACTGCTATGGTGTCGATGTTAATCAATACGACCGTTAACAAACATTTGGCACATCCTTCAATCAGGACCGGTATGAAATATTGATCCGAGTTGGAGCTTACCGCCATGAGAGGGAAAGCGAATTGGCGTTGACGGCGACTCTGTAGCTCTTTACTCCTATGAGAAAATCCATAAGCAAACGTCAGACTGTGCGTGAAACATGGCGGACTTTGTACTATCCTTTCACTCCACCGAAAATTTCCATAAGAAACTGTCTAAATTTGCTGCAAGAGCAAATTTTTCGACGGTGCCGTCAACGCCAATTACAGGTTATTTGCACTGCTGCCATCTTTCCCGTTAGTGTTTATTTCAATCTGTTGTGACTTTTTTAAATGGACCGGTAAAATGTTTAAAATGGTCATTTATGTTTTATTTAATCAGTTTTTGATATTTATATGGCAGTATCATAGAGGTAACTCTAAGACTAGAAGGTCCCGAAGAAACGTGCTCAACTTTTTGGCTCAGCTCTGGTACTGTCTTCGGTCTTAAGCTAATCGATGTACCCCTCAAAACATAGGAAAATCCATGGAGGGGTTCATGGATTTTCCTATGTTTTTTTATCTGTCAAACTTTCATAGCGAATCAAAACAAACATAGTGTAGTACTAGAATTTCGACTAAAATGGGGTAAGTTAAACGATTTTCTAGTCAAGTAGTGAGTCAATTTAAAATCGTTAGTTTCCATCGGTTGGTAGTATAGTATGTAGTACTACTAGGAACTATCCATCTTTCGGGGCCCTCCCCGAAGATATTTAATTCGCCTCCGGAACTCATCGGACTTGTCCATCCTCGAATTTAATCAGTATCTGTTTATTACTAGATCTTTTTACACTGATTGTCGTATCTTTTAACAATGGTTCACCGTCAAGAAAGTAGGTACCTACCAGGGACAGTTCAAATTAAATTTCCCGCAATCGCAAGAATCACTTACGAATTTCTAGATGGTTTCGGTTTCAATCCAGATCAAAATTTATATTAGCAAATTCCTCGTGAGCAATGGTTTACCACCATCAAGCACCAGTGGTGGAGAGTGTCCTCAAGCTTAGCATTCTACGGGGGCACCAAGATGGTAATAAAAACCAAATTTATTCTTATATTGATTGAGCCAACCAAGCCCGGGGCGTCTTCAATCGCAGTCGAGGGCCCTTAATTAAAGCATTCCTTGTATAATTCGTGGGTTACATCGCGAATCAAATTAGATTTCCTCCAGGGAAGGAGAAATTTGATGAAATTGACCTTCGTGTATGGGTGCGTGCTCTACCGCGGGGTGACTAGGGCAATATAAGTAAGCGTCTATAAAACACCAGAAAGGCCAATTAACAACGCACGAAAAATATTCAAAGCTCGAATTAATTATGCCAAGCACCAGCGGAAATTTACCTGCACTTGAGTACACAAGTTAAACGGCCTATGCTGGGATACATAAAAGAGTACTTAAATAGGATTTTTCGTATATTTTGCGGAAGAATATGTACTGCGAAAGAAAGTTGTATTTCCTTTTGGCTTAACTACTTGTACAAATAAAAATCTTAAGTTTTAATCCGTTCAAAGATAGTTTCGATGGGCTGAAAACCAATAACATGTTTGAAATCCATAGGGGACGACGGGGTAAGACGGCCACCCTTTAGATTAGATTTTTTTCTTTGGTTTGTTTTCCGTCGATCTTGTCTTCCGTGCTGAGCACCAATGCTACTGACGCCAGGGAGGCAGCTCCCAAACCTGGACCCTACCTATCGACCCATCTACTCATGAACGGGGGACCAACGGCGGAACCGACTGGGATTGAACACAGGCCTGCTGGGGTGAGAGGTAATCACGCTTACCACTACATCATTGGCGCCTGAGATTAGAATTAACTTTACTAATTAATGATGCAGAGTTCTTTGCTAAAGCAAAGTTGATGTTGTAAAAACATTCTACCTTGAAAACAAGAGAACCATCAACATAAACAACAAAAACAAACATTGTGTTTACGGCATTTATTGCTTTAGAACATTTATCATGTAAAAGTAACGCTACAATTAAGAAAACGCGAGTCTGTTCCATTTACTTACAGCACAAACGAAGTGACAGACGACTTACTGGCGAAGAAATCAATTAAAATAATGTGGTTCGCTGTAATAGAATTTTCTTAGAAGCTTGTGCCATCATCCACCAGATGGGATACTAATTTTGTTTTGGTTTTGCACGAAGTTGATTTTGTGTACAATGATTCTTTGACAGTGTGCAAAGAGTGTATATCATTTTGTCATTTTTTTATGCATTCCAGTTTTGAGTAGAGTGAAAGAGATAGAACCAAAACATTCTAGTACATTTGGTGAAAATGCTAGTCGCTACTTGATAGCAAACTACTCATAATGGGAGGAGTCTTTGTAGCTTTTATACCACTTGGTTGCACATCGTTCTGCTTTAACCTGAAAAGATATAAAAGAGCGTTGCTGTATGGCATTAGCTCATTTTCGCTTCGGACGGCGTGGTTAACAGCAATAGCAGCAGTAGGAAGGTGGTGGCTAGTCCACTCCTTCACACCCAACAAGCAACAATTGACTGGTCGTGGCAAAGGAGGAAAAGGTCTGGTTAATGAGGTACCAAGCGTCATCGCAAAGTTCTTCAAGATATCCACCATACCAACAATTAATACGAACCTAACGATTTTAAATTGGCTCACTACTTGACTAGCCTATTGGTCCCAAGCAAACGATTAACGTATCCCATTCCAGTCGAAATTCTAGTACTACTCAATGTTTGTTTTGATTAGCTATGAAAGTTTGATAGATAAAATGAGGGGTTAGTGGATTTTCCTATGTTTCGAGGAGTGAACCGATTAGCTTGGGACCAAAGAGAGTACCAGAGCTGAGCCAAAAAGTTGAGCACGTTATTTCGGGACCTTCTAGTCTTAGAGTTACCTCTATGACCATACGTCGTCTGGCTCGCCGTGGCGGTGTCAAACGTATCTCCGGTCTGATCTACGAGGTGTGCTGAAGGTGTTCCTGGAAAATGAGGTCCGTGATGCTGTCCCTACACTAAACTAGGGTTACCATGTGGTATCCTAAAGGAGGCCATGTCCTCCTTTTTCAATAATTTTTCTACATCCTCCTTTTGCCCGAAAATGTCCTCCTTTTTAATCCTTGCATTTTTTTTTCCAGTAACATATTCATAAAATTGTTTTCAAAGAGCGTTGTTTGCAGAGCTTATTTGTTTAACCTCATCTTATCTAGCAAATGCCATTCGATGGTGGAAATAGGAGTATACTACAGCTTTCAACCCCCCTACATTTAGGCTGCGATTCATTTGGTGAATTTTCACTTAAATTTGACAGATGGAAAATTTTCAAATAAACTTGCTTATTTCAGACAGACCAGGAATCAATTTTGACAAAAAAAATCTCGAAAGTCGGACGATCAACAACAGAGGGATCTTCAAACATTATAATTTAGTTTTCGAAGTATCAGTGAAAATTCATCAATTAACTAACTGGTGTATTTTTTCTCAAATACATATGTCATTTACTGCAAATATTCGTCACGCACCCTGTACATACTATGCATTATTTCAATTATGTTTTAGTCGGGTTTTAATCTGGGGGACTTGCTATCAAATCAGCCTACTGATCATTCTTGTATGAAATTGGTTTCAAACGTAAACAAACCCTGTAGGTTTGGAACCAGCTATGCGAGGTAGGCGACGATTGTTCGTTCCCCCCTTGGTTTTAATCTCTTCTTTTGACAAAGTGACAGCTAATGCCTTCACAGTGTATCGCGTCATTCGATTGAAGGGGCCATTTTTTGCGTAATTTGTTCTGTGTGGTTTTTCTGAGCATAATTTTCGTGTTCTTAGATACCGACAGGGTGTGTAGAAGTTTAATTGTGAAAGTATTTCTGATGATTCTATGCGATATGAAATAATGTCATTGATGAAGAAAAGCATTGCAAATTTGCGGCGTTCTTTGAGTGTTTGTAAGTTGATGAGCATGCAGCGTGCTTCATATGATGGAAGAGGAAATGCGGTCCAATTCAATTTGCGAAGGGCATATAAAAGGAATTGTTTTTGGACGGATTCTATGCGTTCCTCGTGTACGGCTATGTACGGATTCCATAGTAAGTTACAGTATTCCAGAATAGGTCTTACGTATGCAATATATAATAATTTAATAGTGTACGGGTCTTGAAAATTACAGCTGAACCTCTTAATGAAGCCCAAAATACTATTTGCTTTCGTTATGATTGTATTATAATGTTCTACAAAAGTGAGGATTACACCTAGGTCTCTTACAATTTTAAATTTTTCTATTTTTTGGTTGCCTAAAAATATTTCAAAAATAGGTGTTTCTATTTTTTTTTTGCTAAATACAATTGCGTTGCATTTTTTTTACATTGAGTTGGAGTAGACATTTACTCCAAGAGTTGAATAAGTTGGTTTCATTCTGGAATTTTTCTGTGTCGCTAGAATTACTTATTTCCATGACGTATGCATATATAAGTACTTTTATTTTTTAAAGTATGCAGGAAATTTCGTATACGTACAAAATAAAAAGAATTGGACCTAAATAAGAACCCTGGGGCACTACAGCAAGTGTTGCCGCAAGAAGAAGACGACGACGAAGCAACCGAGAAGCAACCAGCAGTCATCGAGACAAGAGGGAAGGAATGATAAAACGGTACATTCGATCAACTGGAGCGACGCTGGTAAGTTGTTAGGCTTAGATCAGGTAGACGATGCATGCGCGGTAGAACATAACAGAATTGTTGTAAATTCTTATAGAGTGAGTTCCAATACTGTGAGTGGTCGCTTTGAGGGATCCCGGCCATGGAGAAAGGTTTTCCGGATCAATGATGAGACTGTTCAGTTCAAGCTGGATACAGGTTCCGATGTAAATTATATTCCCGTTCAGATTGTTAAAAAACTTCGCCTTCCCATTGATGATTTCCATGATGCTCTGATTCTCGATTACAGTTCGAATAAAATAAAAATACATGGAAAGGTAGAGCTGGTCTGCGTTGATTCTTCCAGTAATCGTACGTATGGTGCTTCGTTCCTCGTCGTCGATCATACGTTTGAACCTTTGCTTGGTTTACAGTCTTGTATTGAGTTTGGGTTAATCAAGCGTCTTAGTGCGGTAGAAGGTCGTTCGGAGTTTCCTAATGAAAGTCAACCATTCGTAGAATGTTTTCGTGACATTTTTGAGGGATTGGGTAAATTTCCTGGAAAATCTTCAATCGTTTTGAAAGAGAACTCTGTTCCGTCGTTGCATTATCGAAAGTGTATCCCGTTGGCACTTCATGATCGATTGAAGTTGG
Source organism: Ochlerotatus camptorhynchus (assembly GCF_037179485.1). Lineage (NCBI taxonomy): Eukaryota > Metazoa > Arthropoda > Insecta > Diptera > Culicidae > Ochlerotatus > Ochlerotatus camptorhynchus. The sequence goes on along the minus strand of NW_027040498.1, from coordinate 3,109,425 downwards.
AACTGAGCCGTTTGAAAGAGGAAGGTGTGATTTCTCCTGTTGATTACCCAACTGATTGGGTAAGTAATATGCAGTTGGTTGAAAAATCAAACGGTAAATTACGCATTTGCACCCAAAACCTCTAAACAAATGTATTAAACGTGAACATTTTCTCATTCCTACTCAAGAAGATTTGTTTAGTCGTTTATCCGGGAAACAAGTCTTTTCTGTTGTTGACTTGAGTAGTGGGTTCTGGCAAATGGAATTGGATCGCAAAAGTTTGGATTTGACAACATTCATGACGCCATTTGGGCGATACCGATGAAATCGTGTTCCATTTGGTTTGAATAATGCGCCTGAAATGTTTCAGCGAAGGATGGTGCAAATTTTTGGCGATATCCCAGGTGTTGTAGTTTATTTCGACGATGTGTTGATTGCAGGTAAGGATGAAAACGAGCATGACAGAGCCTTAGCTCAGGTCATTGAGCGAGCTCGTGGCCATAACATTAAGTTCAATGTTGATAAGTTACAATATCGTCAAAATAAGGTAACGTTTATGGGAAGTATTATTGGCTGTGGGGAAATGCATCCTGTAGATAAGGATATTAGGGCAATTACACTTATGCCTAAACCTTCGTGTATTGCAGATGGGCCTTTTCAAGTATCTTGCCAAATACATCCCTAACTTATCGAAACGAACAATCAACTTGCGTAAACTAACTCACCATGGTGCTAAATGGGAGTGGAATACCGAACATGAGATGGAGCTGAAAGATTTGCTCTCGTCCATCAGTTCTACACCAACGCTAGCAATCTATGATCCAAGTAAGCCTTGCATTGTTCAGACAGATAGTTCAAAGGATGGGCTTGGATGTGTTTTGTTGCAAGATCACGGGCCTGTAGCATATGCCTCACGAACTCTGATCAATTGTGAGCAAAAATGGGCCCAGATTGAAAAAGAGCTCCTTGCTGTCGTTTTCGCTTGTCAACGGTTCCACCATTTCTTGTATGGGCGAGAGTTTACAGTTCAGTCGGATCATAAACCTCTCGAAACGCTCATTAAGCGAGATATTGACGATGTTACTCCTCGATTGCAGCGTATGTTTTTGATTCTGCTGAAATATCCTGGACTGTCGATCTTGTATACCCCCGGGAAAAGCGTGCCTGTCGCTGATTGTCTTTCTCGAGCTCCATTACCCGAAGTCGATGAGTTAAATGCAGAACTTGAAAGTGTTGTACATTCTTTGACTAGGAATGCCTGTATGTCCAAGGAAAATTATGATCGATATTTGCAAACTCTTGCTTCAGATGAACGTTACATGCGTATTGTGAAGTATGTTGAACATGGTTGGCCTTCATTTCACAAGCTCGATGATCTTAGTCAGCTTTTTTACAAGTAAAGGGTGTCCACGATGAAATTGCCACACACAAAATTGATTCGCAAAATTCGAGTTTTCATCCGATTGCCATCAAATTTTCAGGGATTGAGAAATAACTATTAAACTTCATTTTACCATTTTACTCGTATTTTATAGTCCATACGCAAATGCCCGCACCTTGGCCTTAACCCCGGCCATAAGATTCTGCACAACCTGTGAATCAACCGTTTTTTGCATGTAAACCCATACTTTCTTCAGTTCCTCGACTGTCTTCACTACCTTAGGTCGTTTAAGAAGGTGCTGCTTCATAATCGCCCAGTACTTCTCGATGGAGCGGAGCTCCGGAGTGTTGAGAGGGTTGAACATTTTCGGCACGAAATTGACCTTATTGTCCGCATACCACTTCAGCACGTCCTTGGAGTAGTTGCATGAGGCCAAATCCGGCCAGAAGATTGTTGGGACGTTGTGGGCCTTCAGGAGAGGAAGCAGCCGCTTCTGGAGGCACTCTTTTATGTACACCTGTCCGTTCATCGTGTCCTGGGTCACGAAAGGTGCACTCCGCTTCCCGCACGTGCAGATGGCTTGCCAAACCAGGAATTTCTTCGCAAATTTGGACATCTTCTGAGTGCGGACATGCTCCGGAACGCTGAACTTATCCTTGGCCGTGAAAAACAGGTTGCCGGGGATCTGTTTGAAGTCGGCCTTCACATATGTTTCGTCGTCCATGATGCAGCATTCAACTTTCGTCAGCATGTTGAGGTACAACTTCCTGGCACGGGTTTTGGCGGACTTGTTCTGATTCTCGTCGCGATTAGGGGCCTTTTGTACCTTGAACGTTCGAAGCCCAGCCATAGTTTTGGCCTTCTGGACAAAACTTCGGCTTAGGTGCAGCTTCTTAGCCAAATCCCTAACGGAGGCGTTCGGATTTCGGTTGAAGGCCCCAACTACGCGGTTGTGATTTTTGGTGTTGTACGGAATACTTTTTCCTTCACTTCTGGGCTTCCGATCGGTGGTCAACCGTTCCTCGAACCGCTTAATCACTCGCGACACCGTGGAATTCGCGATTCCCAACGTTTTAGCGATGGAACGATGCGAGAGATCCTTGTTCTCGTGATGAATGCGCAAGATTTTATCACGCACGAGCTGTTCTTTCGACTCCATTTCCGCGAGTTTTGATCACAGGACTTTAAAACTGGCAGGATGTAAATAATGCACTATGAACTAAATCCACCAAAATTTTCATTAAATTCTACCCAACGGTTAAAAAGTTAGAGCAATTTCATAGTGTGGCAATTTTATCGTGGACACCCTTTATCGTGAGGAGCTTCATTACGAAAATCGTTTGTGATTCAAAAATCATCGTTTGGTTGTTTGAGCTGATTTGTAAATGGCTACACGCCCCACACCTGGGGATCGAAAAAACGCTCGCCAAGGCTAGAATTCACTTTTTCTGGCCTGGAATGACAAATGACTTGACGGAAATTGTTTCTTCGTGTACGACATGTGAAAAATTTCGGCGTAACAACTGCAAAGAGCCATTGACACAAGACAAATTCCCAGAATATCCTTTCCAAAGAGTTTCGACCGATATCTAAAGGGTGATGCGGTCAAAATTTGGTCAATATCAACTTGACGTATTTCTTTCAATTTTGCATTTAAAAAACCTGAACACCCTTCATTTTGAAGGTGTGTGTGTGTAGAATGTTGCTCCTATTTTGATTTTGGAATTCACTCTTCAGTTGTCAAAATGCCGTCCAAGCAAGAAGAGCAGCGTATCAAAATTTTGCTCGCGCATCGCGAAAATCCGGGCTACTCGCACGCAAAGTTGGCAAAATCGCTAAAAGTTGCCAAATCAACCGTTACAAATGTAATTAAAGTGTTTGGGGAACGTTTGTCGACAGCCAGGAAGTCTGGATAGGGGGGAAATCGAAAACCGGAAGCCGCTGAGACGACAAAGAGAGTTGCCGGTAGTTTCAAGCGAAACCCTAACCTCTCTCTCCGAGATGCCGCAAATAAGCTGGGTGTATCGTCTACAACCGTGCATCGAGCCAAAAAACGAGCCGGACTATCGACTTACAAGAAGGTAGTGACTCCAAATCGCGATGATAAACAAAATACGACGGCCAAAGCGCGATCCCGGAGGCTGTACACGACGATGCTGACGAAGTTTGACTGCGTGGTAATGGACGACGAAACCTACGTCAAAGCCGACTACAAGCAGCTTCCGGGACAGGAGTTTTATACGGCAAAAGGAAGGGGAAAGGTAGCAGATGTTTTCAAGCACATGAAACTGTCAAAGTTCGCAAAGAAATATCTGGTTTGGCAAGCTATCTGTACCTGTGGCTTGAAAAGCAGCATTTTCATAGCTTCCGGGACTGTCAACCAAGAAATTTACGTGAAAGAGTGTTTGAATAAACGTCTGCTGCCTTTCCTGAAGAAACACGGTTGTTCCGTACTGTTTTGGCCGGATTTGGCATCTTGCCATTACGGTAAAAAGGCCATGGAGTGGTACGCCGCCAACAACGTGCAGGTGGTTCCCAAGGACAAGAACCCTCCCAACACGCCAGAGCTCCGCCCAATTGAGAAATACTGGGCTATTGTCAAGCGGAACCTAAAGAAGACCAAAAAAACTGCTAAGGGCGAGCAGCAGTTCAAGGCAAACTGGCTTTCTGCGGCGAAGAAGGTGGACAAGGTGGCTGTACAAAATCTGATGGCAGGGGTCAAGCGTAAGGCCCGGCAATTCGGATTTGGAAAAGCGGAAGCCTAACTGAATATTTTTCCTGAATTTTATACTAATTGAACTTGAAAAAGAAATTTAATTTGATTTTTTAAATAAACGATTTCACCGATTTACACGCGTTTTCCCTTGACCAAATTTTGACCGTATCACCCTTTACGAGTATGGCGGCCATGACTGGTTGGTGGTAATAGATGCTTATTCTGGGTTTATTTGCTCTGATCGGTTGCAAGACAAGACCATGTCCAGTGTGTGTAAGTTGTTCGAAAAATTCTTTAACTGTTATGGATATCCGACCGTGGTTCGTAGTGACAATGTGCCGTTTAACTCCCTTGAATGCGAAATGTATGCCAACAGGAATAACATTAGATTTGAGTTCTCTAGTCCTCGTTATCCGCAAAGCAATGGTCTTGCTGAGAAGGCAGTCGCTATAGCTAAAAACTTACTGAAGAGATGTTATGAAGTTGGGGAAGTTGATCAGTTCCAGTATCGTCTGCTTGAGTATAACACCACACCCGTCGCTAGCATGAAACTTTCACCCAATCAGTTGTTTTTTGGAAGGCAGATCAAAACACGTTTGCCAATGGATGAATCGCTTCTTATTCGCGATTCACTTGATGAACGTATTGTTCGTGATAGAATAGATAAGAAGCGAAATTCTCAAAAGCAATATTATGATCGGTCCGCCAAGCAACTCCCACTAGTGAAAGTTGGTGATCGAGTTCTTTTTAAGAAAAGTTCCAACGAATGGCACTATGGACAGATTGTACGTGATGTTAATGGTGGATCTTGTGTGGTTAAAGATAACTTTAGAAACCACTTCCGTCGAAATCGTAGATTTAAGACCCAAACTACGAATAACGGATTCAATAGCAGTGATTTACTTGTAGAAGACGATTCACTGAAACATCAACATATCATTGTTCCGAGACCATCAGATCATCTCCAGACTCTCAGTTCAAAAGAAAGTTCCTCTCAAGGTTCTTCGGTTGAGGGAATGGATAGTTGTCATTCTTCTAATGGTTCCGGTATGATGAATGGAACGGCACTCGCACGTGAAGACTTAGATAGCTCATTGGACTCCCCTCAACAAGCTCTCCAAGATTCTCTACCTTGTCATCATTCTTCTCAAGATACTTCGTCCCCTGTTGTATGTCCTCGTGTAACGCGTAGTGGTCGTTCAGTGGTTCCTCCAAAACGTTATGGTGAATGGGTAGTTTAGTAGCTCACTAACCCCGAGTAGACCGCGGGTAAACGGTCCATAAATTCTAACAATAGGCTAAGACTCAACAAAACAAAAAGAAAGCGTGTAATAATATGATACTTTTATAAACCTATTCCATGATCTCACTTTTATATAAACCTTGACACTGCCATGCATTTGTCTTAGGGGCAGCATAATAAACATCAGATAGCTAGCATAGGTAGACAGCGTCATTCTCGTTCAGCCGCGCAGTTACTTTTATGTTGTACACCAATTCGGACGTTGAATAAATACATTCTCTTAACAGTCATAAGTATGAATTCGTGATATGGAGGCCCGGGGGATCGACCCGAGAATCCGGAACATCCATAAAAGCAGTCAGATTCATAAAACTAGGGTCTGCATTTCAAAGAAGCTCTTGTTTCCGGTATTATACGTAAGATAATCAAGGCATCCCAAATGGTGATGGTGCACAGGTAAATTTGGAATTCCCTTACTACACAGCGTTAGTGTACATATGAACTTCCTGTATCTATAAGCTATATCTTGAAATCCTCACCATCTACGAAGTCAGGACATCTACGTGAAGTCCACACACCAGATAATTATGAACTAATCAGCCCACAAGACATTGATCACCTGAACAACTTTCCAAAAGACGGAAACTTTCTAAATAGTTAAGATCTCATGATATATTTTATATAGCACATTAGCCCCGCTTAGTGAGAAAATTCTGTACTAGTGCTTTCTAACCAATCCACTTTGACCTACTGTGCAATTTTTCCCAATACAGTAACCTTTTATATGACCAGGATCATGTGAAATTCCATGTGACCGTCTTACCCCTAAGGATGGCCAACCTTACCCCGCATGATTTTTTCTTTCATTATTTAGTCTTTTTTGGTTCGTGAAATTATAATGAAATTTTCTGAAATTCAATATCAGATCAATATTCACTTAATTTATCGTGGAAATTTTATACAGTTTTGGTTAAATTTTACTTCAAGATTAGGGTTGCCGTCTTACCCCGTCGTCCGCTACAAGAATTATGCCAAGAGTCAAGGATGAAAGCAATTGAACACCACCGGCTTGGTTAGCTCTCTTTTGAGAACCGGTTTCTACCTCACTGTTAAATTCTTAGAAGGTGAGCGTAGCTCAAAACACTTCCAAATTGTTTTGCAAATTAGTTGCGAAATAGGGGAAATTGCTCTAATGTTGGCGTATGGATCTAAAAGTTGGGCCCATCGATAAAAATTTCCTGTTATTATTTTTTTTTCTTAGAACGATGCGTCATCCGGGCAATGCAAATGGAAATTTTTTATTGCTGTTGAAAAATTGCCAAAAACTGCTTTCCTTTGAAATTTTAATTCCACTATTAGGAACACCTAAACCGACATTAGGGACATTAACCCTACTTATTTCAAATTTCTCACCACCCATAGTTCGTGGAAACCATCAAAGATATCGAGCCGACGATGACGACGATGGTGATATACCTACAAAATCCCCCATTACCGCGGTTACGCTCCGTGAAGTTATGTGGCTGCCGAAAACAAGCTCGAAAAAAAAAAATCCTCCACGAATTTTGGCGCCTCTACCAAACAGGACAAACACCATGCAGACACCAGATCCGCCTTATAGCTGCTGCCAAAAGCCGACGAGACGGTGAAGAAAGCATGAAATGAATTATGAACTAACAAGAACCATTACATAAAAAACTATCATTTGTATTCGGCTGGAGATCTTTCCGACTGTCCGGTTGGCGTGAATGATTGTAATTTCGCGTGGGAAAATGGTTTCATATCCGGTAAACATACCCATAGGCCAACGCCAGAGAGCCTTCGGCGAAGCGATGATGCGATGATGATGGAAATGTTGCTTATATGTAGTGGGCGATGGGGTAAGACACTCTTTAGATTATTGAAACAATAAACTCTGGAAAAAAATGATGCAGAGCTCCTTGCATAGTTGGTGTTGTAAAATAGGGGAAACATCAAAATAAATAACAAAAACAAACATTATGTATAGCGGCGGCCTGCATGTGATAATTTGTGTTTACGGAGTTTAATGTTTTAAAGCTATTATCATTTATCATTTATCATATAAAACTATAAGATTATTTTACAGATTTCTGTAAAACAATTTTACAGTTTTCCTGTATTTTTTTACAGATATCTGTGAAAAATTCACAGATATTTGTGAAAAATTACAGGACATCTGCGAAACTGTTTACCGAACGTTCAGCTGTTTAGATTTCGGTAAAATTTAACAGATTTCTGTAAAAATTTCTAAGTCTGTAACTAACATCAATGTACTCACAGAAAAAAATAAAAAGTTTTCCTAAAATTTTGCGAGGGGGCGACTCTTTCTAAGCATTAGGAAATATTTCGCTTTCCTGTTGTGAGATGCGTAGATAGAAAGAAGATTGATGGAAATTTTGAAGATTTCTTGCAGAAAATTGGAGAGCGATGCAAGATGAAAAAATACTTCTCGTAGATTGATTCGATGACGTGAAATTTTCTGATCGTCTAAAATTGAGATTTGGATGTGTCGCACCCCCAGAAATTTGGGGTTATTACAGAAGCTGTTGCAGTTTGAATTGAATTGGGGTAAGACGGCCACCTTTGGTTGGGATGTGCTGTGCCACAAGGTTGGAACTGAATGCAGTAAATAACAATAGTTCGTTTCTGGAAAATTATCAGGCGTTTATCGAAATCATTTGTGAGCTGTTTGCAGAATTTTGTGGCAATAACGACATGGTAATCGGGGGCTCGCTCTTCCCCCATCGGCCAGTGCACAAAGTCACGTGGGTTTCCCGTGATGGACATACCGAAAATCAGATCGACCACATCTGCATCAGCCGAAAATGGAGACGGAACCTTCTTAATGTTCGGAATAAACGCAGCGCCGACATCGCGTCTGACCATCACCTTCTAATCGGTGAAATCCGCCTACGCATGGCGCAGATCCAGCGACGGGAGGAGAGACTCGGGCGGCGGTTCAACACACGCCGACTTGAAGATCCAGCGGTAAAAAGGTCCAGAAGGTGGCAGCGTAGAAGAACAATGGACGGCCATCAAGAATGCCTTTATAGAAACAAGCGAGAACAACTTGGGTGAGCTGCGCACCCAGAGGAAAGAGTGGATCACAGATGAAACCTGGCGGAAGATTGAGGAGTGTAGAGAAGCAAAAGCCGCGATAGAGCGGGCGAGAACCAGAGGAACCAAGAACGAAGCCCGTCAACGGTACTCGGCTCTAGAGAAGGAAGTCAAGCGCTCTTGCAGACGGGACAAGCGAGCGTGGGTGAACTCTCTGGTCGACGAAGGGGAGAAAGCCGCAAACACTGGCGATATACGCCTCCTCTACGATATCTCACGACGCCTGAGTGGAGTAAGGATGAACTCGAGGATGCCAGTGAAGGACACGACTGGACAATTGCTTACCGACCCCACTGACCAGCTGAAACGCTGGTTTGAGCACATCGAACAACTTCTTCAAGTTTCGACGGCCAACCAGCCATCAACATCTCGGCATGATCCGCCTAGGGTGCGGCGCATCACTCGCGTCAATTCCGAGGCCCCATCACTGCAGGAGATTGAAGCAGCTATCGGAAGCATGAAATCCAACAAGGCTCCAGGGGTCGATCGCATATCAGCAGAGATGCTCAAAGCTGACCCCATGCTATCCGCACAAATGTTGCATCAAATATTCTGTAATATCTGGGACACCGCGACTTTTCCGGCCGACTGGATGCAGGGCATCTTAGTAAAGGTCCCAAAGAAGGGGGATCTGACTGTGTGCGACAATTGGCGAGGCATCATGTTACTGTGTATTGTTCTCAAAGTTCTGTGCAAAGTTATCCTGAATCGGATACAGGAGAAGATCGATGCGACTCTCCGACGGCAACAGGCAGGATTCCGTGCCGGAAGATCTTGTGTGGACCATATTGTCACGCTCCGCATCATTCTGGAGCAGGTCAATGAATTCCAAGAGTCCCTTTATTTCATATTCATTGACTACGAACAAGCTTTCGACCGTCTCAATCACGAGAATCTGTGGGGCGCCCTGAGACGCAAGGGAGTCCCGGATAAAATCGTCAACCTCATCTAAGTGCAGTATGAGGCTTTCACGTGCAGAGTTCTGCATAACGGAGCCTTGTCCGACCCTATCCGAGTAGTTGCGGGTGTGACACAAGGATGTATACTATCACCGCTACTGTTTCTCATCGTAATCGACGAGATCATGGTAGGTGCAATTGGAGCATCTCAACGATTTCAATTTGGCTGATGATGTTGCTCCACTAGCACAACGGCGCTCTGATATGCAGAGTAAGCTCAAGGACCTAGCCGAACGCTCCTCTGCGGCAGGTCTCACCATCAACGTCAACAAGACCAAATCGTTGGATATCAACACGGGCAACCCTTCCAACTTTACGGTAGCGGGACAAGCAATGGAGAAGGCCGAAAGTTTCCAATATCTTGGCAGCCAACTAGCGTTGGACGGCGGGACCAAGAGCGACATAGGTGCACGAATCAAGAAGGCTAGGGCTGCCTTTGCGAGTTTACGAAACGTATGGTGATCCAACCAGATAAGTCAACGCACCAAAATCCGAATTTTCAACTCGAACGTGAAATCTGTGTTGTTATACGCCAGCGAGACGTGGTGTGTATCAGCGGAGAACACTCAAAAGTTGCAGGTCTTCATCAACCCATGCCTGCGGTATATAATTCGTGCCTGGTGGCCTCACAACTGGATCTCGCATGCCGAGCTACATCGTCGATGTCATCAAAAGCCGATAGCAACAGAAATTCGAGAGCGAAAGTGGAAGTGGGTCGGCCACACACTTCGAGGAGGCGGAAACGAAATCTGCAAGCAAGCGCTGGATTGGAATCTGGCAGGACATCGCAGCCAGGGCTGGCAAATGTCATTTTCAATGAAAGATCTCACGTGATATTTATAGAGATACTTCTGTCACTATCATTGGATAAGAAAACGATGATAGAGATTTTCTTCAAAATCTCATCGAATTTTTTGTCATGACAGAACGTGACAGTGTTGTGATCATCGTAATTACTAGCTCATTTAATGCTATTAAAGTTATTTGTACTGAGGAAATCTTAATAATATATTCACTCTACTGATTACATACGGTTGTTTGCTTAAACTCATCTAAATGAGTTAGAAATTTATATGTTAAAACCGCATAAGAATAATTCTCATGAGTGCTTGATCATTGAAAAATGACAAGAAAGCTAATGATAGGTAGTTTCCTCTCGTGATAGTGAGAGGACCTTTTTTCTCATCGTCACATGACGGCCGTGATATTTACCAGCTCTGATCGCAGCAGAGGCAGACCCAGGGGCTCATGGCGGTGGAGCCTCAATAAGGAAATTAAGCAAGTCGATAGAAATCCGACCTGGGCTCAGATGGTGCACAGGTAATTTTGAGATTCTCTCACTATGTGGTGCTTGTGTTTATGTGAACTTCCTGTATCTTTAAATTATATCTTAAAATCCTCACCATCTACGTGGTCAGGTCCAGGCTTGGAAATGCGTAAAGCTCGATTCAAAGTAAATTTGGACGCATTCAAGTGATCATAACTCAAGAATTAAACAACATACACGGTTGATCAAATCGTCAAACAAAAGCGTATTTATTCAGCTTTCAAACCATATATAACAAGCTATTACATTTCACCGTTTCGAACGAACTGTCGCACTTTACTTGTGATCGATGCCATCATGATCTGCACAGTCGCTGGTGACACTGTACCGGCGAACTTATTCCACTTTAAACGCATTTGTCACTTGTTTACCGCATCCTCAAATTTTTCGCTTGACAATTGCCGAATATTTTACGATCGGTCTGAACTCAGGGCAATTCGGAGGATTAATCTCTTTGGCGATGAAATTAACATTGTTTGCAGCATGCCATTCTAGTACCTCCTTAGAGTAGTGGCAGCTGGCTAGATCCGGCCAAAACATAACGTTGGTCTTGTGTTCCCGAATGAAGGGTAAAATCCGCTTTTTCAGACACTCTTTAATGTAAACCTTCGATGTCATTGTGTGAGATGTGATGAAAACCTTGGTTTTAAGGCCACAACTGAAGATTCCTTGCCAAATAATTAGTTTCCGAGCAAACTGATCAGCAAAAACAAATTTATACCTGAAAGAGACATCCCCACGACCAGTTGCCAGGTAAAATTTTCGTCCGGGGATTTGTTTATAATCCATTTTGACATATGTTTCGTCATCCATTAAAATACAGCCATCAAATTTCGTCAAAGCTCGTTCGTATAGTAATCGTGCTCGCTTTTTGGGCACTCAATTTTGTTTCAGGGAGCGATTCAGATGTTTACTGACACAAAAAAGACTTATATCCTTCTCTTGAAAGGATGTTACGCACGGTGGAAAAGTTGGAATCGTATTTCTTTGCCAAATCACGTATGGAGACACCTGGGTTGCTTTTCACGTACCTCAACACCTTTCTCCTCATCTCTTTGTTCCTAGTGCCACTTTTATGATAGATGCGCTGTGCTCTATCCACACTCAGAGTATCCTTGTAACGTTTGATTACAAGACTCACCGTTGACTTTGGGAATTTTAACACTTTAGCTATTTTTAGGCAGACCACGAAGGGTTATCTAGATGTTTGTGCACAATTAATTTTCTTTTCTCAAGTTCCATGATCCGTAATTTCGGGATGCGTCGATCAATCGAGAAAAACTATTCACCATTTTTTTTGTCAATTAAACATCAACAAATGCCTGTCAAACGTTTTTTGTTCCAACCACCAGGGGTACGGTGGTGTATTCAACCGTGCGTCCAGATTTACTTTGAATCGAGCTTTTATTACAGCTAAAATGGTACTTATCGAAATTATGTAACTATGAGATATTACATTTGCGCCGCTTAGTGAGAAAAGTATGTACTGTTGCTTTCTAACCAATCCGCTTTGACCTACTGTGCAATTTTCCCCAAGGCAGTAACCTTGTGGTAACCAGGATCATGTGATATTCCTTGTGGCCGTCTTATCCCTAGGAGTGGCTAACCTTACCCCGCATTATTGTTTTCTTTCATTATTTAGTCTTTTTAATTCGAGATAAAATTTCATCACATGATTTCCTAAAAATCAATTTAATTAGGGAAAGTACTCTAAAGATCAATATTCACTAAATTTATCGGAGAAATTTTATACAGTTTTGGATAAATTTAACTTCATGCTTAAGGTGGCCGTCTTACCCCGTCATCCTCTAGGTAGTTGGAAGTTATTTTCTGCCAACGCGTTACGGCATTGGCATTGGCTCAATCACACCTGGCGCCGCCTTGAAAGGAGTTTTCTTTTTCTCCGCCGGAAGTATCTTACAACCACAACGAAGAAGCAACGCAGGTATTATTTTGCATTTCAAGGACCCTCGGGCTATTCGAGGATGGTCGGTAGCATGCAAAAGAATATTTCACCTCGGTGGATTGTCCGTTTTATATACTTTTTGCCACATTACTTTGAGTGGTCTTTTTTTCTCTCTCAAGGAAAATATTCTAGGATTGCAATTAAAGGAATAAATGCATAGAGCAGCCATTTGTTTTAATTTAATTTTCCATGCCGTGTTGCACAGCGATTTATTTTAATAAGAAATATCAATGAATTTATTGTGACGGTACATTGATACTGATGGTTTAAAACACAAGTGAATTCTTCCAGAATTAAGTTGAGATAATTCTGTAAACAAATGTAATGTTGCATTGAAATACTTTAAATCATGTTAAATTTAAATGTTCCCTCATGTCTCACCGTTGAACCATTCTGAAATGCCATACCGTAGTGGTTATATCACATCATTGATAATAATGCCACTTTTTTTTCTATCCGGATAATTTTCCAATTTTAGATTGGATAATGGATAATGCATAGGGATAATTTTGATGCCTGAGCAGCTCAGTGCTGCACGACCTAATCAAAGTCTCCCTGCGATCAAAGACACCCCGTTCTACAGTAACTTTTTTTTTAACAACCGTTGAAAAATCAGAATCCTTCAGGTGATATTAATCAATGAAATCTAGACTAACATTTGAAAAGGGCGGAACTCCAAAATTACCATATCCAGAAAATCGCTTCCGAATTTTGATGACCTAAAAATTAATCCTATTTCACGACTTTCCATTTTCTGGATGATTTTATAAGCTTGACATATAGTTAATAGTGTAATCTATCATCATGCATCCTAAAAACTCAAAAAAAGTTTTCTTTGTCGTGAAATTGAGAAGAAAACATCATACGCCCTGATAATTTCTTACATGTTGTTACCCCCCAGATCTTCCATCCTTTGAACTGCCAACACTGGTGATACGCCGTGGAAGTACACCATCGGGATTTTTTGTTTGTTGTTGCGCCTTGGTTCTTCGTTCGCAAATTTTGTGAGAGTGGAATTACGCCCGGAGATTTTTTGGTCTTCTTTTTGTTCGTTGTTTACACGTGAAATATCAATCGGATGCATTTCAAATGAATCGGGCGTGACTAGATACTACAGAATCAATACGTTTGGCATATTAAAACAATATAATTCGTTGTTCTGGTGCAAGGCGTAACAACCAGTTGCATCATCGAGTTGAAAGTTGGAAATACGCCATGTAAGAAGAAACGTTTTTGATGATATGAAGTGATATTTTATTCTACTTTTTCGTGTTAATCGAGTAGTTTGTGAATTGTTCTCTCAATATGAGCCAAAATATGGTTTGTTTACATGTTGGCTCTTCCGCCCCTTTCAAATGTTAATCTAGAAATATACTTTTTCCGTCAGTTTCATCGTGGGAAGGCCACAAAAACTGTGCGCTAGAACCAGAGGCTACTACAGGAAAAATGAATGTCACGATTATGATCAATGATAGGTAAACGAATGTCAACAATACGGATTGATAGAAAAATTGCTGCTGAGATGACACTCACTATGAAGAAGAATGTAAACAGCACGACTGATTGAGTGGAGCGTTGTGAGTGACTAACTTTCATCGTCAACTGTCAAAAGCAACTAGCTACGTTGCTTGAGTAGAGGCTGGCGCACAATGGACGAGTGCACCGATGGATTTGAGTTCACTAACTCGAGAAAAAGTGACATAAGCTGCGGGCAATGTTAACTAATCATGAACACTAAATGTTCATTATTCATTATTCATGAACATTTAGTGTTCATGATTAGTAAACATTGCCCGCAGCTTGTGTCACTTTTTCTCGAGTGAGTGAACTCAAATTCATCGGTGCACTCGTCCATGTATAAGTTTCCGGGTTTTTTTTTGACAAATAATGCATGGGCTAACTGTCAAAAAACCTGAAAACTTATCCATTGTACGCCAGCCTTAAGCGTACGATTAGAGAGTGATAAAATAAAAAGGGTGACTATGATCAATCATTTCGTGACTTCTACAGTGACAGTTTTCAAGACTGCCTGCTGGAAACGAACCAACCCAGGGCTAAAAGACTAGCAGGTTCCGAAGAAACGTGCTCAACTTTTTGGCTCAGCTCTGGTACTATCTTCGGTCCCAAGCTAATCGATGCACCCCTCGAAACACAGCAAAATCCACGAGCCCCTCATTTTATCTGTCAAACTTTCATAGCGAATCAAAACAAACATTGTGTAGTACTAGAATTTTGACTAGAATGGGGTACGTTAATCGATTTGCTTGGGACCAATAGGCTAGTCAAGTAGTGAGCCAATTTAAAATCGTTAGTTTCCACCGGCTAATAGTCTCCTTAATAAAAATATTTAAAAAAATATTTAGCCTGGAACTGCTATGTTAGTTCTAACGCGCCTGAAAAACTGTGACGTAGGGAAAATGGATGTAATGTCGGCCTTTTTTTTAACTCTTTATTTGGTTCAAATTTAAAATAAATTACATTTCATTTTAGCCTAGGTACTCCAGTTACTACAGTAACTTACCCGCCTGAATTGTTATGATATATATCTAAGTGTTTTTACATTGTTCCTGCCTTGCCAATTCAGTATTTTAAACAGGTTAACCTGCATGTCAGTATAACAATTGAAATCTTAAAACTAACAACTAAAACTAATTCTTATCTAAGTATAAAGGGAATTGAAAATTGCAACGATTTTTGCCTGAAATTATTAATTATTTTGTTGGACATTTGTTCTAAAGCCTCAACATTCGTAATTCTATTTACCTCGGTAGTACCAACAATCAATACGAAACTAACGATTTTAAATTGGCTCACCACTTTAGTAGCCTATTGGTCCCAAGCAAACGATTAACGTACCCTATTCTAGTTGAAATTCTATTACTACACTATGTTTGTTTTGATTCGCTATGAAAGTTTGACAGATAACATCAGGGGTGTGTGGATTCATGCAGAACATGCAGGGGTGAGTGAAATAGCTTGGGACTGCTTGGGACCGTTGTTCTGGTACTGAGTGAGCCAAAAATAATAATGATTTTCTTCGGGACCCAGTGGCCTTAGAGTTACCTCTATGGTAGTACTGTACCAGGGAGGCAACTTCAAAATCATCTTCAGAACTTTGTTCTGAATCCTTTGAAGTGCTTTTTTCCTGGTAGTGCAACAACTAGACCATATTGGCACAGCGTAAAGCATGGCCGGTCTAAAAACTTGTTTAAATATTAGAAGTTTATTCGTCAGGCAAAGTTTCGATTTCCTGTTTATAAGAGGATACAAACATTTTATATATTTTTTACATTTGGCTTGAATGCCCTCAATGTGATCTTTAAAAGTTAATTTTTGGTCAAGTATTAATCCAAGATATTTCACTTGGTTTGACCAGGAAATTGGAACCCCGTTCATAGTGACTATGTGACTACTACTAGGTTTCAAAAAGGAAGCTCTAGGCGTATGTGGAAATATTATAAGTTGAGTTTTGGAAGCGTTGGGAGAAATCTTCCATTTTTGTAAATAAGAAGAGAAAATATCTAAACTTTTCTGCAGTCTGCTGCAAATATCACGAAGACTTCTTCCTTCAGCGGAAATGCCTGTGTCATCAACGAACAAAGATTTGTGGCAACCCTGAGGCAAATCAGGGAGGTCCGAAGTGAAAATATTATACAATATAGGCCCAAGAATGCTACCCTGAGGAACTCCTGCTCTAACAGGTAATCTATAAGATTTGGAATTTTGATAATTTACCTGCAGAGTTCTGTCACTTAAATAATTTTGAACTAATTTCATAATTTAGAGTGGAAAATTAAACTTAAGCAATCAAACCTTCATGTCAAACACTGTCGAATACTTTTTCTATGTCTAGAAGAGCAACTCCAGTTGAGCAACCTTTAGATTTATTTGGACGAATTAAATTGGTAACTCTTAAGAGTTGATGAGTAGTTGAATGCCCATGGCGAAATCCAAACTGCTTACCTGCAAAAATTGAGTTCGTATTGATGTGAAGCATCATTCTATTTAAAATGATCTTTTCAAAAAGTTTAATTATTGAAGAAAGCAAACTCATTGGACGGTAGCTAGAAGCTTCAGCTGGATTTTTATCCGGCTTCGAAATTGGAACAACTTTTGCATTGTTCCATTTATGCCATATGGAAACATCTGTTAAATAATTTTACCAAGAAAGACAAGGTACTCTCTGGAAGTTTTTTAATGAGGATATAGAAAATTCCATCATCACCTGGAGCTTTCATATTTTGAAACTTTTTAGTTATAGACCTTACTTCGTCCAAATCAGTCCCCCAGGAATCATCAAAAATATTTTCCCGAGAGAAAATATTCAGATAATCCCAAGCAGCCTGATTCTCAATAGGACTAGTAAGACCCAAACTGAAATTATGGGAACTCTCGAATTGCTTAGCAAGTTTCTGAGCTTTTTCCAAATTTGTGATCAAAATTTTACCACCTTCTTTAAGGGCTGGAATAGGCTTTTGAGGTTTTTTTTCAAAATTTTGTGAGTTTCCAAAAGGGTTTGGAACTCGGGTCTAATTTAGAAACATTATTTTCAAAAGTTTTGTTCCTCAGGGCAGAGAATCGCTTTTTAATTTGTTTTTGCAAATCCCGCCAGATAACTTTCATGGCAGGATCGCGTGTTCTTTGATATTGTCTCCTACGGACATTTTTAAGACGGATCAAGAGCTGAAGATCATCGTCTATTATAATTGAATCGAATTTAACCTCGCATTTTGGTACTGAGGCAGCTCTTGCTTCAACTATAGAAGTAGTCAGAAATTCAAGAGCATAATTAATTTTATCTTTGGTTTGCAAAGGAATGTTTGGATCGAAGTTATATTCCATAAATGTTCGATACTGCTCCCAATCAGCTCTATGGTAATTGAAAGTAGAGCTGTTGGGATTACAAATTATTTCTTGGGATATTTCAAAAGTTACTGGAAGGTGATCAGAACCGAATTCAGCATGGGTAAACAATTGGCTACAAAGTTGACATGAATCAGTTAAGACCAAATTTCTTGCTGAATAAAAAGCATGGTGGGCTGTTTGGATATTGAATAGTGTAATAACCTGCAGAACAATCATCAAACAGAATATTACCATTGGAATTGCTTTGAGCATTATTCCATGAGCGGTGTTTTGCATTAAAATCACCAATAATGAAGAATTTAGACCTATGACGGGTAAGTTTCTGGAGGTCACCCTTGAGAAAATTCTTTTGCTGGCCTACGCATTGGAATGGCAAATAGGCAGCTATAAACGTAAGTTGTCCAAATTTTGTTTCAACAGAAACACCCAAAGTTTCGAAAACTTTGGTTTCAAATGAAGAAAATTTTTTATGTTTGATTCGTCTATGAACAATGATGGCAACGCCACCACAGGGTCCATCAAGACTATCATTTCTATAAATTAAATAATATGAGTCCTTCTTAACCTTATGGTCAGGTTTAAGGAACGTTTCAGTTATAACGGCAATATGTACGTTATGAACTCTCAAAAAGTTAAATAGCTCGTCTTCATTATCTTTAAGAGATCGAGCATTCCAATTTAAAATGTTTAATGCTTTAAAATCCATTACTGAATTTTAAAGTCATGACAATATTATTAGAAAATTTAACTCCAGTTTGAATAGCATCAAACATGGAGTTAGATTTAAGCATATCAGAAATCATGTCAATTAATGAATTCTGTAAAAATTCCATTTTAGGGGCAGTAATGCTTCCTAAGTCAAAATTTTTCCAAATTTCCTTTAGAATTACGTTGGTTTGTATTTTGATTTCCACCCGCTGCAATAGCAGCATAGGTAGCTCCATTAACTCGTTGAACATTGTTAGCAGCGAGGGGAGTAGGTACAGATGAAACATTTGAAGCAGGGGTGATATTTGTACGTACGGGTACGAATGTAGAATTTGTTCCTCGCTGACCGTTGTTAACATCAGAGGAATTTGTACCTGGTCGGGAACGTGGAGCGTTTCCTACCTGTCACTTAGAACGAGATTGTAGGATCGCTTTGCGAGACTTACATTCCCAAAAATTGGATTTGTGGTTTTCACCACAATTTGAACATTTAAATTTCTTAGGATCTTCCTTCACAGGACAGTCGTCCTTTGCGTGAGAGGAATCACCACAATTCATGCATTTAGCTGACATGTAGCAATTTTTAGTTCCGTGACCCCATTCCTGGCACTTACGGCACTGAGTGAGGTTTTGGACATTTCCTCCAGTCTTCCTGAAGTGTTCCCCCTTCACTCGGACATGGAGCATAAGGCTAGCTTTTACCAAAGCCTTAAGGTTGTTTAGCTCACTAGACTTGAAGTGAAGTAAATAAAAATCATTAGAAATCCCGTTGCGCGAATCGCCAGGACGGGATTTCATTTTCATTTTGATTACTTGGAGTGGCACAACTCCAAGTAATTTTGCCAGTTCATCTTTGATCTGATCCAGGGATTCCCCACTGGGCAGTCCTTTCATGACAACCTTGAACACACGTTCAGTTTTGGTGTCGTAAGTAAAAAAAATTGTGCTGCTTCTCAGTAAGATACTTGAGAAGACGTTTGAATACGTCCAAGATTTCAGCCAATACACGGCATTCACCAATTTGTAGTGAAAACTTAACTTTCACGAAGTTCAAAAGTTCCATGCGTTATCATGGTTATCACAATAGGGAGAATATTTTCCTTCTTGGCATTAAGCCGGGAAATTTTACTAGAATTTTTCTTCGATGATGGATCATTCTCATCATCCGTGAGCAAATCAAGTTGAAGGGGGATCAAGAGTTTGCCCTTTTCTTTTGCACTTAGGCGCCATGGCGGCAGTAAATTTTTATCCAAAAAGACTTCCAAGCAGATTACTATAAGAATCTGAAGGATCGAAGAGGAATTTTCCAAATCGATATCCAAGATGGATTACCTCGGGTAGGGTCCAAACAAAGATCGAAGAGGAATAAGAGTTGAACAAGGTAAAAATTTTACAGGTTGAGCACTGAAAAGTGCTGTTTAAATTTGTTGTAGCTTTAGGTAGTAGTAACGTTTTCTTCAGCAAAAAGCAAATAGATCCGCACGGCAAGAGAGCACGATGCGGAATGTTGTGAAATCAATGTGATTTTGATTTACCTTTCCCAAAGCCTTTTTTGGGTGTTCATTGAGATGTATGCCCATGCTTCACCTATTTCGATTGTCCATCTCGAGTGGTACATTTCCATCTTGTTGGAAATACGCACATATGTTTCCTATCCACAAAAAGGGCAGCAAACGGGATGTGGACAATTATCGTGGAATTACGTCGTTGAGTGCAGTTTCGAAGTTATTCGAGTTAGTCATCATGGAGCCTCTACTCTCTCATTGTAAGCAGTATCTAAGTGGTGATCAACACGGCTTCACTTCCGGTCGTTCTACTTCCACAAATCTGCTGTGTTTGACATCGTATCTTACGGAAAGCATGGCAGAGAGGACTCAAACAGACGTCATATACACCGACTTGTCAGCTGCCTTCCATAAGCTAAACCATGCCATCGCGATTGCCAAGTTGCATAGACTTGGGGTCAGCGGCAACCTCTTGCGATGGTTTCGTTCATATCTCACTGATCGGCAACTGATGGTTGCCATTGGTGACAACCGGTCCAATATCTATCTAGCTACGTCAGGAATACCTCAAGGAAGTCACCTGGGACCTTTGATTTTCTTACTCTACTTCAATGACGTGAACTTGGTCATCGAAGGCCCACGACTATCGTATGCAGACGATCTTAAAATCTACACAGTTCGAAAAAGTAGTGTAAATTTCTGTTCAATATAATGCACATAAATGGAGCGTCACATATCATATACGTTTACATTATATATACATTATATAAACAATGTAAACAACATTGTTTGCAAAATGCTCGGTTATGTGAGATGAAATACAAGTTTACGTGAATGAATGTTTACATCACAATTAAAATTCAGAATTTTTATCTGTGTACCTACGAATCCGCTCGATTGATGACTGTCACTTCCTTCAACGTCAGTTCGAAGCCTTTGCCAGCTGGTGTAATTTGAACCGAATGGTGGTTAACCCCACTAAGCGTTCAGTGATCACTTTTACTCGGAAGAAAGAACCAATCACATTTGAATACAAACTTATCGGCACTGTAATCGACCGTGTGAACCATGTGAAAGATCTGGGTGTTATTCTGGATTCTCAACTTACGTACAAGCAGCACATCTCGTACGTTGTCGACAAGGCGTCTAGGACATTGGGATTTATCTTCAGGATAGCAAAGAATTTCTCCGATATCTACTGTTTGAAGTCACTGTACTGTTCCTTGGTGCGATCCATTCTGGAATATTGTTCTGTGGTCTGGAGTCCAAACTACAACAATGGTGCTGAGAGAGTTGAGTCCGTTCGAAACCGTTTTCTTCGATTCGCTCTCTGGAAGCTGCCTTAGAGAGACCCATTTCATCTGCCCAGCTATGAAAGTCGTTGCCAGCTGATTGATCTGGAGCCTCTCCGAACTAGAAGAGACACCTCTACGGCCCTGTTCATTGCGGACACTTTACAAGGTAGAATTGATTGCAGTGCAATCTTGGGGCAAGTCAACATTAACGTCCAACCCCGTGCGCTACGTAACAACGTTATGCTGAGATTGCCACTTCAGCGCACAAACTATGGCATGAACGGTGCAATAGGTGGGCTGCAACGAGTGTTCAATCGAGTCTCGGGCATCTTCGATTCCATATGCCTCGACAGCTGCTACGAAGATACTTCTCATCGTTCTTTTCTGGCACAGTTAACCGTGAATGATTGTGTGTTTTATTTATGTATTTTATTCTTAGTTTTTTTTTTTTTTATTTACCTATATAAGTTACTTAAATCATCATTGGGGCTTTATACAGCCTGTTGATGCAGACAAATAAATTAAATTATAGAACAAAAGCGGAACTTCGGTACAGAAAGTGTCATTTGCAAACACTAGCGCACCTAGCGGTAGAAGGCATCTTCTGCCTGCAGTTAAGATAGGCAGCATGCTATATTAGTGTGAGTGCACATAGAAAGCCCGTGTGGAACGCTACCACCATGCTTGGAATGCACAGCACTGCTTGTTGAGTAGAAAAACGAACCACTTTTTGATTCATCGATTTGTTTGCACTTCTCCTTCTGTTCTATGAATCTGGCCAAAATTCACCGAAACACTTTTCGCCAACACCTGGCACAATTGCATTGATTAACGTAGATAAAATGACGGTGAAAATTAATTGCGCTCCTTTGAGGTGCTTTACAGCGGGGGTTATTGTTTACCGAGTTGTTATTGTGGATAAGCGCACGATGTTACTTCGGTCTTTCCAGCACGTATTACCTAGGTTCACATAGAGTGAAATTTATTCCTGGAATACCGATATGAAACAAACAACCCAGGGCTCAGCCCGTAAGTTGAAAAGCGGCACCATTCTTGGAAACAATCAGATATTGAGATCAGACCATTCTGCAGTCAGGCCGTGTATATTGACTCTTGAACCTACCCTGAGCCTTGAACTTTTGTAAACTTACAGTGAAAGTACTTCGGTATCAAATATCTTATTTTTATTTCTTCCCGTTGGCAATAATGTTGGAATCCCAAGTAGATTAGGAACATCGTGAAGGGCCCTTGCCTTTATCCGGTCGACCGGTCGAACTACAGGGATATTGATTTTCGTTTAATGATGCTCGTCTTTTCGGTCAGCACTGCATGGCTTAGAAGGGCACGAGTATTATGAGCTTTGCGGGCAACTTTTGCTCCAAGTGATATCTATACTTCGGTACAAGTATTTTTTTTTTTAGCTTACTTATTTCTTTTCGTCAGTTTACGGGGGAAAAGTTTCACTTGCCTCCTCGTTCCAAAGTATTTACATAATCAAACTCCAGGGACAGGACCAAAATTGTGTCCGCATAAAAAGCAAACATTAGCTCCAATTATACTATCGTGACCATAAATCAGACTCTGCTTGCTTAATACAGCCGGGGCTTCCCGATCCGCCATTTGTACAGGGCGTGCCTCTGCAGCTGTATTTCCGATTTAGAAAAGGAAGGCGCTGCTTAACATTCCCGTCAAATTTATTGGTTATATTAAAGCGTTTTTGAATTGCAGGCTGCCGGAGGAAAAACGGTGGGGGTGGCGTATTTCAATGTAAGCGACACCTGGGAGAGGCAGTGCAATGGGACATATTTTATGGGACTAAGCTGCCCCATTGAATAAGTTCCGGCTCACTTCGGATGCTTCTGGTTGGTAGGTTTGCTTGTGAGGCAGTTTTTTTTTAAATAAAATTAATGCGCTCAGCAATAATGGGTTGGCGTGTAGGAACGTGCCTTTTTTAATTTTTCAATAAGAAGATTTTCAATTCGGAGAAAAGTGACCCCATTGGTTTGTTCCATTTAAAGGAAAATCATGGGGCGTATTTTGTTTGCTTGAATATTGGTCATCCGGGTCTTGTAGGAGGAATTTGTAATCACAGTTTCGTTGCTGTGCTTTATGCATTCTAGGACTTTGATCTCTACACTCGTTAGTAGATATGATTGGTATTCATTCGATACATTTGTTTTGTTGGTGGTTTGTGTTTGCTAATTGACTTTTCTGCTGCTTTTAATCACAGCCATAGCATTTATGCTATCTTGGATGAGGATTTTTTTTCTGATTGGACGGTTTCTGGGAAACACAATCAACAACACAAATCACAAAAGTAAGTAACTGTGGGCTGAAAGGCTATGCATAACTGTAGAAGCGCTCAAAAAACACTACAGTGATAGCAGGTATAAGTTCCAACTAGCATGAAGGAGCATATCAATAAGTTAAGGTTGTTATAGATCCGACTGTGATCGATCTTAATAAAATCAAAATTGTTATTTGGGTTCCCAAGCATCCATCAAGTCCGCTAATACAAAAAGTTTAATACAATACTGGTATAAGACTAATACTAAAATTAAGAGCCATACAACAACATTATATCAACAATCAATACGAAACTAACGATTTTAAATTGTCTCACTACTTGACTAGCCTATTGGTCCCAAGCAAATCGATTAACGTACCCCATTCTAGTCGAAATTCTACTACTACACAATGTTTGTTTTGATTCGCTATGGAAAATTGACAGATAAAATGAGGTATTAGTGGATTTTCGAGGGGTGAATCGATTAGCTTGGGACCGAAGAGAGTACCAGAGCTGAGCCAAAAAGTTGAGCACGTTATTTCGGGACCTTCTAGTCTTAGAGTTACCTCTATGATTAAATTGCATAAAGTGCCCTAATCGGGCTTGGTGGTTACTTGGGGAGTCAGTTAAGTCTGTGATTTTTTTCCTTGATTTGTTTTCCGTCGATCTGCACCAATGCTACCGACGCCAGGGAGGCAGCTCCCACACCTGGACCCTACCTATCGACCCATCAACTCATGAACCGGAGACCAACGGCTTTACTTCCCTTCCGAAGGAAGGCGTGATCAGAGTATTATGCCTCAGAATATCCCGGCGACGTCGACTGGGATTGAACCCGGGCCTGCTGGGGTGAGAGGTAATCACGCTTACCACTACACCACCGGCGCCGCTTGTTAACCCTGTAATGGTAACCTTAAATCATGCTTCAGTTTGGAAATCTGGTGATATCTTGAGCGAAGTTGATCAGAACGTCAAGGGCGGTTGGGTAGTAGACAGATAAATTCGGAATTCTGTCGCTAGGCAGCGCAACTGAGCATCTCATATGCACAGATTCTTAATTGCAGTATCTCAAGATCCTGATTACTTCGACAGAAGACGTCTTCGGTAAAGTTGATCAGGAGGCCAAAATCTGGGAGGTGGACAGATCAACCCAGAATTCTCCCAGTAGGAGGCACTATCCGAGCAAAGGAGGATTTCAAATTAAAATCAAAATTTGCTGTTATGATGTAACTTATTTTGAATACTTCAGTTAATATCATTTTCGCTGACTTAACGGTTAACACAGCAAAAATGAGAGCAAATCAAACGGAAAACCTAATCCTGCTTTCAAAGAAATCAATTGGATCACCCTGATTATTTAGACGGGTGATGTCTTGGGCAAAGTTAATCAGGAGGCCATAGACTACTGAGAGGTTCAAAGATCTATTCAGAATTTTACCATTAGGTGGTGCTAGTGAGCATGCAAATATTTGGTACTGTTGTATCGCCAGCTCCTGATTATATAGACGGGTGATATCTTCGGCAAAGTCGATCAGGTGGCCAAAGACTGCTGGGAGGTGGACTGATCCATCCGGAATTCTGAAACTACAGTCACCCTAGTATTATGGGCTAGCTGGTCAGTCTGCGTGTTAATCAAATGGAAGTAGCCCATAATTCAGGGTGGCCCATAATTCTGGGGTGACTGTATATAGCGCTAGTAAGTATGCAAATATTCAGAACTGAGTCGGTAAAGGCGCAGCTACAAAGCAAGACCATGTTGGAGGTGGCTGGGTTTGATTCCTGGTCCGGTTAAGGATTTTTTCGGGTTATAAAATTTCTTGACTTTCCTAGACATACAGTATGATTGTACTTGCCACACCTACTAGTGGTACAATTACACTAATGGTACAAGCATCGAAAGCTCTCAATTAATAACTATGGAAGTGCATCTAAAACGCTTAGTTGAGAGCATGCAATAAGCTTATATGCTATGTGCAATAAGATTGAAATCTGAATAAGAAGAAGAAGATTTTTTCGGCAAAGTTGATCAGGTGGTCAAGCATTGGCGTAGCTAGAAAATTTTACTGGAGGATTTAATTGATCTCAAACTTAAGAAAATTTAAATGCTGGATAATTCTCAGAGTTAGATAATTCCATGAATTTTGTACCTTAGATTAGATTTTCTATATTTAACCATTAATTAAATCTCAGACAAAGGTACCAAACAATGAATTTATAATTTTCAAAATTTCTGACTTTGAAATATGGCAATGGGCACATGGAATAAATTTCATACTTAGTCAACACATAGTGCAGTTCAACCACAAACGAAGTGACAGACGGAGCGGCTCGAAAACTTTGGTGACTAACCTGCTATTTCAATTTTTCAGTGTACCACATGGCAACACCACTACTACTAGATTGTACCACATGGCAACACTACTACTGGATTGTACTAGCATTTTCATCAAATGTATAAGAATGATGTTTTGGTTCTATCTCTTTCACTCTACTCAAAACTGAAATGCATAAAAAAATGACAAAATGATACGCACTCTTTGCACACTGTCAAAGAATCATTGTACACAAAATCAACTTTGTTCAAATCAAAACAAAAAAACTAACCCATCTAGTGGATGATGGCACAAGCTTCCAAGAAAATTCTATTACAGTGAACCACATTATTTCAATGGATTTCTTCGCCAGTTAGTCGTCTGTCACTTCGTTTGTGGTTCAACTCTCCTTTTTCTCTTTCTCTTACCAAAGATAAGAGACACGCTCCCGTATTTGAGAGCAGCACAAGTATGTTTTGCACCACTCTGAGTTAATAGCCTATCCCTGTACAAAACTCTCTTAAGTTTTACCAAATCTCCTCACGAATGTTCTCTGAATTTATTGCAAATTCCATATTTTTACCATCCCTTTTTTTTATTCTATGAAGATCTGGAAAGACCCCCACAATCTACACATATTCTTGAACATCTGCAAAGCTAGATAATTCTGGAGGGGGTCTGGCCCTCTTGGCACCCCCACTAGCTACGCCTATGTGGTCAAGGGCTGCTAGGAAGTAGACGTATCAATTCTGAATTTTCTCTGCGGTAGTGAGCATCCCACATGCAAATATTATGTACTTCTTCATCTAAATATCTTGATTATTTAGACGGGTGATGGTTTCGACAAAGTTGATCACAAGGTCTGGGTGGTGAACAGATTATTTTAGAAAATGAGTAAACAGAAATTTGTTGATAATATATTTGAAGTTTCTACTTTTTGCAAAGCTACCGGTTGATCTGATGGTCTTCCGGTAGGTTCGGAATAAAGCGTGGTGACCAGAGTGTAACATTATTGACTGCTTAGGCCGAGTGTAAAAGCATTGCACTATTCAATTACTTGCTCTATCACAACTGTTGGTACACAACAGTAGAAGAAGAGGCAATGAAAGAGCCAAAAAATCTATTCGGTCACTCACGAACATGTGGCTCACACCATTTTGCCTTTGTTCACACTCACACAAAGATTTGGGACCATCACGGAAGGATAAACGTGCTGACTGAGCTACCGACTGAGTGCTAAAGAAGAAAAAAAAATGCAATAGACAAAAATGATCACCAAAAATTCATTATAAGTCGGATATTTTGGAAACTCTCAGGGAATAAATAAACACATATAAGCTATGTTTTGGCAAAGTTCAATCTCCTCTCCTAGCCTAATGCCCGCACCTTGGACTTAACGCTACCCATCAAATCCTGTGCAACACTTGTGCCATCTTTCTTACACACTTTCATCCACTCTTTCTTCAAATCCTTGTTGTTTTTGAAGACCTTCCCTGTTTTCCTTGTTGCCCTTCATAATCGGTCAGAATTTTGCTATTGGGCGAAGTTCTGGCGAGTTTGGTGGATTTGCCTCCTTCGGCACAAAAACAACATCGTTGACTTCGTACCACTCCATCACCGGTTTCACGTAATGGCTCAATGCCAGATCTGACCAAAACAGAGTGTCATCTTCGTGGGACCGGAGGATGGACAGCAGGCGCTTCTGGGGGCATTCTTATTTATAAATTTGAGCGTTTATGGTGCCTGTCGTTATGTACGGTTTGCTGAATATGCCGCACCCACAGATCGCCTGCCATACTAATTACTTCTTGATAAATTTGTCGACCATCTTCTTCCGGAACATCCAGGCGGGACTTGCCGACGAAAAACTCCAGGCCGGGGATCTGCTTGGCGTCCGATTTAATGTACGTCTCGTCGTCCATTACGATGCATTTCTGTTGCACCAACCACTCGCGATACAGTTTCCTAACGCGGGATTTGGCCACCGTATTATCAACAATCAATACGAAACTAATGATTTTAAATTGGCTCACTACTTGACTAGCCTATTGGTCCCAAGCAAACGATTAACGTACCCCATTCTAGTCGAAATTCTACTACTACACAATGTTTGTTTTGATTCGCTATAGAGATTGCTGACGTTTATCGTTCGCACACTACGTCACGTATACGTATACGCAAAATGTTTTCATCGGGAAAAAAAACTTCATAGCGGAAAATTTTCCCGATGAAAACAAATCACTGACACAATCATACTTTAGCAATCTCTATGAAAGTTTGACAGATAAAATGAGGGGTTAGTGGATTTTCCCATGTTTCGAGGGGTGAATCGATTAGCTTGGGACCGAGGAGAGTACCAGAGCTAAGCCAAAATGTTGAGCACGTTATTTCGGGACCTTCTTGCCTTAGAGTAACCTCTATGGTATTATGTTTATCGGTTCGGTTAGGCGCTTTCCTTCAAGGTAAGGACATGAAGTGCGGACCCCTTTCTTCATCATTGGATGAACCAGACGGAAGATTTGACTTTCTTGGCCACGTCCCGAATCGAAAGGTTCGGATTGCACTTGAAGTAATCCCTCACCTTCCTTGCGTTCACGGGGTCGGTCGTCTTCGCTTTTATTCCGCTGCCCGTTCGCCGCTGGGTCGTCTGGGTCTCCTTGAACGATTTTACAACACGGGACATGGTCGAATTGTCGATTCCAAACTGTTTCGCGATGCACCTGTGGGACTGGTCTGGATTTTCCACGATCGCTCCCATATTGTTTGTCGTAGCACTTATTGCTTGGAAGCCATCTCGATAATCATATACCATTGACTTGCATGCTCACTATCTCTAACTGCTGGGAGAATTCCGCATTGATCTGATTATCTCCCAGCAGCTCTTGAACTCCTGATAAACTTTGTAGGAAACATCATCCTTTTAAATAATCTGGATCTTTAGATACAGCAGTACCTACAGAATATTTGTTTGCTCAATACAGCCATAGAGGTAACTCTAAGACCACTGGGTCCCGAAGAAAATCATTATTATTTTTGGCTCACTCAGTACCAGAACAACGGTCCCAAGCAGTCCCAAGCTATTTCACTCACCCCTGCATGTTCTGCATGAATCTACACACCCCTGATGTTATCTGTCAAAATTTCATAGCGAATCAAAACAAACATAGTGTAGTAATAGAATTTCAACTAGAATAGGGTACGTTAATCGTTTGCTTGGGACCAATAGGCTACTAAAGTGGTGAGCCAATTTAAAATCGTTAGTTTCGTATTGATTGTTGATACAGCCGCCTTGTGGCAGAATTCCGGATTGATCTGTCAACCACCCAATAGCCCTTCACCTCCTTATCGACTTTGTCGAATACATCTGCCTTCCATATAATCATAATCTGCAAGTGTAGCAGCACAGAATATTTGTATGCAAACTTGCGCCGTTTAGCAGCAGAATTCCGAATTGACATGTCCACTAGACTGATGCAAAATTTAAAATTTTCGCTCCACAGTGCTCAATCGGTTTCAAATCAGGTCCTTAAATATTAGCCTCCCTAAATATAAACTCATTTGGCAAGAAACTGACTTGGCACAAACTATTCAAAGTTTATATGGAAATTACTATGTGAAAACCAAACTTTTTGTTCATTGTCTGCTTCCCATTTTCCACATTGCTTTTTCGAAAATTGCTATAACTATTCTTACGGGAAATTTTCTAAGCTACAACTTTCCCCAATATCGTTTAGCCAAATGTCAAATTAAATTGTTATTAACTGTTTGAGAGATTGATAATCTTATGGCATGATCAAGCAGCTGTTCTGTTGGCAACACTGTATTGTGCAGTGGGACATAGTAGCCATGATATTTGTGCTCTATTCTTCGCACCAGAAACACCAATGTTGCCTGCTGAACAGTTGAATGAGCATAATCATAAGACATCAGTGACTTGAATCATTGATAACTTTTGTTCCTTACATTTGATTGAAAAGTGGTTTTCAACAAAGTTGTAGCTGAGAAAATTTGCTACAAACACTGCTATCATTTTTAAAAGCATAGTGATGTGGTGAATTGTTAGATAGATATGAACAAAAACATTATGTTTCCCATAGTAATTCCTATTTAAACTTGAAATGGTTTGTGCCAAGTCAGTTTCTTACTAAAGTAGTTCGAATTTTAGGAGGCTGAGCAGGACCCAGTTTGAAACCGTTTAAGCATTGTGGAGCGAAAATTTCAAATTTTGCATCAGTCTAATGTCCACCTCCCGGTAGTGTTTTTACTCTTGATCAACTTGCCGGAAACATCACCCGTCGAAATAATCAGGATCTTGAGATACCGCAGTACAGAATATGCGCGTGGGGGATGCTCACTAGCACTGCACCTAGAGGAATAATTTCAAAATATATGCCCATCACCAAGCAGTCCTTGACCTCTTGACCAACATTGCCGAAGACTTCATCCTTCTAAATAATCATGATCTTGACATATAGCATTTTATACTATTTGCATGGTGAGGGGTGCATACGCACTCCAGGTTTCCAGCTACGTAAAGTCCGACTTTAAGACTCAAAGTATGCCATGAATTGAATACCAATTCAGCTTATAAGGGAAATGGCTCTAATGTTGGCCTATGGATCTAAGATTGGGCCCATCGCTAAAAATCTGCTATGGATCAATTTTATCTAGATGAACGCGGAGGCGGAATTCTGAATTGTATAATATCAAATATCCCAAGCAACACACGTGTTATATAACAGTTTATATAACCTTTATATAACTGAATTTGGTTGTAAAGAAGTTTACTCAACATAATTGCATGAAAATGTGTTACTTGGGATATTATATTAGCAATATGATCCACTCTTTCGCTTAGCTGGCGAACCGAATTTTAAGCGATGAAAGCAACCCTGAAGATGATAGGTTAAGGTAATGCCGAAGCCAACATTTCCCCTATAAACATTTTCATCGACACGCTTCGTTTAGGAATAGCATATTAAAAAAGGGAATTTCCTGAAGTAAAAGAACCAAACACGAGTTCGCTTTTAGCTGTCGACACCAAGAGGGGGGGAGGTGGCTGACAAATACGAATAATCGTCGCCTACCTCGCATAACTGGTTCCAAACGTAAACAAGCCATAAGAAACCTACAGGGTTTGTTTACGTTTGGAACCAATTTCATCAGAGGCGTCGCGTGCCTCATTTGTTTACCTGTGCACCAAGCTTTGTTCGTTATAGTATTCCACCACGTATTAGTTTTTGTTTTATTTTTCAATGCTCCATGAATTCAAGGGACACATTCTCCACTACTATATTACCCAACTAACAATTTTGGTTTTATGAGGGTTCTGTAGACTACGATTTAGGTTTGTAGAATGCTATAAAACCTCTATAAAACTTGAAATTTTACTTGGGTAATCAATACCTAACGTAACATTTGAAGGGCCTATCATCTTGTATAAACAAAACTTGTATGGCCCTTTTCGCGCTAACCGAAGTAGGAGGAATTGCATAACTTAACTAATTCCAGCTGAACATTGTATTAGGTTCTAAGTAATATTGAACGATTCTCTTCGTCGACTTTCTATTTCGTTAATAACTTGAGCACATAACCATTTCTTGTTGTGTTTGTCGTATTAGATGCTAGATAAAATCTTCTTTTATCGATCGGTGTGCTGAACATACATGGGAATGTCTTTATATGGCCGTGGAGATACAAAGAGAAAGTCGACGGAGATAATCTGTCAGTGTTACTTAGGACCTAATGCAATGTTCAGCTTGAATTCTCGTTTTTATCACAAGGCTAACTCTCTCGACTGAAGTGTAATAAAGAATATCCGTCAAACAGTTCCGAAAACATTTTTTGAAACAAAACAGTGTCAAAATCTAGAAAAAATTCATAGTCATCAATTCATAGTTGAATTAATCATTAATTCATAGTTGAATTAATCAACTCTTTATTCATCAGAACAACACTATCAGACTAAACCAGGGGAAGCTCATAAGGTTCAATTTACTTTGATGCTTTTTGGAAAATTTCAAAAGCAGTTTTTTTTCCGACGCATTATTTCAGATTGCAAAAAGCTCGCACTATTCGATTCCTTTTGATATTTTACACAAAATGACGCGAGATTTTGCAATCTAAAATAATGCGTCGAAAAAAACTGCTTTTGAATTTTTAAAAAATGCATCAAAGTAAATTGAACCATAAGTTTTGATAGCCACACCGGCGCAACTATCGGTAATTGAGAGATTCACAACTGACAAGAGAGTGAGAGCGGCTTTTGCGCTCTCTTTCTCCATTACTCTCTTTGTCTGCAATCAGAAATCCAAGTGCACAGCGAGAAATGCACACTTTGGGCACCCATACATCACAAATGTTCTTATAATTTAAACTCACACATTCAAACCGGTCTGCAAGTATAGCTTTCAGTAGTCACGCTACAAACGGCAGCAACACGGAAACAGCAGTCTGGTACGCTTTGGACGTTATCATATATGATAACGTCCAAAGCGTACCAGACTGCTGTTTCCGTGTTGCTGCCGTTTGTAGCGTGACTACTGAAAGCTTCAATTACAACCAGTGGTGCAAACCGCCATGTATTGCGGAAATTTTTTGGTATGTTTCAAGAGGTGATAGAAGGTCTGCTTGGCTTACATCAAGCATTTGGCCATTCACAAACCTGCCACTCGCCACCCAAAAGAACTCGCTTTTAGGTGCACTATTTAACGAGTTTTGTCATGGTAGTGATATCGACATGCTTAGAAATCAATGCATTAGGGATTAGGCAGACCATCCCAACTGAATTTAACCCTTTTTGAAGCAACCCAAGGTCGAAGATTTAATTGAACCACACTATAAAATAGTGTATTCATACTCACTTGTGGTCTGGAGTAAAGAAGTACAGCTATAATGTGACCATAAAATCTATAAAAATCTAAACGCATTTTTTTAAATTATTTACATCTGTGTCGTGCACAGGTTGCACATGTGGACGCGACGCCACTGAATTTCATACAAGAATGATCAGTAGGCTGATTTGACAGCACGTCCCACCCCAGGTCGACACAAGTCTGTTTTTCGATAGCAACTCATAGACGAGTACACGGATGGATTTGAGTTCACTCACTCGACAAAAAGTGACACAACAGCGAGGCCCTGTTTACTAAAAATGAACACATGAATAAAACTTGCGAAACATTTGAAATGGGCCTATCAACTTTTGTACACCCAACCGGTGGATGTAAGATTCGCTTACAATTATGTGGGATTCATCATCAGAGGATGTAAGTGGAGACCGCATGAACCGAGGATGCGATATACCTAGCTGCGGTCCGATGTAAGAAAATTGGAGACCGAAAAATGTGGAGTGTATTAGTGAGTGAAATTAATTATGTCGAAAAAATAGAAAAAGGTTGCCGCCGCCTGGACTCGAACCACGGACGTTGCGACTATCAGACCTGTGCTTTCTCCACTGCACTCTTCATGCTTCTGAATATGGGCAGCCTAAAAGCAAACATGAAGCGCTCATTTTCTCGCATGCTCGACTTCGTATGCTTTTCCTGCTGGAGAGATTCAAGATAAGTGTGTGCGTCGTTCTACAATGTTCTACAATGTGCGTCGTTCTACAAGCTTACTGGTATAGTCGAAAGCGTAGATGCAACACGAAATAAAAATGCTCGACTTCGTATGCTTTTTCTGCTGGAGATATTCGAGATAAGTGTGTGCGTCGTTCTACAATGTGCGTCGTTCTACAAGCTTACTGGTACAGTCGAAAGCGTAGATGGAACACGAAATAAAAAAGACAAAAAACCATTACATCGCCTGCATGGTCAATTTCTAACATTCATTGCGATGTTCATGAACAGAGGATGATAGGAAACGGAACTAACATTCATTGTAATAGATTTTTGGTTTGCGTGTACATATATTATTATATTATTATCCACAACCCATACAAATTTAAACAGACATCTACGCAGGGGGACGGAGGGGGGTCAATAGCCCTCAAAAACTGTAATTCAATAACTGAATTCCACTAATTTCCAATTAATGTTGTACTAAGCATCTTTATAAAGGAAACCAAACCTTCTATTTGAGAAAAGTCACAGTATTCTATTTTGCATCATTCTACGAACACGCTGTAAAGTACATAATGATGATGCATGATAATTTTATGTTATGGTTGTCCTCCAAATTGAAGAACAAAGAGGTGCGATGGATGGATAACTACTACGCCGGGGCGACCCCGGCATAGTGGTTAGCATCCATACCTCTCACGCCAAAGTCACGAGTTCAAATCTCACCCCCGGACAAGTCACGAATGATCCAAGAGCTCAACGACTATAATAATAAAAAAAGAGGTGCTTAAACCCCGTATGATCGTTATACACCTTCCTCCACTACTTTGCTGACATATGAACCAACATTTTGTTCAATATTGTAAGTACCGTTTTCTGATAGGGAAAACAACTGCCTGTCGCGTTTTCATAAAAAGCAACCTTCATTCTCTTCTCTGCTTCTGAGATCTAATTTAAAATTAATGATCGAGCTGCTGAAAAAAATAACGTATTTTTTGGGAATTGTTTTATCCCACAACATGCATGGCGTTTTTGTATACTATACTGAGGTGCAAATCAACAAAAAATGTGTGACGAAATATTATCAGTTCCTATTGTAGTCGATGTCGACGTCGAATTTAGTGCACATTGATCACAGCAAACTAGCTCAACAATGATGAACTTAATGTAGTTATGTAGGTAAAATTCTGTCAATTCTTAACCATTACATTAAATTTAAATATCTCATGCGTAATATGAACGTTGGTCTGATTATGCTAACATGAATTGTCGCGAGTTTTGAACCATTGAAACATTGAAATACTTGAAAAATTTAAGATAAAGTATAATAGTCAAAAATGCATGACTTACATCATTTTTTCGTAGTTCTACGTCATACTGCGGTCGTGTCTAGGACACAACCCTTTATTTTATTTTTTTCAGTAGATGAACAAAAATTCACCCGTGCACTCGTCTATTGTTGCGGTGCTTGCTGATTGTTTGAAGTTCGTTTGCTTTTGTCGTTGCCCCGTTGGAAGAAAACAACTGGAGATGCCCGTTGAAATAAAGCTAACGATTAGGTTTCGCTTCGCACATGACTCGGCGAGACCATGTTTGGATGAAATTGTAAATTTTGTCAAAGCGCTAGATGCGAATCCCGTGCAGGTGATCGCTACATGTCGCATGGTGGAGGAAAAATCTATGTTAATCAAGTTCAAATCATAATTTTCAACGGTTCACGCTCTGCAACATAATCGTGAACAATTAATTTTCCATTATGCCGACGGTAAGTCAGTCGAGGTACGCATGTCGCCTGCTGGGGGCATCGTTCAGTACGTGAGAGTTTACGATCTCTCACCAGAAGTCCTAGATAGTGATCTAGCATTGGTGCTAGGGTTAATACAGTGATGTGAAGCGTGTTCTTCAGGAGAAATTTCCTGCCGCCTTGGGCTTCGGTATGCTTACAGGTGTGCGGGGTCTATATATGGATGTAAAACAGGAGATTTCCAAGTCAATCAAAAGGGGAACATATTCCATCAAGGGACCAACAATGTGTGTTTCCTTTGTAAGACGGTAGGGCATCAAGTGTATTCCTGCCCCAAGCTAAAGGATCGGAACCAGCCAGTCAAACAACGAACGGAAGATGAAAACCAAAAACGGAATTGGGAAGAGATTACGTACGCTGGTGTAGAAACGAGGAAGCAGTTGAGGTCTTGGAAAAAGAGGTGATGGATGTGACGTCCCTGGACGCCAAGAAGAACAGTGGAGAGCAAGCAACTGTTGCTAAGAAACATCAGCCGCTTATTTTCAAGTGTAAAAATGATGTGTATTACTTCAGTAGCTAAGTACAAATTCGGGATCGTGGACTATACCGAGAAGGAGCGGATAAGGATAAAGAGGAGGCCAAGCGCGGGCGCTGCTGAAGGAAAAACAATTTGAAGAAACAAGGCAGTTGAAGGCACGGATGAAAGCGGAAGATAACTGAAGTCACCTCCAAGGAAGAGTAAGAAGAGTTCATAATCAATGTTCCCCATTAATATTTTATAGTAATAATTAAATTATTTAATGGTTCTCGGCTTTTGGACTTCTGAACCAAACAAATAATCTAATTGAAAAAAAAACCTATTCACAGAACAAGATATTTCTTCAAAATTGTTACCGATCCACTTGAAATCGGAACAATAGATGTTCATCTGACTGAATTTCTAGATTTTATTAACATTATTTCCTAGTAAATAACTTTTGCTGGCTCTCATTGAAAACTGCGAATAGTTTATTAATTATAATACAAAAATCTAGCATTGTTAACTTGAATTTAAAAATAGTTTTACTATCGAGCCACCGCCTGAAAGCAAGTGGTATAAAAGCCTTTGTTGGAGTAAACGCTGTAAATGGGCAATTGGTACCGCCACATCAACACTGGATCCGGGAGGAAAAAGGAAAGGATGATGGGAGAAAAGGAAAAGGATGGAAGATGGAGGGCTTGGATAGCAGATTACCGTGGGAGCGATGGTCACTCAAGTCGGGACTAGGAAACAAACCAGAAGCTAATTAAAACCCTCGCATTAAAAGGTTAGGTCGATACGGTGTAGTGAAGCTCCGAGGAGCAACATAGTGAGTTGGTGATAAGATTACCCTAAGGAGTAATCAGGTGATTAAACCAATAGCCCGAACACAGAAAAGTTCGCGATTGTGAGGTCCGTTTTGTACCACGCTACACGGTACAAAGTCGAGTAAATTACCGTTTGACTCACTTCACCATTCTGTTGCACGCTACGCTGTTTCCCAGCGTGCCAGCAGGTGAATTTCATCCCGAGCACCTCAGCTTGCGATCTACCGCTAACGATCCGCAAGGCTGATTCGACCGACTCCACTGTACGTGGAACCCACGTGGCAGAGACCACTAGGATACGGCACACATCTCCACTGACGTTGCCGTCGTTCGTTCACCCCTCGAGATCGGCAGCACCATTCGGTAATTTCGACGAAACCACCACGAAGCAGAAAGGTACGTGTCATCCCTCCTTCCAATTTCCACCGTCAACGGGGCCCCAGCGCTACAGTGCAGCAAGAAATAGGCTTTAATATATGTAATTCAAACTAAAAAAAAACACTTTCCAATTACTTATCTTTTTGATCGAAAGAGCCAGCATGTTCGGCAGATGAGGGTTTATTGTCCGCTCGTTATTTCATTTCGGCACAGCAAGGTAAGTGATCGGTTGTTCTGAGTCCTCCCGAGGTCGGTGGCCTACCCTGAGAAATTTGAATTATAAGGTGAGCTAGTAACAAAAGAGGCGTGTGTTGCCCACCCCAGACGACCTCCGTGGCTTGACCAGAGGTTAGGGGATCTTGGACGTAGCCCTTCAGGCTCGTTACTTTCAAAATATCTGCAGGAAAATAAGGTCTTCACAGAATTTCATATGTCTTCAAAATGAAGACATACCCTCAAATCTGGCGTCCCTGGTACTGTCATACTTGTCACACCCTATAGTGAGAAAATTTGGTGTTACTCTCTTCGGTATTCAACTAATTAAATTATACCCAAAGTTTGTTGAACAAATTGAGCGTGCGAGGTGAGGTAACTCTCTGTCACTACTGAAAGTACAATATAGTCACCTCGTGTGACCAAACTTTAAATTTGTTTGCACGGATATTATACAACACACGCCATGAAAAATAGACATAAGATGCTCGAATTTCCATGAATATTTTCAAAATCAATGTTATAGATAATATAGTAATAGATAAAGATTAGCATTCGGGAAGCCTACGGCAGGCCAGGTTTTGTAGTACCAAAAATAACAGCCATAATGTTTTAAGCTGTATAGCTTTATATATTAAATACTTTGTAATACAAAGTGTTTGTTCTATTATTTTGTTCACCATGCATTGCTCATGCTTACTTAAAAAAAGACCATAAAATCCAAAACGGGCATAACAAATAGCATAGCTACTTAATAGGTATGCACACATCGTATAGGGTAGGTGTACCAGTTATGGCTATACGTTCCCATTATGCTGCGTTCCAATTATGGTCTATGGAATTCTCGTAGATGGACACAATTGGCACACTTCATAATAGGAACGCATAGCCATAACGGGTACATCTACCCTATATCCAGCTATCATGCATTCATATGTGTATCTCTAAACGCTCGAATGGATTCGCATTCCTTCACTCATGAATAAATACATCTCCATTAGAATGCATGCATGGTGCGGTTGGTGGAGGCGAACCAGCACAACTCCCGCACAGCAAACAAAATAAACAATAACAACATGAAACCCATTCCCCCTTCCCCTCCTCCTCATGGACTCCACATTTTCATTTTCCCGTCCGGCAAAAAATAAATCGTTCGCCCCATTTTGCGAATTCTGACAAGAGTACGACGACCACGGTTACTTCCATCTCCCGTGGGATACGTTTTCAACGTGCGTCGATTGTCGTGGCGCAGGTACCATCTGGCGTATAATCTACCGACTATTCGAGCTCGTGAAAATTTGTCATACCACTTTGGTATTCATAGCCGATGTTTCACGATGCCACCACACATTGCAGGTACTGTCACGCTGGGGGATCAGTGGGAATTGGTTAATCCGACATGGGAAGATCCCGTTTGGCTATGAAATGGTACAGATTTGAAGATACTTCCCGAGTAGAAGAAAATATCTCAGTAATTCAAAATAATGATATTGGTATCATAAACCGAAATTGACTAGCACGGCATAAGAGGTAAAATCACCGACGAACCAACGTGACAGCTCATACAAGCTACATTCTAAATCTTGCCCAAGACGCCAAATTTAAAATACGTTAAACACTACCGCCATCTACTCATTCGATCGCGTCGTATCATGAGCAAGGACACGAACACACATAGATTTTTTTTTTTTTTTTTTTTTTTTTTTATTATAGTCACTTTAACACTCTTGGGTCATTCGTGACTTGTCCGGGGGTGAGATTTGAACTCGTGACTTTGGCGTGAGAGGTATGGATGTTAACCACTACGCCGGGGGTCGCCACCAAACACACATAGAATTTATATTGCATTGGTTTGCGTCTCACCTCGTATGACAGATCTGAAAGTTCGAAATCGCTCGATTGACAAATCGAATTGTGGGCCAACGAAATGCTTCTGTGGTTTGTCGGTAGATGTCATGAAATAATATCAGAAATTCGTTCCAATACAAAATTAAACAATAACAGTATCAAATCAATAACAACATAAATTTAGATCTTTGTTTGGCATGCAAACGTCAGCATTTGTTTTTCGAAAGGTATTTGGAAAATAGCATGCCATGCATGGCATTATTTCTTGATATTTTACCACTTATGTCATGCTAATCCATATCATCTTTAGTATAGTTTTTACCCGGGTTTCTATACGTGTATAAATATGAGATTTTTTTTTGTCACCGGAAACGCATAATAAATGTGGCTTTAAAACAGCAATTTCGTTAATTGAATGCATTCTCGATATTGCTGATGCGGGATATGCCGTTGGGGAAAATTTTAGCTCCATTGAAGCTGAAATCATTATCGATTTCGATTGCCTGATTGAGCATCGACATTGAGATGGATAGGCACATGAACGAGGTTCACCATCAAGTATATCTACGGTTGGGTTAAAAAATCGTAGGTACAAGTTAGATACGCGTCATTTGGTGACACGATTGAGCAATTCAGCCGTGGCGAATAGAATTCAATGTTGGAAAGAAAAAAAATGTAACACTGGCCTGCAAATTTAATGATTATAAGACGATTCAATTTATGGAATTACCTTTGTTGAAATGAACCAAAAAGTTTCATAATAAATAGGCAGGGTAGATGTACCGGTCATGTATGGCTATAGTTGTTACAATATTTCGATGAATTCTTACTTAATCATAATCGTTTTCGTAGAGCAGTTTTTTTTAAACTTTAACTGCCAAGTAATTTTAATGCTGTACATACGATTATGCTTAAAATTGTTCATGTAGAATCCATCAAAATATTGTAACACTAATTTAAAAATAATACCCTTGAAAAAGGCAGTAGCCACTGTTGAAACGTCGGGAGCAGGCATGGAAAATCATTTGCATTCATTTCGTGCATTCATTCACATTCATTTGCTTCTAACTTTTTTTTTCAACAGCATTCCGCAAAATGATGTAAAGAACTTTTGTAGGTTTTGTTTTTAGCTACAACTTTTGTGAATAAGTCAAATCTGTATCTCTTGTGCATGACGAAGCGGAACGAACAGAAGCCACTACTGTTTTTCAGTGAATGTATTTTACATTCACTGAAAAACAGTAACAAGTTCTGCCCGCTCTAGTTCGTGATGCATAAGAGATATAGATTTGAGATATGAGCAAAACTTGTAGCAAATAACAAAATCTACAAAATCTCTATGCATCATTTTGTGGAATGCTGTTGATGAAAAAAGTTAGAGGCATATGAATGTAAATGAATGTATGAAATGAATGCAAATGATTTTCCATGCCTGGTCAGGAGACTACTCAAATCATTCGTTTGATTTCGAATCAAGTATGTATTTCCGGATAAAGACTCGTAATCTAATATGCGAACAAATTATTCAATAATTATACGCCAGAGACGAACCAGCCTAAGGCTGAAAATCTTATGAATTTGCGGGATTTAATAAAGAAAGGAAAGCCCTACCGTATCGGTAGTCATTATTTAAACATTCTAGATAGAGCTGGAATAAGGGCCAATGTTGTAATGGGCTTGAACTGTGAAAAAAGAATCTTAAATTTTGAACAAGAATAATCAAATATGAAATAATCAATAAACCCATTTCAAAAACTGGAATATTTTTGATTATTACATTATTGGTTAGCATTATTGTGAGATAAATAAAAATATTATTATTATTATTTACAGCTCGAAAAAAAAATTAAAATGTTGCATACAGCCTTTCTGATTTATAGCATCTTGTATCGCCAAGAGGCAATTCGCCCGGATGCGTTCACAGAAGCTATTTTGCTTCTTGTTTTTGACATAGTCTGTTTCACCCAATGTTTACGAACGATGGTTTGTTACTATTGACCTTTTGCAGTTTGTTGGATTCCAGATAAATTCATGTGTTGTGGTGCTTTCGCTTATTTTTCATGTATTTCGATCAGTTTAACAATGTTTCCTTTTGATCGCCAACGGCTAATTGCAAGGAATAGTAAAAAGTTTCAAATTATATCTTTCGCCTTATGTTGAGAAAATGTGTCTGTTTTGACCCATCTATGCATATAGGCAGAAGTGGGCGTAAGAGACAACTCAATTTGCAAAATTTTGTCGGTTTCGACCTGAACAAAGCGTGACGGAAAACTCTCGAATATGTAGCGTTATTAATCTAGGGGAAACAGTCCTATTGTTGCGGTACATTAGAAGCGTTAGAAGCATAGAGGTAACTCTAAGACTAGAAGGTCCAGAAATAACGTGCTCAACTTTTTGGCACAGCTCTGGTACTCTCTTCGGTCCCAAGCTAATCGATTCACCCCTCGAAACATAGGAAAAACCAATAACCCCTCATTTTATTTGTCAAACTTTCATAGCGAATCAAAACAAACATTGCATAGTACTAGAATTTCGACTAGAATGGGGTACGTTAATCGTTTGCTTGGGACCAATAGGCTAGTCAAGTAGTGAGCCAATTTAAAATCGTTAGTTTCGTATTGATTGTTGTTAGAAGCCTATTGTTGTGTATGGAGGTTTTCATACACGTTAATTGGCTCATAACGCATATAACGCATCGCAACAATACGACTGTTTCCTTTACCATATTGTTAATTGGACTGTCGTTTAGATGAAAGTCGATTTCAAACTGATTTTTTTATATTTCAGCTACATCAAGGGGTGGTCACTCTACACACTTATTTCGTGCCCACTTTTTTCTCAGTGTGCGTCACGTGTGCCAGCAGTGCCGAGAAAGCCAGTCATCGGACTGACTTTGTTTGTATGTGTCAAATTACAGTTCGAATGTTTTGTGCAAGACAGCACGCAGTGGAATCCGAACGGAGCCAAGACGATGGTTCAGAAGCACCCCAGCTGGACAAGCCGATACTGGACAAACTGGCCCTCGATAAGGCGACCAAGTTCCTCCAACCGCTCGACATCAAAACGCATCTGATGACATTATTAATATTTAGCCGCTGGGGAAAGAAACCGCGAAGATTGTTGGCAATGATATTGACGAAAGCGTGAAGCTGGTCATCGATCAGGCAAGGAAAATGCTCTTCCGGGGATCTAAATCGGCGCCGAGATCTACGATAGGTACCTGGCAGCGAACCGGGGCAACGCGGTTCGTGATGGCCAAGGACAGAAGAAACGTGACGAAGCTTGTTATCTACCAATGTCAGTTGCTTACATTGGCGGATTTGCTAAAAGCTAGTTGCTTCAGCGGTGTCACCGAGAAGCAGTTAGATGCTTTCAAAATGTTCTACCAAAAACGAATCCCGGTGCTGTTGTGTTCGCCGATGTTGCTGTTGCTACTTTCGTCATCTCCCTCACGAAGCGTACTGATATATCTATAAAAACATCGGTAAAATCTCCAACAGCCGTTTACCTCGGCATTTACTTTTGCTGATATCTCAGCAAAATGTTATTTGTAAGCTGAGTCTCGGCAATTGTTTTACTGAATCTCAGCAAAATAAATTGCAGAATCACTCGGCTGTTGGAATCTTGGCGAAAAAAATTAAGTGTGTATGTATATAGTTAAGAAGAAAGCATCAAAGCTAAAACTATTGTAACGTTTTTGTTTTAAATATATAAATAACAAGCATCAAGAACCCCGCTAGAGGTTTGCTTGTCAAAACCCGACAGGATAATACCAACAATCAATACGAAACTAACGATTTTAAATTGGCTCACTACTTGACTAGCCTATCGGTCCCAAGCAAATCGATTAACGTATCCCATTCTAGTATAAATTCCAGTACTACACTATGTTTGTTTTGATTCGCTATGAAAGTTTGACAGATAAAAAGAGGGGTTCGTGGATTTTCCCGAAATCTCAATTCTAGATGCTCGAAAAATTTCACATTAGCGCATCAATCTTCTAAAAGTCTTATTTCATTTCTCGCATCTACTTAGGGTAAACGCTCCTATAGTTGCGGTACGTTAGAAGCGTTAGGTTCCTATAGTTGTGTATTGAGACTTCGTACACAACTATAGGAACCTAACGCTTCTAACGTAC
This sequence comes from Ochlerotatus camptorhynchus, assembly GCF_037179485.1. Lineage (NCBI taxonomy): Eukaryota > Metazoa > Arthropoda > Insecta > Diptera > Culicidae > Ochlerotatus > Ochlerotatus camptorhynchus. Next base: position 3,066,513 of record NW_027040498.1, on the reverse strand, counting down.
CGCAACTATAGGAGCGTTTCCCCTACATCGCGTATCATCTTTTTGCAGGAAAGCTTCAGAATCGTCATCAATCCTCTTTCTATCTACTCAGCATACGCGCAGCTAGCCACAGCAAACCACAATCTTTCCTGCATCGTAGATAGAGTCGTCCCCCTCGGATTTTCCTATGTTTCGAGGGGTGCACCGATTGGCTTGGGACCGAAGATAGTACCAGAGCTGAGCCAAAAAGTTGAGCTCTTTTCTTAGGGACCTTCTAGTCTGAGAGTTACCTCTATGATAATACCGATACTAGCAGTACAGCACCGAGATGAATTTGTCAAGATCGTAATTGCAACTGGAATGGCTATCCTGACGATGAAATGTCCAGTGTATAATCAGGCAAAAAAATACTGCTCGGTTTCCCGACGATCGTAGCTCGAAAGTTTTGAACTTTTTTATTTGACGTTCCGAACGTTAGTCCGTCAGCTGTACTCTCAGCGCAGTACCGATTGCTCTGGTTTTGATGAATTCTAGATAGAGCTGGAATTAGGGCCTAACAGCTTTTGTAAACAATGACTTCTCTTAATGATTTCAAGGCTCGCCCACGCAAACCAACATCCTCATCGGGTAGGGAAAGACTTTCCCTATGCGACTTAGAGATGAACTAGCCTAAGGCTAAAAATCTCTTAAATAAAGAATTAAAAAAAAAAAAAACTTTCCCTATGCGATGGTTATGTTGGTCTGCGTGGGCGTGCCTTGAATTCCTATAAATCATCGATAGAAGTCATTGTTTACAAAAGCTGTTACGCCATAATTCCAGCTCTATCTAAAATTTACAGCAACTGATGGAGTATGGGAAACAGTCCTATCATTGCGGTACGTTAGGAGCGTTAGGAGCCTATTGTTGTGTATGGATGTCTCCTTATTCAACAATAGGCTCCTAACGCTTCTAACGTACCGCAATGACAGGACTGTTTCTCCTACTGCCTCGGACAGGCATTTGGATGTGCGCTACAGGAAAATCCAACTAGGTTTTGGGGAATCTATGGCGGGTCTTGGACGAATATTCATGGTTGAGTTTATCCGCATCCTAAAATTGCAATATGTCAACAACAATGATTTGACACATGCGCTGTGCAGGCGCATAAATAGTACAGTGTTGCCAGTTACTTCAAAGATCATGACAATATATATCCATGAGTGCCATACAGTGCCAATGAGTGTGCCCAGGTGTGCCCAGCTGTGTTGATGACACACTGTGTGGAGTGACCAACCCCTTGAGCCGAGGGGGAAGACAGTGAGAAATTAAAAGCAATCCAGAGTAACTCCAACAATCAATACGAAACTAACGATTTTAAATTGGCTCACCACTTTAGTAGCCTATTGGTCCCAAGCAAACGATTAACGTACCCTATTCTAGTTGAAATTCTATTACTACACTATGTTTGTTTTGATTCGCTATGAAAGTTTGACAGATAAAATGAGGGGCTCGTGGATTTTGCTATGTTTCGAGGGGTGCATCGATTAGCTTTGGACCGAAGATAGTACCAGAGCCCATATCGTCACATATTAGATCAGATCCCAGAGTAAACCAGAGTAACTCTGAGCAACTCTGAGTAAAAGAGGTACTCAAATGAAAGCCGTCTTCCCTCTCGCCTTGAGCTACATTTCAATTACGCTTTTGATTTATAGTGGAAAACTATTAGCAGCTTCGGGCGCAGTTTCCGTTTTTGAAATTGTTGTGGATTTGATCGAGGGATCAGATAATGAAATTTATGATGATATGAAAGATTACAATAGGCATGACTGGATTGATGATTTATACTTTTCATACGCAATAATATTGCAATAATACGCAATAATAATATTATTATTTATAATTATTTAAATCTCAAAATTTAGATTTCAACCTCAATCTCACTACTACGCACGCTGTTGCTCGCGAAGCTTCTGCTTCTTCGTCGCAAATCGCTTACCGCTTATTAGCTTATTGCGTGCTCTCAACTTAGTGTTCTTGATGCATTTCCACAGTTATTAATTGGGAGCTTTCAATGCCTGTACCATTTTTGCATTAGTTTAATTGTGTGGCAAGCAGTGCTGATGAAGTTCATTTCTTCTACATTTTAGCTGAAAATGAAGACAACCTTAACAGATAGACCAACTACCTGCATGAATTTTAATTTTGACATAACAGCATCATCTTGATCAAGGCAACCTCTGAGTATCGAAGTCAACATTAAATTTTGTTTTTCTTCATTCGTGGCTGGATGTTCATTATCGTCTCTGTTTTGTAAATATTAATATTCGTCTTAATCTTAGTGGGGATGATTTTGAGGATCGAATTGCAAAATGATTATTTTCATTTTACACTAATATAGCGCTGAAGAACGTGTCTTGTAGGTTTTTACACACAGATAGATGGCAAATTATTGCCTCATGCAAAATTATTGCCTCATGCAAAATTATTGCCGCGACCAACAGTATTCAAAATAATCATGTTGCCCAAAACTGAGTTTGATTATTTTACTTTTGAGGATCGCTTCTGATTTTGACAGTTTTGTGTTTGATAATCAAGCAGTGGAGAATATCAACAAACGCGTATTCGTTGATGTATAATGAACTCATTTGTTCGTTTCGCTCGTACGTAACAGCAAGGATTTTCAAAACAAACGCAATTCATTGACACTGAGTTGAAGCAACAATCTATACGAAACTAACGATTTTAAATTGGCTCACCACTTTAGTAGCCTATTGGTCCCAAGCAAACGATTAACGTACCCTATTCTAGTTGAAATTCTATTACTACACTATGTTTGTTTTGATTCGCTATGAAAGTTTGACAGATAACATCAGGGGTGTGTGGATTCATGCAGAACATGCAGGGGTGAGTGAAATAGCTTGGGACTGCTTGGGACCGTTGTTCTGGTACTGAGTGAGTCAAAAATAATAATGATTTTCTTCGGGACCCAGTAATCTTAGAGTTACCTCTATGGTTGAAGCGCTACTCCTTGCTTGTGATGGTAAATGATAAAAAAAAGACACTGGTGGCAAGTACAATTAAACCTATAAGACTAGAAGGTCCCGAAATAACGTGATCAACTTTTTGGCTCAGCTCTGGTACTCTCTTCGGTCCCAAGCTAATCGATTCACCCCTCGAAATATAGGAAAATCTATTAACCCCTCATTTTATCTGTCAAACTTTCATAGCTAATCAAAACAAACATTGTGTAGTAGTAGAATTTCGACTAGAATAGGGTACGTTAATCGTTTGCTTGGGACCAATAGGCTAGTCAAGTACTGAGCCAATTTAAAATCGTGAGTTTCGTATTGATTGTTGATTAAACTCTATGCCCAGGAAAGTAGAGAAAATTTTCAACCTGAAAAAAATCCTACACCGGACTGGGAATCGAACCCAGTTACCTCCAGCATGCTCTTGTTTTGTAGCTGCACCTTTACCGACTGAGCTAAGGAAGGCCCTCTAGAAGCGCTCGTCTTTATTTACATTGCTCGATTGGAACTGCGTTTGACGGTTCGATTAAAGCTTTTGGTTTCAGTCTTCGCGCGTCTCTTATCTAACTTCGTTTCTGGATTTAGCCACGGGTTCTAACTGTTCAATCCAAAATCAGATTTATAATTTGTGTACGTCACTGTAGTCCCCCTTCTGGAGCGCATGAAATCTGACGTGACTTTGATTGCTGAAAGTGTCACGTTCTTCCAAGTTATTGATGTTGGTATAGGTGGAAGACGTACATATTAAAAGCATCACGGCACAATTAGTGCTCAATGCTATCCGTCGATGGTGAAGTTTGAGAAATTCGCTAATGGCTTCACGTTTCCCGGAAAAAAAAAAAAATGTGATTAAACAGACCGACTTTTTCCTTGCTAAATTAAACGAGTTGCCACCATTCCAGTGCTGGATTCTGCATCATTAGTGAAACTTCTGATTTGCTTTTGATGATGTATGTTTTACTTCCTAAGCTGCTTTATGTCTTGACTCCTGATTTTTGGAGACTGCTTCCTACGTTTGGGATTTGAAAAAGTAACAGGTACACGGTAAGTTCACTTTTACCTACTTTGTCTCCTTTTCTCCTTCTTATGTTGTCAAAAAAGGAGGAGCAAAACCATCCAACAGGAGTAGTAAATTGTGGTACGCAACGTTGAATATAATCATAGTTACCTACTTTTGAGTACAACTAAATTACTTTTGGATAGAAAACTAGTGGAAATTCCATACGAATTGCACACAAGTAAATGAAAACTACTTTGACCCACTTTACCTGCTTTTGGGTTCCTGCACTATATTCCTGAGATGAGTGAAAAGAACTTACTTTTGGATACTTTTTCTTATCGTGTATATTCAGTGCGTTGAATTCATACTCAATTATTAGTTGCGTAGGTGATCGATTTCCGACCCTGTGATCGAACATGTTTTCGGGTTTGAAACTTTAACAGCTTCCCTGGATATGCCAAACAATATACGTAAGGAAAAATATAAAGCATTTTTTGTGCCATTCAGATTAATTTAAATACGTTAAGGTCCACGCACAATAGTGACAGCCATATCTATTGTCTAACTGCCAGATTTATCGCCAACCAAAGGGTGCAATGTGCGTGGGCCTTTACAATGCCCAGCGTTACACACTTAGAAAAATTGATGTGAATTTAGGTGCTCTGAGACTGACATATTCGAACGTCAATTTTGACATAAAATTGAGTGATAATAGACGTGAAATTCCGCTCAAAAAAACGTACTTTTGAACTTTTCAGTCTCGGAGCACTTAATTTTACATGACGTTTGTTTACATCTCATCCTTTATGTCAAAGATGGATTCCGTCACGTGTAAGATTAGGTATTTCTAAGTGTGTACATAAATCGAGTTATTAACGGAAAGTACATAAAACTTTAGTGTCTTCCACATCCCACCTCCCCCCCCTCCAAGCACCAAAGTTATACAATTTGAGACTGCTTCACCTACTCGGTCAAAAGCTGTTTCCTTGTCAGATGCATTCTGGTCCACGTCCGAATTCACGACCGCTGGCGAATAATATCCAGTGGTCAGAAGATACACTGAACCATGCACCATCATCATCACTAGAGCAAATCAACAGCAATAGCTGTAGGGCAATTCGCTTCGTACACCCGGACGAGAGTCATGCTGTTGCGTCGCAACATCCGAGATAGAAATCATGTCATGTCAGACTATATAGCAGATACGACTGACGCAGAAGTACGAGCATGAAGGGCATGAACAACGCGACAATCTGAGTGGAAATGTGTTCCGGACAACGACGACGACGATGGTCAGATTTGTTGTTGTGTTTGTTGCGTTGCGAATCACTGTGCAGTGTACCGAGCGGGCGGGTTACGGAGTCATTCCAGCAAAAAGGGGTTACGACCACTCGAGTCGCAAATGATAAAGTGTGAATCGTCGGGAAACGGTCAGACCTGCCAGTGGGTGTAAGTATGTGCAATTATAGGAATTTTCTCATTTTCAATGAATGGCTAGGATGCCCTACTAGATGTAGGAAGTGGTGAAGATGCTGTGGGAAAATCACAGTCATGTAGGATGGTAAGGTCACGGACGTGGAACGTGGCATATTTTACGATTGAATTGAATGTTCACAATCCGCTGCATTGGGCTTAGTTCGAGGGCTTGTGAGTCCTAAATACGATTCGAGGCTCAAATCTGACTTCGGATACAGATTAATCGGTTTTACTGCAATAAGTGCCGACTCGGTAGGACGTGCGTGTTGATAACACGCCGGGATCAAAACCGGAATATGTGTCTAATCCGAAAATGATGCCCTGTTTTGCATATCATTATCCAATCCGGAGGTGATGCACTGGGATTTACCGACTGCTCTGCTGCACTGTGATAAGCCTTCCGTGTTGAATGCAAGCCGCACTGCAGATGCAATGACGATGGATCTATAGCTTAAATACACGGGCGAGTTTAATTGGGAGCCCTGAAGGGTGCTGCATGGTTTGGATGGAGTTTATAATGAATGAGGTGAGACGTGTGTGTGTGTGTGTGTTTGTGTGAATGCCGGAAGCTTAACCCGTAGAGGATGCATATTTAGCACTCACGTCGTTGAAAATGTTATTGCTGATGCGTTAAGCAGTGGAAGTCAAGAGAGTTAATCGGGAAATGTTGACACTTTGATGAAAGTTTTAATTGACGTTTCCTATGACAACTTTTGGGTGGGCCGGGCTAGCGAAGAACCAGAATGTACTCCAAGGTATCTTAAGTTATTAAAATATGATCTGAGCACAGATAAACAGACTTAACACATTGAATATTTTTCAATATAAAACATCGTCGCCAAAATACAACCGCCATCTGTTGAGTATACTGTGATCGGCAGTATGCTCAACAGATGGCAGTAGTGTGTAAACGTCAAACGTAAGGGAATTGACTATGCACGCCACAGGTGGCGGTACTACCAACTAAAATACATTTAAATTGAAATTGAAACTTCTGTCAAACTGCATAAGTATTTTTCAAGTCTGCATCAGCAAATTCCGATTAGAAATTAAATATATTAGCTGGTGGCTTTAATATTAACTGGCGTGATAACTATAATTCGAATCGTTTGAAGCGTTAAACCGATTTTTTCCAATTTAAAACAAACGGTACATGAATAGGCGAGTCTTGCCAGGTGCAGTTGATCTTTAATTGACCACGTTTATTTCAATTTTGATTCAATTTGTTCAATTACGGATATAGATTTGAAAATGAGACCTTAGTGATTAATGTATTAGATAATATTAATAATAACGAGGATTTTGAGGAAATATTCGAAACAGGCTATTTCGAATCTTGTTGCGAGAAGTGTGGATTTTCAATTTGCGGCCCGTAAATAAGATGTACCTCCTACAGCTGTTCAAACTACCGTTTTCAAAACGTGTTCTTATCAGTTAGTTCAGCAAACGTATGGTACAATTTGGATCTATTCCGTCTTAAGCGGAAAAGGCACAAATGGTACAGCAAGTTTTGTAGATCAATAGTGACAATCATTGGAATAGGTACACAATCGCGCGAAATAAATATTCACAATCGATAAAAAAAAAACTCCTTGTGAATATGTCCAAGGAAGGATTGATCAGCATCAACACAACAGCAAAGAGTTATGGAAAATGTTGAAATCTTTATTTAAACCTAGTAATTGCAAACCGCAGTGCTGTAACAAGTGTAAGTGTTGCGTCCAAGAGTGGTGAGATTAATCGCGTGTAATTTTCGAATATTTTGTTTTTAAAAATCCAAGAAAAGGTTAACATGTTTGTAAAAGGTAAAACGTCCCAGAATGCCCACGAACGCAGCCAGTAGGAGACACTTCCATATAAAATGTAGGACAATGCCATTAGCCACTGCCAGATGACGCTGTATGCACTCATGAATGGACGGCCATAGGTGTGGCGTAATGGGGACCATTGCGTGGAGAATTCGTGGCACCAAGAGGCACAATGATTAGCCTGGTGATCTTTGCAGACGATAGCCACAAGAAAGCTAGGCATAATAATCAAGTGAAAGTAGACTATAAACAGAGTCAATTGAGAGTAATCTTCGGAGTGGAGTTAAACAGAGTAAAGGAAGTTGCCACGTACTGTTACATCCAGGACCACAAAGTTTACGGTAGGCCGTTCATCGTACGTATAATCAACCACGCCAAACGCCGGTAGTGTTGAATCGACGATCGTAAACCTGTTCCCCGAGTTAACCGTGTTCACCACGATACCAGGCAGGCCAACTGTTCCACGGGACAGGTGTAAGGGTCCACTGAAGGCTGCAGTCGAAACAAGCGAAGCGAGAAGAAGGAAGCAAAGGAGAACGGCCACCCCTGGCCAACGAGGAGAAGCAGGACCAGCGGAAGAAGAGAAGCGTCGGCGAAGGCAGTGGCATGTGAAGGCGCCCCGAAGACAACGAAGCAAACAGTACTAACGCACGGTAGAAGTTGAACAGTGAGGAAGTGGGAGACGTTAGGTTCGAGACCGTCCGTGAAGTGCAATACGAATAAAAACGAATAAAGTGGGAGTTTTATCCGTAGTGAACGTAAGTGTTTTCTTGGTTCGCGGAATTGTTACGAGCGTGTGCCGACCCTGAGGATTGGAGACGGGAGTCTCATCAGTGCTGGGAGTAATACCGCACTGGCACGTTACACTGCATAGCTAGAACAAGACTTACTTAGTAATTACATCTAAATTTAATGATTACTTTGTCGGCAGTGTTTCATTGATCCATTGAATTGGCCGATGAACCTGTCGAAATAAAGTAACCGGTTAATAGTTGTTGTAGATTTGAAGGTTTCACCCAATTATATTAGATGAACTTAGAGTTATTGCTTTTCATTAGGAAAATCAGCTGAAGTACCGTATGCGTGATAATGTTTGCACCATCGTACAAATAAGGTTCCCGTTTCACCTGTGCATACAATGCCTTGGTTTTCTTTGCATGCACGTAACCTATAGCTCATACCGTAGTAGGCTGTGTATAAAAGAAAACGATTTACTTAGTTTGACAGTTGCACTATGATGAAGTGGCAGCGTATTCGTGATTTGTCCCACGCGCAAATGTCGCAAAAAGACATTTTAATCGCCGTGGGAGTGTCCCGGTGGACCGTCAAAAGGGTTTTAGACCGAGAAAAGAAAGGACAACTATCCGCAAAGGTGGTCACAAGTCGTCCGAGGTCATCTCGGGTTCCGAGGGTTATCGCTGCTATCGAAAGGAAAATTCGGGTGAATCCAGTGCGTTCAATAAGGAAAATGGCAAAGGAACACGGGATCAGTGACTTTACGGCACGGAAGATCGTAAAGGAAGATTGCGGGGCGAAGTCGAGGGGACGGGCACGACACAAACTATTGCTCTTCTATCATTGTATGTGATACAAAAATACCCATCCAAAATAACTTTCATTTATTTAAGATAATCATAGGTCAAAAATGAGCAATGTACAGTTTGAAATGATGGGTATATGATTGTGACTTCTAAACTTGGTAAGTTCGTTCCATTTTGTAAATTTTAATCTTTTCAAACCAGTAACGTTGGGGGATCACCTTTTTGTACACACTACGAAAACAGTCATGTAAATTTCAGTGCCCTGAAACCGACACATGCAAGCGGCCCTTTTGACATAAGAATCAGTGGAAAAGGACGAGAAAATCAATTCAATCAAACGCACTTTTCGTCGAGTTGCATATGTTTCAGTTTCAGGACACTTAATGACATGTTTGTTTAAGTTCCATGATTTACGTCAAAGCTGATTTACGTCTCGTGTAAAAATAGTAATTTCTAAGTGTGTGGTGCGTTACTGGAATAGGATCTACCATCGAACCCTAGTCGTGACAACTTCAAACGGGAGAATCAGGATTTTCCAGTAATCAAAGGATCACATTTTAGTTCTTGTTACTTTTTATGACTTGATAATAGTGACAAGACTCCGGTAGTGACCACCGCCGTTATGCATTTCTATATTGTATATTTCAAATCAAAAATATTGTTTATGTTCATAGAGTTTACATAATCCCTTTCCCTCTTCTCTTTTCAGAAAGGGAGTAATGGCGCTATAACCATAAGTCATGAAAGGCTAGGACAAGAGTTAGTGCTCATGTCTCAACCGTCAGAAGAAAATGGAGCATCACTTAACCTTTCTAGCTTTGATGCTTCCAACGACCAACCAATCATATAGTTACCAAAATCGGAACGTACGGTACGAGGTGTCCACATTTCATTCATTTATTGGATTCTGAAGTATCGTGTTTAAATCTTCGATTTAAACAGGCCCGATATTTTCTGAATCATCTTGCCCCTTAAATGCTGTTTTGATATGGGTGACGCATCTTCGATGCGAAACATATATCAAATAGACAAGAAAAATGATGGAAGTATATCCATCATTTTCCAGGATGCTTTCAAGATCTGGCTGTGTTTGTGTTGGATTAGATTAGATTAGATTAGATGGGTATATGATTGTTACTTCGGTCATTTGGACTGCCTAACATGATTGGTGCTCAGTTTCTAAAGGCGGGTTCAATCTAAAGTTAGGTACTCTACTCTGAAATCTTTGAAAGGGAATCTAGTATCATGAAGACAAAACGTCCAATGTAACACTTATTGATTATGTCATTGAGAAAAATCATCCAATGTAACATGTCCGATGTACAACTTGACTAGTCAAAACGTCATATGTGGTTTTTTCGATTTTGTATATTTTGTCAAATCCGAAACCCGGCAAAAAAAAAATCATTGAACGCTCGTCATCTGCGCATCTGTCTTTCAGACACTAGAATCCCCCAAACACGGCTGGACTGGCTCAATTATATATCATACGGATACCTATAAATGATGCCAATCAAAACAACCATCGATCAAGATATATTATCTTCGGTGTCAAAACAGGCCGCATGTGTCTATGCTGGAAAACCAACCCTCATCGAGCTCAAGTTCTCATTTCGAGGCACCCGGCTCATCAGTTTCACACCAAGCATGGTACCAGCACCGCGAGCCTTCTCTTCCGTCGTGGGCATTGATTAAGGACTCGCGGCTTAAAGGTATCCATCGCACCGGCACCGGGAAGATATACGATCCAACAAAACACACATATCCGATCTGATAAATATGCGTGTCAGAAACTGTAACGATATCATTCGATAATGGTAATTGAAAACGTAAATATGCAAACAGTGCCACAGATATGTAAATACATACATTCACACAAACATATTCCTAGGGAAATGTATCATATTACACGTAGCGATGCAAATGTGTCTGAGGGGGTGGGGGGAGGGGGGGGTGAGGCGTAGGCTCACAAATAACAATCAGCAATGGCGTGCGATATGAAAAAGCCCTCTAGCTAGGATGATCCTGCTGTATAGCCGGTATGGCCGCGTTGCATGCCACACGATACAATCCGGAGTGTGGGTGTCTATATTTTAGGACATTGAAAAAACTGAACTTCCCATGCAATGTATGCCGTTTCACTAACGATGTGATGGGAACGTTATAGGTGCGGGAAACAGGCGACAGGCGACAAGATGATATGTTACCTATGTTTTGAGCGACGCAGGCAGGAGATTGAAAAGTAGGTAGTTATATGACTATCGGAATCAGAAAAGCTCTCTGCGGGAGAGGGTGGAGGAGTGTTATGCAACACGTTTTGCACACGGGAAAATGGAAAACTGACAATGGGGTGAGAGCGTGAAGATCGAGTGTGAATTTGCAGTAGGATGTGAAGTGTAAATATCACATGCCAGTTATCCTGCTGTGAGTAGTTCATATGATATGTTCGCATGCCGATTGGGTGCTGAGCGAGATGATTTCAATATTTTGACACGGAACTTGTCTTAAGGGAGTGTGCATTTGCAATGCTGGATGGGTGTAGGAAGCTGATTTATGTGTTGATGGTAGCCTACAGTAGTTATTCAACACGAATGGCGTCGATGGATTTGTATTTGAATATTAATTGCATTTGACTTGACAACATATCGTTCAAAGTCATAAGGGACTATTGCAACCTGAGGCGTGGAATATCATCAAAGCTTTTAATTAACACCTGTGGGAGAGCTCAAAGGCGTAACGTTTTTGTTGGATCTTAATTACCATGAAGAAATGAGTATTTCGGATACTCCGAATTTATACCCGAGGCATTTGATAATAAAGATATTGCTTTTAAAACATAAAAAGCGAATGTTTGTCATATTTATTGTGCTACTATGTTGCTTGACTCAACGAGAGGTGTTGTTTGGTTGGCTCAGCCAACAAAGTAAAACATATCCTAAATCTCCAAGAACAATACGTGCAATCATAGATGGTAGTCTCTTGCGGAATAAATAGTCCATTATCATCACAACACTCTGCAATGAATCACAAAATTTATCAAAGTGCCAAATGTCTCCAGCACACCCAAGGAAAAAATGGCTTGCAATAAACTGCTGATCTCATTTAGCAGGGTTAGTCCAATGTTATTCTTTTATCCCCGCCTGAGGACGCAATCAGCAACGAAAAAATCAATCTGTAAACCATGGACCGGAATGTCATCCGCACGTAATCCCACAAACAATCCCGTCCATCTATCGGCCCCCGCAGCAAGAGGTTGGCATTCCGCAATTTACATCCTTCTCTCTCGAATCATCAATAACCCATTGTCGATCGTTGCCTCACATGGGACCCATCTGCGTTCGACATCCAATGTGTCCGTTGCGAAATCAAATGAAACCGTGCTTTCCATTCATCAAGAATGCTGCAATTTATTGTTCATTTTCCAGCGCATATCAGCAAGTTTCATTGTCAGCGGCAACCTATCCCGAGGTTCAGCCGGCTCTGTTGGTTATGGCGCCGTTACAAATGTACCTATTCGTCAATATTGCGGTTTCACGTTTGAAATCAATTTCCAGACCATTAGTTAGATCATGCAATCTCCGGAACGGCATTGAAAAACAGACCCAGAACAAAATTAAGAAAACAAAATTAATTCCAGTTTTGACCTATTCCGATTTCCATGAAACTTTGCAAAATTCTTTGTTGTGGTCAATCATAAACCGTTTTTGCTAAAATTCGGCCATTTTAAATCTCACAAAAGCTCCAAAATGACGTATTCTAGATTTTTCAATAAATCATAATTCAAAAATGTCACTTCCAATCGAAATGAAGTCTGAACTGTTGGAAAAACTAATTCCTTTTCAGCAAAAATATACACGGAAGAAAATCTCTAGTAATATTGGGTGAAATACAAAAAAAGTAAGAGGTTGTATCCATGACTCGACCGTAGATTTGACGTAGGATTACGTGCTGGGTATCAATATTTGGCGACTATGTTAGGGAAACCACTTTTTGCAGGTAATCGGTGATAATATTGATAACCATTGCAACAGTTGGACATTTGTGTTATTTTCAATAGTGACATATTTTTTCAACTTAGCAGCTTTGTAGAAAAATTACCAATCGATTGGCTTGTTTAGAATTAAAATTAATCCGCTATTGACAGAGTTATAAGTGGTCAAAACCTGACCACTTTTGGTAACGCGGTCGATTTTGTTTTTTTTTTAATTACATCCCCAATATGTTGCCGAGAGACGTAATCCTATGTCAAAATGTAAACTTTGCGGGGGACGATGTCATAAGACTAGAAAGCAATTTTGTGAAATATGAATTAAAACAAATCCTAGCTAGCTCTGCATGATGATTTTGTTTCATTGTATTTATTTGTTAAGTCGCCGGGAAATACCAGTTGGCGAATTGTTTTTTTTTTTATGATAACTCCTTACTTGAAAACAGGCAAAATCTCACAAACAGGCTGCTTTTTCATGGTATACAGAGTGCTAATTCAATAATCAATTAATTATCTCAACATTTACTGGCCCATAATTCATAAATGTTGGTAACATAGGGGAAAGGGATGTAATGTCGGCCTAAATGCCCCTAATTTGGGCTCATACATAAGTTCAGCAATCGACTAAATTGTCAATAGCAACCAAAAATATCCATTAGTACCGTCCCAATGACGCGTTCATCTGGATAAAATTGATAAATAGCAGATTTTTAGCGATGGGCCCAATTTTAGATCCATAGGCCAACATTAGAGCCATTGCCCCTACAAAAAAAAAAATCAATAATCCATATTAAATTTCCTATGTAAGCGCCGATCGAAACAAACTTTTTGACGTCACTACAAGGGTGATTGAGTAAACGAAAGAAACGAATCGTGCAAAGCGGAATAAAAGCCGAGGGAAAAACGGATTAATCATTTTGTCAAGCTTCTGCATTCATGTTCCATCAGATGTCACTGCTGTTGTTGGCGGTGACATCTATCGGAAACTACACATAATTTGTTTTCCAATAATTGTTCACAGAGGACAGTGCAGTGCAAAACATGTCTGGTACCTCTATATATGCATTTAGATTAACAACCGAAGTCCCTCCTTCTTTACACATTCTGCACTCAAAATAGCTCACCCTTCACAGGATTTCCTTCCGAATTATATGAGTGGGGCGGGGCAGAAAGTATCGTTTGTGCAGAATATGCAAAAAAGTAGGGACTTCGAATGTTAATCTAAATGCATATATAGAGGTACCAGACATGTTTTGTAGTGTATGAAAGGGAAATCACATATTTGGTGTTATAAAAAAACATGACATGTTGAGAGATTGAGCTCGTCGTCTCAGCGCCATCTCTGGAAAATGACCGGACGATATGATTGATTTCACCAATACATTCGAGCCTACAATTCCACACCTTCTATAGACCAGGTTGAGCCTTGATAGCTAGCTGCTTGCGAGAACTGATGACCTTGACAAATGTACAAATAAAACTCTTTAAAAAAAAAAAAAATAGTGGTCCTGAAAAGGACTATTTTGTCGTAATGGTTGAGTAATGTTAAGCTGACCACGACGAGTTACTGATTCCGATCCTAGCCTAGCGGTGGGACTTCTTCCTCCTTCTCTATGGTTGCTCATGTGAGCTCTGCGCTCGCTGCTTGCAGGCAGCCTTTCGTTGTTACTGGAGAACAATTTTCAACCACACGCCGAAAGCACTGTTACTGCTGCTACTGCAGCTACTACTGCTACTGCTGCTACTGCTACTAATTTTGACGACCGGACACCACCACACACGGTGATTGAATGAACACCGTTCAGTGAGACAATATCGAATTCGATTTTTAAATCTGTGTTAGGGAATGCGCTGTTTGCAGACAACCGGTGATAATTTTGATCACTATTGGACATTTGTGTAATTTTCAATAGTAACCTATTGAAAATTAATAAAGTGTTCATTTTGGTAGATTGGTAGATACATTTTTAATCGTTTGGCTTGTTTAGAATTAAAATCCATCTGCTATTAACAGAGTTATATGTGGTCAAAACCTGACCTCTTTTCGTAATGCTGTCGATTTTGGTTTTTTGAAATTGCACCCCCAATATGTTGCCGAAAGACGTAATCCTACGTCAAAAAGCATGCATGAGCATGAGCACCACCCACGGTTGCTACTGTGTTATTGCCAGATCAGCTGTAATCATTAACATTCAGAGAACCAATAGATGCTTGGGGCTAGTAATCATACTCAATGTGTAAAAACTGGCCGCGCCCAAACGCAGGTCACGAAAGGAATGGGTAGGAATGTGTTGACGTGACACTCGCTTTAATGAAAGCCGTGAACACTTCTGCACTTCGACGAGGAATCACTGGGATATTGGGTAAGAGGGTTGGGATTTCAGCAGGGTTCATTTTGGTAAACGACTTTCTGCTCAGTAAGCCACTACGCAAACGAGCACTTTTTTATCATCTAGTTGTTGTTATTGGCGTTGACTGCATCGTTGAAAAATCGTCTCTTTTAGTAAAAATTATGGGTATTTTCGGTAGAGTGAGGAGATAGTACAAAGGCCGCCATGTTTCACGCACAGTCTGACGTTTGCTTGCGGGATTTTCTATAGGAGTAAAGAGCTACAGAGTCGCCCTCAATACAATATTTGCTACATTGCATGAAATGTCTCAGAACTTTACATGATACGATGATATGTGACGATCCATTTATGTGCATCATACTAAACAGAAATTTACACTACTCTTTCGAACTGTGTATAGCCTTGAAAAGGTTCATTAACATTCATTTGAGTGAGAAAATATTATGATCAGTTGTGTATAATTATTGGAGAACAGCAAAGTTGAATCCCAAACCAGAGTGACCCCAACTTACTTACTTACTTCAGGGTCCTGTGCACCACCAGCAGTGCAAAGGGCCAACGTGAAAGACTTCCATCCTGGGCGGCTGCTCGCTTTTGCCTTGACCTGGGCCCAGGTCAGATTCCTATCGACTTGCTTAATTTCCTTGTTGAGGCTCCGCCGCCATGAGCCCCTGGGTCTGCCTCTGCTGTGATGTCCTGCCGGATTCCAATCCAGCGCTTGCTTGCAGATTTCGTTTCCGCCCCGTCAAAGTGCCGACCCACCTCCACTTTCGCTCTCGAATTTCTGTTGCTATCGGCTTCTGATGTCATCGACGATGGAGCTCGGCATTCGAGATCTAGTTGTGAGGCCACCAGGCACGAATTATATACCGCAGGCATCTGTTGATGAAGACCTGCAGCTTTTGAGTGTTCTCCGCTGATACACACCACGTCTCGCTGGCGTATAACAACACAGATTTCACGTTCGAGTTGAAAATTCGGATTTTGGTGCGTTGACTTATCTGGTTGGATCTCCATACGCTCCATAAACTCGCAAAGGCAGCCCTAGCCTTCTTGATTCGTGCACCTATTTCGCTTTTGGTCCCGCCGTCCGACGCTATTTGGCTGCCAAGATATTGGAAACTTTCGACCTTCTCCACTGCTTGCCCCGCTACCGTAAAGTTGGAAGGGTTGCCCGTGTTGATATCCAACGATTTGGTCTTGTTGACGTTGATGGTGAGACCCGCCGCAGACGAGCGTTCGGCTAGGTCATTGAGCTTACTCTGCATATCAGAGCGCCGTTGTGCTAGTAGAGCAACATCATCAGCCAAATCGAAGTCGTTGAGATGCTCCATGGTGATAGGGTGCCAAAGCAGCCCACGGTTCGGTACACGGTCTATTGCACCTACCACGATCTCGTCTATTACGATGATAAACAGTAGCGGTGATAGTATACATCCTTGTCTCACACCAGTGACTACCCGGATAGGGTCGGACAAGGCTCCATTATGCAGAACTCTGCACGTGAAAGCCTCATACTGCGCTTCGATGAGGTTGACGATTTTATCCGGGACTCCCTTGCGTCTCAGGGCGCCCCACATATTTTCGTGATTGAGACGGTCGAAAGTTTTTTCGTAGTCAATGAATACCAAATAAAGGGACTCTTGGAATTCATTGACCTGCTCCAGAATGATAATATGGTCCACACAAGATCTTCCGGCACGGAATCCTGCCTGCTGCCGTCGGAGAGTCACGTCGATCTTCTCCTGTATCCGATTCAGGATAACTTTGCACAGAACTTTGAGAACAATACACAGTAACATGATGCCTCGCCAATTGTCGCACACAGTCAGATCCCCCTTCTTTGAGACCTTCACTTAGATGTCCTGCATCCAGTCGACCGGAAAAGTTGCGGTGTCCCAGATATTACAGAATAGTTGATACAACATTTGTGCGGATAGCATGGGGTCAGCTTTGAGCATCTCTGCTGATATGCGATCGACCCCTGGAGCCTTGTTGGATTTCATGCTTTGGATAGCTGCTTCTCCTGAATCTCCTGCAGTGATGGGGCCTCGGAATTGACGCGAGTAATGCCCCGCACCCTAGGCGGATCATGTTGATGGCTGGTTGGCCGTCGAAACTTGAAGAAGTTGTTCGAAGTGCTCAAACCAGCATTTCAGCTGGTCAGTGGGGCAATTGTCCAGTCGTGTCCTTCACTTGCATCCTCGGGTTCATCCTTGCTCCACTCAGGCGTCGTGAGATATAGTAGAGGAGGCGTATATCGCCAGTGTTTGCGGCTTTCTCCCCTTCGTCGGCCAGGGAGTTCACCCACGCTCACTTGTCCCGTCTGCAAGAGCGCATGACTTCCTTCTCTAGAGCCGAGTACCGTTGACGGGCTTCGTTCTTGGCTCCTCTGGTTCTCGCCCGCTCTATCGCGGCTTTTGCTTCTCTACGCTCCTCAATCTTCCGCCAGGTTTCATCTGTCATCCACTCTTTCCTCTGGGTGCGCAGCTCACCCAAGTTGTTCTCGCTTGTTTCTATAAAGGCATTCTTGATGGCCGTCCATTGTTCTTCTACGCTGCCACCTTCTGGAACGCCCGCAGATCGAGTCTCAAGTTCTTCAACAAAAGACCTTTTTACCGCTGGATCTTCAAGTCGGCGTGTGTTGAACCGCCGCCCGAGTCTCTCCTCCCGTCGCTGGATCTGCGCCATGCGTAGGCGGATTTCACCGATTAGAAGGTGATGGTCAGACGCGATGTCGGCGCTGCGTTTATTCCGAACATTAAGAAGGTTCCGTCTCCATTTTCGGCTGATGCAGATGTGGTCGATCTGATTTTCGGTATGTCCATCACGGGAAACCCACGTGACTTTGTGCACTGGCCGATGGGGGAAGAGCGAGCCCCCGATTACCATGTCGTTATTGCCACAAAATTCTGCAAACAGCTCACCGTTCTCGCTCATTTCGCCGAGACCATGGCGTCCCATGACACGCTCATAGTCCGTGTTGTCGGAGCCAATCTTCGCATTGAAGTCGCCAGTGTAGATCTTGATGTCACCCTTTGGAAACTTATCCACGACGGCATTCAGTTGGCTGTAAAAATTCTCCTTGTCCTGTAGCTCGGCAGCATCGGTTGGCGCATAACATTGGATTATGGTAAGGTTACGAACCCGTGTTCTAAATCTGGCAACGATTATCCTCTCATTAACAGGCTCCCACTTGATGAGCGCAGCACTTGCCTGGACGCTAAGTAGGAGACCAACTCCACGATGGCGGGGAGCGTTTTCACCTCGAATACCAGAGTATAGTAGTACCTGTCCCGACGGCAGTTTGTGTTCTCCAAAGTTTGGCCAACGAACTTCACTCAGTCCCAGGATTTCTAGCTTCATGCGTCGCGCCTCGTTGGCGAGTTGTGCCAGTTTACCCTGCTGGGCTAACGTCAATACATTCCATGATCCAATTCGTGTCCGTTGTTTTGCGCTAAAAGTCGTTGCTGTTAAATCAGTTCGATGTCTTTCTCTGTAGGTTTCTGTAACAATTGTAAAGGTTTCAGAGACAGTAGAAGGTTGGCCTAAGGTCTCCTATCCGCCGTGATGGGGCTGCCATCTTAGGTGTAGCTTCCGGGGAAGAGCATTTCTTATTCAGCCGCTCGATGCTAGTCAGACGCTGTTTGAGCCGCACCTCCATAGTGAACAGACGCTCGGGTTGGCGAAGCATTTCCTCCGCGTCGCACTTCCTCACTCTGCTATTGTCGGATTGACAACATTGCCCAGGCTACGCCAACCAGCTGTGTCCATGTTTCAGCTGGCAGTCTTTTGTAATCATATGACTCGTGGAGGCGTGAGGTAGGAACTTGTAAGGACCGGAGCTAGGTATATCGCTCCTTCCAGATTGTCACTCACCATTTTGTAGCCCAGTAACCCCAACGGAAACCAGAATAACTCCGGAACCATGTATTGATCCATATTTTTTCAGACAAATTCATAAATTTGATTAGATTTCCAACAATATGCTACTTGTTGGGCAACAAAAGATTGAGAAGTTATGTTTTTTAGAGCAAATTGAATTTTCAAATCTACGCAAATTTATTTAGACGTTAGGCACATAAAGGTTAATAATGTTCCGTTAACCTTTTTTTATTATTATAGTCACTTTAACGCTCTTGGGTCATTCGTGACTTGTCCGGGGGTGAGATTTATTTAGGCATATTAGCTGACGTTTAAAGGCATTATGTAAACTTCTTGAATTATCTGATCTGTTCAAGAACCTTAAGCAAATTGGAGAACTCAAAGTATTCGATCAGGATTCATTGGGGTGTTTGCTGCCAATGCAATTTTCAAGAAACCCCGCAGGTACCGGTGGAGCTTAAGTAAGTTAGAACTCTTAAGTCTGGTACAAAACATTGGTTAATGTAATAAAAAAAAAAGTCGGTTTGCAAATGTCCCTGCTTCAAAAACAAAGAAAATCTAGGGTAAAATCTAAATAAGCGTCTAGACAAGGGAAAGAGGATATTCAGTCTTCATTCAAGTCTTAGGGGCTATCTACAAATTCTGTAGCCCCATTGTAAGCTTTTGTTTGTATGAAATTACCTCCATTTGAATAGCACAAAAGAAAATCTCGAACTTCCCTCCCCTTTCAATGCTTACCTAATCTGTTGATGGCCCTTTACATTAGTTTCTCAATTTATGACAAGTTTATCAAACATTTGATTAATGTAGTTAGAGCAATCGGCCCCAAATTTGAAACCATAGAATATGTTGCAAGTTAACCCACATGTGGGGTAACTTGCCACAAGGATTTTTTTTGTTATTTAGGGAAACCAAGTTTCGTTAAAATGAGTAGTAAGTTGTATTCTACATACTGCCAATAGCGTACAAGATTAATTACATTCGTTCTTATGTTGTATTATTTTATGTTGCATAGCTTGGAAGATGAAAAGTGTCGCAAGTTTCCCCCCTTTACGGTATTATTTTGTGCAATAGTTGGCGAGAAACACGTCTAACAAAGTATAAAAATCTAAAAAAAAAATGAATTCGTTGAGCGCCGAGTCATAGATCGTTAACTTCATGCATGAAGTAATAAAAACATGATTAGAAACCCCACAAAGACGTAGTCCTACTTCAAAAACAAATCAGCAATAGGCTGTTTCTATGCACCACCAATGTAGAGTGCGCTAGGTTATTATGAGAGGAAACGTCAACCAAACCGTTTGTTTACATCAAAATTACAATTTTTACATCTCAAATTAACGCATATTGTTATGCGTATCTTGCATATTTCCATCGGTAGGGGTCTTATTTTAGTATTTTTCACATATTTGAACGGATTTATAGCTCAAATAACAACACATTAAAAATCCGGAAAATCATAACCGCTAGGGTAGTTTTATAAATCTTCATTTTTCTTAACAAAAATATGTGGAAGCACCAGCAGGTCCACTCCAAAATCGATACAGGAAACAAAATATTCCATGTGGATGATGATAACAAACACCTGCGATGGATAAATTAATCAGAAAAGGTGAAAACATTTTCCTCTTCGTATGCTTCACGGCGAAAATTTCAGCCCTCATCACTCTTTTGATGGTTCCATTATTCACCACCAAACGATCGCTTAATTTCTATTGGATACGCCTATTGGAGCTGGTTACTCATGGCCTGGTTAAATGTGACGTATAAGAACTATTCGAAGACGTCATTTTACTTGAATAGCTTTACTAATGGGGTGAAAAGTAACCTCTTTGACTACTGCAAAAAAGGTTATAGCATGGTGATACAATTTTGTCACTATATGGGCGGAGAGATCGCGGGGGAAGTGCGGTTTTAGAGTCAATTGTAAACAAACTCGGTCGCTATCCCATACAAAAATCCAACAAGGCTGAATCATGAATTTGACACATTGGAACACCTATATGTATAGTCACGTTGGGTTATAGTGCCTTGTAGTCCGTTCACATTTAGGCAGACATGCCAAATTGAGTATGGATAAAAACGATTTTCGTTCTCTCATAATACATTATTTTTTGGGAGGCAAAACGGCGAAGGAAACAAAAGAAAAGTTGGATAAATATTATGGGCACAGACAAACAGACATAACACATTGAATATTTCTCACTGTAAAACATCGTCGCTAAAACATTACCGCCATCTGTTGAGTACACTGTGGTGGGTAGTACGCTGAACAGATGGCGGTAGTGTGTAAACGTCAAACGCAAGGGTATTGACTATGCGCGCCACAGGTGGCGGTACTACCAACTACGATACTTTTAAATTGACCGTTAAATGCTTGTTCGATGAACAACTTGTGAGTGTTATGTCTGTTTGTCTGTGTCATGGGGCTAATGCTCCGTCAGATTACACCGTCAAATATTGTTTTCGAGAGTTTCGTGGTGGCCGCAACTCCACTACCGATCAAATCCGCAGCGGTTACAGAGGACAACGTCAAAAAAAAAAACATGAAATTGGTGTTGGCTGACCGGAAAGTGAAGGTGCGCGAACTAGCAGATACCGCAAAGATTAGTACTGAGCACACACGCCATATTTTGGGCGAGATTCTGCATATGAAAAAGTTATCCTGCCGCTTTGTGCCACGCAAGCTCACTCCTGACCAAAAACACGAATGCGAGAGCACTTCGAAAGAATGTTTGGACTTGCTGATGCGGTATCGGGCGGACTTTTGGCGTCGATTGGTAACTGTTGATGAAACCTGGATCCACTATTACACATCAGAAAACAGAATGAATGCCTGGCAAATGGACTGAAACCGGCACGAGTGATCCGAAGCGGCCGAGGGAGGCTCGATGGGTCGGAAAGGTTATGGCGTTGGTTTTCTGGGATTTGCATGCAAAAATGGTACAGGCATCGAAAGCTCTCAATTAATAACCGTGGAAGTGCTAACACTAAGTGCAATAAGCTAATATGCGATATGCAATAAGCTTGAAATGCGAAGAAGAAGAAGATGAAGGCCGAAATCGATGCAAAACGGCCTCACATGAAGTGAAAAAAAAAATGTTTTTGCAAGACAATGCGCGCACAAGAGCATCGCAACCACGGCTAAAATCAATGACTTACGGCTCCAATTGCTTCCGCATCCACCGTATTCGTATTCGAGTATTTTGTAGACTTTCCGGAAAATTACTTTTCGGATGGGATCATGAAGTTGGAAAATTGCTGGAATCGATACACTTAGCTAAAAGGGGACTATATTGAATAAAATAAAATAAAACATTTAAAAAAAATTCATTCCCAAAGAGGTTACCTTTCACCCCACCAAGTTTGTCGAGTTTAAAGGATCCTCGGTTGCACTGATCTTTTTTGGATGCAGGGGCTCGGTGGCCTAGTGGAAACGGTTTTGCTTGCTAAGCAGAGGATCGTGCACACTTAAAAATAACTACTTTTACACGAGATGTAATCCATATTGAACGTAAAACATGGAACGTAAACAAACATTTCATGTAAAATATAGTGTTCTAAAACCGAAACATAAGCAACTCGGTAAAGATGAAGAGGATTAGTCGGTCACCGTAATCGATCTTGAAAGCACTGATACATCTTAGTTTGCTCACTGAGAATGGATTATGTTGCCCAAGCCCCATTCATTTGGCTATTTGTGCAAATTTTCCTGAGTCTGGTCAATCACGGAGTACAGTCACAATTGCTCAAATGTTCGTGGTCATGCTCAATAAACTTCAAAAGACATGTGTAGTATCAGGTTGCACCCAAATAAGCTTCAATTTTGGGAGAATAGTCAAGACATTATTTGGAGTCGAGCAAAATAGATAATTTGAACCATCCTAGTGCGTATGGCTTACGTTTTAATGTCTAACGGGACGTTCGGCCAAAAATGCAGCCTCTGTGAAAGGGAGAGGGAAAGACAAGCGATCTATGTCTTCCAAAAGAACCTGAAAATATTCGAGTTAGATTATTTTAAATAATTCTTACTTCTTCTTATTCTTATTATTGGCTACTACCCAAGCAACAATGTTTTTTTTTTATAGTCTCATGATTGCATGGACATGGACTTGCAGAATACTTTAAAGCCTCGATATAACTCGAAAAGTTACTTGGGTACGTTCCAACTACGCCTATAAGTCAAGCAACTGAAGACCAAAGAGCTAAATGCTCAACAGATAAACAAAATCGTTAAAATGTATCCACTACGCCGCTTTCGGTTTAAAGACCGTACCGCTGATCGAGGGCAGTGAGGAGACAGGGAGCAAGTGACGTAAACTTAGCATGACACTATGTCACCCAACATTATGGTTCTGCTCTACACATCTTGCATTCGGTCGTAACAATTTACATCCCAGGCCACCCGACCAGTACAATACAACATTTCGTTCCAGTCCAATGGTTTAATCTCGATATTGTTTGCATACCCTACAATGTAAATTCAGATCTAACGCTATTTTTTCCATCGGAAATTGCTCTGAGAGGCAGATTACCCTGCATCGTGCGCCGTGTCCTCTCGTACTGGATCTCCACGGTACATGAGCTAAGCTGCTGCAGTGCTTGGTTTTAGCAAATCGTACCGAAGCGAAGCGGTGATTTTATCTTAATTATATTTTATCTTCAAGTTTGCCTTCCGTTTTCTCCTGTGAGCCACCAGGCAATTCCCGAGTCCTTGTGCCAATATTATGCAATTCAGTGTAATTAAATGTTTTCCACTTCAGAGAGTCGACACTTACCGACCTGATGGCACTCCTTGCTCTGGCTTGTGTCATCGCTTGCACATTGCGAAAAGTTGTTCCATCAGTCGTGTCGTGTCGGTCGTGTCCCTTTTATGACCCTCCCCCCCTCCCCCCTCCTTTCAACATCCCGACCATTATGCCTAGCAACCGCAAATGCCTACTCACCATTATATCCTTATTACAGCCTTTGAGTAGTTTTGAAGAAACTTCTTCCGATAAGCACACCTCCGGATCTATGTATTCACAGCATACCGGTGGGCGGTTCAGCTACATAACTTAGTAGGTTTCCTTCTATCGCAGGTCAATTACCATCTGAAAAGGAGAAAAGAAATGAATCTTTTGTTAAATATTCATTGATTCTTTGTTTTCTCCGTTTTATTTAATTCTCACATAACAACCCCCATTGAATACAAAAAGCGTCCACAAAGCTGATGATGGAAAGATGGGCGAAAGCAACGAGCACCACCGTAAACAATACGACAACGCTTATTCGTAGTTCCACTTTGTGCGCTCTTCCTAATGTCCTCCGTGTTGTTCTCTCGCATGTTTTTCTTTCAACAACAATCGCTTGCAATTTTCCACCAACACTTTTCCGCCGACAACAACCGTCGTCATAGCCATAGTCGTCTACATGCCACCACCACCGCTATCGCTATCAACCCAACAACCAAATCGCAACGGGAGAGAGGGAGAGTAAGAGCGAGCAGATTTCCACTCTCTTCCACTAATACAAGGGCGCACGTGTCAGCCTGTAGCAGCAGCGTTTGTGGCAGATCTCGTGTTGGATGGATTTCCCTGACACCACCCGATTGGTGGCATAAATGACGAAGGTGATTGAGGTGTTGGTTGGTTGGTGGAAAATATCTACGCATCTGGGATGATGAGATCATGCGGGATGTCGGTGTTTTTTCAATGAATATATAAACAATCCGAAAATGTGCACAGGAAATGCTGAATGTTTTCACAGACAATTGTGAATACCAACGGATAGATTGAGCCGTTCCATTGCCAATGAGTAATGAACCAGATTGAATGCATTTGTCATGAATGGGCTCGATCAGCGTTGAAATTACATGAGAAATCAAGCTGAACAACGCATTAGGTCCTAAGTAACATTGATTGATTCTTTTCATTGACATTGACATTTGACGTTTCTTGCCGTGTTTGTCGTATTAAATGCTACACAGATACAAATTCTGAATTTTAATAGTGATGTAAACATTCATTCACGTAAACTTGTATTTCATTTCACGGAACCGAGCAACTTGTAAACAATGTTGTTTACAACAATGGGATTTTGTATACAATATTTGCTACATTGCATGAAATGTCTCAGAACTTTACGTGATACAGGTAAACTTCGATATAACATAATTGATTAGCATTCTATTTTCCTTCGAAAATATATATTTAGTAACATTCAACTTGTTAAGAATTCAATGGAATTTATCATATCGTGTAGTTTTTCGAGTTAAAAAAATCAGTTCAGGAAATTATATAACCATTCATGTTTACATAACAACCAATGCATCAAATAAGATATTCACTCTTGAGATTTATCAAGTCTTTCTAGTTACTATGTTGTTCAAGATGTCTTGTCTCATTTTACGCAAAGAAAACTGGGTGTTAAGCGACCAACCTTGCTCTTCCGCGTACCTAAGCAGAACGTCAACTCCATTCAAAGCAGCTTCATCAGAAACGTTAACATTTTCATCTTCAGGATCAACCGATGTAGAAAGATGTTGGCTATCCTCGTGATCTTGGTTCGTTGTGTAAGAGAAGTCATCAACTGATGGGTTGAGTATTTTCTCAACGATTTCATCGTCCTTCAGGATCTCGAACTCTGCGTTTTCCTCGTCAATTGTTTCCAGCTGGTTAATATTATTCATTATGTTCCTCAGCCTTTCTTGCAATACGGACAATGGCAAGTCGTCCTCATCATCACCCGGTGTCTCCGTATACAATATTTTCCAGGACTTCTGAATGGCAGATTCCGGAACAGCTTCCCATGCTTGGGCAATCCAAAACATGGCATCTTTGATGTTGATGCGTTTGACGTTATCGTGAAAATCATCACCTCTTCCAAGAATCTCGTTTGTCATGATCTTCTTGTAACGAGCCTTCACCATCTGAATAACATGCTGATCCATCGGTTGGATTACAGCGGTGGTATTGGGTGGCAAAAATTTGCAAAATATGGCTCCGTCATCTGTTCGCAATTCCTCTGTACTATAATGAGCCGAACAGTTATCCAATACGAGAACAGCTTTCACAGGATGGCTTAGTCCTTTTAAAAAATCAGTAACTAGCGGGACGAATTGCTCAAAAAACCAATTTTTGAACAACTCCCTCGTCATCCACGCATTTTTGGATGATCTGTAGTAGACAGGAAGATCCTTTAGGTTCTTCAGTGGTCGAGGATTTTTGTATTTTCCAATTAACATGAGTGGAAGCTTCAAAGAACCGTCCATATTTGAACAGGGCATAAAAGTTATGCGCTCCTTATTGACTTTTCTACCAGGAGCACTGGCAGAATTCCGGTCGACGTATGTTGTCGATGAGATTGCTTTGAAATATAAGCCACTTTCATCAGCGTTGAAAATTTGATATGGTTGCAAGTTACGACAACGCATTTCTTGCGAGAAATCTACAACATATTGGTCGATAACCGCAAGGTTGCTGGACAATTTTTCCCCAGTTATCTTAAGAAGGCGAATATCATGCCTTTTGATAAATTTGTCAACATACCCACGGCTACCATATTCACCTTCCCCAATCATCTGTGAATAGAACTTCTGAGCCTGTACTTGAAGCATTTCGTGGCTTACAGGAACGTTTAGCTGCCAAACGTATAACGCCTCGTCTACCGCTGGATATCGAGGCTTCTTGAAGCGCTTTCGGTTAGCTGTGAACCGATTGACACATGAGAAATTGTTTAGAGTTTGACATGAATGCACTTACCAATATTTCCTTGAACTTCCGCAATATTCGACATTATTTTCTGCTTCGCACGAATGATGCCACTAACTGTCGCTCGCGATTTTATGTTGTATTTATGCATTATTGATTTTATGGACATCCCTTGTTCTGCATCCTGAATTATTTTTACTTTGTCGGTTAAAACAACAACGGAACGTTTCCTTGTTTTGTTACAAGTTAATTCTTTAGGAATTTTCGGAGCCATTTTTGTGAATTTGTTTCGATTTGATTTAAACTTTGAATGAATGTGTCTAAGCCACTGGTCCTATATCAATAACTAAGAGGAAGAGGATACAATTGCCTTCTTACTCTTTTATCTCTATCTCTATCTCTATCTCTATCTTACGCACTTCAAATCGACCAATCACGAGCTGGTTCGCGTTTGACAGAAAAGTGGTTCGTTTTCGCCCCCTTATTGTCTCCTCTTCTCTTACACTGTACCAAAACATCATGCTCTGTTCGAATGAAACCTCAGACCATTCGAATCGAAACATCGAAATTGCTTTTTCAAATGATAGCTGCAACCGGACGACGATTGTTTTGTACTCAGATGATGCTCCTCTCGAATACAGGATGAACATTGATACGAGAAGCGAACGGACCTCAGTTGAAATACGTAATGCTCTCTGTAGAATGATTGTCATCCCAAATCGAAATGCATATTGTACTGATTCAGCCCCATAAAGAAAATCCTCCAAAACGATGATGTAAATCATTCTATCGAACGTCTTTTGCTGATCTGAGCTGAGAAACGAGCTGAAAACATATTCATCGCTATCAGAGGTGGTCCGAGCATTGATAAAGCGTAGGAACCGAAGATTGTCTATTTCGTGGTGGAAGAAGTTTCGTCTACCAACAAAAGATTTTTGTATCCATGATGGAATGGCTGTTCCTGGCTATTCAATATAAAAATATAAACAATCGAACTATCAATCCAATTTTAAGCATTTGCAAGCCATCCTATTATTAAACTGATATCCTCTAAGCACTGTATGTTGTACAGCCAATTTTCAAATAATTATCATCCTTTATTTAGAGGACAGTCATATGGATGCTCGTCAGCTGATGACGAATTCAACCATAAGGCAATCATCCAAAATTCGAAAGCATATTGCTAAAGGGCTCGACCAATGCAATAATCATCCGAAGTATTGCGGATATTTTCGTTCAGTGTAGATCAATAACAGTGTTTGACAGAAGCTTTCATACAAGGTGTATATAAAACTTAGTAGAGGTGGGAATATTGTACGCTGATCTGACTATGTTTTAAAATCAGTGTCAACTTCAACTGCTAATTTCTCGTGAGTAAAAGCTCATACACATGTTATTTAAATGAACAGATAATGTGTTTGATTTAAAAACTCAATTGAGGGACATCAAAATACGAACACTCTTGCTTTCCTATATGCTCCCACCTTTCCTATGTCACGATGAGAAATGTAGTCAACATGAGAATGACATTCATAGGATGGATGTACCGTATGCTCGGTAATGGCGGTCTTCGTGTATATGAAAAGCGTTCTTTACAATGTTTGACAGCTGCTGGTTAAAAAGCTTTTCTCCCCTCTTCGCCTCTCAGTAGAACATATGGAAAAGGACCACATTTCACCAGCGTGTTACATCCAGCAGCTGTCAAAAACCAATAAAGAACCGAGTGTGGAAAGCTAAATACCTCATTCCATCCCCTATAAACCAGTGTTTGAAGACGTTAATATCAATTCAATTCCATCAAAATGCTGAATTTTATGAGTCTCTTGAAGTGAAAATCAGTTTGCCAGTGTCAAACTAAATATCGCTGACATGAATATCACAGCGGCTCTGCTCATAGTTTTGATTATGGGTGTGCATTAATTTTAAATTAGTTGGAGCTGGAAAATCACTAAAATGTCTTACACAATTAGTGCACAGCCCCTGCAGACTTTCAATACCTGCACCTGGGATGCTGCCCCCCCCCCCAATGCGAGGTCTCTGGACGGTCCATTTGGACTTATAATCTATTGTTCTTGAATCTTGAAACACTAATTCTGATGATAATGAGAAATAAAAAAAAATATTTTGAAAGGTGTATCTTATATCGAGGTAAAATGTATCTTATATCGAGTGACACTATATCGAGGGTACGTTATATCGAGGGTATGTTATATCGAAGTTCATCTGTATATCGACAGTAAGCATGCATAAGGGCCTATACGCGATGATCGATTCTCTTCGTCGATTTTCTCTTTTGTTAATAACTCGCTAGATTTAACGTTTCTCGGTGCGTTTGCTGTTGCTTTTGATAGCCAATACAACCTGTTACTACTCTGCATTGAACAAATTCTAGAAAATTGTTTCGCCTAGCTGTAGCAATGCAAAGAGAAAATCGATGAAGAGAATCGATCATCGCGTATTCGCCCTTATGAATGCTCACTGTCGATATAATGTAAACTTATATGATATGTAACGCTCCATTTATGTGCATCAAACTGAACAGAAATTTACACTACTTTTTCGAACTGTGTAGATAATAGCTTCTTTCAGCGATTTGTGTGCAGAAAATAGCTGCACAGTTCGAAAAAGTAGTGTAAATTTCTGTTCAATATGATGCCATAAATGGAGCGTCACATATCATATACGTTTACATTATATATCATGTAAAGTTCTGACACATTTCATGCAATGTAGCAAATATTGTATACAAAAGCCCATCTTTGTAAACAACACTGTTTGCAAGTTGCTCGGTTGCGTGAAATGAAATACAAGTCTACGTGAATGAATGTTAACATCACTATTAAAATTCAGAATTTGTATCTGTGTAGCGTTCAAAACGTCAAATACAACAGGGAAAGGTTTAGCAGCTGAGCTATTTACGAAAGAGAAAGTCTATGGAGATAATCGATCAATGCAGATAATCGATCAATGCAGATAGGACCTTTTGAAATGTTTATCTAGAATTGCATTTTAACCTCATTCTAAAACGTATTCGTTGTACCAATGAAGCGAACATTCGAAATGCCATGCAAACCCATCCTTAAAGTACGTTAATTGAGCTGTAAATTTCGCTAAAACAACTATCATACTGAGCGGCACTGGTGGTGTAGTGGTAAGCGTGATTACCTCTCACCCCAGCAGGCCTGAGTTCAATCCCAGTCTGCGCCGTCGGGGTGTTCTGAGGCGTAACATCTCGGATCACGCCTTCCTTCGGAAGGGAAGTAAAGCCATTGGTCCCCGGTTCATGAGTTGTGATGGGTCAATATGTAGGGTCCATGTATGGGAGCTGCCTCCCTGGCGTCGGTAGTATTGGTGCTCAGCACGGAAAACAAATCAAGGACAAAAAAATTGTCATACTGATTCCGTTAGTTATTTTTAAAGCTGTTTTTGAGCCTTTGGATCACCATATATTGAAACACATGGGTTTTACAAGTCTAAGAGTAATCTAGAGCGAGTTTGCCACCCTTGCCCCTCCGCTTTCGAATGTTCTATGACAAATTTGATGAGCCCAACAGGGGGCTGTTCGTTAACTACGTAGACAGTTTTTTTTGGATTCTTGAAACCCCCGCTCTCCCCCTGCGTAGACAATTGTACATACAAATTTTTTTAAATTTGTATGGGCCGTAGATGCTTGCCAAAAGCTGTCTACGTAGTTTATAAACAGCCTCTGGTACAAATTGTTTGTTTTTGATTTGGTCGCCTCATGAACAGTGCTGCGTGCTGTCAACAATGTCAATTGAGGTA
Organism: Ochlerotatus camptorhynchus; assembly: GCF_037179485.1. Taxonomy (NCBI): domain Eukaryota; kingdom Metazoa; phylum Arthropoda; class Insecta; order Diptera; family Culicidae; genus Ochlerotatus; species Ochlerotatus camptorhynchus. Next base: position 3,036,002 of record NW_027040498.1, on the reverse strand, counting down.
AGATATTGGTCTGGCACTGAATTTCACTTCCGACACTGACATTCTTAGTAAAGGTCCATTTAGACTATCTGATTTCTTGATCTGATTTTGTCCGCCACCATAATGAAAAATCTGCTCGATTTTACTTTCAACACACTTTGTCGAACCCAGCAAGTACACACTGCTTGCACATGTCGAAAGAACTGTCAATTTAGATTTCAAAACAAAATTGTATCAGGAATCAAAAGTAAATGATGAATTACCGGAAAATTGCTCTAGCTTCGGCAGGCGCATTTGCTTTTATTATTTAAATAAAATGAGACGGAGAAGGCAAACTTTGTGGTGTAGGAAATGGCTGCTCAGGAGGAACACCGGCAGGGATCTGGCTAATCTTGTCCTTCAAGAACTGCGATCATAAGACGAAAAAGAATTTCAAAACTTCGCCAGGATTCGATACCAACTTTCGACAAGCTAGTGAGAAAGTTCTCTATAGATCTACATGATTCCTTGAGTTCTGAAAATTTCTGTTAAGATCTCAATTCTGCATATTTCTCTGAAGACCTTCGGACGTCCCTGAAGTTTTATTTCTGTTCTGTGGTAACATATCTTTGGAGATAAACAAATTTTCCTGGAGATCTGCAAATTTCTTGGTAGTGCTGCAGATTTCTTAGAAGTCATGTGTGTTCGTTAGAAGTTCTGCAAATTTCTCTAAAAATTTACAAAGCTTTTGAATCCATGCAGATTTAAGATCCTTAAATATCAACAATTATCTCTAATGTTCACTAAATTTTTAATAATCTACGAACTTCTCGAAAGTTCTAAAATTTTCTCTGAAGATTTTCATAATTGAATCCATACAGTCAAGATTCGTTAATTTGAAGCGATAACTTCCTGATGTCTTCTGAGAAGTTGTTAAACAGAAAGTTGGCCACCTTTTGGGACGATTCAGTTTCCAGTAGGACACAAGTCTGGTCCTGTGGAAGATCCGGAATATCCGTGAAAGTGGCCAATTCCTGAAACTGATCCTAGAGCTCCGCGGATTTTTCGAAACCACTCGTAAAAGTCTTATCAGAATGAATTCGGACTTGTGTTCGGAATATGGACTCTGGGGAATAATAAACCACGGGATGGTTCACCAGAAGATCCGGAATATCCGTAAAAGTGATCAATTCATGAAATTGACCCTAGAGCCCCGTGGTTTTTTCGAAACCACGTCTTATCAGAATGTATTCGGAGTTGTGTTCGGAATATGGACTCTGGAGACCACGGGATGGTTCACCGGAAGATCCGGAATATCCGTAAAAGTGGTCAATTCATGAAACTGATCCTAGAGCTCCACCGTTTTTTTTTCGAAACTAGTCATAAATGTCTTATCAGAATGAATTTTGAGTTGTGACTGCAATATGGGCTCTAAGGACTACGGAATGGTCCACTATAATATCCGGAACATCCGTAAAAGTGGTCAATTCATGAAACTGATCCTATAGCTCCGCGGATTTTTTGAAACAACTAATAGACGTCTTATCACAATAAATTCGAAGTTGTGTTCGGAATATGGACTCTGAGATCACGGGATGGTTCGCCGGATGATCCGGAACATCCTGAAAAGTGGTCAATTCATGAAACTGATCCTAGAGCTCCGCGGTTTTTTTGAAACCACTCACGTCACCACACCACCACCACCACGTCTTATCAGAATGAATTCGGTGTTGTGACTGGAATATGGGCCCTAGGGACTACGGAATGGTCCACTACAATATCCGCAACATCCGTAAAAGTGGTCAATTCATGAAACTGATCCTTTAGCTCCGCGGATTTTTTGAAACAACTCATAGACGTCTTCAGAGTTGTGTTCGGAAAATGTACTCTGGGGACCACGGGATGGTCCACCGGAAGACCCGGAACATCCGTAAAAGTGGTCAATTCATGATACTGATCCTAGAGCTCCGTGACTTTTCCGAAAACACTCATATACGTCTTATCAGAATGAATTCGGAGTTGGGACCAGAATATTGACCCTGTGGACCACAGTATGGTTCAATAGAAGATCCGGAACATCCTTAAAAGTGGTCAATTCATGAAACTGATCCTAGAGCTCCGTGTTTTTTTTTTCGAAACCGTTCATAGACGTTTTATTACAATTAATTCGGAGTTTTGACGGAGTTTTCGGTTTTGCGAAACCACTCATAAACGTTTTATCAGAATGAATTTGGAGTTGTGACCGAAATATGAACGCTTAGACGGAAAATGAAACCACTTTGGGACCACGAGATGGTTCACCAGGAAGATCCTAAACATCCATAAAAAAAATTCAGTTCTTGAAACTGAGCTTGGAGGTCCGTTTTTTTTCGAAACCACTCATTGGCGTCTTATTAGAATTAATTTGGAGTTATGACCAGAAAATAGACCCTGGGGACCAATGCACAATGGTCCCAAAGCCGTATTTATGAAGATAGTTGATTAGTTGTAGAACAATCAATTTGAACTAACTTTGCTGATGGCATCAAAAACGCTCTCACAGTTATTTCCACCAATAATGAAAAAACACAATCTTTTAAATGATATCAAAAGTTTAAAAATCGGTTTGCTCCATTTAGAGACATTGTTATTTTAATAGAACCATTTTTTTGAAGAAAATCTCCATTAATTTTGTAATAAAAAAAATAGCAGCCTGGTATAAGTCATCATCAGTTCTAAATGTAACCAAAACAAGGTTTTTACGAGAAATTAACTTATGAAAAGATATTCGAAGAAATCTGTTTTCATGGGCCATCCCAATTTGCTTGTTTCAAAAATTATAACTCATGAACCATAAGAGATAGAAATTTGGTGTCTTGAACAAAATTGCATTGGTCTATCTCAAATAATAAAAAAAAAATTGTTTTTTTCAAATCTCCAATTTTGTGGACCACCCTAATTTCAGTAACATAAAAAGATCGGCTCAACAAAATGAAAAAACTTTCCCGAAGACACTAAATACCCAAAACTGACGGTTTGGGCGCAAACAATATTGTCTTCCTAAATACGGCTTTGGGACCATTGTGCAGTGGATGGTCCTCCGAAAGATCCGACACATCCGTAAAAAGGCTCAATTCATGGAACTGATCCAAGAACTCCGTTTTTTTCGTAAACTCTCATAGACGTCTTATAATTATGAATTCGGAGTTATGATCGGAAAATAGACCCTGGAGATCATGAACGCTCCTCTGGAAAATAATAGACAACTCATCAGAATGAACTCGGAGTTGTGACTGGAAAATGGACCACAGAGTCCATTGGATGGTCCTCCGGAATATCCGGAACATCCGTTAAAGTGGATAGGTCAAGAAAACTGATCTAAGCACTCTGTGGTTTTTTAGAACTGCTCATAGACATATTTGTTTTATTTATTATCATGGATCATTTCTAGGTGGTATTTAAGTATTTAATAACTTCTAGACACTTTTAACGGAATTTTTTAACGTTATTCCTTGGATTTCATGGACTTATTTCCGCGGACTTCTTGGAGATGTTTCTTTGGCGTTACAAGTTAACGAGGGACTAGCTTCAATGTTTATATTTTTAATTCATCGCATCAAAATTTAATCAATAAGCCATTTGAAAACATCGTATGATTTTGAAAAAAAAACAACCGTGGAGCTCTAGGATCAGTTTCATGAATTAATCACTTTCAAGGACCTTCCGGATCTTTTAATGGACCATCCCGTGGTTCCCAGTATAAACTGTCTGGTCAAAACTCCGATTTGATTGTGATAAGATTTCAATGAGTGCTTTCTAAAAAATCGTGGAGCTCAAGGATCAATTTCATGAATTGAGCACTTTAAGGGATGCTACAGATCTTCCAGTGGACCATCCCGTAGTCTCCAGAGTCCATATTCTGAACTCAACTCCGAATTCATTCTGATAAGACGTTTATGACTGGTTTCGAAAAATCCGTGGAGCTCTAGGATCTGTTTCATGAATTGACCACTTTTACGGATGTTCCGGATATTTTAGTGGACCATTCCGTAGTCCCCAGGGTCAATTTTTCGGTCACAACTCCGAATTCATTCTGATAAGACGTTTATGAGTGGTTCAGAAAAATCCATAGAGCTCTAGAATCAGTTTCATGAATGGACCACTTTTAAGGATGTTCCGGATCTTCCGGTGGATCATCCTGTAGTTCCCAGAGTTCAAATTAAGGTCATAACTCCGAATACATTCTGATAAGACGTCTATAAGTGGTTTGAAATCCACGGAGCTTTAGGATCAGTTTCATGAATTGACCACTTTTTCTGATGTTCCGGATCTTCTGGTGAACCATCTCGTGGTCCGCAGGGTCCATTTTCCAGTCACAACTCCGAATTCATCTTGGTGAGACGTTTATGAGTGGTTTTGAAAAAAACCGCGGAGCTCTAGTATCTGTTTCATGAATTGACCACTTTTACGGATGTTCCGGATATTATAGTGGACCATTCCATAGTCCTCAGGGTCAATTTTTCGGTCACAACTCCGAATTCATTCTGACAAAACGTTTATGAGTGGTTTCGAAAAAACTGCGTAACTCTAGGATCAGCTTCAGGAATTGACCACTTTTACGGATACTCCGGATCTTCCACAGGACCAAAAGGTGGCCAACTTTCTGCTTAATAACTTCTCAGAAGACATCAGGAAGTTATCTCTTCAAATTGCCGTACAAACAGTGTTTGGTCCCAATTAGCTCTAATCCCATGTGCTGCGTGTATTCGTAAATGCCGGTTCCCATAGTGCGGTCCCTATTAACCGTACTATAGGAATCTTGACTGTATCTGCAAATATCTCTGAACATCTACACGGTTTCCTAAAGTATAAAAAATTATCTAGAACTTTTTTAGCTTCCCGGAAGCTTAAGGAAGTTCTCTAAAGATCTACTAATTTTTTCTGAAGTTATTCAAATATCTATAAAGATCAGCGAACTTCCCTGAAGTACTGTAAATTTTTCTTAAAATCCAAGAAAATCAATAAAATTCTGTAGATTTTTCAGTAGATCTTCTCTAAAGTTCTGTAAATTTATTCGTGGATTCTCTGACATCCATAAAGTTCCGCTGATTTATCTACAATTCTTTGAAATTCCTTAGAGCTCTAAAAGTTATCTGAACATATTTGAATTTCTCTGAAGTTGTGTAAATACTTCTAATGATCGACGAACTGTCCCGAAGTTCAGTAAGTTTTGCATTTTTTTTTTAAATTTACAAACTTCCTGAAGATCTACGGACTTCTCTGAAGTTCTTCAGATCTATCTATTTCCAACTTCCATGGAGTTCTGCAAAATCTTGAACATTCGTTCTTAGCTGAGATTTGTTTTTGGAATTGAAGTACTGTTCTGAAATTTTACGAATTTTTCTGAAGATCTTACATTTTTCTGAACCTGTGAAGCTTTCTGAACCACTGAATGTCTCTAAAGATTTGCAAAATTCCTTGCAGTTCTACAGATTTCTCTTAATATCTACTCTCCTGAAGTTCTGCAAATACCTTTAAAGTTCTGTAAAGCTGTCTGAAACTCCGTAGTTTTATCATAGAGGTAACTCTAAGACCAGAAGATCCCGAAGAAAAATGCTCAACTTTTTGGCTCAGCTCTGGTACTCTCTTCGGTCCCGAGCTAATCCATGCACCCCTCGAAACATAGGAAAATCCGTGAACCCCTCATTTTATCGGTCAAACTTTCATAGGGAATCAAAACAAACATAGTGTAGTACTAGAATTTCGACTAGAATGGGATACGTTAATCGGTTTTCTTGGGACCAATAGGCTAGTCAAGAAGTGAGCCAATTAAAAATCGCTAGTTCACTTCCAACACACCAGAACTTCGCGCAATCGAAAAATATTGGGCCATTTTCAAGTGGAACCTGAAGAAGATCAAAAAAAACCGTTGCTAACGAGAAGCAGCTTAAGGAAAACTGGCGTTCTGCGACGAACAAAGTGGACGAGGTTTACATAATCTGATGGCAGGAGTTAAACGAAAGGCCCGGCAATTCGGATTCGGTCTACCGGAAGCTTAGCTATATTTTTTTTCTGTATTTTATACTAATTGAACTGAGGAGGCAAAATAATTTTAATAAAACATTTAATCAATTTACACGCATTCTTGTTTGATCAAATTTTGATCGTAACACCCTTTAATTACAAAGCAGTTTAATTAAAAAAAATCCGAACATTAGGGAAGCTCCGACAAAATCTGGAATATTTTGAAAACCTCAGGGTAGCTTAAAGAACTTCTAAGCGGTTCCATCTGCTTCAGGAAAACTGCAGAAAGTTTTAAGAAGTTCTGAGAACTTGTAACTAGTACGCTTTCCATTTATGTAGTTCGTTATTTATTTGTACAGAATTCATAATCACCTCATTTTATCAAATGGCATGAAGTTTCGTTTTTCACTGTTGCGACAGATTTTCTCGGAGTTCTTTTAGCAATAAACCACTCAGCAATAAGTGTGTATCAGCTTCAAGCTAGAAATTAGTTATATTTTAGGATAGGTTTTCTAATAAATTTTAGGCGTTCTACTTACAATTCAGTCTCCGTTTATGGTTTTTTTTAACTAGTCACAACATCTCTCTGAGATGATCACGTTGGTCATGACGAGAGGAGCAACGCAATAGATGGGTAAAGAAGAATTGCATTATAACACACCATCGACTGGAAATGCTCTCGCAACGTGGGGCTTTAGGTAGTGATGAAAACGTCGCTAGAACTATTCCATAGCCGCAGTCAGTTTATGAGCAAAAGAGGGACGCACATTTTTTGCCTGTAGACTTGGAGACATACTTCAAGTCTCCGCGTACATCGTACGGGTTAGGCAAAAGATGTGCGTCTAACTTTAAAAACTGTCGCATTAATGGCCCTTCGCTCATTTTCAATTTCTATTCAATTTTCATACTGACGTAATCTAACGGAACTATCCACCTACCCTCTTCTAAAGATCATTCTCTAGCTAATAAATTATCACACTTAAGCTTCATGTTAGCATTTACAACCAACTCAGAGTACTTTTAATTATAATATCGATCCTCATAAATTCAAATTATTTCACTGTAATTTTACGATATAAATCCAAAGTTTTTCAAACAACACTATCATTAGTCATCCAATCAGTTTTGTTTATGTTCTCCTTAATCTCGTATCGCATATCAATGATTCTCATTGTCCCTCTCTCTATATTCCTCATCTCATCGCATTTGCTTCCCGCATCGACCGTTTGATGTGATGTGGCGTGTTAGCTACCATTACTGGTGATGATGATGATGATGGTCCCACCTCTTACCCCTACAAAGGTTTGAGCTGGACGAGTTATCTTTAAGATAATTAAATATAAACATTTTAACCAGGTTTGCAAACAAAATCGAGCTGGTTACAATTACAGATATAAATGTCCTGTTAAATATGCTATAGGCATCAACCAAAAACATTCAAAGGTGTAACTAGTTATCAAAAGTCCAAGTATAGTCCTCGACAATACTTCCATTTACACGTGACCTGGGATTTACACGTTTAAGCTTCCGCAGTGCCAGGACTATATCCAAGGAAACGACTTCCAGCCAACCCTTTACTAATTCAAGGCTTTTGCCACAATTTCCACGTATTAGTCATTTATACCTGTATTCCGCGCGCGAGGCTCAAACCATCGTAGACTACTCAAAGCTATTTTTACTATTACTACTACAAAATCAAAAAACTAAAAATGCATCATCACCATCGAGGCAAACAATGTAGTTTTTTGTATATGCTACACCAATTACTAAAATGTCTATATGACAGTCTCCATACAAAATAATCCGTTAGAGATAACTTTGTCAAGATACATGATTTATCCATTCATAAAAATTTAACTGCTCAATAAACAGCTTTTACATGTGAAATGCAGCGTCTCTTGAATTCTGTAAGTGTAGTTGCACGCTTGATGTGTCTAGGCATCGAATTGAAAACATTTATACCTTTGAAAAATAATGAATTTTGTGAAGCATTATTCAAAAGATGTGGTGTTCTTACTTCATCCGCGTTTCTAGTGTTATATCTATGAAAATCACTTCCTCTTTCAATCCGATCACACAAATATCGAGGCAGCAAACCGTTAACTACTTTAAAAATGAACACCATAGTCAAAAACACAATTCTTTGCTTCACTGACAGCCATTGCAAAGCGTCCAGCATAAAAGTTGAGGAAGTGAATCTATTACATCTTAAAATCAAACGCATTACTTTATTCTGCAAACGCTGTAATCTCGATATTTGTGTTTCATTGGCCAAAAATAAAATGGAAGGGCAAAAGTCTAGATGATGGGAGATGATTGATTTGTATAACTGTATTTTACTACCAATAGTTAAATCGTTTTTCAAGCGACATAGGATTCCATACTTCTTGGCAATTTTCTTGATGACATTGTCAATATGAGAATTGAACTTGAGTTTGTCATCAATAATCACGCCAAGATATTTAATTTCCTGAACGCGATCAAGTGTCTCATCATCAATAACAACAGAGACATCAACATCTACACGATTCCGCGAAATTACCATGAATTTAGTTTTACTTATATTCAATTTCAATTGTTTATACTTCAACCATCTACTTAGAGAACGCAAATCTTCATTCAAGTGTGAAACGGCTTCTTGTAAATCTTTAGCTGCAATGAATAACACAGTATCGTCAGCAAAAAGATTAATATCACAAAACCGTAAAACTCGTCGCATGTCATTAATATACATAATAAATAAAAGGGGCCCTAATACACTTCCCTGAGGCACTCCAAGGTCATTGTCAACGGGACAAGATACAAAATCATTAAAAACAGTCCTTTGTGTTCTGTCAGATAAATAGCTTTCAAACCATTTGTATGCAGAACCCGAAATTCCAAAGCGCTTGATTGTTCTCAACAATAAGGGCCTAGAAATTGTCTCAAAAGCGCGTTTTAGATCCAAAAACACAGCAACAATCGTATCTTTATGCTCCAAATTTTCTTTCCATTTAGCTAACACTAAGTTTAACGCGGTTTCACAAGAATGGCCTTCCCGGTATCCCGATTGTTCCGGTATCAACAAACAGTTACTATTTAAATATTCTAACAGCTGGCCTTTTACAACAAGTTCCAAAATTTTCTCTAATGTGTGCAACATGTTGATGGGACGAAACTCTTCGGCTTTAATCGTCCCAGCAACTTTTTGTATAGGAACAACTAAAGATTCTTTCCAAATATGCGGCACGTGCCCAGATTGCAATGATTGATTAATAAGATCCCGCAGAGTGTGTCGAATGACATGAAAGCAATCTTGAATAACTCTAGCATTAACATTATCTACTCCAGCCGTTTTTCCTAATGAAAAGCAAATATTTTTAAGTTCATCTAATGTAATTGGGTGAAAACCATTAAATCTACAATTACTATTAATCGGCTGTTTTATTTCGTCCGGTTCATTGATCAGTTCAATAGATTGATTGATCAGTGAAACGCTCTCGACGAAATAGTCATTAAACTTAGAAGCAATTACTTGTTCTGACTGTTCTAATATGCCATCAAAAGTTATGGTCCGCGATTTACAATTACTAGGCTTCATCAAAGATTTCAAAATTTTCCATAACTCTTTGCTGTTGTTTTGATGCTGATCAATTTTCCTCTGAATATATTCACATCGAGTTTTCTTAATCGATTGTGAATATTTATTACGCACGACCGTGTACCTATTCCAATGATTATCACTATTAGATCTACAAAACTTTTTGTACCATTTGTCCCTCTTACGTTTAAGACGCAAAAGATCCAAATTGTACCAGCTGTTCGAGTTTTTCAAAGAAACAAACTTTTGTTCAACTAATTTATTGGTACAAGTTTTCAAAACGTTAGTAAGAACAGCTGCATCTTCATCTAAAGTTCCGGTAACTAATGGAAAATCCACACTTCTCTCAACAAGATTCGAAACAGCTTGCTTCGAATATTTCCTCCAGCACTTCAATTTTACAAAATTATCGTTATCGTTAACACTGTCTAAGAAATTAATTACTAAAGTTTCATGATCGGTTATTTTCAAATCAGCTTGAGTAACTGAACTGACAGAATCAAAATTAGAATAAACATGGTCAATCAAAGTTCTACTGTGCCGGGAAATACGCGTACATTCACTTACTAATTGTTTTAAATTAAAGAAATCAGCTAATTGCTTCAGATGGATCGAATTGCTAGTATCATGCCAATTAATGTTAAAATCACCCGCAAGTATATTTAATTTACTAGAATCTAAAAATGTCTCGAACCAGTTCTCTAAAATTTCAATAAAACGCTGATTACTTGAACTGGGAGAATGATACAAAACACCATAATTACCCATCTTCATGCCACGTTCAACTGTAATGCCTAAGAACCAATTGCCATCAATAACTTCGTTTTGGCGAATATTGAATTGAACTGATTCTTTGACATAAATAGCAACACCGCCAGTGTGCCTCGAATGTGACAAACAAGCAGCAGCTTTATATCCCGGAATGCTATACTGATCAAAAGATTCAATTTCTACAATATGTGTTTCTGCTAACAAAACCAAAAGTGGACGATTTTCTTCTACAATCTGACGTAGTGTTACGTAGTTTGTAGATAACCCCGCAATATTCAAATATAAAATCTCTAATTTACTCACATTACTACTGGAACTTGGTTGCTATTTATTGAAATGTAAGCTGCTTTTTTTCTGATCATATAGTTTTTTATACACAAAACAATTAGAACTAAATGCTGCGTGGTTGACGTCCAGATTTAATTTACGCTCCTTATTAGTTTTTAAACAATTAACGCATTTCAATACAGTTGACGTACACTTAGAGGTGCTATGTTGTTTGCTGCATCTAGAGCATCGTTCGCAATTTTTGCAATCCGTGCTTTTGTGCCCAAATTCTCCACATCTGAAGCATCGCAAAACATTAATCGCGGGAACTATCGAGCACCGATCAAACCCTACATTTACTTTTTTCGCACATAACAAACATTTATACGTCTCGATATCGACTTCAATCACAACACTAAACTTGTTGTAAGTGAAGCGTGGATTTTCAAACATGTTAACTACTTTTACATCATTAATTGCGATGTCTTCATTTTGACTTTTTAAGAAGTCAATGAAGACATCGGAGGAATACTGATCGCTCATGCCCACCACTTTTAACATTGGCACCGATGTGGGAACAACAGCGTTGTAGTTTTCACCCAAATTGCTTTCAATGCCCTTTTTCACCTCATTTATATTGTATCCTGTTGCACACTCAACAATAATGGAGCCATCTTTCCCGTTTCTAAAGTTACTGATTTTGTGTGTTTTTGGATCCAGGTTTGTTTTCAAAAACTTGCGAGTTTCCTCGCAGTCTTGTTTGGACTCTTTAGGTTTAATCACAATGACCGGGCGAGCCTTACGGTTGTTCAGTTTTTTACTTTCAAACTTACTTTTATCATTTTCAACTTTATTTTTACTGATATCCTTACTTTTACTGTCCCCTTGTCCGTTTTTCAAAGCATCAGCGAAACTACATTTAACTTTATCATTAGTAGAATTCTCTTCGTCATGACTATTACTATTACCATCGGGGATTTGACCCGCTTCAGAGGGAATCGGCCCAGATCCACTGCTATTATTCATTGCAACTAAATTTTTGTCCGCAATAATTCTCGAAAATGAACTAGTCATATTTTCCAATTTTTCATTTAATAATATTTCAAGTCCGCCAACGGCTTCCTTCAGGGTACCATTTACATTTAAACGGATAGCTTCCATACCGGTCTTCAACGCGTTATCAATTTGAGCAGCAATCTGATCTCGCATGTTTGTGATCGAGGCCGAAATAGAAGATATTCTTTTCACTTCTTCCTCAATATTTCTAACATGCGAGATCGAATCACTCGGCTCGTCACAACTAGACAGACAATCGTCACACTTGTATAGGAGATTAACATTCTCCATGACAACCTTTGCCGTACTCCTAGTAAGTGTAGTGCATCTCATGTGGAACACACGAGAACACTTACCACTACAGGTTAACGGCAGATCGCTTGCCATTACCCCCGACTCGCATTTTGGACATTCCATTTCTACCTAAACACAGTCAACAGACGCTGCATGCAACAATACACAGGGTACAGAAGAGACAATTAAATATCGATTTCACCGCCGCAGCTACTATAGGAAAGCAATTGCTTCCTTTCAGTGCGCCGGGGGGATCGAAGAATAGCAAAAAAAAAAAAAAAAAAAAAAAAAAAAAAAAAAAAAAAAAAAAAAAAAAAAAAAAAAAAAAAATTTTACGAGAACGGCTACTTTTGTAACCTGTTCTCCTACTTATCCTGTTATCAAATACAATTGGGCACGCGTTGTAATTAATCAATCGCGGCACACCAGTCCGCATCGTGCTCTCTTGCCGTGCGGATCTATTTGCTTTTTGCTGAAGGAAGTGTTACTACTACCTAAAGCTACAACAAATTTAAACAGCACTTTTCAGTGCTCAACCTGTAAAAATTTTCTACCTTGTTCAACTCTTATTCCTCTTCGATCCTTGTTTGGACCCTACCCGAGGTAATCCTTCTTGGATATCGATTTGGAAAATTCCTCTTCGATCCTTCAGATTCTTATAGTAATCTGCTTGGAAGTCGATTTGGATAAAAAATTTACTGCCGCCATGGCGCCTAAACGCAAAAGAAAGGGGCAAACTCTTGACCCCCCTTCTGATGAAATTAATTTGAGTAATCAATTTGATTTGCTCACGGATGATGAGAATGATCCATCATCCAAGAAAAATTCTAGTAAACTTTCCCGGCTTAATGCCAAGAAGGAAAAGATTCCCCCTATTGTGATAACCACTACCGATTTCCATGCTCTTCGCATGGAACTTTTGAATTTCGTGAAAGTTAAGTTTTCACTACAAATTGGACGTCGGGGTGAATGCCGTGTATTGGCTGAAACCTTGGACGGATTTAAATGTCTTCTCAAGTATCTTACTGAGAAGAAGCACAAATTTTTTACTTACGACACCAAAACTGAACGTGTGTTCAAGGTTGTCATGAAAGGACTGCCCAGTGGTGAATCCCTGGATCAGATCAAAGATGAACTGGCAAAATTACTTGGAGTTGTGCCACTCCAAGTAATCAAAATGAAAATGAAATCCCGTCCTGGCGATTCACGCAACGGGATTTCTAATGATTTTTATTTAGTTCACTTCAAGTCTAGTGAACTGAACAACCTTAAGGCCTTAGAAAAAGCTAGCCTTATGCTCCATGTCCGAGTGAAGTGGGAACACTTCAGGAAGACTGGAGGAAATTTCCAAAACCTCACCCAGTGCCGTAAGTGCCAGGGATGGGGTCACGGAACTAAAAATTGCTACATGCCAGCTAAATGCATGAATTGTGGTGATTCCTCTCACGCAAAGGACGACTGTCCTGTGAAGGAAGATCCTAAGAAATTTAAATGTTCAAATTGTGGTGAAAACCACAAATCCAATTTTTGGGAATGTAAGACTCGCAAAGCGATCCTACAATCTCGTTCTAACCGTCAGGTAGGAAACGCTCCACGTTTCCGAACAGGTACAAATTCCTCTGCTGTTAACAACGGTCAGCGAGGAACAAATTCTACATTCGTACCCGTAGGTACAAATATCTCCCCTGCTTCAAATGTTTCATCTGTACCTACTCCCCTCGCTGCTAACAATGTTCAGCGAGTTAATGGAGCTACCTATGCTGCTATTGCAGCGGGTAGAAATCAAAATACTAACCAACGTTCTAACGGAAATTTTGACAATTTTGACTTAGGAAGCATTACTGCCCCCAAAATGGAATTTTTACAGAATTCATTAATTGACATGATTTCTGATATGCTTAAATCTAACTCCATGTTTGATGCTATTCAAACTGGAGTAAAATTTGCAAATAATATTGTCATGACTTTAAAATTCAGTAATGGATTTTAAAGCATTAAATATTGTAAATTGGAATGCTCGATCTCTTAAAGATAATGAAGACGAGCTATTTAACTTTTTGAGAGTTCATAACGTGCATATTGCCGTTATAACTGAAACGTTCCTTAAACCTGCCCATAAGGTTAAGAAGGACGCAAATTACTTGATTTATAGAAATGATCGTCTTGATGGACCCTGTGGTGGCGTTGCCATCATTATTCATAGACGAATCAAACATAAAATTCTTTCTTCATTTGAAACCAAAGTTTTTGAAACTTTGGGAGTTTCTGTTGAAACAAAATTTGGACAACTTACGTTTATAGCTGCCTATTTGCCATTCCAATGCGTAGGCCAGCAAAAGAATTTTCTCAAGGGTGACCTCCAGAAACTTACCCGTCATAGGTCTAAATTCTTCATTATTGGTGATTTTAATGCAAAACACCGCTCATGGAATAATGCTCAAAGCAATTCCAATGGTAATATTCTGTTTGATGATTGTTCTGCAGGTTATTACACTATTCAATATCCAAACAGCCCAACATGCTTTTCTTCTGCAAGAAATCCCTCCACTATTGATTTGGTCTTAACTGATTCATGTCAACTTTGTAGCCAATTGGTTACCCATGCTGACTTCGGTTCTGATCACCTTCCAGTAACTTTTGAAATATCCCAAGAAATAATTTGTAATCCCAACAGCTCTACTTTCAATTACCATAGAGCTGATTGGGAGCAGTATCGAACATTTATGGAATATAACTTCGATCCAAACATTCCTTTGCAAACCAAAGATGAAATTAATTATGCTCTTGAATCTCTGACTACTTCTATAGTTGAAGCAAGAGCTGCCTCAGTACCAAAATGCGAGGTTAAATTCGATTCAATTATAATAGACGATGATCTTCAGCTCTTGATCCGTCTTAAAAATGTCCGCAGGAGACAATATCAAAGAACACGCGATCCTGCCATGAAAGTTATCTGGCGGGATTTGCAAAAACAAATTAAAAAGCGATTCTCGACCCTGAGGAACAAAACTTTTGAAAATAATATTTCTAAATTAGACCCGAGTTCCAAACCCTTTTGGAAACTCACAAAAATTCTGAAAAAACCTCAAAAGCCTATTCCAGCGCTTAAAGAAGGTGGTAAAATTTTGATCACAAATTTGGAAAAAGCTCAGAAACTTGCTAAGCAATTCGAGAGTTCCCATAATTTCAGTTTGGGTCTTACTAGTCCTATTGAGAATCAGGTTGCTCGGGATTTTCTGAATATTTTCTCTCGGGAAAATATTTTTGATGATTCCTGGGGGACTGATTTGGACGAAGTAAGGTCTATAACTAAAAATTTTCAAAATATGAAAGCTCCAGGTGATGATGGAATTTTCTATATCCTCATCAAAAAACTCCCAGAGAGTACCTTGTCTTTCTTGGTAAAATTATTTAACAGATGTTTCCATTTGGCATACTTTCCTGATAAATGGAAAAATGCAAAAGTTGTTCCAATTTTGAAGCCGGATAAAAATCCAGCTGAAGCTTCTAGCTACCGTCCAATAAGTTTGCTTTCTTCAATAAGTAAACTTTTTGAAAAGATAATTTTGAATAGAATGATGCTTCACATCAATACGAACTCAATTTTTGCAGATGAGCAGTTTGGATTTCGCCATGGGCATTCAACTACTCATCAACTCTTAAGAGTTAACAATTTAATTCGTTCAAACAAATCTGAAGGCCACTCAACTGGAGTTGCTCTTCTAGACATAGAAAAAGCATTCGACAGTGTTTGGCATGAAGGTTTGATTGCTAAATTGAAAAAGTTTAATTTTCCACTTTATATTATGAAATTAGTTCAAAATTATTTAACTGACAGAACTCTTCAAGTAAATTATCAAAATTCCAAATCTAATCGACTACCTGTTAGGGCAGGAGTTCCTCAGGGTAGCATTCTTGGGCCTATATTGTATAACATTTTCACTTCGGACCTCCCTGATTTGCCTCAGGGTTGCCACAAATCTTTGTTCGCTGATGACACAGGCATTTCCGCTAAAGGAAGAAGTCTTCGTGTTATTTGCAGCAGACTGCAGAAAAGTTTAGATATTTTCTCTTCTTATTTACAAAAATGGAAGATTTCTCCCAACGCTTCCAAAACTCAACTTATAATATTTCCACATAAGCCTAGAGCTTCGTTTTTGAAACCTAGTAGTAGTCACATAGTCACTATGAACGGAGTTCCAATTTCCTGGTCAAACCAAGTGAAATATCTTGGATTAATACTTGACCAAAAATTAACTTTTAAAGATCACATTGAGGGCATTCAAGCCAAATGTAACAAATATATAAAATGTTTGTATCCTCTTATAAACAGGAAATCCAAACTTTGCCTGACGAATAAACTTCTAATATTTAAACAAGTTTTTAGACCGGCCATGCTTTACGCTGTGCCAATATGGTCTAGTTGCTGCACTACCAGGAAAAAAGCACTTCAAAGGATTCAGAACAAAATTCTCAAAATGATTTTGAAGTTGCCTCCCTGGTACAGTACTACCGAGGTACATAGAATTTCGAATGTTGAGACTTTAGCACAAATGTCCAACAAAATAATTAATAATTTCAGGCAAAAATCGTTGCAATCCTCAATTGCAACGATTAATTCCCTTTATACTTAGATAAGATTTAGTTTTAGTTTTTAGTTTTAAGATATAATTGTTATACTGACATGCAGGTTAAAAAACCTGTTTAAAATACTGAATTGCCAAGACATGAACAATGTAAAAACACTTAGATATATATCATAACAATTAAGGCTGGTACGTTACTGCAGTAACTGGAGCACCTAGGTTAAAATGAAATGTAATTTATTTTGAATTTGGAACAAATAAAGAGTTAAAAAAAAAAAAAAAAAAAAAAAAAAAAAAAAAATCGCGGCACACAACACAATTTCACACGTAATTAAAAATATTTTTTTCACTGCACAACAAATTGAACTACACTGTTTGCCATCACACAGAGCAATGAACCGGTAACCGGTACAAGGGGCTGTTGTGGCGAACATCCTCCCCCGCGTGTCGCCATAGCTTCCGGTTTGGCGTCAACAGAATTCTCCACGTACAGCACAGCCAGTTTCGCTGCAGGTCTTTTCAGAATCCCTCTTGATGTCAATACTTCTGCCCGGCGAACCACTCCATCTTTGCCTGGGATCACCCGAACTACTCGTCCTCTCATCCAACGGTTCCTTCCCGAAACCACTTTGTTCGCAGAGTGATGGTTGGCAGGTACTCCACTATCCAACGACGCCAAAAGTTATCCAGCGTATGTTGCACCAGATTCCAGCTATTCCGCAAGGCCATTCCATCGTCCGTCGGGGTTTTCTCAGGTTCACGAACTCCGTTGGAGCTTAACATCAAAAAATGATTTAGGGTCAAGGATTCGTGATCAGCCGTTTCCAAGGGGATGTAGGTAAGCGGTCACGAGTTCACCATACTCTTCGCTTCTGCTAACACGGTTGCTAGTGACTCCTAGCGCAGATTTTACGGCAAAACCATCCTTTACCAGTAACCACCCAGATCCCGATTCGCTCCGACGAAGTTAGTTCCGTTGTCGAAGTAGATTTCTTGGGGAGAGCCGCGCCGGGCAATGAATCTTCTTATCGCTTTTTTACAGTGATCCGTGGATAGACTGGCGACAACCTCGAGATGAATAGCCCGAATGGTGAGACATGTAAATAGGCAAACCCATCGCTTCACTGCACTCCGTCCAATCCTGATTAAATATGGGCCGAAAATGTCCACTCCACGTAGGTGAAGGGGCGTACGAATGGTTCTAATCGTACCGCCGGTAGCGGTCCCATTTTCGGAATGACAGGCATCGCTTTGTACACGTGGCACCACATGCAACGTTTCCTGATTAGTCGCAGCTGAACCCTCAATTTCGGAACATGGAACTTTTGGCGCACCTCGTTGACTACCGTTTCATCATTTGCGTGTCGATATTTGCGATGGCAATAGTCTAACCACAAATCCGTAATGCGATGGTTCCTGGGTAGAATTATAGGAAACTTCGCAGAACTCCGAACTCCTCTGGTATTTCCCCCACTTGGTTGCTTCGTCTGCTACGTTGACCTTGGTTGAAATCCATCTCATCGACGCTCGATAAACTGAGTATTTCGTCGACTCTGAAGGCCACGAATTGCTATACCGGCAAGACGAAGAAGATGCAAAAAGTGTACACAGATTGCGAAGTAGCCAGGGGTGATTGGGTGAAACAGACTAAGGCAGAGTTCCGGTAAATCGTCGTTAGACAGACGCCTGTGCCAACATCTGTAGATGACAATCAACGTCAAAAGGCATCCGGCGTTGCGCAGGGAGTGCACTGCTTATCGACACCGAATAAGGTTTCGGAATCTGCTCTTCCTAAAACGTTTGGCGATGAATTAGAGGTGGAATCAATCCCAAGAACTGAAAGAAGCGTCACGATTGGCGAGGATTCGGAGGATTCTATCGAAGGTGCTCTTGGATTGGCCGTGGCAAACCTTGATAGAAAAGATCGAACCAATATGCCATTCGTCGATCTGAAGCCCTTCATCGAACTTCTCGAAGAAAATGACAGTATAGCGGCTATTTACTTCGAAGACCGGCGCAGTTCCGAAAGCGAAACGTATTGGCATACCATCATACGAAAAATTGAGCTCCGAAACCGGGAAACTTCGAAACCAGCATGCAGTCTAGTTGCTACGAAGCGTGGAGTATATCCAAGAGCTGAAGACGAAGTACGAGTTGGAGATGGAGGCAAGAGGTAAGCGAGAGCTGGAGCTGGTTAACCGGATAAAGGTTTGGCAAGCGCAGTTCGACGAGGAAACGAAGCAGATGCAGGGATCGGAAGAAGGTCAGCGTACTCAGCTCGAAAGTCGCGGTCGTCAGCTATCGGCGCTTCAGGACACCATCAAATACTTGGAAAACCAACACGTTGAAGAACTGCAACGGATTCGTCAATCGGAAGCGGATTTGCGGATTAAACTCGAGCATCGGAATCGGGAACAGGCAGCAATTGATCATTTTGTCAAGCTTCTGCATTCATGTTCCATCAGATGTCACAGCTGTTGTTTGCGGTGACATCTATCGGAAACTAGACACAATCTGTTTTCCTATAATTGTTCACAGAGGACACTGCAGTGCAAAACATGTCTGGTACCTCTATGCATGCATTTAGATTATTATTCGAAGTCCCTCCTTTTTTACACATTCTGCACACAAAATAGCTCACCCCTCACAGAATTTCCCGCCGAATTTTATGTAAGGGGCCGGGCATAAAGTATCTTTTGCGCAGAATATGTAAAAAAGGAGGGATTTCAAATGTTAAAGTAAATGCATATATAGAGGCACCAGACAAGTTTTGTAGTGTCAGGTACTATATTTTATAATCTGTGAAAGAGAAATCACAAATCGAGTGTCAACAAAATACATGGCATGTTGAGAGATTGAGGTTGTGAGAGCAAATTTTCTCTCCTAAATTTGAATTTTTGGCTCTCTGGGAACTGGTAGTAAAGCAGGTAAAACTGTATGGGGAAAAATCATTTTTATTTAATTGTAGCTTGTTTAACAATAATTTCCGGGAAAAAACTGAACGACAAAGTCCCTGATTATTTTCTTTAGGTTGTCGTTCACTTTTTTTTACCTGTATATGCACCGAAAGCGAATTATTCCCACTTCTCTCAATTTCTATATCGGGAACAGCGCCATCTCTGTAGAAAATGGTCGAACAAAATGATTAATTCAGAGGCATAATGCAGAGCTAGAGAGTGAGATCCAGCGTCTGCGGGCTACGGAACAACAGTTGCAGTCCCAACTTGTAGTCACTTGTCAACGGGAGGAAAAAGCGATTCGTCTGCGAAGTAAAGCGGAGAAGGACTACTGGGCGTTACGTGACGAAGTTCAGCAGTTGGAAGATGTCGCTCAATCACGTAACGAAGGTCAATCGTCGGTAAGTGGCAACAATAGTCCATCATTAGCTTACCCAAACATAAGTTGTGGAATACCTAGGGTAGATAGTTCAGGGAACAGCATCATACTCCATAAATGTGTTAACCGCCAAGGAAACTCCACTTATGTAGAGTTACACTTGTCATACAAAAATCAATAAGTTCCCAGTACCGTTCTCTCTTATACAAGAGTAACCGAAATTAGAGTCGAGCAAGATAGTATATTGAAATTGCATGATCAGACATTGTGCATTGAATGTTTTTCAGAGGTAATTTGACGTACTTCCGGCCACGATGACCATTGAAGTCACACCTATCTGAGGATTTCTGGAAATTCTACTCGTTCACTTTGACTTGAACCGTGGAAAAGGCGGAAGTGCGAGTATTTTGTACTTAAGTGTACTTAGTGTCGCGGTGTGTTTGTCGTGTATGTCCGTGAAGACTGAGTTTAATGTTGCATTTCTCGTTCCTCTAAAAATCTCTTAAATAAAGCTTTAAAAAAATCTCGTTCCTCTCCGTTAGCCAGTCAGGGGTGGGTGGTATAGCTAGGGATAAATTGATAAATTGGAACAAATTGCTTACTAGATTACACCTCCCCTCAATCTGATAATCCTATAGATATCCTGTTCCTAAAAAAATAGACCGCCTGTTTTAGGTGCCAAAATTATGAATAAGTTTTTAAATTTGAGGTATGATCCGTATACTGATTCAGCATCCAAAATCAAATTATAAAATTTTGTGGAAATCATTGCCTATTGAATGCTTCGCATTACTCAATTGAACACATGTCACTACGCTTTATGTGGGAGTTGTTATAATCCTGACGATCAATTAAGCATTAGCATAAGAATTTTGAAATTAAAACAGTTATACACGGAAACAGATGGCAGAATTTATAAATTTTATCTGCAAGCTCGTATCAGCAGGAAACCTAAATGTACATCCATTTCAACATACCATTTCCGTCACTTATGCAAACACGCCTCTGTAACCCTCACACTCCCGGTTCGACACCCAAAAAACAAAGACCAAAATCAGCAAAGCACTCCCATCTATCATAGGCATTAGGCAACGCAGCCAAGTTCGCCTTTCTTGAAAATCCAGCCATCGCCAATCGGCTGGTAATTTATTCTCATCTCACATCGTCGTTTCCAAAAAAAAATCATTCATGTGTTACCTGACGCGGTAGGTGTTGTTCTTTTACGCACCTGGCCGAATTCGCGGAACTCCGGAACCACCAATTACACACACACAGCTATCAATCCAGACAAAGCGACGCTTGCTACACGTATTTACGGGAAATTAATTACACTACAATAGATCACAATTACTACTGGGGCGTCCACCGCTACCCCCCACTGATGCTTGACCGTGACAAAATTAACACTCTCCTCCAACTGCTATCCCTTTTTTCATTTGTTCTTTTCCCGCACCGACCACTGATCGAAAAGAAAAATCTTACGAAACACACCACACACTGACTGGAAAATATAATGCCTATGACGAGCAGAAAACTCAACTCTGTGTGACCGCCCGACACACACGACGCAGAGAGACGAGATATGGCTTAAAGGAACTTCTTTTTGCCACTTTTTTTTTTCGCGTTCTTCAATGGCTGTTGTGCGGTCTGCTCTCAGTAGTGTGAAACGAATTTTCCTCGACGCGCGCGCGACGCCAAACGCTTTGTGCTGTAGTTTTTCCGCGTGTTGCCACCGAGACCGGAGAGAGAAGACTAAACATACAGTCGGTTTGCGAAATTCTGCCTCGTCCATGGCAGGGAAGTCCTTCGTTCGCTCTATACCTACCTACATACCGACAACACAACATGCTACACAAATCCCATAACAAAAACAGTACCAAGGGTGAAGCGGTTTATGTGTTTTTATGCGAGAGTTTTCCTCTCTCTCTCTCTTTGAGTCTAATGCTTTGCTCTCATACCTGGCTGGCAGTGAGTTTTCCACGGACGGTCGGTGGGATGCACGCATACATTGAAACCGGTGGGTGGTGGCGATAGGGTGGACCGTGAACAACAAATAGTGTAGAACACGCTATGCTAAGACACATTTTCGGGGTTTGAGCTATAGCACAGAACAGAAGTGGAAGTGTTCTTCTTACTTTGTTCATCACGCGATGCTTGTGGATGCTCTTCACACTGGTTTTATTTGGACACTTAGGGGGATTAGGGGCATAATGAACACACGGGGCGAAATGGACACCCAAATCTTTTAAATTTAAACGGAAATGTAAGTTGTTAATCATTTTAATCACTATCAAACATATAATTTTTCAATAGAACAGTTGATATCCTCTTTTAACCACCGAAATATATGAAAAATTTGAAATCATAACCCAAGGGTTTGAAATATTATAATTTCTAACCAGAGCAAAATAAGGTTTTACGAACGTTTCAGAATATTTATTATCAATTACCTATTTGTCCCAAACACGTTCTTTGTATCGCTGCTGAAAGTTGACATTAATCACAATATTGTTTTTTGCAATAATTTATCGGATCAATACTGACAAGTGCACTTTCCGTACACACTTAGAAAATATCTCCGACTTCGGTAATTTTTTTTACTGAAACTATTCGGTAACAGCAAAAATAACAATTCTTTCGGTAGTTTTATCAAATTTTACCGAAAAACCTTAAAAAATAGGCATAATGTTGTGGTAATCTTTTGCTTTACCGAAATTCGTCTAAAATTCACCGAAAATATTGTAAAATTTTTCAATTGCCGTACACTGTAATTTTTTAACCGAAATATTGTAAATTAGGACAACGTTTTACCGAACTATCCGTAACTCAGCTTTACCTTGTCAGCCATTTTTATTCTCATATTTCACGTCAACTGCTGCTTCGAGAAGTTCTTTTTTAAATAAAAGGGAAAAAAAACAGTGAAAAAACCATGGAAGCGGTATTTAATGATCTGCATCAGCTGGATGAACGTCTGGTACACATTTTCCGTAAGTAATACACTTGCATTTGTCTAAAAGTTCTTCCTTTAAGATTGCAATTAAATGTTTTCTGTGCGAGGCTGAAGTTCCAAATTACGTTTCCGGTTTGCAGCGTCACATCACTGAACATATCCGGAAAAATGAACTCAATCCTTCTCAGGTGTATTTTGATTGCACTTTTAATCATTGCGGCTCCCGTTACGGAAGCTTGTATGCGCTTAAACGGCATATTTTAGAAAAACATCCAGCTTGCACTCGCCAAAAGTCTCAGAGCCAAGAACCTCAAATTCAAAACAATATGAATCATTCAATCTTGCCACAGATGCAAACAATGAAGATTTGGATCGAAACATCTCGCTCAATGAAATTAAAAGGATAATTAACATCAGCATTTGCAAAATAACGTACGATGTTGGACTCCCACAGTCTCAAATATCAGAATTTACAAAAACGTGTGAAGCAGTTGTAAAGAATGTAACGGAGTACTTAGAGGCAACTACTCTGAAGTTTTTGAACTCCCAAAATTTGTTTCTCAATTCAGAACAAACTGTTTCCTTGCGTAACTTGTTTCAACTAAATCAACTGTTTGATCAGGTTAACACTTTTCAAAAACAGAAAAAGTTTCTGGATGAATTATCAGTATCAGCTCCGGTTTCAAGGGATATTTTGTTGAACCGTCGAGAAGATGTTTGCCACATCAATTCTGTGCCTAAAAAAGTCCTGGTAAACGAAACTGCATCATATATCAGCCTGATAGATACTTTAAAGCTGATTTTTCGGAATCCGGAGAATCGGAAGCATCTGGAAGAGGCTTTTTTGTCGTCCGAGAGCATTCCATGTGTAACCGAATACAGCTCTTTCCGCTCCGGCGAAACGTTCAAAACCAACGAATATTTTCAAAAATTCCCTAATTGCGTTCGTTTAAGTATCTATCAAGATGACGTTGAACTTGGCAACGCTTTGAGCTCAAGAGCGGGGATTAATAAAGTTTCGAACTTTAGCTTCAAAATCCAGAATTTTCCAGAAAAGTGGAATAGCTCCACAAGGACGGTATTCCCACTAGTGCATTGCACGAGCATCGATGTGAAGAAAAACGGATATGCCAGAATCCTCGAACCATTGATTTCCGATTTAAAGGCACTAGAAGAAGGAATCGAAGTTTATTATGGAACCGAAAAATTTATGCTGAGAGCAGTTATGACCATATTTTGCGGTGATACGTTGGCAGTTCACGACGTCTTCGGCTTACTTAGCCCAAGTGCTAATTTATTTTGCAGAATATGCCAAATAACCAGAAAAAAGTTTCATGAAGATCCATTTTCAGAGCATGCCCTCAAAGATAAAGACTGGTATGACCAACATCTTTCTTTGGTGCAGAATGGATCAATAACTCCTAAAGAATGTGGGTTAAAATGTTCAGGATCTGTTTTTAACGATTTACAATATTTCCATATTACTGATAACTTTGCTCTGGATGGAATGCATGATTTAGCGGAAGGAGTAATTCCTCTGACGATCCAACTGGTTTTATATCATTATCACAAAGAGAAAAATTCAAACATTACTGCAAAATTCATCAACAATCGGATCAATACGTTTATTGAAATGATCTCGCACCCTACGAAGCACAAGTTAAGGCAAACCTCAGCGCAGACACTTCTGCTTCTTCGTGCACTACCCTTTCTGATTTGCCAGGAAGTCCCAGAGGAATGTTAATACATGCAGCTAATAGGCCATTTGATCAATATTGTGAGAATAATAATGTCCCCCGTTGTATCAGATAATTTATTATGTCAGCTCGAAGAACATGTCAAATTTTTCGAACAAATATTTTATTCAAAATTTGACAAACGTATTAATAAGCTACACCATTTGCGACATTATACTACATGTATACGAAAGAGCGGATCGATGAAGCAGTATAATTCGAACAGACCAATAAAATCGGAAAAACTCAAGCAGCTACTTGCAAAAATTTTAGAAATATTTGTTCAAGTCTTGGGAAAAGGCAATGTTTCCGAATGATAATTAACATTTTAGATAATCCTTTTTGTGACAAGTTGAACTATATTTCGGCAAAACTTGTAAAACGTGAAGAATGTCTCAGTTACCTTTATCTGGAAGAAGCTATTGAAATAGTTTTACTACCGAAAGCAGTGATCATTAATGGCATCCAGCTTCGAGCGAACCTAATTGTTGGGTTAAAAAAACATTCAAACCCATTATTTCCTTCTTATGCCATAATTCGTGAACTTGTGGTTGTTGAGAAACAAGTTTATGTTCTATTACGACACTGCTCTACAACATGGTACAACGAGTTCTTTCAAGCTTATGAAGTCGATGTCACAAGTAATGATGAACTTGTATGTATAGAAAACTACTTCATACACACGACGTACTCATTTTGGTCAACAACACAAGACTCCAAGAAATACATTTCGAGACGGTTTTATAACCAAGATTACTAGGTAGATTGTTGAGCCTTTTCATTCCTTATTACGGCAACAATATTGTAGGTCTAATCGTCTAATTAATTAGAAAAAGAAGAAATCGACGATTTGGAGATATTTCTGGCATTGAACGAGCGCGATTCTGCCAGAATGAGCATGACAACGAAAATGATCAAAATAATTGAAAAAATTCAAACGCAGCACAAGTGTAATGAGACTAACATTACTCACGATATTATTGAAGATGTTTCCACGGTTTCCACCGAGGAAGTTTATCAAGTTGAAGCGATTATTGATCCAAACGATCCTTATCACGGCATTAACCTCGAACAGGTAAGCTCTTATTTGACCTTGGAATGATGATGATACAAACGTAATCTTTGAACAGATCATAAACATCGACCGGATTTTTGAAAGAACTCCAAATGGAGCTGCTATTCAAGAACTATTGCGAGAAGAGACATGCATCAACGAAAAGGTTTACAAGCTCATATCGAATATACTCTGCGAATGTTTAAAATCACTATACGGATGGTGAGTTTGCATTGTTCTCTGTACTTTTTATCCAACAAAGATGAATTCACTTTATTTTATTTTTTTATAGCCGACCGACAAACTTCCATAAAAATCAAATCGCTGCCTCACTCGTCAAAACCTATCCTATCCTGGCGGCCTCTAATTGTGACGTTCCGCAGGTGAACACTGCACTGGTTTTGGCTGCATATCAACATTTTCATGCATACATTTATTTTAGGCACTTTGGTTCCATGCACATGCTCGCAGAATAAATCGACATGCTGGTCGAATTCACTATCGCATGGAATATTTGGCGAGGAAATCAGACGAACGAGTTATCAAACGGCGTCGGATTGAGCAACCAAAGGTTAATCATCAGGAAGAGAATGCTTCTGCAGTCGAAGAGCCTTGCCTTCAAGATATCAAATTGCTGGTAGACCTGAAAATCTGTTTATTTCGGGTTAGTTGGAAATTTATTTTTACGTTTTTTTTTTTCATCAGATTCAGGAGTTGAAATTTATTGTCCCAAATCGAGCAAACAAGTTCCGTGTGGTGGAGTTATGGAAAGCGACATTCAACGATCGTGAAGCTTCTCGTTCTGAAGACGGCGAAAACACATTCAGCAACTATTTGAAAGACTTTCCTGCTTACAATGGAAAACTGGTAAGAATATAGTCATCTTTTAAAGGCACAGTTAGTTTGGATGTCGTTACAGTAATTTGAATTTATATCAGTTGACAAACTTTACCTTAAGATAAGTGTGTTAAGTGATAGGTCACGTCACGAATAAATATACAAATTACAAATTACAGTGACTACATCCCAACTTTTTTTCGTGATCACTATTCGTGCTATTCTTTTTTTTTTTTTCCTTTGCTTGTGTCAAAGACTTGGCTAAGACCGGGTTCGGTCCATCTCGCCTCTGTGGTCGTGCATCTTGTTGTTAGTGTTTGGTTTATGTTATGTTGCCTTTTAGAGCTGGATTTTGCACATCTTAATAAATTGAACTAGTTGTTTTAGTTCGATTTCCAAATTTTCACCGAGTATCTTCTGTAGTGGTTTATAGTATTCTAGTATTGAAAATTCAGATCTTTCGTTGTTTAATTTCACACAGTCATACAGTAGATGCTGAATATCTTCTTTTACTTCACAGATTTCACATAGATCGTCTGTTTCCCAACCCCAGTTGAATCTTCTTTCCTTTGTTAGGGTGTGGCCCGATCTAAGGCGATTTAATGTGGTTATTTCCTGTTTGTTCAATGTGAGCCCTTTGCACCAGATTTTTCTGCCTGGCTCTTTCATCCAGTTGAAATGCCATTTACCTTTTTCTGCTGATGTTTGTTTGTATTCTGTTTTCCATTGATCCCATATTTCCTTTTCGGCTAGCAGCAGTGCATCTGCCATGACCAGATTGATGTTGTCTGATATTTTTCCTTTTGTGACTGACTGGGCTTCGTGGTCAGCCCTTTCGTTGCCATCTATTCCCATGTGGCTGGGTATCCACTGAATAACTATTTTGTTCTTCGGATTCTCTTTGATTTTTTTGACGATTTGCCATGATATGATGTTGCTGGTGATCTTCCGATCGTTCAACAGTGTTTGGCATGCTGAACTAGAGTCCGTGAATATGACCGCTTTGTTGAGGTTTTGGTCCACTATCCAATCTGTAGCCTTGCGTATAGCTAATAGCTCTGCGTTTGTTATTGAGTAATTGTCGTTGATCTTGTCCTTCCGTACTTCTTGTGTTGAGTCGTTGTAGATTGCCGTTCCTGTTCCGTATTGTGACTTCGAAGCGTCCGTATACAAATGATGATAGTTTCTGTATGATTGGTTCTTCACATTCAAAAACGTTTGCTTCCAGACTGCTGGGTTGCAGTTTTGTTTGGATGGTTGGTTGGTGTCTAGTTTTGGGTATACTTTTAGGTCCGGGCTTGCGTCGACCAGTCTTTTGCGCCTCAGAGAGACTATCGAGCTGTCCTTTGGGTGTACCTGGGCCACAATATCGTTGTGTTTGGATGCTATCTTTGTAAGGTATATTATAAGTGCCAGTTGGGGGATCTTCGTTGTTGGCTGCTTTGTGGATGAACCTTGCCAACTGATTTGAGTGATATTTACTTTTGATGATGTCCTTTAATGCCAAAAGTTCCGTCCGTGCTTGCACTGGCATTTGCCCGGATTCCCCCAACATCACATGGATTGGGGTCGATTTGAGGTACCGCATGGAATTTCTGATGAACGCATTTTGGAGGGTTTGGATTTTTTTCATGTTGGACTGTGCAGCTTCTCCGTAGATTTGGGCTCCGTATTCATATCTGCTTCGTATCAGGGCATTTCCTACTTTTATCAGCGTCTGAGGGTTTGCATTACTAGAACGTTTCCCTAGCATCTTGATTATGTTCAGCTTCTTAGCTCCTGCTTCCCTTACCGCTTCTATGTGTTTCCGGTGTGTGAGGGTTCGATCCAAGGTGTATCCTAAATATTTGTGGGTGTTGGTGATTTGAATCTTGTGGTTTCCTATCTTTATCCTGAGTTGTTCCGAGTTTTTCCTGGAGAAGAGTACCGCTGCAGTTTTCGTTGGGTTGAGTTTTAGGTTGAGCTCTTCAAGTGCTTTTTCCAGTTTAGGTAGGAAGCTGTTTGCCTTGACTGTGATTTCCTCCACATCTTTCCCGATGACTACTATCGTGAAATCATCTGCGAATTGGACAAGCACCACTCCGTCTTCCTTGATGTCGTGCAGCGTAGTGGTGTAGAGGTTGAAGAGCGTCGGAGATAGAGGACATCCTTGGGGTAGGCCTTCGGTGACATCAGCTATGACTTCTCCTTCAGATGTTTTTAATACCATCGTTCTTTGGGTTGTGTAGGTGTGGATCCAGGAAATAATTTTGGCAGGTATGTTTAGAGATGCTAGTCCTTTTAGGAGTAGCGTTGTGTCCACGGAGTCGAATGCCTGTGATAGGTCCAAGAAGATGCCCACTGCCTGTTTTCCTTCCATCTGCGCTTCTTTTACTGTGTTGACTAGGAAGTTTACACAAGATATTGCCGAGCTATTCTTCCTGAATCCAAATGACAGTTCCGGCAAAAGTCCCTCTAGGTCCGCTACCTGATTCAACCTGTCTTTTATTGCTGCATTTATGAGTTTCAGACAGACATTCATTAATGCTATGGGACGTTTCGAATCCGGGGAAGTTGGGTTCCGATTTGGTTTTGGTATTGGTTTTACCACCGTTGTTTTCCACTTCTCCGGAATGATTTCCGTGACAAATACCTGGTTTAGCATCTCGCTGATCTTCTCTAGGATTTCCGGTTTCAGTTTCTTCAGGATACCATATGATACGCCGTCTATTCCTGGCGCCGAGTATTCCTTCTTTTTCCTTAAGGTTACCATGAACTCCTCGTGCTTTAAAGCTGATTCGTATCCTAATAGCTCCTGTTTCGAGGTGGCCTTTGGCATATAGACCTCCTTTAGCTTGCCTTCAAAGTAGTGCTCCATGAATTTCATGCCTTCTTCCGTGTTCATTTGAGGGTTACTGGTCGTCGACTTTGTTAACGCGTTGTCAATTCCTTTGATGATGTTCCACATTTGACGACTTGGTGTCGCCTCATCCACCATTTCTGCTAATTCCTGGCTGTACTTCCTTTTGGCTTTTCTAATAAGTCTTTTGAGTATTGCTCTTGCCTTTTGAAGCTTTATTAGGTTAGTTTCCGTTTTCTGCCGATTATAATTTCTGAGTTTTTCTCGTTTGAGGATGTAAGCCTCGTTGATTTCAGAAGTCCACCATCTTTTTAGATAGTTTGCTTTCTTGTTTTTGACTGTAAAACTGGCTTTTTCCAAGCATTCGTCGAAGATTTCTTGCATCTCATTGGGATCGTAGATGTACTGCGGCCGGATTTCATTTATTAATTTGATGGCTTTTTCCTTGTTGATGCACTTCCTTTTCCCTTGCGCTATTGGAATTGTGCTTCCGATTTCGACTGTGATGCTTAGGTGATTGCTTCCGAACTCGTGTTCTGTTGTCTTCCACGTTGACTTGCCAGCTGTTCCCGGAGTTGCTAGTGTCAAATCTACGGTGGAGCTACGTCTTGCGGTGGTGGTTAGGCAAGTTGTCGATCCGTCATTTAGCAGAACAAACGGGGAGTTTTCAATCAGCGTGTTTATCAGGCTTCCTTTCCTGCATGCATCTGCTTCCAAGTCCCATGAGGGGTGATGCCCGTTCCAGTCTCCTCCAACCAAGACTTCTCCTTCGATGTCTGCAAGTGCTTCAAATAGACTCCTTATTTTTGGCAAGATCTCTCCGATAAGCGAGTGATCCGGGGGTACGTATACCGAAATTAGTGTGATAGGGTGGAATCCTTGCACGATCTTTACTGCTACTACTTCCACAGACAAACAGACATAACACTCGAAAGTTGTTCATCGAACAAGCATTTAACGGTCAATTTAAAAGTATCGTAGTTGGTAGTACCGCCACCTGTGGCGCGCATAGTCAATTCCTATGCGTTTGACGTTTACACACTACCGCCATCTGTTCAGCGTACTACCCACCACAGTGTATTCAACAGATGGCGGTAATGTTTTAGCGACGATGTTTTACAGTGAGAAATATTCAATGTGTTATGTCTGTTTGTCTGTGCTACTTCTATCGGCAAGAAACTACCTAGATTTAGGACCTGGTATCCATAGCTGGAGTGGAGTAGGATCCCTACTCCTCCGTATCCCCTTGGCCTTCTAGCTGATTCCATGCAGAATCCCCTTAATCTGAAGTACTCCCCTTCCTTCAACCATATTTCCTGCAACAAACAAACATCGATGTTGTTTTCGTCCAGAAAGTGGGCGAGTTCGGCTCTTGTTTCCATGGGTCTAATGCTTTGGATGTTGTGTTGCAGGATTCTGAGGGTTTTACACTCCACTGTGATTGTTTTCGGCGGTTCTGATTTCGTGTACACATCCTTGGTCATTTTCTTCGATTATCTTCTGAATGTCCAGCCCAATTTCGACTAGCAGTTGGTCTCTTTCGATTTCCGACTGGGCCTCTTGTGAGCGGATGAAGATCTTCATTTGCAGATTTTTGAGCGATCCCAGCCATCTTTTCGTCCTTATTTCGAGTAGTAGCACCTGCCGAAGTTTAGAGATGAGGCGTTCGATGTCGGTCGTTCGTAGTGTGTTTTCTACGCATCTTCTGCATTCCTCCTTGTTGTAAGTTCTCCAGCAATTTCCCAAGGGATTTGAATCTCTCCTTTCTTGATTCAATGTTGATGTTAATGATTCCCTACTCCTCGTTCTTCTTCTTCTTGGGCTTCGTACTCCCGATCCTCCTGCCTTTCCTCCCTGTTGGTTGCATGTTCCTGCCAGCTCTGGAAATTCCTCTTCCTCTAGACCATTGAACCTGTTCGAGAGCTTCGGATAGTGCTGCTCTGCTTGAGCGTATGATGATCCTTGCTTCTTCATGTCAGTTAGGATGGCTTGTCTTCTTTTTCTCTCCGGGCATGATCCGTCGTCCGCTCCGTGTCCTTGTTTGCAATTTAGACATTTGGGGTGAGATGAACAGCTCCCTTCGTGATTTTTGCCGCAGGTGTTGCACCGAGCCCTACCAGTGCAGAAATTCGCTCCGTGCCCGTACTTCCAGCAGTTCCTGCATTGTCGGATCGGGAAAACGTAAAGTTCGACTGAGAAATAGCATCCGAAGATACTCACTCTCTGTGGCATGTTTTGTCCCTTCACACTCATCTTGATGTTGTTGGTGTTAGTTAGTTCTCCTTCTCCGGTTTTCCTTCGGATTCTCTCGATCTTCAGTATCTCGTGCTCCGTTTCGATGTTGTCCAATATGTCCTGTTCTTCGAACTCTCTTGGTACACCTCTGATGAAGCATATGGTTTTTCTCCTTATCTTCGGATCGTATTGCCTGATATTTTGGTTTGCCAGATTTAACAGCCCTAGTTTGATTTTGGCTTCTGCTGAGTCGACCGTGATTTTGAACCGAAACTTCCCCACCTTTATTACTTCGCTGAATAATTTGAAACCATGATCTTTGAGGATTTTGCCGACCTGAATCGGGTGGCTCGGGTTTGCCTCACGAATGTTCCGTAATTCGAGGAATACTGTAGCTTTTTCACTGAGTGGGGTACTGGTTTCTGGGCATTGGTCTGGTGTATTCTCTGGTTCCACATTCGTGTTTTCGTTGATGCATGATTCCTCTCGAAGTAGTTCCTTCCTTCCTCTGGTTATCCTACCTTGGTATTGTTTCCTGCTTTCAACTATTCGCTGAATTCTTGTTTTCGGATCCATGTTTGGGAATCACTTTTGATGGACCCGTTTACACTATCCGGCTCTACCGAGGGCTTCCAACGCGGTTTTGGTGCACTACCGATTTACCACAGGTTTGTAATTTCTCGAAGGAGTAAATGGGGGCAGTCAGAGACAGAGAAAAACACCCACCGCGCGCGAATTTAACGACCAAACCGAAAACAAGATGTCTGACTCTTTTCACCGACGAATTTAGGTTAGACGGGCCAAAAAGGTATAACAGAATCGAAGATTTTCGAGCTGGGTATTTATCTACGCTTTTGAACCAAATTCGACGGAAACTTGTCGGATTTAACGGGGTTTTCGAGTAAAACCGCTGAACCGACGACACAAAAAACGCACTCTGTTGAAAACAACTTGATTCGTGCTATTCGTTAGGTATTTGAAGAAAAGAAATTTGTTTATGTTCTGTTTCTGTTGACGTTTCCTTCTCATACCGTTTTCGCAGAGTTACGTTGCTTACTGCATCGCTTGCTTCTTGAGATGCTGCCTAATCTAGATGAACATTTCAGAAGGTCTTATCTGCATTGATCGATTCTCTGCATTGACTTTTCTCTTTCGTTAATAAATCAGCTGCAAAAACATTCGCTGTTCCGATTGATGTTTTGGACGCTAGATAAGAATCTCCTAAATCAAACTATGTGGCAAAAATAGCAATAAATTCGTCTGAAAAGCCGTTGTTATCAAAAGAGAAAGTCGATGAAGAGAACCGATCAACGTAGATAGGACTTTTTGAAATGTTTATCTAGAAATGCTTCGTAACATTTAAAAAGGCCCTATCTTTGTTGATCGATTATCTAAATCGACTTTCTCGGAGCAACAACACAAAAAATGCATTTATAGATGTACATTTCGTAAGGTCCTATCTGAGTTGATCGATTTTCTTCATCGTTCCAGCTGTAAAAACAAAGGTGATGAACTAGCCAATCTGTTAAAAATCACCAAAACAAAGAAAAGAAAAAAGCTGCAAAAACATTCCCTATTGTGATTTATGTGTTGGACACTAGATAAGAGCCTCCTTTATCAAAATATGCGGCAAATTTAGCACGAAATCTGTTTGCTGTTGTTATCAATGCAGATAGGACCTATTGAAATGTTCATCCAAATTTGCAGTCACGTTACTCGCAAAAGAGAAATCGATGAAGAGAACCGATCAACGATGATTGGTCCCTTTTTTCTTTCATCTTAAATCTTTAAGGCATCTTAATAATAATATTAATAATATATTATAATAAGCACCAGTCAATAGGCAATCACAATTACAACAGTGATGTAAAACTTTAACCATTTCATCTTACAGATAAGCCTGGATTACGCCAAAATCAAACCTGAATCAACATCTTTCTGTGAATATTGGGAACCAATCGAACTCGCAGTTTTGGAGCACCATTCGGATCAGTTCAAAGAAATACAAAATGGTAAGAAATTATCTCGGAAATTAATTAACAACGTTAGAAAATATTCAATAGCTTGAAACAATCAATTTATTTACAGATTTCGTTCGAGCGTTGTCGATAATCGGTCGAAAAATCCGTCAAGAGGATCAAAGCGAAAGCAAGATACTACAAGTAAGAATAACATGAAGAATAACCCGCTATCGGGCATCATAGAGTGGATACAGGTAAACAAATTGAAAATCTAAACAAAAATTAAAATAAATCTTAATATAATTAATTCAGATGGACGATGACCCTCCGCAAACTGCATCGATGATTCCTGTTTTGTACGTAAGAGGAGAGCCGTTCATTAACTACGTAGACAGTTTTTTTGGGATTCTTGACTCCCCCTTCCTCCTGTGTAGACAATTGTCTATTAAAAAAATTGTATGGGCCGTGGATGATTTCCAACACCCCCCCCCCCCCCTAATGTCTACGTAGTTTATGAACAGCCCCTTACTCGTAAGAAACCAATAAAATCGACACATTATCATTGAATGGTTTTAACTAGGCCCGTATAATTTCGTAATAAATTTCAAAATTGTTAAATTTTTTACTGATAAACTACAAAAATTACGAAGTTCAAAAATTACCGAACAGCGAAGGCCTGGTTTAGTGTGTACCATAGAAAACCAATTGTCACCCAACCTTTACTTATGCTTGTACATTTTAAATTATTTTTAGGATTTTTATAATAAGTAGTATTAAATAATAACCTATTCTAGATCCATTCTGAATGTTGTTTACAGAATGACAAAAGAACAAGGTGATACATTTTACCATCCAATTTTAGTTTTGATATTACTTAACTCACCTTTTTCTTCAGAACAATAATGTTTACCGAATGTTAACCATACATATAATGCTTAGTTTTATCATAATTATACACTAGTTTTACCATGATGAAAACGTCTTATAATTTTTAGCAAATTTATATTGTTGATTATTAATACTCAAAAGTCAACTATAACCAAAAGACGAGTAAGAAAGTTAATGTAGGTAAGGTAATATGCTATAAAAACTGTATTAATGGGCACGCATATAGTTTATTAATTAATATAGGATATACCGTGAACGTGGGTTATTCCACTTGAGCTAAAATTCCGCGAACTTGCATTCAAATACCAAATTGATATTGGTGATGGCGGCTAGCCAATATCAAATGTTATAACTTTTTGACAGAACACAGAAAATACACAGGACAATATGATAACACATGTAGACACATGTGTTTTTACAAATTAATGGAATTGAATCCAATCGATTGTCGAGTGGGCGGAATTACCACTCGTGTTGGAAAACCCACGTTCTGGTATGCAGTTTCCCAAATATTATGCTGATGTTTTGTTAAACATTCATAAAGGAAAAACATGTTTAAATTAATTAATTTGCGTTACGTGTAGGCATGTGAAACGCAGAAAGTATTTATTTTATTTTAAAGTAAAAAAAAATACATGATTATGCTTGAGATTTTGTAGCAAATGAACATCCATATAGATGAAGCCTGGGTAGTGATTGGCGACTGTAAAAGGATACTTTTTAATTTAGGTTGAAACCAATTTTATATCACACACGAAGATTTAAACAAAATGGCAACACGGCATGCGTGAATGTGCTTTGTGAGTCAGTCGGTCTAAATGACG
This sequence comes from Ochlerotatus camptorhynchus, assembly GCF_037179485.1. Classification (NCBI taxonomy): domain Eukaryota; kingdom Metazoa; phylum Arthropoda; class Insecta; order Diptera; family Culicidae; genus Ochlerotatus; species Ochlerotatus camptorhynchus. The sequence continues at coordinate 3,000,827 of NW_027040498.1, read as the reverse complement.
TACGTTCTCCCTCCTTCTTGGGTAGGGGAAAAATATTGACAAAGTGAAATGAAACTCAGTTTTCAACAATACTCGTTATCAATCCATCGTCATCAATATTACCTTTTCAATAATATTGTCAGAATGTCAATTTATTGTCAATATATTGACCTGTGTAACGAACGCTTTAGCGTATTGTCATTAACGTTTTCAATATTTATATATTGATAATATTGTAAGGAAAATTGACAATACGATATTTGTCAATATATTGACATGTGTAATGGGCGCTTAACTCTCCACACAAGCGCACGGAGTGTGGCTGATGACGATGATCTACTGAAGTGAGGATGATGGTGATGATCGTTCTATTGTTGCCCTCGAGTGTTTACAACAAAGCACCGGCTGGCTCGCCGGTTGGTGAACTCGATGACCTTGATGTTGCAGTGGCGTGATGCGATGAAATTTTTTGGCTAAAGATGAACAGCTCATCTGCCGGACTCGTCCGGAAATGACTGCTTCCTTTCTCGAACGGTTGTGCGGCCATCCTACAATCAAATGAGCCAAAACTTCCAGAGAATGGTTTTCTCACTTAAAGGCACAAATCTAGAGGTTGACCGTGGAAAATTAGAACTTTTATTTTTGTGAGCCAGCTTAATGTAGGTTTTACGTGGTTTATGAACAGCCCCCAAAGCAATGCTCGGAAAATAATTCTCAAATTTGATTCAATGAGCCTTCCTGAAACCCTGCGAGGATAACATCTCGTGTGAATCTGTAAACAAAACTCACACATGAGATTTTCATACATTTTCACGCACCCAACGCAAAAAAGGCATTCCTTAATCTCATCGGTGAACGGTTTGAGTTTTTGAGATTTTCGCAACACTGTATAGGGCACTTCTTTTAAGAAGATGGCAAAAAAAAAGACTACAGGTATCTTAAAAAGCCAAACTTTATTGAAGATTTCACAGTCGGTCGAACCCTCAAACTAATGTACAGTTATTTTGTTTAAATTTGTTATTCTCTGATTTGCGTTATTTTTTCTTCTATTCTAATGAGAGTGACTTTTGATTTCACGATGCAATCTAAGCATTCACATTTTCCGCTTTATAATAAGAAGCTATTTTATATACTTAACATATTCTAAGGACTATCGTGTTTTATACTTGCATGACATTTTCTGTTTATCATAAGGGAAGCTTTCCATTATGATTTGCTGTATGATGTAGATCCACAATTTATTTAGACAAATGATTTTTTTTTTATAATTGCGTTTTCTTTGAGAAAACGGAAAATATAAGCTGTGATTGTAGACAATAAAGGTTCTGAAATAAAATTGAAATAGTGTGGGCTTTCAATCGCTATAATTGAAACGGTACTGTACTGTCTAAATATGAATAACAAGATAGTGTATATGGCCACCTTCGACGGGATCATCTATCTGTACAAAAAGGGATTACTCCTCTCCGTCGGAATCGGGATCGATTACATTCCGGATTCGATTTAAGGTTTCCAGACTTTCCGGTGTAACAGTCGGAGGTTGCGATAGGCCCGATGTGGATGGTGCATTTGGATCTCCAGGTGACAATTGATGATTTTGCGGATTCCTTGCACTTCGTCGTGTGATTCGACCTACGATTAGAATAGGAAATGCAATTAAAAAATATTAATATCTATGAGCATATTTGTGATTGTACCTTCACCAGAGTCGATAATCAAGCTTGTGTCCAGCACTTGGGCCTCGCGTTCCATTTGCAACTGCTTGCGCAGTTCACGACACTTGGCAATGGTCGGTTCCCCTTCCAGACCCTTTTCCTGCATTAACCGAAGAATGGCATTCGCTCGTTCCTGATTGGACTTGCATCCTTCCCATAGTTTGTGGAATTTGACGCTCTTGAAGCCAGCAATCTTCAGGTATTCCTTCATGGCTTGCACCGAACGGTCACTACTGGGACTGACGGACGACCTGCTGAGAGAAATGGTTGTAACATTTAAATGGGAAAAAAAAATGCTTAAATTCATGCAGCACAATTAATACCTGTGACTGGAAGATGACGAGCTTTTGAAGCTCTTGCTGTTCGAGTGGTATTTTCCGCTCCTGCTACTGGTGGGCGGTGGTGATTTCCAGATATTTCCTCCACGTCTGTCCCGTTTCTCGTCATCAGAAGAACTGTCACCAAAGCCGTACAGAATGTGAAGTGGAACTGTAATAGAAATTTACTTAGCCGTCCATTCAAAGCCTAAAACCCATCATAAGCATACCGTTGACATTTCCAAAGTAGATATCATTGGGAATGTCCTGCGATTTGTCGTAGAATCGGTCGTTCTTTCTCTTCTTTTTCTTCTTGACTAAATTCTGCAACTGTTGCTGCTGATAGGTGGGCAGATTGAGACGGGATATCTCATCGAGTTTCTGCTTTCGCTTTCGCCGTTCCTCGACATCCGAGTCGTCTCCGTACTTCCGTTTGTTGGGTCTTCCCGACTTGCCGTGCTTCGTGTATCGATCGTTGATCATCTTCTGCCGCTGGCAGCGTGTTTTTGTGCTTGCGGTGAATACCCGATCCGGAGTGCCGAAGTAGATGTCGTTCGGAATGAACTCGTCTTCGCTGGACGAACTGCTCCACGCACCGAAAGGACTATAAAACAAATTTGGGTTAGAAAAAGTTCAAACAGATTTCACCACAAATCAACTTACTCGTTATTATCAAAGGTGCGTTCCTTCCTCTTCTTTTCTTTTTCCCGCTTCTTTTGTGCCAGTTGATGTTGCTTTTTCAGATAGTGCTGCTGCTGGTAGGACGTGGCTGCATCCATCCGTGCGTTGGATTCCCTTTTGACTGTGCGATCGTCCAGCACTTCCTTCTTGATGTTGACTATCCTTACCACGGGTAGCTCCTTCTTCGGCGGCGGCAACGGAGTTGGATTGTCATCTTCCTCGTCCGTCAGCAATGAAATCGTATTCAGTTCCAGATCGTTCTGGCATACCACATCATCTTCACTGTCAGAATTTTTGTCGTTTTCACTCTTCTTACGCCGCTTCGAAGTGGACTCTCTTCTATCTTTTTCCTGCTCTACAGGAGAAGATGTTGATCGCGTATCGCTTTGGTCATTCTGAGTTTCTTCCTCTTCTTGTCTGTCATCTTCCTTCTCAGACTCACTTTCATCTTGCTGTTCGTTCTCACTTTCTTCCGATCGTTCTTCATCTGAAGCCTGCTGTTCTTCCTCATCACTCCCTCGATTATCATCTTCTTGTTCCCCTCCAGAATCTGCCTCCTGCTGTTCATCATCCCCTAGAACTTGCTCATCATCCGTCGCTATACCAATAGCTTCTCCTTCATCATCTTCCGCTGTTATCATTTCCACTCCTTCCTCAACAACTTCTTCCTCTTCTCCCAGTTCATCCTCTTCTTGCTCCTCTTCAGCCCCACTACCATCCTGTTCCCGATCACTTGCTTCCTTCTCCTTCTCCCCTTTGTCCGACCCACCATCCTCATCGTCCTCATTTGTCATTTCACTGGGATCGATAATCGGTGCATCCATTGCAACGATCTGCTCTACATTCTCCAGTTCAATACCATCGACCGTTCCGAAGTCTGCATCTTCAGCATTCTCGTCCACCAGCAGTCCTCCTGGATTCAGCTCGTCTGCTCCTTCCCCGGTCAATCCGATATCATCCACAGTGTCCACGACCCGTTGCTCGTCCTCATCGTCGTCACTGTCCAACACTCGAATCTTCTTTCTCTTATGGTGATCGGAATCTCCAGCCGGAATCATGACCACGTTCTGGAAAATGGACGCAGCCCCAGACGCAGCTGAATCCGGTCTATCGTCATCTTCTCTTTCAGTGCCATCACCGTTGTTCCGTTTGTCTCCGGTAGTCGATAGCTCGGGAACTGCCCCCGAACTTGTACCATCTGCATCGTTTCCTTCCGCGGGCGGTTCTGGCGAACGCAACAACTCCAAACGATTGCTAACGTCTTCATCGTCGCTGTCGTCGTCATCGTTCAACGTTACTATCCGCCGTCGCTTCTTTTTGGTGGATGTAGAGCAAATGTTCTGCGTTGATTCACGAAATTTGCATAAAGGGGTTGGGCTGCGGGACTTTGCGGGAAGGTACGCATCGTGGGATGCATCTTCTGGTTGTTCTGGAACAACGGTTGATTCATCGCTGGCTAAAGGAAGGTTATCTTCAGTGGGTGGTGATTCGCTTGTGTCAGCATTGGCTGTTGCCGCTGCTGAAGGTTCTTCAGAAGCATTGGAAAGGTTCTCAGTAGCTGGATCAACTTGGTTACTTTCTGCAATTTCCTGGCTATCGCTAGGATTGATCGATACTGGTGCCTCCGAAGTCGGCGTTTCAACGGATTGAGTTGACACTGTGCTGGTTTCTGTAATTAAGTTTATTATTAATATGAATGCCAACTTCAACTGGCTTCCTTAGTCTACTTTTGGACAACTTTAAATATATGTTCTGTAACAACCGTATAATACTCCTGATTTGTCTGATCTCACATCATATTATTTTATAGGATACTGCACTCCACCACGACCTTAGGCTAATCACCTACTGTCTACGAAATTTACAAATTGTTATAGAAAGCAACAGAGAAAGACAGAGAACTGATTTAACGGTAAAGAATTTTAGCAACAATCAATACGAAACTAACGATTTTAAATTGGCACACTACTTGACTAGCCTATTGGTCCCAAGCAAATCGATTAACGTGCCCCATTCTAGTATAAATTCCAGTACTACACTATGTTTGTTTTGATTCGCTATGAAAGTTTGACAGATAAAATGAGGGGTTAGTGGATTATCCTATGTTTCGAGGGGTGAATCGATTAGCTTGGGACCGAAGATAGTACCAGAGCTGAGCCAAAAAGTTGAGCTCGTTTTTTCGGGACCTTGACCTCTATGATTTTAGTGTCATGCAATGGACAAGAAATGGAACATGGAATGTATTTATTGGAGCCTCAGATAGTTAGTAAATGCACGGTTTTGCCAAACTGTAGGCGGCGGGTTCGATTCCCGATCCGGATAAAGAAATCTTTCGGGTTGGACATTTTTCGACTTCCCAGGGCATAGAATATCGTTGTGCTTGCAACAAAATATACAAATACATGCATGGGTTGGCGTTGGCATAGAGATCTCCAAGCGCAATCTCACACTAAAATCCAACATGTATAAAAATGAAAAAGAAGAAGAACCAAAAAGGTATCGCAATATCACAACTACTTTAAAGGTAGCGCGCGGTCTCACGCACATTTTTGTACATCTGGAGAACTCTATAGAAGAAGTGCTTCAAGCAGGGATGCCAGAAAGTTTTGAAAATTGTCTACGATACCTGGATTGGGTATCAAGATTGGGTCTGCTTGTAGACTGTCAAACGTCAGTGTGAACGTTTGTTTTTTGTAACCTGGCTCGGGTTGTGCCAACAGCTCTTCAGCAGAAAAAGACGTCATCGATCATCGCACGTGCGTTTTTTTTGCATGATTGTTGATTGGTTGATGCTTGATTGGTGGTAAACAAGTGTTTAGTATCAGCTGTGAAATTCAAATTGGTGAACATTTCGTTAATATAAAAATTCAGTTACAGAAAGCTTTGGTTGAAATCAAGTAGCTGTCGAGCGAAATGTTTATCCCCCAACAACTAGTGTTCGTGAAATCTCAGAAACTGCAGTGGCGCCAGTCGTGATTTTTGAGCTAATGCCACTGGTTCAATTAATGCATCAAAACGTCAAGCGACGAATTTTTTTAATCATCGTTCAATAAACATGGGAAGCTTCAGGTCCTATGGACTCCCTTGAAAAGCCCAACGGATATCCCAGTAAAGTCAAAGCAACTATCCGAGAAGTCCTATGAACTCCTCTGTGGTCGTTTTATTTGCATCAAATAAATCCTCTACTTCAGTTTATTGTTCCGAAACGGATTTCACGGGAACCGGTTGGGCATCCGAGAGGGAATTTGAATGATACAGTTTGATTTATCAAATTGAATTCGTGTGAAATAATATGCCGCATCGCATAATTTGTTTCCTCTATTCGACTTGATCCAGAATCGGTTCTGAAGGAACTTGTCAGAGAGTAAAAATAGTCCATATGTAGTCCAAAGGATCTGCGAAAGACATCGTACGCTTTTCAATCAAAGATGCATTTGAATTGACGTGTCCCATCACATAAATCGTCTATTCCAGTGGCCAAATATGATCACAGCAAGCGACGATTACTTGATGTTGTTTGCTACTCAAGAATTTCAAGAGTATCAAATTAACTACTTGGTTGTTTTCAGCAAACATGTTTGGCAAAAATAAAATAGGCCATCTAACTATTTGACAAATTTCCAAATAAGTTTTTTTCCTTGATTTGTTTTCCGTGCTGAGCACCAATGCTACCGACGCCAAGGAGGCAGCTCCCACACCTGGACCCTACCTATCGACCCATCAACTGATGAACCGGGGACCAACGGCTTTACTTCCCGTGATCAGAGATGTTATGCCTTAGAAAATCCCGGCGGCGCCAACTGGGATTGAACCCAGGCCTGTTGGGGTGAGAGGTAATCACGCTTACCACTACACCACCGGTGTCGCCTACCAAATAAGAGGAATGACTAAATACAAACCAAATATTTGCCATTGCAATATTTGGTCAAATATATTTGACCATTACACCTTGGACCAATATATTTGTCAATATTTGCCAAATATTTGACGTTTTGTCAAACAGTGTGATGTCAACTTTAGAGTTGACATGGCTTTCATCTCAAAATTGTCCTGGAATCTTACCTAGAAATGCCTGGGAATTCTCCTGAAATATCCCTTAAAATTCTGAGGGACAACAATATAAAGACTGTACTCGACGGCAACAGTCAAAAATGATCACCAATAATTAATTTTAAGTCGGATATTGTTGAAACTCTCAGGGAATAAATAAACACATATTAGCTGTATTTTTGCAAAGTTGGCTTATTCAACCTCCTCTTCTAGGCTAAATGCCCGCACCTTGGATTTAACGCTTCCATGCTCGTTTCGGCTGATCGATCATTCTGCAGACCTCCAACCGACTTCGTTCGATCGCCTGTTGATGTATTACCAGAACGTTCGTGGCCTGCGAACAATGTCATAGTTCTTACGGAAACCTGGCTCGATGACCGCATTAATTCATCTAAATTATTTGGCAGTCTATTCACGGTATTTCGAAACGACCGCAACCACCAGAATAGTACCAAATCACGTGGGGGAGGCGTCTTGATTGCGGTATCCAAACGCCTAAGCTCCTGCACCGATCCTGCTCCAGTTTGCGCTACTCTAGAGCAGCTGTGGGTCAAAATAACGACGCCTCGTAGATCAATAAGTATTGGCGCTATGTATCTACCTCCAGACCGGAAACCTAATTCGAGCAGCATTGCGAACCACATCAGTTCGATTGGTACCGTGTTCTCTCGACTAGAACAAAGCGACCTAGCTCTGGTATTTGGTGACTACAATCAGTCTGGGCTCTCATGGAACGTTCCTGCAAACGATCTTCCTAGCATTGATGTTCTTCGCTCGAACATGCCCGCATCCTGCTGTGCTCTTCTTGATGGTTTCAACCTGCATGGCTTAACGCAAATCAACTCGATACTGAATAGCAACTCTCGGCTGCTTAATCTCGTTCTGGCGAACGAATCTGCAGGACTGGAATGTTCTATCCTAGAAGCCCCAGAGCCTTTGATTGGCATCGACACCAATCATCCTGCGTTGGAAGTTTCCATCAACCTATCTGTTCCTGTTCGCTACGATAACCCCCCTGTTGATGTACATGAGCTCGACTTTCGTAGAGCAGATTTCGACGCGCTGAGTCACTCGCTTGCCCAGTTCCTTGACACGTGTTCATCTATTGATGAAGCCGTCAACTACTTCGCTGAGGTCGTTGGCCGGGCAATAACTGATTCTGTCCCATTGAGGAGACCCTCTCCCAAACCCGCATGGTCCAATGCTCGACTACGGAATTTGAAGCGTCTGAGATCGAAGGCCCTCTGTAAATACTGTCGTACTCGTAACCCAAACGATTATTTTCAACAGCGAGCAACGAATATCGCACATATAACCGCATTCTTTACAAGAGCTACACAAGGCGTGTGTAGGCTAATTTACGGCTTAATACAAAGCAGTTCTGGTCATTCGTGAATACCAAACGAAACGAGGATGGGCTACCAGTCGAAATTCACCTGGGTTATAGAATCGCCATCAATTCCCTTGAGAAATGTAATCTTCTGGCAGAACATTTCAAAAGCATTTTCAATGACACTACGGCTTCGTTGTCCCAAGTTGCTGAAGCGGTGAGGGACACTCCCAGTGCTGCTTTCAATTTTTCGATTACCTCGGTTACAGTAGACCTCGTCGAATCCGCCATCAAGAAGCTGAACTTTTCTAATGCTGCTGGCCCTGACGGGATCCCCTCAAGCATCCTGAAGCGATGCTGTTCAGAGCTTACAACACCGCTTTCGAAGCTGTTCAATATTTCATTACAGCAGGGGGAGTTTCCTACGCGTTGGAAATCGTCATTCATGTTCCCGATCTACAAGAAAGGAGACAAGAGAAACGTAGAGAATTACCGAGGGATCACATCGTTCATTTCTTTATGTCTTCGGAGTATGGAAGCTGGAGCGCAGGTGGACGTTGTATATACAGATCTTAAGGCTGCATTCGACCGGGTTGACCAGTCCATACTGCTAGCTAAACTTGAAAAACTCGGTGTATCCTCGGGTTTAACTCGTTGGTTCAAGTCCTATCTGACCAATCAGGAACTTTGTGTTAGAATCGGATCAGAGCAATCGGACTATTTTACAAACAGTCCAAGGTAGCAAGGTAGCAACTTGGGACCATTGCTATTCTCGATTTTTGCGAATGAGGCCGGACTGATCCTCCCAACTGGTTGCTTCTACGCGGATGCGGTGCGGCTTCAGCACCTAATCGATACTTTCGAAGCGTGGTGCTCAAGAAACTATCTCACGTTGAATGTACAAAAATGTAATATTATCTCATTTCATCGCAAGCTGAAACCAGTGGCATTCAACTATACGATAAATCACCAACTTCTGCAACGTGTGGACAATGTTCGTGACCTAGGAATCACGCTGGAGTGCGCCTTAACATTCAAGCTTCATTACTCGGGCATCGTTGAGAAAGCTAACAGGCAACTCGGGTTCATTTTCAAGATCGCTGACGAGTTTCGCGATCCTGCCTGTCTAAAAGCTCTATACTGCTCTCTAGTGCGATCGATCTTGGAATTCAGCTCGGTAGTATGGTGCCCGTATCGAACAGTTTGGATAGCGAGGATTGAATCTGTTCAAAGGAAATTTGTTCGGTATGCCTTTCGTCACCTTCCTTGCAATGACCCTGTGAACCCTTCGTACGGCGTTGTCAACTCCTGAGTCTTGAAACACTAGAACATAGGCGGACGATTAGTCAGGCCGTGTTCACAGCGAAAGTACTTATTGGTGATATCGACTCTCCAGGAATCTTGGCTGAATTCGAAATCCACGCACCCGAACGAGTTCTTCGGTCGAGGAGTTTCCTGCATCTTGGACCTCGTGCTGCGAACTACAGCTTGCATGACCCAATACGGTTCATGTCTTACTTAATACCCATATATAAATCAGGTAAAAAATCCGATATTCGAAATTATCGTGGGATTGCTATCATTTCGGGCATTCCAAAACTCTTCGAATCAATTATAAATAAAAACATTTTACAGAGGTAATCAAGTAGAAGCTCTATATACAGACTTCAGCAAAGCGTTTGACAGAATTGATATCCCAATGCTGATTTTTAAATTTGAAAAAATGGGATGGAGCTCATCACCTGGATTAAATCGTATTTAGTTGATCGCCAGCAAATTGTAAGATTCAATGAGAAAACATCTAAGCCAATTCATGTCACGTCAGGGGTTCCCCAGGGCACATTAATGACGTCTCTCTTATTTTAAAAAATATCAGGGTGCTTAAATACGCTGATGACATGAAGCTATTTTTAGAAACAGGAAGCGATAACGATATGAATGTGTTTCAGAATGAAATAGGGGAATTTACGTATTCTCGGCAACCTAAGCAGCGACCTTCTTTCTATAGCCTTTTTCTCTATGGAACGCACACATATGCAGTATTGGTTTGTTTACAATCTTTTGCTGCCAGCTGCTCTAACAATTTCAGTCGAAAGAATTGTCAAAAACTGTTTTGAAACGCTTTTACAAAGCTCCAATCTTCTCTAGTGAGAGCGAGTATTGTCGGCAACCAGTTTTTCTTCGGCAACCGTTCCATTTGAACTGCATGTAAATCTGCTGTTCTTTTATCGGCAACTCGAAATCAGCTACAATTTGTAGTGCGTGTGTTGCATTTCAAGAAAACCTTGCTAGATTGCTTTTTCTCAGTGGCAAAAATATAGTCAAATTGAAGCTGAAAGCATAAAGAATCGTTTGCATGCATTCAGCGAAGTGTTTTCGTTAGAAAATCCAGTGAAAATAGTGTTTCAATTTGGGTTGCCGAAAATAGTCTGTCATGCCGAAGCCGTCATTTCCCCTACATGTTTTTTACAGATGGTGTAGTAAAAGTTTATTGCAACTAAATATCAAAAAATGTAATCTTATAACGTACAGTAGAAAACTAAAAAAAAAAAAATCTTTGTATTACATTAGGTAATGAAAATGTTCAAAAATGTGAAAATGTAAGAGATTTAGGTGTTATTCTAGATTCTAAATTGACATTTGTGGACCATTATAACACAATAATACATAGAGCAGGCAATATGCTTAATTTTATAAAACGTTTCGGTTTCCACTTTAAAGATCCTCATACAATTAAATCACTTTACGTTGCTTATGTGAGGTCAATTTTAGAATATTGTAGCGTTGTTTGGTCACCCTATATTAAAAAGCATGAAGAGCGAATAGAGTCAATCCAAAAGCAATTTTTATTATATGCATTACGTAAGTTAGGTTGGACGGCTTTTCCTCTCCCGTCATATGAAGCAGGATTACGCAAAGATTTCTTTATTAAACAATATCATTTCGCAACGCATTGACTCAGCTGATATATTGTCAAGGTTAAATTTGTATGCACCTTCCCGACAATTACGCAGTCGACAGTTGTTCGCAGTAGATCGCCATCGGACCAATTACGCTAAATTTGGACCGGTAAATCAGATGATGACTGTTTATAATCATCATTGTGAAATGATTGACCTAAATATGCCCTCAACAGAATTAAAAATATATTTCAGAACCCTGCGAAGTCATAGAACATAAGTCCTAATGTTAATATGTAGTCTACGATTTGATTGATTGACGAATAAATAAATAAATAAATAAATAAATAAATATTAAGTGTTTCCGAAGCTGAATGAGCCTAGCGTAATCTGTCTATTAGTTATCGATAGATCAACTTGTTATCAGATAATTAGTAGGGGAATCATAACATATCAATGTAACCTTTATGCAGTACTGAATTCTTATTAAATAAATAGTTTTATTGATGGTCTAAGAATTCTGTGTACGTTTTTTGTTCTCCGAGAGGTAATGTTTATCTTCGGAAATTGCATGAGAGAAACCCTTTTTGATTCTTCAGCTGGGTTGGAGGAAGTCAGGCTTATCTGACTCTTTCCTCGTCCACTCTGGTTGGCTGTCATACTTGGAGGAAGTTTTTCCTCAAGTACTGTTACGGCACTCCACTTGCGTTCGAACTTCCAACACTATTCCACAGCCACAGTCAGTTTATGAGCAAAAGAGGGACGCACATTTTTGCCTGTAGACTTGGAGACATACTTCAAGTCTCCGCGTACATCGTACGGGTTAGGCAAAAATGTGCGTCTATCTTTAAAACCTGTCGCATTAATGGCCCTTCGCTCATTTTCAACTTCTATTCAATTTTCATACTCATTCTCTAGCTAATAAATTATCACACTAAAGCTTCAGTTAGCATTTCCAACCAACTCTGAAAATCGCTAACTTCGCGTATGAAGTAACATAAAAACACTTTGAAAATAACTTCACTGTTTGACACTAAACTGACAAACTGACAGCCGGCTCCCACACAAAGTGACACCGAGGGGCGCTAATTAGGTGATTTTGACGTAGGACTACGTCTTTGATTTCTATATGGGGGTACACCTTGTGAAAACCGAAAATTGAACATGTAACAAATTAAGAAAGCTTTTGAACGTTAATAACTCAGCTGCTCCTGGTCAAATTTCAATAATGTTATCACCAATCGATCAGAAATATGGCTACGCGTCGCTAACAATGCTTCCGAATGTTTATTTTCAACAAGAAACTATTGAAAAACTGGTAAATGTTCAGCATTGCCCAAAAGCGTCGAATTAACTAACAAATCCACCAATTACCTACATGCATATGCTGCTTCCCCAGCACAGTCGTCAGAGAGTAGTAAGTAGACAAACCAAGTCGAAGTGGCATTCGCCTCCGATCCTCGGGCACGTGCGAATAGGGAGGATGGAATTGCGTAATATTTTGCACACTCATCGCCATATTCAGAACCAAACGCAAAGTTCTTCGAGATAACCGCCATCGGTCGTCTGGCTCGCCGTGGCGGTGTCTGACGAATCTCGGGTCTGATTTACGAGGTGTGCATGTCACCTACACTAAACACGCCAAGCGTAAGCAGCCATGGATGTCATCTGCGTGTTAAAGTGACAGACACGCACTCTGTTTGGTTTTCGAAGGTTAAATCATCACCAACTTTGGCAACAAAACGGCTCTTTTCAGGGCCACCAAGCTTATTACAGTAAGGAGTAGGAATAGAATTCATCTGCCTGTTTGTCCATATTCAGAACCAACGACCACCCAAAATGCTCATGTAATCAAACTGGAAGCAGGGGTACAAATTATTTTGATCAACCTTGATCAACTTTGAATCGCCACGGCCGGATATTTTCGATGGAAGAAGCAACAATCTAGCATCTAATTCGACGAAGACGGCAGGAAACATTTGTGAAGCCGAGTTATTTACGAAAGAGAGTGTCGATGAAGAGAATCGATCAATGTAGATAGGACCTATTGAAAAGTGACGCGAGATTTGTTTTCCGTACTGAGCTCCAATGCTACCGATGCCAGGGAGGCAGCTCCCACACCTGGACCCTACCAATCGTCCCATCAACTCAACCGGGGACAAACGACTTTACTTCCCGAATAAAGGCGTGATCCGAGATGTTATGCCTTAAGCGAACCCCACACGGTTCAATATATTGATGCGAAGGGGAATTATTGACAATAATATTGATGATGTGAATATAGACATATTGTCAATATAGAATGTATTGACAGTATGATTATTGTCAATAACATCAATCGTGTAGGGTCCACTTTAGAACATGCCGGTGGCGCCGACTGAGATTGGACCCAGGCCTGCTGGAGTGAGAGGTAATTACGCTAACAACCGGCGCCGATATCTTTTAGAGTGATATCACGGCGAATGAGATCGACCCAAATTTGAGTTTAGTTATCTCAGAAATAAGAAATAAAGTGCAGGAACTCAGCGATTAGTAAATTTGCCTCATGTTCTCCCAGGTTTTTCCAGGATTTTCCAGGTAAAAATTCCCGAATTTGAGAAAAGTAAAGATTGGATTCACTCAGCCTATTGGTACTACTCCGAGACTGAAGCAAATTTTCGTCAATTTCCTCATTTTCTGGCAGATTTTTTAGGTTTTCCACAGGAAACCATTAGACAAATTTACTCATCGCTGAGTTCCTGCACTTTTGGCGATTATGAGTGAACTAAACTCAAATTTGGGGCGTTTTCATTCGCCGTGTACGCAAAAGGAAAAGAGCCAGTGTCGCTACTTGATAGCAAACTAGTCATAATGGGAGGAGTCTTTGTAGCTTTTATACCACTTGGTTGCACATCATTCTGCTTTAACCTGAAAAGATATAAAAGAGCGCTGCTGTATGGCATTAGCTCATCATCATTCGCTGCCAGACTGTTGAGCAGTTCAGTCGATTTGAATTCTCTCTAGTTTCGTTCGTTCGTTCGCAAGTCGAATTAGCTCCGCGTTGTGTAGTGACGCTCTCGCTGACCCAGCCATGGGTAAGAAATCGCGCGGTAACGCGAGTGCCGGTTTACCGGGAAAACAGACTCTCCCAGGAGACGGCGCGACCACCGAGCCAGCCCAGAAGAAGCAGAAGAAAACCCCATTGCCCATCCCGACAGGCGTTGCGGACCCGCAGCCGGGGCCTCCCGGAACTAAACGACCCAGACCTGAAGACAGCAGCGCCACCGTATCAGCAGCAAAAAAGCTGCTGAGCAACAATCCGTTCTCCGCCCTGCAGAACGGAGCGCAGCCGCAGTCGGACCCTGAGACGGTGCCGAAAAAAGTTAAGTTGCCACCCTTCTATGTGAAGGGCTTCCCTCCCGGGCTATGGGAGCAGCTGGATTTCTACATTAAGCAGGGCCTTCGCTGCACCATTCAACGGTGCACGGAAGGCTACAAACTGATGGTCCCGGCCGACAGTATGAAGCTGGAGTACTTCTCCCACGACATCGAGGCCACCAAGCCGCTGAAAGTGGTGCTGCGCGGGCTCCACGACATGGACACCACCACCTTAATGGACGAGATTAAGGCGAACGGCCTCAAGCCGGTCGAAATCCACAAGATGACCCGCAGCAAGGCCATCAAGTATCGTGACCAGCTCTACTTGGTCCATCTGCAGAAGAACTCCACAACCGTGAAGGATCTCCATACGACACGCACACTGTTCCACATCGTAGTGAAGTGGGAGCGGTATAAGCCAACCCACCGTGGCGTCACTCAGTGCTCGAACTGCCTATTGTTCGGGCACGGCACCAGGAACTGCCGCATGGCCAGCCGCTGCATCAAATGCGGCAAAAACCACAAGATCGACAACTGCGACAGCATCGAGGAAGCCACTCCCACATGCGCCAACTGCGGTGCCGCCCACAAGGCCACGAGTAAGGCCTGTCCGAAGCGGGCCGAATACGCCGAGATCCGGAAGAAGGCCTCGTCCAACAGCCAGCCCGGTCGCAAGAAGGTTCCAGAAAACAACGCGCAGAACTTTCCTCCGTTATCACCGGTCCAATCACGGCCAATTCCAGTGTTGCCGCCGCTCCCGCTCAACCAACAGTTGGCTGCCGCTGCAGTACCCGGTCAAGCCTCCGGGCCATCGACGGATCCCCCTGCTCCGGGATTGGCCGGTACAACCGGTGAAGCTACAGACGATTCTCCGCTGTCAACGGATGAGATCGTCACACTGTTGGCCCAGGCCATCATCATCAAGCGCACCTGCGCAACAAGAACACAACAGCTCCAAGCTATCATCTCCTTCGTCGCTAATTATGGACCGTGAACCCATAAAGATCGCCAACTGGAACGCTCGCTCCGTAGGGGCGAAAACATTGAGCTTGCAGACTTCCTCCGCAAGCACGACATCGACGTGGGCCTTCTCACCGAGACCCACCTCAAGACCGGTGACAGCTTCTGGCTGCCCGACCACAGCATTGTCCGGCTTGATCGCACCAGCTCCAGGGGGGGCGGTGTCGCGGTCATCATCAAGAAAGGCATCAAGTACTGCACCCTACCCCACTACCACACTTCCATCATCGAGGCCGTCGGCGTTGAGGTGGAAACATCGACCGGAAACGTCCGGTTCATCGTTGTCTACTGCCCCCGGCAATGTACCGTTAGCAATGGTACAGCACAGCAGTTCAAGAACGACCTTGCCATCATAACCCACACCAATGCCCGCTTTGTAATCGGAGGGGACCTGAACGCCCGGCACGAGGCCTGGCGGAACTACCAGCAGAACCAGAACGGCCGCCTGCTATTCGACCATTCCCAGCATGGTCTCTATTCCGTCTGGTTTCCGGACTTACCAACCTTCACATCACCGACGGGCAACCCATCGACGCTGGACCTGTTCTTGGCAAACACCAGATTAGCCAAGCCGGTTGCCGTCAACGACCTGAGTTCGGACCACCAACCGGTGCTGACCGAGCTGGGCTACAACGTGGCCCCTGCACCGTGCCAGCGGAAGGACTACCATCGAGTCAACTGGGTCCAGTTTCGACGCGTGGTCGACCGCCACATCGACGACAACCCACCGCTCGACACAGTGGATGACATCGACCGGGCCCTGGAGGGTCTCCATCAAGCCATATCCGTGGCTGACGAAGAGTGCGTTCGACGAGTTCCTGTGAGGGGTAAGTTTCAAGCAATTGATTCCCACACCAAACTCTTGATTCGGCTCAGAAATGTTCGTAGACGCCAGTTTCAGCGGACTGGGGATCTGCAGCGTAAATACGAAATGGTCGATCTGAATCGGCAGATCGCTTCCAGAATGGTCTCAATCCGGAACGAGAGTTTCGGGCGGCTCGTTCAGAACCTGGACGACCGTTCCAGACCATTCTGGAAGGTTGCCAAGGTGCTGAAGTCTCACCCCAAGCCCATTCCACCACTTAGAGTCAATGACGAACGGCTTATCACCAACGAAGAGAAGGCCAATGCGATTGGGGAGCACATTGCCCAGTCGCATTTGCTTGGCTCTAAAATCCCAAGTCCACTCGAGAACCAGGTTGCGCAGTGCGTCCTTACGTTAGATGCCTCCCCTTGTGCCGTCCCTCCAGAAGAACGGATTACAGAGGAACAAATTTGCTCAGCGCTGAAATACAGTAAGAACATGAAGGCTCCCGGGTTTGACGGAATATTCAACCTAGCGTTGAAAAATCTCAGCCCGAGGGTGCACTCGCTGCTGGCTGCCATCCTCAACAGATGCTTGGAGCTGCACTACTTTCCAAGCATCTGGAAGGTGGCAAAAATCATCCCGATCCGCAAACCTGGGAAAGACCCTTCACTACCGTCAAGCTACAGACCGATTAGCCTGCTCTCAGCGCTGAGCAAGCTGTTCGAAAAATTGATCCTCAGCCGACTAAACAAGTTTGTGGAGGAACATGACATTCTTCTTCCGGAACAGTTCGGGTTCCGTAAGGGGCATTCCACCAATCATCAGCTAGTGCGGGTGATGAATAACATCCGGAGTAACAAAGCTGTATCCAAGTCCACAGCCATGGCCTTGTTAGACGTCGAAAAGGCGTTTGACAATGTCTGGCACGACGGACTTATATACAAGCTTTGTAACTCCAACTTTCCACCATACCTTGTGAAAATCACCCGTAACTATCTCCAGCAAAGGTCGTTCAGGGTGTCGTTGAATAGTTCCCTTTCGGGACAATTTCCGATCCCAGCAGGTGTTCCGCAAGGGAGTCTGCTGGGACCACTGCTTTACAGCATCTACACGTCGGACATCCCTCCTCTAGGAGACGGTTGCGTGTTCTTTCTGTTTGCAGATGACACCGCGATAGCCGTCAAGGATAGGATGCCTCGTGAAATTACGAACAAGCTCCAACGATGCCTTGACCCCTTTACTGATTATGCCACCACGTGGAAAATCAAAATCAACGCCTCGAAAACCCAAGCGATCATGTTCCTTCACAGACAATCATTAAAACTTAAACCGTCTCCCTCCTGTACCGTAATAATGGATGGTACAAGGGTCGAGTGGTCCACTGATGTTACTTATCTCGGGATGTTGTTCGATGAGAAGCTCCTGTTCCGCTCGCACATAGAGAAAACCCTAGTTAAGTGCTCCGCCTTGGTTAGGTGTTTGTATCCGCTCATTTGCCGCAGATCCCGCCTCTCAAGGCAAAACAAACTGGCTGTTTACAAACAGATCATAGCCCCCGCGATCTTCTATGCCGCCCCGGTGTGGGAATCGTGCGCTCAGACCCACAGGAACAAAATCCAGGTTGCACAGAATAGAGTGTTGAGGATGATCCTAGATCGTCCATTCGACACAAGAATAGCAGACCTCCATCAAGAGGCAGAAATTCCCAAAGTAGATTCCAAAATTGATGATATGACAACTAAATTTATTCAAAAATGCAATCTTTCTGAACATGCTTTAATAAGCAATTTGTACATAGTAGGTTAAGTGTATATAGTAGAGTAGGTTAGTTTTAAGCTGTAAATAGTAGTATTAAGTAGTTTCTCTTCAAATTCTAAAAACAAAACAAACCAATCCCACCAAGGTGGTCGACCGTGTACTAAGTCTAGGACTAATTCTGTAAAACAAATTTTGAATTTTGCCCATACCTAAAGATGAAGAAAGCAATTAAATCACTTAGTAAAAATTTATATGGTAATCGTCCAAGTTAAACTAAAATAAAGATCATTTAAACTAACTAAACTAAACTAAGCATTAGCTCATTTTCGCTTCGGACGGCGTGGTGGTGGCTAGTCCACTCAACAAGCAACAATTCACTGGTCGTGGCAAAGGAGGAAAAAATCTGGTAAAGGAGGCGCCAAGCGTCATCGCAAAGTTCTTCGAAATAACCGCCATCGGTCGTCTGGCTCGCCGTGGTGGTGTCAAACGTATCTCCGGTCTGATCTACGAGGTGTGCTGAAGGTGTTCCTGGAAAATGAGGTCCGTGCTTGTGTCACCTACACTAATAATTAATTATCTTAAAGATAAATCGTCCAGCTCAAACCTTTGTAGGGGTAAGAGGTGGGACCATCATCAACTAAACACGCCAAGCGTAAGTGGCCATGGATGTCCTCTTAAATAAAACGGCCCTTTTCAGGGCCATCAAGCTTACATCAGTAGAGAGTTGGAATAGAATTTATCTGTGCTTGTTTGTCCATATTCAGACCACAAGCCCCCAAAAAACAAACACAAAATGCTCTCCAAAGTTGTAATCTTGTAACCAAACTTGAAAGCAGGGGTGCAAGTGATTTTGATTGATTCTCTCAAACAACTTTCTCTTTGAAAAAAAAATACTACAAATTTGGTACGCCTACAATTAAAAAACGGAATGAGTTGAGATAATAGATTGATCAATTACTAGCGGTCCTACGTCAAGCTTCCGTTCGTTCCCCTAGGCACAGACCCTTCTACTTTTTGCAAATGTAATCGTACTTATTTAAAATAGTTCCAGTGTGCCAAAATTGATGTAATTTTGGGTTTGGGTTCCATTTTTAATGCAGATTACGAATATGCATTTACCTCAATACCCTTAAAGAACCCAATTTGAAACGTAGGTACTGGGAGGAATAATAACAAATCACTTCCCCACGGTAACTGAAAAAAAAACACGAGTGCTGACTACACGCTATTTCAAAACTACCCAAATTTGGGTAGAATCCACCCAGATCGGTCAAAACTGAACCTACCCAAAAATGGGTAAACTGTGTTAGGAGTGACAAGTTGACAAATGAACAACGTTGATCGGATTCATGTCGATGTGAGATGGTGATTTTTGCTAATGTAATAGCAATTATTTAAGACAGTTCCAGTGCACAGAAACTGTTTTACAATGTTTTACACAGGTGAAATGGTTTGTGTGGGTTGCCATTTGTCGCAGACGAAAAGTAACGTTTAAACCGATTTTCAATCCCTAGTTATTCGGTAGCGTAACAAAGGTAAACCAGGAAAGTTGCTTCATCTCTGGCATGGATAATAGGATCTAGTATGAAGCTTTAATGTCATATAGAAACCAGCATTAGATGTCGATAGGAGATATGGAAAAAGTCCTACAAAAATCCTATGTCGAAAGCTATAGCACCCTATATCAGGGGTTCGAGGACGGCACCACCCACCCGCGCTCTTCGGAGAATTCCTGTAAAATGCATAAGATATATGCATGTATATGAAGAATATTTTCCATTCCCCGATGGTAAACGATGCCGAGCAAGTACCTAAACCTGCGTGCGTTACGAAATCTAATGTTAATCTCTACAGAATTTGACAAATTTGTGATCAGTTTGTACTATAAAAGTGTATGACATACTCACCCTCAACTACATTCGGGATCGATCCAGCATTATCTTGTATGACTTCCGGAGTCGTTGATGATTCATTGGAGACCGCATTTCCCAAAGATTGTTCCACAGGAGCGACCGTCGAAACTTCTTGTATCAAGTCCAACGATGGAGGCGCCATGCCGGATTGACTGACTTTCCCTGGCGGATCGTAACTTTGCTGATCGTACATTCCCTCCATTCCACTGGGCGGAGAAATTGTCGCTCCTATTGGTAAAACCGGTGCTGGTGGCAACTGGCTAGTGAATGTCGCCTGATTATCGAACGGACTGAAACCTACGGGGGTTTCTGCTGGCATTTGCCCATTAGTCTGCCCCGCTGGAATCGGAACTGTATTTGGTTGAAAGATTTGTTGTTGTTGTTGTTGTTGCGGATGGGCAGCAGCATCGAAACCGAAAGATGCTGTTTCGGCGGTGTCGCTATTCATGTAGTACGGATTTTGACCCGGAACGGTTGTACCGTCCGATATGTTAACATTCTTTTCAGGGGCATTTCCCGCGTACGGATATCCGGGCGGAATGCTGTACGGATATTGATCCATTGCTTCAAGATGCGCTTTTTTGTTTATGCCATTCAAGAGACGCCGCGATAGTAAAAAGCGGCTTGTTGATTTTCCAGCTAGCTAGGGTTCTTCCTAAAATCACACCACCATGGCACGGGGATTCTCTCGTTCGCCGATTCGGATTTACGTTGCACTGCGAAAATTTCTTCAAATACACCGAAAATTCACCAAATTCAAGAGAAATTCGCACCAAACTGCAAAAACATTGCAAAATTTTGCACCCACCACAAGCGGACTTTTCGGAGACTGACAGCAGTTTTGACAGTTCTTCTTGTTCCGTCCTTTGTTATTTTGATTTTTCTTATTGGATTTATGCAGTTTTATGCTGAACGGGTGTTTAGAGGGTGTGGGAGGGATGGTGATTTGATGGAAGTAAGCACAGGCACACACACATTGCTGTTGGCGCTGCGTTGCCAGATTGAGCGATTGCGGTTGTCGTGTGTACACGCTATTTCAAAACTACCCAAATTTTGGTAGAATCCACACAGATCGGACAACACTGAACCTACCCAAAAATGGGTAAACTATGTTGGAAGTGACAAGTTGACAAATGAACAAAGTAGATCGGCTTCATTTACGTTCGTTACGTTCTCACGGCGAATGAGAACGACTCAAATTTGAGTTTAGTTCACTCATAATCGCCAAAAGTGCAGGAACTCAGCCGCTGAGTCTCAGCGATGAGTAAAATTTGTCTCATGGTTTCCTGTGGAAAATCTAAAAAATCTGCCGGAAAATGAGGAAATTGACGAAAATTTTATTCAGTCTCGGAGAAGTACCAATAGACTGAGTGAATCCAATCTTTACTTTTCTCAAATTCGGAAATTTTTCCCTGGAAAAACCTGGGAAAACATGAGGCAAATTTACTCATCGCTGAGTTCCTTCACTTTTGGCGATTATGAGTGAACTAAACTCAAATTTGGGTCGTTCTCATTCGCCGTGCAATTGTTAAATAACTTCTCGCGTAGCTTTTCAAATCGACCAATGTAACAAATGTAAACAAATAGAGTTAAGCGATACAAACCATTGCTCTTCTATCATTGCATGTGATACAAAAACACCCATCCAAATTTACTTTCATTTATTTAAGAAAATCTTAGCTCAAAAATTGTCCAATGTACAGTTTGAAATGATGGATACATGATTGTTACTTCGGTCATTCGGACTGACTAACATGATTGGTGCTCGTTTTCTAAAGGCGGAGCCAATCTAAAGTTAGGTATTCTACTATGAAATCTGTGAGAGGGAATCTAGTATCATGTATAGATCAAAACGTCCAATGTAACACTCATTGATTATGTCAGTGAGAAAAATCGTCGAATGTAACATGACCGATGTACAACGCGACTTGTCAAAACGTCCTATGAGGTTATTTCTATATTTTTCTATGAATTTCAAAGTTAAATTGAGATTATTTTATCGTTTCTACTGAATTTTCAACGATATTATACACTGACTCCTTTAAAAATAGTATTGCATAGTACGCTAAGATAAGAATACCTAAAATAAGGTTTTAATTTGACCTAAAATTAGGTGCTGGTAGTAAAACTCAAAATATCGGTAATATTGAACGATAAATAACGATACTTAAGATTATGAGTATAGTGCGTTTTCAAGTATTTACGGCATTTCTACCTAATTTTGGTTTAAAATGTTGTCACTGATGTGCTTTATCTTTGAAAGTAACGAGCAGCAACGCTGACGCTGAGTGTTTGTTTACATGTTAAAATTATTTAGTGATAAGTGAATTAAAATTTCTTCAATTAGAACAACGACTAATAAGAATGGTGATTAGAAACCCAAAACAAAGCAAAATGAAAACTCTCTCGCTTGCAGGCCATCGCAAAATCTAACCTCACTTTTGTAGGCTTACAAGCAAACTGAGTCAAACTTATGATTTGTTATTTTTTTTTTCAAATTCTAGCTATAATCAGTGGCTGGTCGCACCTAGTTATCAGACCATCAGCCTCCCGTTCTTCCTCAGCTTTCTCCACCTGCTCCTGCTCATGCTGCTGATGTTGAGTCCCATTCCGGAAAGGTATTTTTGTTGAACACCGCTGCGGGACTGAACTACGAGCTATTATCACAAACGAAGTGACAGACGACTAACTGGCGAAGAAATCAATTAAAATAATGAGGTTTGCTGTAATAGAATTTTCTTAGAAGCTTGTGCTATCAGCCACCAGATGGGTGAAACAAAAATTGATTTGAATATAGTTGATTTTGTGTGCAATATGATCTTTGACAGTGTGCAAAGAGTGTATCATTTTGTCATTTTTTTTATGCATTTCAGTTTAGAGTAGAGTAAAAGAGATAGAACCAAAACATTCTCAGTTCGCTTTCAGCTGTGGACGGACACAGCAGCATTTGTTTTCGGTGTCGATAGTGCTATCGGCAGTCTGTTTTTCGACCAAGCTATTGTGTGTTGCGCACATTGTTTATCCGCAGTTAGCTAGCCGTGTGTGGAATCCTGTGGATAGAATCAAGAATGAATGGAGTTGAAGTTAAAAACACCGTCAAATTTAGCTTTGGCGATGGAGCTAGAAAACCGTCGATGGGCGAAATTATTAATTTTGCGAAGACTCTGGATGCGGATCCTATGCAGATGGAAGCTATATACAGGGTAGCAGAGGAGAAATCCTTGTTTATTAAATTCAAGGTCGAAGAGGCAATGTGTCACACATTGATGAATAACAGTGAACAATTAACTTTCCGTTATGACGATGGAAAGGCAGTAGAGGTACACATGTTGAATGCGGATGAATACATTCAGTATGTCAGAGTGTACGATCTGCCTCCTGAAGTGCCTGACAAAAACCTAGCATTGGTGCTGGGGAAATACGGCAAGGTGAAACGTGTGGTTAGGGAGAAATTTCCTCTCGAGTTAGGTTTTGATATATACACTGGCATCCGCGGTGTATATATGGATGTTAAGAAGGAAATTCCTACATCACTGCATTTCCTCAACCGTAAAGGAAACGTGTTCTATCCCGGGAACAAGAATGTGTGCTTTGTTTGCAAGATTGAAGGGCACCAGATGAATTCTTGCCCAAAGCGGAAACCTCGCAGGAAGCTCGAAAAACAACAAACGACGGATACGGAAAAACGTGACCCGGACGAAGCCCAAAGTGTTAGCAGCGTGGATACCTGTACATCATATGCGGGTGTTTTAGCCGGTGATGCTTCAGGGGATGCTATTGAGGTGTTCGATGAAGAAGTTATGGCAATCGATGAGACGACCCCGGACATGGAAGAAGAACAAGAAGCAGCAAGAGGAAGTCAGCTCGAAACCGAAAGCCATCCATTGTTCTTGATCGCGAAGAAATTGAAAACTGCTAATCAAACACAGAAAACGGAAGAAAGAAGAAAACTGCGGCCGCGAGAGAAAGTTAACACCAAACAACCGTCTTCTAGGAAAAAATGAACTAATTTTATAAACTCTTTTATTTCAAATTAATGAAAAACTGTAAGAAACAGCTCCGTAAAGCTAACGCGTTTGAGCCTTACAAATAAATTAATGGATAAAAAAAAAAACCAAAACATTCTAGTACATGTAGTGTTGCCATGTGGTACAATCCAGTAGTAGTGGTGTTGCCATGTGGTACACTGAAAAATTGCAATAACACGTGCGTCTCTAAAGTTTTCGAGCCGCTCCGTCTGTCACTTCGTTTGTGCTATTATCTCGGGTATGATACAATGATTTTGAATATGCTTACGAGTTTTTATTATTCTGATATACAAAATTTTCAACAAAATCCGAAAAAGATCTTAAAACTACATCTGCATCATTCGTGGAATCATATTCCAGGATCCTACAACAGTAAAATAACACACGGTATAACATGTTGCCTATGCGCCTGCCACAGGGCTGATTCTAACCCAAATTTCGGGAGTTTTAAAATAATGTGCAAGAAATTCAGTGCCAACATTTCAAAGGGGCGTAATTGCTTTTGTAAACAATGGCTTGAGCTATCGATTTCTTGCAAATAAGAGCCCATCCCTTCAAATTAACAATGCTAGCTGGTAAAGGAAACATTATTCTACTTGCTGGTGTCAATAATCTTCATGAGTATGCTCTTATTGTTTACAAATGCAATTACGTCCCTTTGAAATGTTGACACTGAATTTTATTTTTTTCACGTACACGGTAACTCGCAACAACTCAAACTTGAGTCGAACATGCTCATTTCAGTGGGAAGTATGACAAATCAAAAGTGAGTAGGCGTACTTTTACTCACTTTTGAGTAACCAACGTTCTCGCGCAGAGTGAGTCAACACCACGCTATGATTTTTACAGCCGTGAAGTTTCTTTTTTTTAATTGTTTGATAAAAAGTGGAAATTACCTGCTCCTGTCTTGGGCAACGACACTCATTCAGATGAATTCTATTTGACCATGTTTGCCTGTAAATAAAATGTAATTGAAGAGAGTTTTTTCAGTTTGTCGTCTTGACGAAAATTGAGTAAGGATAGAAAAAATAATATGGGATTCCTAATGGGATTGCATTGGATGCGAGGGTGCTTTAAATTGTCATGGGGATGCGTGCAACTGAAATGAAACAGTACGAAAGAAAAACATCGAAGTAGCCATTTTAGTCAATGCTCAGTGAAAAATAATGTTTGGATAGTGACAGCTGGACTACAAAAGCCCTCTACTAATAGAATGTATCGATTCCACGACGAAACTGCAAAAACCTTTAATTCTAAACACGCAAACGAAATTTGTGAAAGCCAGCAGAAGCGGTAGCAGTTACAGAAATAGCAGCATCGCGGATTCATGTAGCCGTTACCGAGGCTGGAAACCTCGGTCCGGTCATGATACTGTGATCTTCACAACCGATTTGCAATTATCCACAGATTAACTTAAAAATTCTACCCTGAATTTGAACGCACAAAAGTGACTTGGAGTGGAAGTCTAAAATCTCTTAGAGCGCTTTCTAAAACTATCTTTAATATTATCTGAAATGACTTGTTATCTCTGACATTCATTCTAAAATCTACTCAAAATTCCAAAAAAGTTTAGTCTGGTCCAAGAATCTTAAAACTTTTCAAAGCCCCAAAATATATTTTTTTTGAAAAATAGATGAAGTTATTTTTTTCCGATTTGTCATTTAAATTCCCGGCTTTTTCCTTATTTTCCGCTTCACTGCTCATCCCACACCTGCCCTATAAAATTCGATCGACTCTCCACACATGAGAGAGCGAGATATATCGTCGGATTCGTGCAATACTGGCACCACTCAAAATCTGTGAATTTTCACATTCAACGTTTGAAAATTTGGGGTTCAGTTTCAATTTTATGATTCTTTTCATTTCCATTGGACTGAATAGAGTTTGTTTCATTAATTCTTTCAAATTCAGATTAAAAAATAAACAGTTTAACGATTTACAAGTTTCTTATTTCAGATGTTCTCATTTGTCATTTTTTTTGTCTCCTCTATGACGCTTGATGAATTTGCCCCCGCGACAAATTATAGACGAGTGGTCCGTCATCTATTTTAATTTAAGCTCCCCCGGGAATTCAATCGAGAGATCACTTCATCCTTGGCCTTCAGCATAGATATACGTGGTGGTTACCTTCGTACTATTCATTCCCTAATTCATTTCCATCAGCTTCACCAGGACAATCGCCACCTTGAACGACTCAACGCATATAAATTTTTTTTAACACCTTGTTTATTATGGAGATCGTTAAAAAAACTGACAGTGCTTCGCGATCGACCTGAAAACTGCACGGCTTGCTTGATGATTTGTGTGCATGCAGAAGGGATAAGTTGGGAATAGAAAGGATAAATAGGATGGATTGAAATTTTGTGCACGTTGAAAATTTTAGGAGTAATTTGGGTAAAAATGGGATAATCCTGAAGTGTCGTCCCCCTGGGAAATTACCTGCTCCTGTCTTGGGCACGGTGGAGTCGCATAAGAGCAATCAATTTGGGGAAATCATAAAAAAAAAAAAACAATAAGATTGTATACACATGCAATGCATTTTAAACCGGGAATAGGGGCAACTATTTTCCAGAATGATCCAAATTCAGAATAATTAAATTTTAGTAGTAGTCTCAAATTGAAGGAAAAAAAAAACACATTATTCACCCACATCATCATCAACACGCTTTTCTTACAACAAATCAAACGAGTAGAATTTATTCCCACATTTAAACTTTAACATCCTAACGCTAACGTTCATATCACAACACTCCTCTTCATAGATAGCAGTAAAAATTTGCTGCAACGATGAACATTTTTCCTCCAAAATTGTCCGTTGATCTCCAAGGCACCAAAGGATACTGATGTGAAACGATGGATCCGCGTAGAACACCGGCAGTTTGTACTCCTTCATACAACTGTCCAATTTTTCAACCAATGAGCTGAGCGACCCATAACTGTGATCGGCTACCTTAACGGCTAGAAAAGTTCTTGTATTCTCTTCGTTGGTGTATATGGCTAGATCGGATAGAATTATCGGGAATCTGCAATAAATCTTTCAGTGTTAAATTATCGGTCGAGGTATTTTGAGCTTCAATATACCTTTTGCATTCGCCGATCGCTGAACGCACGTTTCCAACGAATGCCGCTATATTGTGATGTCTCAAAACAAATGTTTTGGTCAAGCTTAGATGAAGATTATCCACCCGGTTCAGATTCAGATTTAAGTCTTCGGAAGCTTTGTCGATTATTTGCTGTTGTAGATCATTAAACGCATCAATTTCGTTATCTTGAAAGAAACAGCTGAGTGAATATAAAAGTTACTCTGGTTTTAATGATATCACCTACAATCTATAAACACATAACTGGCCCAAATGCCTCGTTCGTGAGCGAACGATCTAACTCTGCCTTGATGGTGCGAGGGGTTGTCTTCTGGAGCCGGCGTGCTCGAGGTTTTCGCAAGTTGTAAAACTTCTCTGGAAGGAGGTAGTTTTCTGTGGAAATCGCTCTGAGGGTCATCATTTTCATCGTCGCCATCACTTTCCGAACTACTGTATTGTTGAATGTTTTGCATCTGTTCCCGTCCTGAAATGTTATTTACCTACAACGAGTTTAAATGTTTACTGTACTATGTTGTTGGTAATGTATAAAGTTTTCCAAGGTATGCTCATTGGCTGCAGATACGAGGTGACACATCAATGAGGTACAGAGAGAGGTGAAGCAGATCGTGAAATAGGGTTGTATTAGTAAACCAAAAAATCAACGTAAACGCAAGTAGTGACGTCACTACTTGCGTGTACTTGCGTGTATCGTACAGTGGTTGTGTGAGTGATTGCTTCACCTCGGTAATCCAGCTCATTGGTGACACATGACACATGCGCAAAATATAGTCGGCTTGTAGCCAGGACATGAACCTGTGCGAAGCGAAGCATGTAACTGTTTATTTACAAAGTGACAGTTACCGCAGTTCACGTAACAATTTCGTTGCCTAATTTAGTTGGATGATTTTAGTTTCAAGTAATAGCTTGCGTGGTTTACTGCCAAAATTGTTTTCAAATGACTTTCATTAAACAGCTTTTTGCTTCCATAGGGGAAACAGCCCTATCGTTGCGGTACGTCAGAAGCCTATTGTTGTGTATGGAGACCTCCATACATCACAATAGGCTTCTAACGCTGCTAACGTACCGCAACAATAGGGCTGTTTCCCCTAGTACGTTAAAAGTCCAACGTAAGGCGTGGTAAGGCAGCAAGCTATCATATCAACTAGCAACTGAGATAAAAGGGAGACACATTTTGCCCACTATGGACATTTTACTCCCCCCTTCCCGATAATTTATTTCTTATGTAGAACAAATTTAGGAGAATGTTATTCTCGATTTTTTCAGAGAACCGTATTTTAAACTCTATTCTCTATTCCATTCATTCCATTCTATTCAATTTTATATTATCTCAACTCGTTTCGATTTTGAATTGTAGGCGTACCAAATTTGTAGTAATCTTTTACAAAGAGAAAGTTGATTAAGAGAATCAATCAAAATCACTTGCACCTTTGCTTCCAAGTTTGGTTACAAGATTACAACTCTGGAGAGCATTTAGTGTGGTTGTTGGGGGCTTGTGGTTCTGAATATGGACAAACAAGCAGAGATAAATTCTATTCCAACTCTTTACTGATGTAAGCTTTATGGCCCTGAAAAGGGCCGTTTTATTGTAGAGGACATCTATGGCCACTTACGCTTGGCGTGTTTAGTGTAGGTGACAGCATCACGGACCTCATTTTCCAGGAACACCTTCAGCACACCTCGTAGATCAGACCGGAGATACGTTTGACACCACCACGGCGAGCTAGACGACCGATGGCGGTTATCTCGAAGAACTTTGCGATGACGCTTGGCGCCTCCTTTACCAGACCTTTTCCTCCTTTGCCACGACCAGTCAATTGTTGCTTGTTAGGTGTGAATGAGTGGACTAGCCAACACCTTCCTGTTGCTGCTATTGCTGTTCACCACGCCGTCCGAAGCCAAAATGAGCTTATGCCATAGTAGTAAAATTATGTTTATTTCTGTTGATTATGGTAGTACATTGATTTATCATTTTAATTGATTAGCCTACTTGGCTCTTCATCTTTGTTTAATTTGATATTCTAATTTAATATTTGCGTTTTTCAACTAGTTTACAGAATATCCCTTTGGGGATGTGTTTAATTTGAATTGAAAAAAGTGATAACCTACCTAACTACGAGTATAACTTAACCTAACGTGCTAGATCACGTATGATCTGATGATTTGATCTCTGAACCTTTCCAGGATGAATACTCTCCGTTCTTCTAATGTTTGAATTCCAGCCAGGAAGTGGATCTCAGAATTTCTAGTCCGCGGGGGACTGTTTAGGACCATCCTAAGGATCTTGTTCTGGATCCTTTGGAGTTTAAGGTGATGGCATTTTGCGCAACTCTCCCAGATTGGCATACCGTACTCGATTACAGGAAGGATGATTTGTTTGTAGACAGCAAGCTTATTTTTCAGGGACAGGGTTGACTTCCTGTTGATAAGTGGATACAACGATCTTATCAAGATGTTGCACTTGGTTTTTATTTTGTCAACGTGCTCCCTGAAAAGAAGCTTGCTGTCTAGTGTTAGCCCGAGGTACACGACCTCTTTGGACCATTCCACCACTGTGCCGTTCAGGCAGATCTTGTTATTCTCAGACGGAACAAGTCTAGGAGATTTAGAGTGTGGAAAGATAATGACCTGGGTCTTTGCCGCGTTGATACGGATCTTCCAGCTGTTGAAATATTCAGACAGAACGTCCAGGCCTCTCTGAAGTTTGGCAGTCAGAGCTCCGATGACCCTACCCTTGTAGACGATGGATGTGTCATCTGCGAACAGAGACAACGATCCACCATCAGGGAGAGCCAGCATATCGGAGGTGAACAGGTTGAATAGGATGGGGCCAAGAATGCTTCTTTGTGGAACCCCGGCACCGATGTTGAAAGCATCCGATGACATGCCATTCAGAGAGACTCGGAACGTCCTGTCTGATAGATAGTTGTTTATGATCTTCACTAGGAAGATTGGAAGACCGTACTGCTGCAATTTGAACACCAGGCCATCATGCCAGACATTGTCGAATGCTTTTTCAACGTCCAACAACGCCATGGCAGATGTTTTCGAAACATACTTGTTCCGTCTGAGAATGTTTGTTACTCGAGTCAGCTGGTGGACGGTCGAACGACCTTTCCGAAAACCAAACTGTTCCTCGAGTAACAAGTTGTTTTCATCGGCAGATGTTAGGAGCCAGTAGTACAGTGCTCTTTCGAACAGTTTTGATAACCCTGAGAGAAGGCTGATTGGTCGATAACTTGAAGGAGAGGACGGATCCTTCCCAGGTTTCCGGATGGGTATGACTTTAGCTGACTTCCAACACGAGGGGAAGTAGCCAAGCCTGAGGCACTGATTAAAAATCAGTGGTTGGTTGTAGATGGTTGTAGAATCTGGAACTCAAGTGTTTGAGTTCCAGATTCAGGATGTTGTCGAAACCTGGGGCCTTCATGTTTTTAGATGATTTGATATAGGCCAACAGTTCGTCAGCCGTAATCTCGGATTCCTCTGGAAAAATGTTAGGAATCTGAAGAAGATTGGTTGCATTTTCAGCAACCTCAGATTCATGAGGGCTGACGATGTTTTGTCCGAGATTATGGGAGCTGACGAAGTGTTGACCTATCGCAGCAGCCTTCTCTTCAGGAGTTTTCAGATGAACCACTGGGTCGCCGGGACGATCCAGTGGGGTCAGTGGGGAATGGGCCTATGCTTGTTTTTAAGAATTTTTGTAAGTTTCCAGAAGGGCTTAGCACAATCTGGGAGAGAGCGGATCTTACTAGCAAAATCGTTATTTCTGAGATCCACCATCCTGGCCTGAATGATCTTTGTTAATCGATTACAATTGGTCTTCAAGTTAGGCAGGCCAGTACGCTGGTACCATAGAGGTAACTCTAAGACCACTGGGTCCCGAAGAAAATCATTATTATTTTTGGCTCACTCAGTACCAGAACAACGGTCCCAAGCAGTCCCAAGCTATTTCACTCACCCCTGCATGTTCTGCATGAATCCACACACCCCTGATGTTATCTGTCAAACTTTCATAGCGAATCAAAACAAACATAGTGTAGTAATAGAATTTCAACTAGAATAGGGTACGTTAATCGTTTGCTTGGGACCAATAGGCTACTAAAGTGGTGAGCCAATTTAAAATCGTTAGTTTCGTATTGATTGTTGCTGGTACTGCCTACGAATGGTGTTACGGAGTCTAATGAGATCTTTGGTAGGGCTGTCAAGGTTCAGAGTATTACTCACCTGTCTGGATACTGGCACGTGTTGTTCCCTGGCCCGGGAAATCGCCTCCTTGATGGTTTGTAGACACCGGTCAACATCTTCCGACGTCCCCGGTTGGACATCGTAGTCGATGGTTGTGTCGACGCAGTGTTGATATTGCGCCCAGTTGACTCGATGGTAGTTGCGCCGGGAAGCTTCGAATCGGTTTACCGAGGATCCAACTTCGGCCACCAACGGGTAGAGGTCCGAGGTCAGCTCCTGGAATGCCACAGGTTGCGAGACGTTGTGTCCCATGTTGCTTACGAAGATGTCGATGGTCGCATGGACCCCAGACCGACTCAACCGGGTGGGAGAGTCCGGGGCCAAGATGGTATAGTGGCCCTCTTGCAGGTCTTCATTGAGGATGATGCCGTTTCTATTGCTCCGACCGTTGCCCCAAGCTTGATGTTTTGCGTTCAGATCGCCAGCGATGATAAAGTTCCCGCTCCTCCGGGTGAGTTTGATGATGTCTTTGCGGAGGGCCACTGACGACCCTTCCCTGATGTTGGTTTGCTTGGGGCAGTAGGCCGCGATGATCGTGATTGGGCCAAGTGATGTGCTCACCTCCACTCCGATGGCTTCAATTGTTTTCAGCTGGAAGTTTGGTAGCAGCCGGCAACTGATGTTCCGTCTTGCAGCGATGGCCACTCCTCCACCTCCAGAGCAGGTGCGATCAAGTCTGACGAGCCGGAAGTCGGGTAGGAATACGTTCAGTTCGGGGTTCAGATGCGTCTCGGTGATGATAGCAATGTCGACCTCCTTGGCGTTGAGGAAATCGAGTAGCTCTCTATGCTTGTTCGTCAGTGAGCAAGCGTTCCAATTTGCAATTTTTATAGCTTCACGGTCCATACTTGGTGACGAGTGACAAGGCAGCATGAAGCTGTTCAGATCGAGTCTTGCAGGTACGCATGATGATGATGACCTCGGCCACGAGCGTCACAAGTTCCTCCGAGGTGAACGGATAATCGTCGACAGATTCACCTGAGACAGCACCAGCGTATGATAAACAAGGGGCGGTGGATGAACCTGGAATTGGCTGGGCCGCAGCAACAGCGAGACGATGCTGAACTGTCCGACTGTTGGGAACCATTTGGATACTCGCGGGATTGGCTTGTTGGTTGTTGAGCGGAAGCGGGGCTAGGTTCGGAACATGTCGACGGGGCTGGAGAGCTGGGTACTGGACTTCCGTTAGTACAGGAAGCGAACGATGATTACGAAGGCGACCGAGCTGGTTGTTGATTGTGGCCTTCCGACGGATATTATTGAACTCCACTCGCTTGGGACATCCGCGATTGGAGGCTTGGTGGTTTCCACCGCAGTTGACACACGTTGGCTCGATGTCATCGACTTGCTCACAGGACGCAGTTGAGTGAGTTCCTGCACACTTGCCGCAGTTTGTCTTCATGTGGCAGTTTTTGGTGCCATGGCCATATGAGAGGCAGTTCATACACTGCGTTACATCACGATGTTGGGGTTTGTAATGCTCCCAACTGATGATGACCTGAAACAGGTCCCGGATTTTGGATCTCAGAGCCGCAAGACTGGTGGATCCCTTCGAGAAATGCACCAGGAACAACTGATCACGGAAGCTGATGTTTTGGTTGGGACGCCGGTTCATCTGGAACACGGCCTCAGGTTGGAGCCCAAGCCGCTCCAGCTCGGACTTCACCGCAGCAGCCTCGAACGACTGTAATCCACGCAAAACCACCTCCAGTGGCTTGCTCGATGGCAGATCATGCGTGAAGAAGTCCACGTTGTTGTTTTTCAGGAAACTTCCTATTTGTTTGTACTCCTCCAGGCTGGAGCACATGATTTTGGTACCGATGCTGCAAAGCTTGAAGCGAGGCAGCAGCTTGGCAACATCCTTCACCGGCGTGAAAAGCGGGGGAATCCGCTCTCTTCTTGCAATGGGAACGGCGTCACCATCGCCATTTTCTTCCGGGAGTACTGCATACTGGTTGGCTTGCAGTACTCGTTTTCCGGCGTCATCCTGCGACGCGCTGGGCTTGATTAGCACCTTCTTTGAAGGGCCCACTGCTGGCTCATTGGCACGTTTACGCACCATTTGTTTCGTGTTTGCAAGTTCAATTAAACTTGCCAGAACGCGAGAAGGTGGCGACACTTCCACGGCGCAACGCGACAGCACAAAACGAAACAAAATTGAATCGAGAACTCGAGCGAAAATACGGACTGAACAGCTCGACAGTCGAGCAAAGAATGATGAGCGATGGGCTTATGCCATACAGCAGCGCTCTTTTACATCTTTTCAGGTTAAAGCAGAATGATGTGCAACCAAGTGGTATAAAAGCTACAAAGACTCCTCCTAGTTTGCTATCAAGTAGCGACACTGGTTCCTTTCATTTTGCGTAGGTTTGCCAATGGCAACACTTTGAAAATTAGCGGCGGCGTTGGTGAAGTGGTAAGCGTAATTACCTCTCATCCCAG
This sequence comes from Ochlerotatus camptorhynchus, assembly GCF_037179485.1. NCBI lineage: Eukaryota > Metazoa > Arthropoda > Insecta > Diptera > Culicidae > Ochlerotatus > Ochlerotatus camptorhynchus. The sequence continues at coordinate 2,967,180 of NW_027040498.1, read as the reverse complement.
CAGGCCTGGGTTCAATCTCAGTCGCACCGGCATGTTCTGAGGCATATCATCTCTGATCCCACCTTCCTTTGGGAAGTAAAGCCGTTGGTCCCCTGTTCATGAGTTGATGGGTCGATTGGTAGGGTCCAGGTGTGGGAGTGCCTCCCTGGCGTCGGTAGCATTGGAGCTCAGTACGGAAAACAAATATCGCGTCACTTTTCAATAGGTCCTATCTACATTGATCGATTCTCTTCATCGACTCGTAATAACTCGGCTTCACAAATGTTTCCTGCCGTCTTCGTCGAATTAGATGCTAGATTGTTGCTTCTTCCATCGAAAATACCGGCCGTGGCGATTCAAAGTTGATCAAGGTCGATCAAAATAATTTGTACCCCTGCTTCCAGTTTGATTACATGAGCATTTTGTGTGGTCGTTGGTTCTGAATATGGACAAACAGGCAGATGAATTCTATTCCTATTCTTTACTGTAATAAGCTTGGTGGCCCTTAAAAGAGCCGTTTTGTTGCCTAAGTTGGTGATGATTTAACCTCCGAAACCAAACAGAGTGCGTCTCTGTCACTTCAAAACGTAGATGACATCCATGGCCGCTAATGCTTGGCGTGTTTATTGTAGGTGAAAGCATCACGGATCTCATTTTTCAGGAACACCTTCAGCACACCAGCAATCAGACCGGAGATACGTCAGACACCGACACGGCGAGCCAGACGACGGACGACGGATGGTAGTTATCTCGAAGAATTTGCGTTTGGTTCTGAATATGGCGATGAGTGTGCAAAATATTACGCAATTCCATCCTCCCTATTCGCACGCGCCCGAGGATTAGAGGCGAATGCCACTTCGACTTGTTTCCAGTGATGCCACATTTTTTCGATTTTCAATCTGTATTTTCATCGCAAAAAATCTTTTTAATCTGTATCTGACTGACAAAAATATGTTAACAAATCTGTAAAATTTCTTTATTATAGTCTTTGGAAGGACTTCCCAAGTAACCAAAAGTTCCGCATTCAACGATTAAAATCACTTTCAAGTTCCGTAAAGTTCAAATAAAGTTCCGACCGAACCTTCAAGTTCCATAAAGTTCAAATAAAGTTCCGACAGAACTTTCAAGTTCCATAAAGTTCAAATAAAGTTCCAACCGAACCATCAAGTTCCATAAAGTTCAAATAAAGTTCCGACCGAACTTTCAAGTTCCATAAAGTTCACATATAGTTCCAACAGAACTTTCAAGTTCCATAAAGTTCAAATAAAGTTCCGACAGAAGTTCCATAAAGTTCAAATAAAGTTCCGACAGAACTTTCAAGTTTCATAAAGTTCAAATAAAGTTCCAACCAAACCTTCCAGTTCCATAAAGTTCAAATAAAGTTCCGACCGAACTTTCAAGTTCCATAAAGTTCACATATAGTTCCAACAGAACTTTCAAGTTCCATAAAGTTCAAATAAAGTTCCGACAGAAGTTCCATAAAGTTCAAATAAAGTTCCGACAGAACTTTCAAGTTCCATAAAGTTCAAATAAAGTTCCGACAGAACTTTCAAGTTCCATAAAGTTCAAATAAAGTTCCGACCGAACCTTCAAGATCCATAAAGTTCAAATAAAGTTCCGACAGAACTTTTTAAGTTCCATAAAGTTCAAATAAAGTTCCGACAGAACTTTCAAGCCACATGAAACAATCCGCACAAGTCTTTATTAGTAACAAAATTTAATGTACGTAAATATTAAATGATCAGTGGCCCGAATAAATCATAATTCTTATATATTCTGTTAAAACATAAAAAAAAATTAAAAAGTAATTTCCTGGATTCGAACCCGTGTATTCGGCATGCGATCTACTAACGCTAACCACTGCGCCACAAATGTGTTGGAATACCATGCGGGCAAATACCAATTTCAAATTCATCAAGGTATTGTGTTTCGTATGCAAGTCAGTCAGCTGGCACTGAAAACTCCAACAGTAGGCGGGACAACAGCTCGCTTTAATATATTTCAGATGACGCAGCGGTTCATGCTGGGGCTCTCACGCAGAAGGACTGGGTTTAATTCTTCAAACAGCTCCAAAACTACTAATGCTGATAAATCATTAAACATAAATAACCTGCCTTTAGAAATAACTTTCATAAAAGTGCGAACTAAACATAGAATTGGTTTAGAGGGCAAAAACCCTTTTTAATTTATTTTCTAAAAGTTCCGTTCAAGTTCCGCCAGAAGCTGCTTAGAATTCTCTTCAATTATGATACCGGAACTTTCAAGTTCTTATAACGACTTAAAAATGAGGCTGCTTAGAATTCTAAAGACCATCACTAACTAAGCTGCTTAAGCCACAAATGGCCTTTTATCAGAACTTTTGGTTACTTGGGTTTGTTCAATGTTTATAATCTTGAAAAATTACTAATGGTTGCTTTCTAAGGAATTTGTCTATTTGAAAAATCTCCAAATCCTACAAAAATTTTGTTAAGTGATGTGTATCTTTTCTATAGATTGAAAATATAAAACATTAAGTTCCAGTTGTGAGAGGCGAATCTGTTTCCGGCTGAAGATTTTCTTAATGAAGTAACTGTCACAATTTCTAGAATTTTTTTTTTGTATGTCTGTAATTACGTAAACCTTTATCTGGACATTTGTTTTTTTTTCAACTCCGTAATTTTTCAATCAGTTTTAACACAAAACTTTTACTGAAAGTTTAGTCGAATTGTATGCAATATTCCAAGGGGTGTTCAACTCTGCACACCTTAATTCGTGCCGAGTTATTTGTTGTGTCAAAAGCTGTGCCAAGCGGTCTGCCGAACGTACCGATCAAGTACAATTAAAGTATGCTTATCAAGGTGTTTGGCAACCCTGAAAGTTATGACTTTTGTAATTTTGTTCACATTCTCAATTTCTCTGATGGATCATGCTAGACATTCACCTCCATTCTCATTAGATCGTTAGCGGGTCGGGAGGTGAAAGAGGAACTGCAAACCATCAAACCAATACGGTGTTCAAGCATAGTTCATTCCCACGCTTGGAGCAACATCATCGAACCAGTTTTAAATCATCTGATCGACTCAGAAGTGTGTGTCCTCAAAGATATGACCAAAGTCTATCGTATCGCTGATTATGATGCCTTCCCCTGAAGAACTGTCATACGTTGAAAATAGGATTGTCAGCCACCACAGACTTCAGCGGAAGCACTTTATCAGGCGCCTTAGATCTGTATAGAACTCGAGAAGATTCCGCACAATCCAGTCAGCTCCACACAGATGACAAACGTGGGCGATTCGTGATTCAAGAGCCTATAGCATTACAGATACAGCTTTCAATATTCTATGGATATCGCTTTAAAGTCCTGTGGTTGTCCTATCAAAGACCACACTAATTAAGACTAATGACTGACAAGAATATCCGAGGAAAACGCAGGAAAAAATGTGAAAATTTCCGTCCTGAAGATACTCGGTAAGACCGGGAGCCAAATCTGGCCGCCCCTAGGATAAGCTTGCTTTCTTCTTTATTGTTCATTATGCATAAAACAATTGTTGATGTACCTCAACTATCGCAGAAGATATTGCTCTGATCCTGCGTTGTACGCTTCGAGATTGGATACACACGACAGTTTCAAATTTTATTGTCAAAAATAAGAAGTGTGTTCGGGAATAAAGCCTCCAATGTAGGTGTTCTGCCATCCCTGTTGTATAGTTGGGATCCATTTGCTTGATATTGATAAAATTACTGGTGTGGCCGTTCGAATTTATCATCAAAGGCAACCATCGGACATTTTTCACAATGATTTCATCCTCAATCGAAAACGTATCGTCTCTAGAGGATACCCGTTTCCACCGTCTTGACTGAAGTATCGACAATACGTTCTGGACCGGCCATGGTGTACATAGATGAACTCGACTGAAGGCCCCGATAGAAGCTGTTCTAGATGAAAATACGATCCGCTGTGATTTTTGCTGTGATTCGGAAGAGACGGACTTAGTTTTGCTAGGTTTGAAGAGATTCACGATTCTGACAATACTTACAGATTTTTTCGAATGATCCCCAACACCAGTGGGTATCCGTTTGTCGTTTGCAACTTCTTGATTGAATCCTTGTATCACCAGTTTTATGTATGACATTCTCCCACTAGTTTCGTTTGTGAGTAAACAAAGTATTGACCCGAGTAGTAAACCTTAGAAACGATTGGCAAAATGTCAACTCTCAACAGTGGTGCCGTTTTATATTATATTGTTCGTGTCTTCTTTGTCAAAGTGTGCCTTAATGTGCCGAACAATGAGTCATACTGTGTTTCGGCACAGTGTGCAGATTTGATTGCTTCTTGCAATATTCTTTATTTCTGAAATTTTGTTAATCAAATATCAAAATACCCAGTTGACTCTTCGACAACTAGAAACGGAAACTACTATTTCGTCCAACGAGAAATAAGAGCATTTGAACATCAGAAGTCCATTCAAAAGATTCTAAGTCCATTCGAAGCTAAAGCAATGATAATTTATTTAGTGAAAAAGACGATTTGGGTTTGATGCTCAGATTTGATTCAAGCTGTTCAATAGTAAGAAAATATTAGTATTCGGAATTAAAAAAATATAAAAAATAGTATAACATATTTTCCCCTTATTTGAAAAATCTGAAAAATCTGTATATTTTTGAAAAATCTGTAATCTTTATATACAGATATCTGTATCAAAATATTGACAAACATCTGTATGATTACAGATAAATCTGTATATGTGGCATCACTGCTTGTTTCGTCTACTTACTACTCTCTGACGACTGTGCTGGGGAAGCAGCATATGCATGTAGGTAATTGGTGGATTTGTTAGTTAATTCGACGCTTTTGGACAATGCTGGACATTTACCAGTTTTCAATACCCAACAAACAATTTGAGTTGATCAACAGCTGAGTAAGCCATTTTTTAGCCGAAGAATCTTATTTTTGCCTGAATAAGCTCTTATTAAACATTCAATGTTTGTTGGGTAGTTTCTTGTTAAAAATCAACATTCGAAAGCATTGTTATCCATGCGTAGTCATATTTCTGATCGATTGGTGATAAAATTATTGAAATTGGACCAGGGGCAGCTGAGTTATTAACGTTCAAAATCTTTCTTAATTTGTTACATGTTCCATTTTCTGTTTTCACAAAGTGTACCCCCATATAGAAATCAAAGACGTAGTCCTACATCAATACTGAATTGCTAAAGAAGGAACAATTTATAAACACTTAGATATATACCATAACAATTAAAGGCTGGTCAGTAACTGTAGTAGCCGGAGCACCTAGGTTAAAATGAAATGTAATTTATTTTGAATTTGGAACAAATAAAGAGTTGAAAAATTGATTCAGAAGCTGTTGCGCCTTTAGAAGCTTAAACTAATTTTGATTAGTTTATTGCCTGAAAACCTCTTAAATAAAGTTAAAAAAAAATCCAATAACTTCCCATGAGTAACAAACAAAATGAACATCTCTCGGTTAGAGAACTTTCTTCTCGAGACATTTTCCCGTCGATCGACCGATGTGTGCCGATGAGAAGATGTATACAGAGTGAAGGGCAAGAGAGAAGCGAAGTGCGCCCCATTATGGACGAGTGCATCTTGCACCGCACAGAAGTAGAGTGCATCGTAAACCGACCTCGGCGAGAGTGCAGAGTGGGAAATTTCCCTCTCGCAACTCCCAACCAAGCTCCAAGCTCCAACAGCACCAGAACCGAAAGCAAGAGAAAATCCGAGCGAGTAAGAGCGGGAGAGAGTGCTCCACTGACTCACTGACTGTGGCCGTCGTCCGTTGAATGCCTGGAGCGCGGCGGTGGCGACGACGACGACGACGGTGGGTCGCAGATCAAGTTTCTGGTCGCTCGCTGTCGTCGGTCGGTCGGTTGGGATTGGAGCTCGAATTAAAGCTCCCCAATAACTGTATCGTTAGTATTGTGGAGTACGCGGCATCGTTCGGTCGGGCTTTGAACAGAGTTATTACTCCCTCCGGGATTTGTACGATATTCGCGCGCGGTGGTTCATTTTTTGGTCTCACCCGTAGAGTTCTCTGAGCTGAGGTTTTGAAGTTTTTGAGCGGGTGGAGAAAGGTGGTGGGCTTGTAAGCTCTTCGGTCGCGTCGTGGTGTGTTATTTTTTTTTTTACGTATTTCTGTGAAGGAACCCACCCGTAAGAGTGCGAAGTAGTGAGTGGAGTCGTTGCACCAATCCGGTTGTCATATGTTTTGTGTGTTGTTCCCGGTTGTTTCACGAGGGCAACCGGTCGCGTGGTGGTGGTGATGGTGTGTGTCGTCATACTTTCCATGAATGGAAGAGGGTACGCGCGGGTTGAAATGCCAACGGCGACGGTCTGAATAGTTTCTGCAAATAGCGATACCCCGAGGAAAGTCTGGAATAAGAGTTGCTTGGTGCGGTCATTTGGCCTGGAGAGATAGAGTGGAATATCGATTCACACGGTGGCGGCGGTTTGAAGATCTGTTAGATTCATTAGGAGTGTGTAGTCAGCGTCAGCGGGGTTCGTGGGAGTCGTGTCACGGTGCGGTGGAGCGACGGAGGACAGACAGACAAGCGAAAACAGAAGAAGAATTTGTTGTTGGATTTTCGCCGCTGCGGAGAAGCAGTCAACGTAGAAAAGCCTGAGCATAAGAGTTAGTGAGTAGCGGTGAGAGTCACGAGAACATCCGTGCAGTTATGATGGCAGGGGACACCTGGAGCATTGTACCACCGGGTTTTCGTCATGCCAAGTGAGAGAAAGCAGTTTTGCTAAATGGATAAGCTGTATACTGCAGAAATATTGAAACCACGGAAGGCGGAAGTTAATCAAACGTCCAACTTTCTATCGTCGTTAATGGGGGATACCTAAAAATAGAGGATAAACTCGTGCTCTAGTTGGACGGAAAGAATCTCAAAACAAAAGTGTCAAAACGCGTTGATCCATTTATCGCACCCATGTAAATGAGTTCGAATCGGATGGAAAGTACGTAGAAATACGGTCGTTTTGGGTGAAGAATTCCACCATTTGTGAACATATGTTTTAGTGATCTTCTGCAGTGGGGAGCTAGTCGGCCACTCGATCGTTCTCTGCACCCACTTTTTTGTTTTTGTTTTGCTTCGTTTCCACGCGAGTCTCGCGGCGCGGTTCAACACATGGTGCGCGCCTCTGAATAGTTACGAAACCACGCCGTCGCCGTCGCCTTGACGAACGAATAGTGGACGGTAGGCGAAAAAGCGAGCAAAACACGCAAAAAGCACACTCAAGGTTGTTGGGAGGAAAACAAATAGCAAACAAAAAAGAAGAAAATTTCCACGAAAAGTTGTTGTTGAAAAAGAGGAAAAAGAAGAAGCAGAAGAAGGAGCAATTGCAATAGAAAGCGAATAAACGATTCGCGAGAAGAAACGTGCAAAAGTGAGTGACGTGTGACGCCTTGTAAGTGCGACGAAACCAGAGAAGCATCCAGCATCAGCAGTAGAATAAGGAAACGTGTTGGTCTGCTGCAGTCAGCAGTTGCGTCGATCTTCTGCTGTCAGTGTGTTTGTGTGCCGGTGTGTGTGTGCGTGTGGATTCATGTGGAAAATCGAGATCTTTGGCGATTGCAAATAAGGGAAAAAAGAAGTCGAAGATATTGTGTTACGACGGCCGCCGCTGGGTGGCACAGCAGCAGCAGCAGCAGCAGTACTCACGAGTCAAAGTTGGATTAATTTTCTTCGGTGTGCGGTTTTCCCTCCACCCCGGTTCGGTGTTGCAGCAGAGTGTACAATACACGCGAATAGAGTGTGCTCAGGTAAGTGAGAAGCATTGGGGATCTGGCTGCGGTTCACAGCCAGTAGTGTATCGAAATGCTGCGGTTGTGAATTGAGAAGAATAGAGAGGGGTGAGGAGCAATGTGCTATTAAATTCATTATTGATTGTTTGGCAATTCGGTCGGCGGGCGGGGCGGTTGAAGTTTACAATAATTTGTTTAGCCTTTTTTTGCATGCGTTGCGTAGATGAGGATGAAAATTGGAGGCCTTGAATTTGAATGTTGATCAGTGATGTAATTCTATATGCGTCGAACATGAAATCAGGGGTTGGATTTTGGATTTTTCGAGAATGAATCGAGAATCCAACACGCAAAACAAATTTGGCTCACATCCAATGTAAGGTTGGATTTATTACATCCTCTGCATATGTGTCATATAACATGAAGAGTTTGATAATGCTGATAGTGGGGATATTTGTAAAAAAAATGCAATCTTTTTCCTAAATGTATATAAGAAATCCGATGATGTTCTCAATTTAAACTAGTTTTCCTACCTGTCTGAATACAAAAATAATGTATCAGTTGAACATATAACTGTTCAAAAATTTTTGAAGGCGTTCGAAGGTCTTGATGCTAGCATACGACTGGATCCTGATGGAATACCTCCATTATTACTTAAAAAGACTAGCAACTACTTTCGTAAAACCATTGTTTATTTTGTCACTAAATTCAAGCGATTTTCCATTAGTTTGAAAGAAATTAAGCCCAATATTTAAATCTAGTAAATGGTCAGATATTAAAAATGATAGAGGTATTGCAATTATATCATGCATTCCTAAAATGTTTGAAGCAATTGTTAGTGAGAAAATATTCAACCAGGTTTAACATTGCATTTCAAATAATCAACATGTTTTTTTTTCAAAAGTCGGTTAACATTTTTCTTTTAAATCTTTATTAAGGAGACTTTCAGAGCGGCGCCGGTGGTGTAGTGGTAAGCGTGATAACCTCTCACCCCAGCAGGCCTGGGTTCAATCCCAGTCGGCGCCGCCGGGATGTTCTGAGGCATAACATCTCTGATCACGCCTTCCTTCGGATGGGAAGTAAAGCCGTTGGTCCCCGGTTCATGAGCTGATGGATCGATCCTGGCACGTCGGTAGCATTGGTGCTCAGCACGGAAAACAAGATCGACGAAAAAAAAACAAACCAAAGGAAAAAAAAAAATTGGCTCACTTCTTAACTAGCCTATTGGTCCCAAGCAAATAGATTAACGTACCCCATTCTAGTCGAAATTCTAGTACTACAAATGTTTGTTTTGATTCGCTATGAATTTTTGACAGATAAAATGAGGGGCTCGTGGATTTTCCTATGTTTCGAGGGGTGCATCGATTAGCTTGGGACCGAAGATAGTACCAGAGCTGAGCCAAAAAGTCGAGCTCGTTTCTTCGGGACCTTCTGGTCTTAGAGTTACCTCTATGCACAGTGGTTTAAAAGTGCAAATTCGTGAACTTAATTGTTTTCTGAGATGTACGTACGTTTTAGCATTAAGGTGTCTTCAGAAAATTTTCATAGTTCTGGATTCCGCACCTTTTGGAATGTTCACCTTAACTTTTATAAGGTGCAACTGCACTTCAAACAACAAACTTTTTTATATTAACAGATATCGAGATGATGTCTTGTACACATTTGTAGGGCTTTCAATTTCAAGAAACTTTGCTGAAGACATCAAGTTGCCATGACTTCATTGTATGAAGATATAAGAGATTATTTGCCAGTTGCACCTTAAAATCAGTTGTTTGAGTTTTTCTATGTCTTATTCACGTTGTATCTCTTTGGTGTATTCTGCAAAGTTTTAGATAATATTTAAACACACAACTTTTCTCAAGACACCAAAGTGCTATGATTTGATTGGCGAGAGATATAGTGATTTTTAAGCAAAAAATCACCCTTTTTCAAAAAGCTATAACTAAGCTGACCGCAAATTGCCGCACTTGCAACAAGTTTCATTTGAAAGCTCAAAATTTGTACTTGAAATGTTGTGGAGATCATTAGTATCCGTTAGTATCCTGGAAACTGTGGTGGATTTTAGAAAACAAAGATTTAAGATTTTTGTATGGGGCTATTCAAGTAAAAACGATATTTTGCTAACTAACAATGGTCTTGATTTTTTGTTTAATTTCTAGTTTGTTTTTACTTATTTTAAACTAACTTAAAAGTAAAATAACATGTTAAACTAATCCAAACATAAAACCAAAGTAACAATTAAAAATTTCTGATAAACAAATTAAACTTCAAAATCATCTGAAACATCATGTTCATCCTCCGAATCCATTTCTTCTCCATTATCTAAGCTCAACAAGAACTTTGCGTCTTGAGACAAATTTTTTGTCTCCTTTTTGGGGCTTTTCCGCATGTTTGAGATTAGTGGATCTGAAGACACTAGCAAACGGCGAATCAAATCAAGATTCAAGATCGTTCTGGAACATTTTCTAGTGTGGTCTCGGCGGTATCGTTTGAGGTCTTTATTCCTCGATTCCTGTGCTTCTTCGGAAAGCTGTCCGATAGGAACCGTGAAATGATTGATGACCTGGGCACCATGAATCAGGATTTTATGCACTGAAGCTGGCATGTAGTACCAGGGGTATAGGTCCACTAGATACTTTGCTGTTTCAATGCAATAACTAGTATTCCATTTTATTACCTGTAATATGGTACCACATCGTTCCAGTGCTGTCACATCCAGTCCAGTTATTGCAGCTGTTTTCTTGGGATCGGAAAAGAAACGTCGGGCAGTATTGCCGTCGTTGGACGTTCCAGATCCTCCAGGCTTAGGCTTGTCAACAATCAGGCCAGTTTCCACTTTGAACCGTTTTTGGATTTGATTCTTTCTTATCTTCATGGCTTGAACATTCTGTCCTCTTACCTGCCATTTTTTAATTTCAAGTCGGTAAGACAAGTGAAGAAAGTATTCCATAAAGCTATAAAATATTGATATTGTATCAAACCATAATACTTAACACTTAATTTTAATAAATCTCACCGGATCCAGGCATGCAAAGTTGAAAGCCCAAACTGGAAAGCATCGCTGTTCTCCACGCGTTCAGTTACTGAATCAAGATTGTTCATCAATTTCGGGGTTGCATTACAAATATAGCAAGTTTGTGACGATTTGTTGCCCGTAACAGCATTGCAGACCTTTCCGTCTACCATTGTCAAAACCATCTCATAGCGCACAATAATGGTACGGCCTTCTACCGTAATTACTGTTGGAACAAGCTGGTCAATCTGATTCTCTATATGTTTCTTCTCGTTGATTGATACTTCCGTAGTTTCACTCACGAGCCGAATCCTCACAGGTCTAAAGAATCGGGTTGATGATGGTCGGGGATTTTGGAACAAAACTTTTCCGTTTACATCTGCCTTAATAGGAACTAAGGAAGTAATAAACATATTTGAATCACTAGATTCTCCGTCGTCATTCTCAAATTTTTGTTTGTACTCCGCATGTCCGCTGCTGCCATCGAATCCCCATTTTACCAAAAGGACAACCTGAGGAAAATAAATTATTGGTTCAAAGTCTCTATAATGAAAATAAAAAAGGTACAACCTGCTTGAGCTCGTCATCTGAAAAATCTTCAAGATGCTCCTTGTTTGCCAAAACAATCCTACTTGAGGTATGGTCCAAAAGCTTTTGAAGATTTACTTCGGCATTTTTTTCATCAACCATAATAAATTGATCTTCCGGATAGCACTGTTTCTTGGCATTGAATTTTGTTGTACGACGGGTAAATATTCACGTTTCTCAGTTTTGCTTCTCCTTGGATTTTGAGGTATTGTGACTTGGTCAAGTTGGCATCTATGATCATTGCTAGTGCTTCCAGGTCAGAATACTGTAAGGGCTGCTTCTCCTGAGAATTTCTCCACGAAACAAGTATCTTTGATGCTCGGGTAGGGGTTGTCATTGTTGCTTCCTTCACTACTTTTGCCGCATCTACGGATCCACCTTCACGCAACTTCATTTGAGTAGCGTAAGTCAAGTTGCTAACGGAATGACCCCGTCTTAGATACGCAGTCTTTCGGCGTTTTACAGCATCAGAACTATCTCGGAAAGGTGTCGTTGTTCTACCTCGGCTTGTTGAAGGAAGTTCAGAGAGCAAGAGAGTGGGAAGATTGAAGGGTTTTTCGAAGTAGCGGATATTGCATTTGATCATTTTTGTCTCGGATCGGTGGAACTTGCGATAAAGCTTTTTAAAATATTTGCCAATCGGTAACAGAGCCTTCTCCACATCATCTCTATTTAAATCGGACTCGTCAATGTTGTACGCTTTATACACTTCTTGACTCATTTTTTGAACTGTTTCAATTTCATTTCCTTGGGTTTCCTTCCAGAGTTGCAGCAACTTACGCTTATCAATTTTAACTGAACAAAAAAGTTAGCATGTTCCTTCAATGTTTCACAATTTTCAATAAATTTTACGAAGATTAAAATCAATACCTGATGAATAATTGGACATTTTCGATGGATGTTTCTTGAAAACGATGTTCTGATCTTCTCTTGGTCCTTGAAATGCAGTAACAGGTCTTACGACAGCAGCCGACAAACTATATTTTTTTTCAAATAAAATATATAGTTTGCTTTGATCATTTTTCCTCCTTAAAAACAAATTACAGTCGAATATCCCTAGCTCGATATCAAAGGGTCCATTGTGTAAGAGAGGATGTCAAAATCTTTTTGTATTAAAAACATCACTTTTAAATTCGGTGTTATGTTTTGATTAATCTTACATGTTATTTTACTTTTAAGTTGCTTTAGAATAATAAAAAACAAACTAGAAATTAAACAAAAAAAAAATCGAGACCATTGTTAGATAGCAAAATATCGTTTTTACTTGAATAGCCCCATACAAAAATCTTAAATCTTTGTTTACTAAAATCCACCACAGTTTCCAGGATACTAACGGATACTAATGATCTCCACAACATTTCAAGTACAAATTCTGAGCTTTCAAATGAAACTTGTTGCAAGTGCGGCAATTTGCGGCCAGCTTAGTTATAGCTTTTTGAAAAAGGGTGATTTTTTGCTTAAAAATCACTGTATCTCTCGCCAATCAAATCATAGCACTTTGGTGTCTTGAGAAAAGTTGTGTGTTTAAATATTATCTAAAACTTTGCAGAATACACCAAAGAGATACAACGTGAATAAGACAGAAAAACTCAAACAACTGATTTTAAGGTGCAACTGGCAAATAATCTCTTATATCTTCATACAATGAAGTCATGGCAACTTGATGTCTTCAGCAAAGTTTCTTGAAATTGAAAGCCCTACAAATTTGTACAAGACATCATCTCGATATCTGTTAATATAAAAAGTTAGTTTTTTGAAGTGCAGTTGCACCTTAAGAAAAATTAAGGTGAACATTCCAAAAGGTGCGGAATCCAGAACTATGAAAATCTTCTGAAGACACCTTAATGCTAAAACGTACGTACATCTCAGAAAACAATTAAGTTCACGAATTTGCACTTTTAAACCACTGTGCTATGGTGCTAACGTGATCAAAATCGTGGTGCCAAGAAACATTCGATCATTTACACTCAATTCGGTTTTTAAGCGATTTTTGTTTGACTCTTTTTTTAAACGTATGATTTTAAATTGCAGCCAAATGTAATGCAATTTGTTTTTAAATAAATCAAAGAAAATGACGGTGCTATTAAAAATGTTGTACCCATCCTGCATGAGGGCACAATAGGAAAAATTACAATCACGTAAAACCTAATAAAGTGAATTCGTACATTTTACCATTACTAAAAGGGAAGACATCATATCAAGAAGACTGGCAACTTTGCCAGAATCCAAGCGACAGATACAATAGCATTCGTTCGAAGCATTTACCTTTAAGCGGCAGATGACGCGATTGTACCTTTCGCATAGCGTTCGTATGAGAAAATAAAAGAGTTGCCAGTCTTCTTGATTTGTTGTCTTCACTTAAAGTCTAATGAGTGACATATCTTAATAGTTCATAATGCCTCATAATCGTCAACTGGTACAAGGTGATATGAACGGGTATCTGATACATGAAAAAATGAGGAGCATGAATTTCAGAACATTGCCGAAACATGGGATAGCCTACTGATCATCAGTGATAACAAGTGTGGATTTTTTTCAGTCGTTGAAAAAGATCCAAAACCAAGACCTCAATGTGGTGTAGTTTTGCTGACGCTTTACAGTTGTTTTAGTAAAGTAAACAGTCGGACAGTTCCCACTCCCTCAACCGTTATATGTACGACGTGGTACCCAGGTATTTGAAAAGCATGGTGTAGAAAAAATGGAAAAAAATCCCCACACTCATAAGGGTTAAACAAACCCTTCCAATTCTGCTTAAACCACATGATGAAAATAATATTGCTTGGGATCCTTTCCGAGCTTCAAACATCATCCAAACAACCAACCAACCAGATACAACAGCAACAAGTATTTAAATGGTGTGCCTTGATGGAGCACCGCTCCTCAATCAGTCAAACACTGCCTTTTCAGCAACATCCCGAAAGCAAGGTTATCAAATGGCCACAGCTACCCAGTGTCCGGCCATCCAACCTTCCATATCTCCACATGGGTTGGATTTTGTTATTCAACATCCATCGCAGTTTGAAAGAAGAACTTAGCTTTTCACCCCTTTCTCAATTTTCACGTATACGAAAAAGCTCGGAGCCTATTTCCACCCATCATCACCATCATCATCATCATCCGGGTGGAGGTCTTTTGTGATATGATTGTGCTTTATCATCACGGAAACATTCCATTCCATTCCATTCCATTCCCCGCTTGTTTCGCTTGGGGAATGTCAATATTGCTCCGGGAAGTGTTCGTTCGTTAAACAAGTTCGGAACAACTCTTCTGCCATGCATTCGAAGCACCCGCAGACCGTTGGAGCGGGTTACAAATATGCTTAATACAATCCCTCCAAAGCAGATGCCATATTGTTACCGAGCATAATTCCATTATCCATCATCGGGCAGAGTATAGGTAGCACCGTCATCTATAGTCAGGATCCCAGCTTTTAATCCCGCCTGGGCAACCATTTTGGAGAAAAAACAAATACCAACTTTCACCCTCGGAACGAACCGACAACCCGCAGAGAGACGATAGAATGAAAATGGTTGCAGATTCGATTGAAATGAAATCAATTTCGATTGATTCAATGTCTCAGACGTCAAGCGGCAAGGCGGGAGGGGTACGATTTCAATATTTTCGATCCCGACACAAACTGGTTTACATACCAAGGGGCGCGAGCGGTTGCCGGGCGGTTGTCAATCACAGACTGCCTGCCACCGAATGTCCCACAACCGCAGGGCGTTTTTTTTTGTGCTCCCCAGCTCCATCTACCTACCTAATATTCTTTGCTTGATGATGCGTGTAAGATGGAGGAGGTTCCTACCAACTTGTGGACATTATTTGTGTTTGCATAAGCGAAAAGCAAGCAAAATTCCGGTCCCGGAATTGTGTGCGCGTGGCATGTTAAAGTAAATACTGTACTCCTTTTAAGCATACCCGCCTGCAGGCAACGATATGCTTTTATTGTGCCTTGATTCGGTCTTTTGCGTGCTGAGATTTTATGAGTAGCCCAGCAACATGAACATCCAAAACATTTGGCGTGTTATTGTTGTTGAATTCAAGGAATTCTGCAGTAAATTTTTATTCCCGGAACATTCCCTTCAGGATTTCGTTCAAATCGTTCCTGCCGTTGCGTTTGTAGTGTTATGTGCAGTGCTGATTTGTCATTGTCATTGACAGACTTTCGCGCGATATTGACAAAATTGTTATTCACTTAATCACTGATTGACTTGATCCTAAAAAAAAAGTAGAAGGATCTGTGCCTAGGGGCACGAACGGGAGCTTGACGTAGGACCGCTAGGGCACGGAACAAATGTGAAGAAAATTTAGTTCTTTTAATTGATCGATCATCTATTATCTTAACTCTTTCCGTGTTTGATTTGTAGGTGTACCAAATTTGTAGTATTTCTTTTTTTTTCAAAGAGAAAGTTGATGAAGAGAATCGATCAAAATCACTTGCACCCCTGCTTCCAAGTTTGGTTACAAGATTACAACTCTGGAGAGCATTTTGTGTGGTCGTTGGGGGCATATGGTTCTGAATATGGACAAAGGCAGATAAATTCTATTCCTACTCTTTACTGTAATAACCCAACAAACAATTGAGAGCTCTTATAAAACACCTGAGTTGATCAACACTGGCGTGGACAGGGTGGGGCAAGGTGGGGCAATTGCCCCTCCTTTTATAAATAAGATTTTTATTTTCACATTTACAAATTATAATATAAAATAACTTGATTTCTTGATTACTTGGATTGGAGGTAAAATAACTTCATTTCATAAAATAAGGCCACTGAAATCCTTTTATTGCGTCAATTTCTTTGAGATGGTGCCTGAAAATTGCACCAAAAGGTGCGTGAAATGACAAACTTCAATTGGGTCAAAAAATTGCACCCCAGTCGTGCATATAAAAAAAAATTTTGTGTAATTTTTTTCAGGGTGGTTCTTAGAGGGTTAAAAAAAGAGGGTAAATTTAAGGTTGAAAAAATTCACCTTCGTGGTGGTAAATCGAAGAAAAAGCTGTTTATTGCATATTTCCGGTGCAAAAATATAATCGAGGTGGGGCATGGAGGGACTAATCAAAATGAATAACTCTGGTTCTAAAATTGAATTACGCTAAAAAGTTGGAGGAGCACATTTTACTGAAAATTTCTGGTGGAAATTTTGCAACACTGTGGTGAATGTAGAAGCAAGGTTTATTAATTTTTCTGGTGCATAATTCGCATCGTTCTGATGAATGCAAGCTTCATTGAAATTTTATGGTGGAAAATTTGCACCATTCTGGTACATGAAGAGACAAAGCTTGAAAATTGCACCACAAAGGTGCATGGTGGAAAAAACTTCACTGACAATTTTTGGTGCACCATTCTGGTGAATGGAGGAGCATGCTTTATTGATAATTTTTGGTGCAAAATTTGCATTGCTCTGATAAATGAAATGAACGGAATATTTCTGGTGGAAGCTTGCACTGGTCTGATAAATGATGGCACAAGCTTTATTTAAAATTAAGCAATATTGAAAATTTCTGGTAGAAAATCTGCACCGTTGTAGTGAACGGATGGGCAAGCTTTTTGGAAAATCCTTCTGCTGAACAGAGAAACAAACTTTAATAATAATTTCTGGTGTAAAATTAGCACAATTCTGATGATTGGAGGGAAGCTGTTTTACTGTCAATTTATGACGAATAGTCTGAAAATAGGGGCAAGCTTTACTAGGAAAACCTGCAACATTCTAATGATAGAAGAAGCTAGCTATAAGGAAATCTGCACCAATCAGAAGATTGGAGAAACAATTTTTATTGAACATTAACGGTGAAAAATTTGCATCGTTCTGATCAATTGCAATTTTCTGGTGTAAAATTGTATGGGGGCAAGTTTGTGTTGAAAATTTCTGGTGTAAGATTTGCAACAATCTGCTGCATGGAAGGCAAGCTTAATTAAAAATTCCTGATGTAAAAATTGCACAGTTCTGGTGAATGGAGGGGCAAGCTTTATTGAACATTTCTGGTAGAAAAAACTACAACGTTTTGGTGAATGGACAGACAACTTAAACTTGACTTCCGAGAAGAACCTCAAGGGTATTGAATTCTGACGACAGTTCTAAAAGAAAAGATTTCTGGGGAAGAGTCCATGAAAAATCTGCGAATAATTTCTAGTGAATCCTGCAGATAGTTCCAAGATAAGAATACCGAGAGAATCAAATTTTGAATGAAATTCCAAAGGGATGTTGAGAAAAATTTCAAGGGAATTCCGAGGACAACTTCAAGCGCATTTTGGGAAGAATTTCTGGAGAATACAGAGGAAATTTTTTTGAAACTTTAGGGGAATTTCAGTTCCAAGGTGTTCTGAAAAAAAAAGTTCAAAAATATTCCGAGAAGAACCTCAAGGATATTGAATTCTTATGACAGTTCCAAAATATTTCTGGGGAGAATTCAAAGAAAATTCTGCGGATAATTTTTAGTGCATCTTGCAGATAGTTTCAAGATTATTTCGAAAAGAATACAGAGAAAATCAAATTCAGTGCCAACATTTCAAAGGGGCGTAATTGCTTTTGTAAACAATGGCTTTAGCCGTCAATTTCTCGCGAATGAAATCTCACCCCTTCAAAATAACTATGCTAGCACCAGCTACCAAGAGGAAACATTTCTCTACCTGTTGGTGCCATTATTTTTCATAAGTGAGCTTTAATTCACGAGAAATCGACCATTGTTTACAAATGCAATTACGCCTCTTTGAAATGTTGGCACTGAATTTTGAGTTAAATTCCAAAGGGATTTTAAGCAAAATTTCAAGAAAATTCCTATGATAATTTTTAGCTCATTTAGTTCCAATGTGTTCTAAGAAAAAATCATGAACATTTCTAAATATAATTCCAGTGGACTTCTGAGAAGAATTTCAAAAGAGCTCTTAGGAGAGTTCTAAAAAACCCAAAAAGAACCTCAAGGATACTGAATCCTGAGGACAGATCCAAAGGATTTCTGGGGAGTATTTCAAGAAAATTCTGCGTATAATTTCTAGTGAATCCTGCAGATAGTTCCAAGATGATTCCGAAAAGAATATACATAGAAAATTAAATTTTGAGTACTGATAATTTCTAGCTCTAGCCGGGAATATTTTTTTGAGGAAATTCTTCTGTAACTCTAAGGGAATTTCAGTTGCAAGGTGTTCTGAGTAAAAGTCAAGAAGAGATCTAAAAATGATTCCAGAGGACTTCTGAGAAGAATTTCAAAAGAGCTCACAGAGTTCTAAATATATCGAAAAGAACCTCAAGGAATTCTGAGGGTGGACTTTTTCGCAACTGTACAAAGTTTAAAGATAGCTTTTGGATTCCCTTAAAACACCCTTGAAAAGTGGGTATTAGTTTGCCATTGAACCTTGGTCTTACTAAAAAAAATCGTCTAAGAATCTTCTCTGAAAATTTCAAGTCATTTTTTACCGTAGTTAAAAAGTTACAGCTATTTATGTGCGTTGCAATAAATTCGGGTTTGTCCTCCCTCCCCAACATGGACATGGAGGTTGACGGTACTGAAGCAAAGGGTTATGTTTAATTTCTTTACATTTGCAACGATGATGATTTCCTATAGTGACACATATCACCTTCTTAATGCTTCAGTATACCTCAAACGATTAATTCTTGGTTGTTAATAGAACTTCCTTGATGAAATCGGCTGCATTATGCAGACTGAGCAATTCTGATTATAGTATCAGATTTGTTCTGTATACAGAGGAACTGGGAGGGCTTATTAGAAACTTCTCACCAATAAAGTAATAATCTTCTAGTAAATTTTGCATATCATTTTATTAAAATTTTATTTTATTTTAGCATATTATTTTTGTTACAGCCAATTGGCATTAGTATACGATACAAAAGATTTAATATTACTTGCTCGTTTTTGCGTAAAATAATCAATATTTATTTTACTATGAAAGTTTTTTTCAAGTTTTTTTTTTGTGATCTGAAAATTTACCCAGTTTGGTTAGAAGTTTCGAAGCTAACGCATGTCCACAGGCCTAATAGAAAGATAGGCAGAAAAAGTGTATCATGAAGAATGGTTGCATGCAGGGTTGCTTCCACTCACTTGCTATAGATGAGTGATTTTCGGAGTTTTGAATTCGTTAGATGTTGTAATGGAGATTTGTGCTGTTGGATGCGGGAGAAGATTGGAGGGCGGGTGTTTGACGCATAGAGCCTGTCAATTTCGCTTTCAGAGTGTCGCAGTCAGCGGTTTTATGATTCGTGAGCGCTTACGATTCGTAGAATCGTTGATTGTGACTGCAAGTGGATTTTACGGGTTTTGTGTGTCGGACGCTTGCTTTTTGGCCTCTTCTTGTGTCTTACATGTGCAGAGTATCATTATAACGTCTAATGGTTTTGAGATTCCTGGTGGCGTGAAATATATTTGTGAGAATATCTTTTTGAGATTTTAGCAGTCACGTTTTGTTTGTAGTTTATATTTTATTTATTTCATTTAATTATCGTAAATATGAGTTATTCAATAATAGATAGTTCATGCATATATTCGTACTTTGACGCGAAACGCTGTGGATTATAAGATGCTCGATGACCCTCGAGGGATCGATTTTGCTTACTGAGCAGAAAATCATGGATTTAACCCCAAGCTCTTCCACAGCACAATAAATCGTCCACCATTTGTATATTTGATATTGAACATTAACCTCGGAAACTATTTGCATATCAAGCGAAAACGTAGTCCAGTATTGTCGCGAATTAATTAATTAATTTAGCTTTATTTAGGAGGCTTTCAGCCTTAGGCTGGTTCGCCTCCGACCCGTATTGTCGCGAAGCGTTATGGTTCTGAGATGCTCGATGACCCTGGAGGGATCGTTTTTGCTTACTGAGCAGAAAATCATGGGTTTAATCCCAAGCTCTCCGTCATGACTCTTAAAATTCATTATCACTAAACAAAATTAATATGTTCTTTCGATAGCCGGCTATCGAGAGATTAAATAAACAACAAATAAACAATACATACTTTTGGTTGCATCGCCAACTTGAGGTGAATCCTAACCGAATACCCTACCCAACCCTCCAACTCCGTAGCACTTATGAGGGTGTCGCTAAGTCGGTGGCCTCTCGTTAAGTAAGTACTACATCAACATTTCCTTCCTATCCCTAGTTATGGTAAAGATGGGCGTGGCCAGGAATAGCGACAGTCATGCTTCTGTTACTCTTGTTTAGATTGGAACCAATGTTTACTCCTCAGCATTATTCCTGAAAGTAGTCTAACTGAGAATTTCAGAAGAGACGTGAGTGTCGCTAGTATCCAATCTACGAAGTATATCATAACAACGCTAACGCTAACGCTAACGCAATAAATTCGGGTTTGTCCTTTATATCATCTTTAAAACATGTTGAATGCTCGGAATTATTTTCTGTCACCCCGACTGGCGGTACTTTGGGACGGTTCACGACGGATGGGATTAAATTTCCAAATTCCATTGGCTGTCTGAAAGCAGTTTGCATTGAAAAAGATGAACCACTACCGGAGCAAAAAATAAATAAAATTAGCTAAATTAAACAGTAGGGAAACAGTGGTGGGTGGACAGCACCATCTCCCACGCACTTTTGAGTACTCCTCATCCCCAGATTAAATAAACCATAGAAAAAAATTGCCCCTCCTTAACAAGATTCCTGTGCACGCTAGTGTTGATCAAACGTTGAATAATAGCTTCCAGAGTTGAACAAGAATGTAGTTGTATTGCCTTTTTTGTTAGAAGCTTCAAAAGCTGCTTGGAGCACTCTTAAATGATTGTTTACGTTCGGTTAAACTGTTTGACAGGAGCCATAAAGGATGTGGAATAAACGCATCAAAACAAACCATTGGGAGCTCTTATAAAACATCTGAGTTGATCAAACGTTGAATAATAGCTTCCAGAGTTGAACAAGAATGTAGTTGTGTTGCCATTTGGTTAAAAGCTTCAAAAGCTGCTTGGAGCACTCTTAAATGATTGTTTACGTTCGACCAACCACCAACCACACTTTTGTTGCTAAAAATAGCACAAGTGATAGGCACGTTTATATGACCATAAGGCAATGATTATTCGACTGCAAGAGAAGTCACTCAAGATGAGCTTCATATACTTCTCTCATATGATCAAAATATGTATTCAAGAATAGAGCAGATGGAAACAGAAGCGGCTGGCAATCCGGGATCATGAGTTCGAATCTTGCTTCGAGAAACCCTCGGTGGAGTAGAGGTAAATTATATATAGGTGTTATTAATAAATGCAAACATTAATTTAAGACATATATCATATAATCAACGATTACATTTCTAGATAAATTCTCTCAATTAATGATTAGAGAGATTAATTGAAAGAATATCAATCAAAGATTAAACAGATGCTTGTTACTACTTCCTCCATGATCACAGAATGTGAATTATGGCATAATTACATATTTTTTCAATGTGCACAAATAAATTAAATTAATAAAAACTGTACAAGCAATTATTTTGGCGTACCACGACAATTGTTAAACTAATTTTAATCTGTGAATATTGTGAGTACTTACACAACGGTTATTAAGGAGTCATTAAAAAGTGCTATAAACGCTTTTCACCGCTTGCTGTAAAGTGATTATTTAGGAGTCATAAGAGTGTAACAAACGCCTCTCAGGTTTCCTCTCTACTAAATTTCAAAGCAGCTGTCAGGAAGTGTCTACAAACGTTGTATAAGAGCTTTCACCAAAATAATAAAGCTTGAGTTTAAATATGTATCTATAAACGTTGTATAAAAGTTGCTTCTTATCCTACACCACGTATACCTATAATGCTGTAGTTGAACAGGTTCTCCAAACCAGTGTAAACAAGAGTTTTACAGAAGTTGTTATAAACAAATTGTACAGTTATTATTCAGCATGCAGTTGAATAAAATCACAATGGAAGCGTTTCTTCAACAAGAAATTGATTTTGGGTAAACGTTTTACTGAATACGTTAGACAACACCTTTGTGTTGCAGTTGTATAGGTTCTCCAAACCAGTGTAAACAAGAGTTTTATAAAAGTTGTGGTGAACACATTGTGCAATTATTATTCAACATGCAGCTGAACAAAATCAAAACGAAAGCGTTTCTTCAACTGGAAATTGTTACTTGGGAAGCTTGGTTGCCCAGAAAAGGGCCGTTTTGTTGCCAAAGTTATTGATGATTTAACCTCCGAAACTGTACATAGTGCGTCTGTCGCTTCAAAGCGTAGACGACACATCCATGGCCGCTTACGCTTGGCGTGTTCAGTGTAGGTGGCAGCATTCCCGGATCTCATTTTCCAAGAACACCTTCAGCACACCTCGTAGATCAGACCGGAGACACGTTTGACACCGCCACGGCGAGCCAGACGACTGCTTCTGCTGCCTGCTCACCACGGCGTCCGAAGCGAAAATGAGTTGAGGCTAGACCGCAGCGTTATTTTATATCTTTTCAGGTTAAAGCAGAATGATGTGCAACCAAGTGGTACTTGTATTTGTACTTTGAATAATTCTTGACATCACCACGTTTTCAATAGTTTATTGTTGAAAATCATCAGTTGGAAGCATTGCGTAGACATATTTCTGATCGATTGGTGATAAAATTATTGAAATTGATCCAGGGGCAGCTGAGTTATTAATGTTCAAAATATTTCATCATTTTGTTTCATGTTCCATTTTCGGTTTTCACAAAGTGTACCCCAGTATGGAAATTAAAGACGTAGTCCTACGTCAAAAACCTTTGTCAAAATCTCATTCACTTTTTCAATGAGATTCACCTAGTAGCAAGAAGTGAAATTTCATGTATTATGAGTCACATTATTGTTATCCAAGCAGCTCAGGACGTAGATGCTTGTTCTGTTTATCGGCTCAATGTTATAGCTTTGCTCAAGCCATTTAATTTAGTTTCAAATTTAAATAATAAAAAAAATCTGAACATGTTTGTCACTGACATTTGACTGTTAGCTCAAATGAGTGACCAAAGCAGAATTTTGAATATCGCCGAGTATTGTAGAGTTTTTCAAGCACTGGTTATGTGTAATGTTAATTTCCAAACAAGGATACATGACTGTATCAGTTGAAAGTCCACTTCGTACCTTGAGAAGGACATACCGTATTGGACTTGCTCTGGATGTCCTTTGAAGTTATCTTCAAAGCCCTGGACTAATAGTTCTTAGAATCCTTTAAGCATTTTATATTCACCTTAAAACAGTTTGTCTTGCACTTAAAAAGATTTTTTTTTCCTTTGGTTTGTTTTTTCCGTCGATCTTGTTTTCCGTGCTGAGCACCAATGCTACCAACGTGCCAGGAAGGCAGCTCCCACACACCTGGACCCTACCTATCGACCCATCAACTCATGAACCGGGGACCAACGGCTTTACTTCCCATCCGAAGGAAGGCGTGATCAGAGATGTTATGCCTCAGAACATCCCGGCGGCGCCGACTGGGATTGAACCCAGGCCTGCTGGGGTGAGAGGTAATCACGCTTACCACTACACCACCGGCACCGTTACTTAAAAAGATAACTCGATGAAATATCATCGTCAACATTTCAAAGGGGCGTAATTGCATTTGTAAACAATGGCTTTAGCCATCGATTTCTCGCGAATAAAATCATACTCATGAAGATTAATGACATCAGCAGGTAGAATAATGTTTCCTTTACCAGCTAGCATTGTTATTTTGAAGAGATGGACTTTTATTTGCGAGAAATCGATAGCTCAAGCCATTGTTCACAAAAAACAATTATGCCACTTTGAAATGTTGGCACTGATATGATCAATGGCACTGATATGATCAATGGCACTTAAAGCGGCAACTATAGAGCCGTTTGGTCACCGTAGCACCGGTTCGGGATGTTCTGGATGATGATTCCGTGTGGTCGGATTTGATATGTCTCAAAACCATATTAAGCGACATATCAAATCACATCTACTCGATACAATATGACTAATGGCACTCAACACGACAACCTTAGCGCTATATGGGCACTGTATAATCGGTTCTGGATATTCCGGATTGTGGTTCTATATGGTCAAATTTTATATCTCTCATAACCATGCCATGCGACATATCAAATGCGACAACGGAATGTGACCAATGACACTCAAATAGACAATCATAGAGCCATATGGTCACCATAGAACCGGTTCTGGATACTGTAACAGTCACCCTTTTTGTAAATATTTACAAATAACTACCTTATTAAAACATATAATTGAATTGAATGATTACTATCGAACATCACATGAAATTACACCTGTGTCATTAAATATGCAACATACTGTCGATGTTATTTCGAAACTTTAGTTTGCCGCCTTGCGCGCGCATCATACCATAAAACTGCGCCAATGCTTAGGCCAGCTCATAACATGGGCATTTCAAATACTTGTTCCGCTGTAGGGGAGTAGAAGCATAGAGGTAACTCTAAGACAAGTAGGTCCCGAAGAAACGTGCTCAACTTTTTGGCTCAGCTCTGGTACTCTCTTCGGTCCCAAGCTAGTCGAATCACCCCTCGAAACATAGGAAAATCCAATAACCCCTCATTTTATCTGTCAAACTTTCATAGCGAATCAAAACAAACATAGTGTAGTACTAGAATTTTGACTGGAATGGGGTACGTTAAACGATTTGCTTGGGACCTCAAGTAGTGAGTTAGTCAAGTAGTGAGCCAATTTAAAATCGTTAGTTTCGTATTGATTGTTGGTAGAAGCATAAAGGTAACTCTAAGACCACTGGGTCCCGAAGAAAATCATTATTATTTTTGGCTCACGCAGTACCAGAACAACGGTCCGAAGCAGTCCCAAGCTATTTCACTCACCCCTGCATGTTCTGCATGAATCCACACACCCCTGATGTTACATAGTGTAGTAATAGAATTTCAACTAGAATAGGGTACATTAATTGTTTGCTTGGGACCAATAGGCTACTAAAGTGGTGAGCCAATTTAAAATCGTTAGTTTCGTATTGATTGTTGGTAGAAGTGCGCTCGTTAAAGTACTCTCCCGTTTTGCTCGGGATCGGGACTAAAGCCGAAGGTCAAGTTTATAGGACGGCCTTGAGGAATGGGGCGGGGAATGTGAAGGTCGCCTTGATGAGTACTGGTGCTAGCGAGAGGTCGCAGTCAGAAAGATGACATGGAAACCCAAACCGAATTCTTCGTTCGAAGACGCGAGTTTTCCCAGGCTCCTATCTGAGGACCAAAAAGTTTCTCGTGCACTTTGCCTGGACTGGTGAAACGTGTCAGAAGTGATCGTAGTCGCGTATAACCGAAAACTTAGCTTGTGTTAGCCTTTCCCAAAAGAAAAAAAAATAACTCCCGTTTACCGTAGTGAAATCGGTGCAGCGAGAAATCGAACAGAAAGCCGTTCGACGGTTTATTTCTCGGGTTTAGGAAAGCTACGTTTCGTATAGTGGACACTTCATAGCGAATCAAAACAAACATTTGTAGTACTAGAATTTCGACTAGAATGGGGTACGTTAATCTATTTGCTTGGGACCAATAGGCTAGTTAAGAAGTGAGCCAATTTAAAATCGTTAGTTTCGTATTGATTGTTGTTAGCATAAAGGTAACTCTAAGACTAGTAGGTCCCGAAGAAACGTGCTCAAATTTTTGGCTCAGCTCTGGTACTATCTTTGGTCCCATGCTAATCAATGCACTTCTCGAAACATAGGAAAATCCACGAACCCCTCATTTTATCTGTCAAACTTTCATAGCGAATCAAAACAAACATTGTGTAGTACT
Organism: Ochlerotatus camptorhynchus; assembly: GCF_037179485.1. NCBI lineage: Eukaryota > Metazoa > Arthropoda > Insecta > Diptera > Culicidae > Ochlerotatus > Ochlerotatus camptorhynchus. The sequence continues at coordinate 2,941,150 of NW_027040498.1, read as the reverse complement.
AGAATTTCGACTAGAATGGGATACGTTAATCGATTTGCTTGGGATCAATAGGTTAGTCAAGTAGTGAGCCAATTTAAAATCGTTAGTTTCCACCGGTTGGTACTATCTTCGGTCCCAAGCTAATCGATTCACCCCTCGAAACATAGGAAAATCCAATAACCCTTCCTTTTATCTGTCAAACTTTCATAGCAAATCAAAACAAACATAGTTTAGTACTGGAATTTATACCAGAATGGGGTACGTTAGTCGATTTGATTGGGACCAATAGGCTAGTCAAGTAGTGAGCCAATTTAAAATCTTTAGTTTCGTATTGATTGTTACTATCAGTGTTGGAAAAATATCAAAAAATCAAATTTCACCAATGCCCAAGATCACGCTTGATTTTCGTAGACAAAAATCAACAACCAAACATCTGCGGTTGATTTTGCAAGCTGTGATATCGCAGCTCGGAATATCAAGCTAACAAAACTCACCAACTTCAAACAGCGTTGCCAGTTTATTTGCATAAAAATCTGGACCAGTTAAAACAAAAAATCTGGAAAAATCCGGAAAAAAATCCTGTTTTTAACATAATGCTATTGAAATCAAAGTGATGTGCCAATCTCCCGTAAAAATCGGTCAGTATGATCATCTGGAATTTATTCAAAGTACCAGAATGTTTATGAATTACATGTTTAAATAAATTATATAAAACAAATAACTTGTTAGCATTGCTTAAAACGTCCAAAAGTTAAGAAAAATATTGACACAGTGTTCCCAAAAAGTTTGAAAATCCATTACACAGCATTTCAAAAATTGAGTTAAATCATTGGTAAAATACTGCAGAAAATGTAACTCTTTTTTTAAGAGAATGAAAAGCAAAGAATCAAGCAACTTTGATGGAATGGATTTTTTAAACTTATAGTCGATGTAGTCCTTACTTTTTGATGCAGTACCATAATATGTCTTAAAGATTATAATAGTTCTAAATAATTCTAATATTACCCTGATGTTGATCAGACTTACAATGTAATTCTTGACATCATAGTAGGCAGTAAGCAATTATATTTTAAAGTAAAATTTACCAGGCTGAAGTGGAAATCAAAGCCTAACATCGTGGTATTCACACACAGTTTACCTAAACTACAGGTAACTCAACTGTTTGTATTTCCATTACGAATAATTTTATTATATAACTAAAATGAAAGTCTGAAAGCGGAATTAATATATTATTTCAACCCGATCGGAAAAACGATCTCAACGATATTCAACTGCACCTAGACTCAATTGGTGCGGTCGCCGCTGGTCTAGGAACTAACGACATGGCTCTTCAGTTTGGCGATTACAATCATTCAGACGTATTTTGGATATCAAATGAAAACGGTTACTCTTCTGTGGACATGGATCGTTCCCGTCTTTCAACCGCCAGCTGCGCATTGGTGGACGGATTCAACTTGCATGGATTATCGCAGCTCAACCAGATTGCAAATTCAAAAGGCCGCATCCTCGATCTAATACTTGCAAATGACATCGCTTTGCCTAATTGTACGGTTTCAGAAGCCATCGAACCACTGGCTTCTATTGATATTCATCATCCAGCCATAGAGGTTGCATTATCCCATACGGTCCCAGTTTCATATGAAGCGGTGCATGATAACACCAGTTTCAATTTCCGAAAGGCTGATTTTGCTGCGATGAATCAAGCTCTACTTGCTATCGATTGGAGTTACCTTAATTCATTCCAGAACTTGGATGATGCTGTGGATTTTTTCACGAACGCTGTATTCAGTATTATCGCTGAACATGTACCTCTTGCTGGAGCTGCACAGAAACCACCCTGGTCAACCAATCGCTTGCGAATGCTTAAACGCCACCGTTCTTCGGCCCTTCGAAAATATTGCAGCAGTCGTTCGTTGCACTTAAAACTACAGTTCAATCGTGCAAGCCGAGCATACAGGAACCACAACCGTTTCTTGTACGCTCGGTACGTAATTCGGATGCAGCGCAACCTGCGTACCAACCCGAAGCAATTTTGGTCGTTTGTCAAATCTAAACGTAACGAAGAGGGTCTTCCTTCGTCAATGTATCTAGGAAATCTCTCTGCTGAGTCAACTGCTGAAAAATGTGAACTCTTTGCATCCCAATTCAAAGTGTCCTTCAATAATTTCGCTGCGCAACCTGCTCAAGTTGAAGAGGCAGTTCGAGATACTCCACAGGACGTCTTGGACTTCGACAATTTCTACATCGATGAAAATGAGGTTGCGAAGGCAATAAGTAAATTGAAATTCTCGCTATCTGTTGGACCTGACGGAATTCCTTCAGCGATGCTGAAAAGATGTACTTCTGCGCTATGTCAACCTTTGATGAAACTCTTCAACCTTTCGTTTCAACAAGGAGTGTTTCCCTCGAATTGGAAATCATCATTCTTGTTTCCAGTTTTCAAAAAGGGGGATAAACGAGTTGTCAGCAATTACCGTGGCATAACCTCCTTGTGTGCATGTTCAAAGGTATTTGAAATCATCGTGAACGACGTTCTTTTTGCCCGCTCTAAACATTACATTTCGGTTGATCAGCATGGATTCTATCCAAAAAGGTCGGTTGCTACAAACCTTGCTGAATTTACCTCTCTGTGCATTCAAGCAGTCGATTCTGGGAAGCAGGTGGACGCTGTCTACATGGACCTGAAGGCTGCTTTCGATCGGGTTGACCATAACATCCTTCTGAAGAAGCTGGAGAAGATTGGTGTAACGTCTGCTTCAGTGGATTGGTTCAGGTCGTACCTAACCAACAGATCCTTGTGTGTAAAAATCGGTTCAAGTCAATCGGAGATGTTCGTTAATCAATCTGGCGTACCACAAGGGAGCAACCTGGGACCACTGTTGTTCTCCTTGTTTATCAACGATGTGTCACTGATTCTGCCACCGGGAGTGCGACTTTTCTATGCTGATGATGCTAAAGTCTACGTCATTGTAAACAGCTTTGAAGACTGTCACGAACTGCAGAATATCTTGAATTCCTTCTAAAACTGGTGCACAAGGAACTGTATGACTCTCAGCATCGAGAAATGTCAGGTAATCACGTTCAGCAGAAAGTTCAAGCCAATCGTATATTCGTTATCCGGGCAACCTCTAGCGCGGGTACAACGTATTCGAGACTTGGGAGTTAGTCTCGATCAAGAACTCACTTTCCGGTTCCACTATGATGACATCATCTCTAGAGCAAACAGGCAGCTTGGATTCATTATGAAAATTGCTAGTGGATTTCGTGATGTTTTCTGTTTGAGGTCATTGTACTGTGCTCTAGTACGGTCAATTCTGGAATTTGGAGCAATCGTTTGGTGTCCTTATCACGATCGTTGGATTACACGAATCGAATCTTTACAGAGGAAGTTTGTACGTTATGCTTTCAGGAACCTTCCATGGCGTCATCCTCAGCATCTGACACCATACCAGGATCGTTGTCAACTACTCGGAATAGAAACGCTGAAAAATAGACGTCAAGTTGCTCAAGCGATGTTCGTCGTTAAAATCCTCAGGAATGACATTGATTCACCATCCTTACTAGCAAGAATGAATATCTACGCCCCCGAACGTTTACTACGACGATGAAATTTCCTACAGTTTGAACCCCGCAATACCCTATATGGACAGCATGATCCGGTTAGATTTATGTCAGCTACCTTTGATGAAGTTTTTCATTTATTCGACTTCAACGTACCGGTGTCCACGCTGCAACGACGGTTTACTGACCATTTTCGTAATACTTGACTAAATTTATGTAATTTTATTTATGTATATTTGTATGAACCCTACATTATGTTATTCATTAAGACAAAAAAGTGTCAGATGAATTATATCAAATAATAATAATAATTAATAATAATTTCCTCGGTCCCAGATCATGAAACTTTTTGTTAGTCTGAATTTACATGGAACTCTTTACAGGATATCTTCGTCCTTTTTTCAGAGTTCCGTTTGAATCATCGGGGGAGAGGTAGCTCATCGATTCTTCCGGACCTCCTAGCATCGTGCTATAAGGTACCAGGCGATAACCAGGGTAGTTGATCGATAGCTCGATGACGTCATTTCGTTGACGTCTGCAATGGGAAATTCTCATAGCAGGCGTTGACGATGGGACGTTGTCGAGTTATTGAATAGCAACTATCTTGGTAACTCACCTGTGATTACCTGTCGATCTGCCAAATTTGGAAAGACGTCTGCATTGAATTGTCTCATATAATAATATTCCGCCCACTATATCACAAGAAATTGCGAGTATCTGAGTGGAATGGAGATAAGTTAAGCATTGGGTACAGGACCAAGTCTCCCCTGGGTGGTGCCAAAAGATGAGCGCAATAGAATCATCAAGTTGCCATAAGGCACGGAATGAGACTTTGCATGGCTGGGTAGTCAAAGTCTTCTATTCGTTAGTCATTTCAGGTGGATTAGAACAGGTTTAGGTGGGCGTTGGCCATATTTGTATTTTTCAGATGTAATCCTGGATAGGACCCTGTCATTGAACGTCGCGTGAAAGTGGAACTTAATGAAGGCCTAAGTACTTTTTCGTAGTTTTTAGTTTTCGGATTTGAAAGATCGTCGGTTACAGTAGCCTGCTTACTGAGCAGAAAAATGCGATCCCAGGTCCTTACATATCAAAGAGATTTATGGTAAAATCGCTTGTGTATCGTGTATTTTGCGAAACTCGTTGTTGTCGTTGGTTCCGGGTTTGAATGGATACACACATTTGAGCAACGGTATTATGTGATATGAGGGGCTCGGTGGCCTTAGAGCAACCGTTTTTGCTTACTGAGCAGAACGTCATGAGTCTAATCTCAGGCCCATCCACATTCAAGATTCGTCAATCGTTTTATTTGTTAATATGACTACATGGTAATAACAGCAACTCGGTGATTCAAAAGGTGCTCGTCTGCCTAGTGGCAAACGTTTTTGCTTACTGAGCAGAAGACCGTGGGTTTAGCCCCAAGCTCCTTCGCGTTATATGATCGTTAGGACATCAATTCAGCTTATCGTTTACCAAAACGAATCCTGCTGCAAACCCAACCCTCTTATCCAACATCCCAGTGATTACTCGTGGAAGTGCAGAGGTGTTCTCGGCTTCCATCAAAGCGAGTGTCATGTCAACACAATCCTTCCCATTCCTTTCTTGACCTGTGTTCGGGCGCGGCCGGCGCTGGTATTGCCTAATTTAAGATCACCAGTTTTTACACATTGAGGATGATTGCTAGTCCCATGCATCGTCTATTGGTTTTCTGTGTAATTACAGCTGATCTGGCAGTAACAGAGTAGCAACCGTGGGCGGTCAATCAAGCTCAAGCTCAGAGTTCCATTTGAATCATCCTAGAATTTCATCGTACTTCTTTTTTTCTGGATTCCCCTAAAATAATCTTGATAATATCCAAACTTTTTCAGTAACATTCTAAGAGTTCTCTTTTTATCTCTTATAAATCACTCTCCGATTCCACAACTCCCTCAAACAAGCAAGAATTGGCATAATTTTGTTTTCATCTTTCTCTATGACATTCCATTACAATATTCTTATTAATTTCCTTGGCACACTCTTCAGAATGACCGTCACACTATTTTCAGACTTATCCGATAATTCCCTTTGAGCTGCTTTGTAGGTAAGGTCAGAATTGTTTTTGAAATCCTTTTCAGTATTTGCTAAGTACTCAACTACTTTGCCAAAATGGCATTGAAAGTCTCCCAGAAATGGCCAGATGTTCTTTTGGCTTAATTCAGATTAAATTTATTAAAATTTTATGAAAATTAATCTCCATATAAACATTGAACAGAATTCCAGTGAAATTATTCTCACGATTCGTATCAGCATACTCCTTAAGTTTCATCATAAGAACTTTCTTTGATTTCTCTTCCGAATTATATTTCCATTCTTCACAAAATCTCTATGTAATTGTCATCAGAGTTTTTAAAAGACAACTGACACTGTCTTCAACCAGAGGTTGCACAGACTGAAAAATTTACACTAGAAAACTGACCGACACCCAGTAGACCAGTGGGAAATTTTCAGGCTGCGAAAAGTTCCACTGGCTGGAGCGGGAATCGAACCCTCACTTCGTGGCACTCACAATACGCCTGAAGAACGGGTGACACCGCACGACCACGAAGCTTACAAAGATGGATGGAACTCTACTCAGAATTAACTTGAAATTCACCTTTGGTTTCGCAAAGAATTTGCCTCACACTTCACTGTAAACTATTTTCAACATTACCTTAAAATTCTGGAATTCTAGGGCAATTCAGAATTCTAAAGAAATTCAGACTGCTGTAACTCAATATTCACAGGTACTTAAAAAAATGCTAAAAATTATCAGATGCCTTTCAAATTTTCCTTATGAATTATCCTCAAAAATTTCACCAACATACTTCAAAGTCCTGGTGGTTGTCTAGATTCAAAAGCCTTGCTAATTTTCCAAGGCTGAATTTATTGTTTTCAATCCTGAACAGTTCTCGATTTCTCTAAATTAAAAAAAATATGAAAATTCCTCCTTCAATATGGATTGTTTGATTGATTGTTTTTTTTTAAACATAGAAAATAAATGAATAAAAAAATCCAATTAAACAAACATTCAGGCCCATTCTTTTTAAAAGTTTGACGATTTTTTTCAGCGAATAATCTTTAGAAAATGGCTCCATTTTCACGATTCTGCAACCCATTAAGATGCAAACATGTTTCAACAATTCCATGTACGATGTTGTAATAATTTCCAACGCTGATGGCCTTTAATAATTAAAGAAGCAGTTTTTATGTTTGGATTAGAGTGTAAATCAATTACAATGATATTTTTAAAGCAACATGTTTGAAAAACCTGGGAAAATCTGGAACATGTTTAAAATATCTGGAAATATACGTGAGCTGTCTGTGTATCTGGCCGGATGACAGAAAATCTGGAATACTGGCAACGCTGACTGCAAATCTCACCAAACTGTGGTAAGATTGAGTTTAATGATTTTTTTCTTTACACCCGAATGCAACCGAAACTTCGATAACGGCTGGCAGCAGTCCCTTCGTGTCTGCCATCGGTGAAGAGTAAAAAGAGATAGCAAACTATACTTTCTCGTTCTAAGAAAACGATGTGGAACGGAATCATTTTTGTGTCGAGTCAGCTCTCAGCTTGATTTTTGCACGTTGTGAATAGTCTCGCAATATCAAAGGAGCTTGTAAAATAAATATCAAGCATGATATTTTGTTCCAATATCACGCGTGATATTGAGAGCGTATGAGAGCGGAAATTTTTTATTTGATTGATGATTTTGCCAACACTGGTTGCTATTAATCTGGAATGAGCCATTTCTACCAACAATCAATACGAAACTATCGATTTTAAATTGGCTCACTACTTGACTAGCCTATTGGTCCCAAGCAAATCGATTAACGTACCCCATTATAGTCGAAATTCTAGTACTACACAATGTTTGTTTTGATTTGCCATGAAAGTTTGACAGATAAAATGAGGGGTGGGGGTGGATTTTCCTATATTTCGAGGGGTGCATCGATTAGTTTGGGACCAAAGATAGTGTGTGTGTGTGCGTGTGTGTGTGTGTGTGTGTGTGTGTGTGCGTGTGTGTGTGTGTGTGTGTGCGTGTGTGTGTGTCTCTGTGTGTGTGTGTGTGTGTGTGTGTGTGTGTGTGTGTGTGTGTGTGTGTGTGTGTGTGTGTGTGTGTGTTCCCTCTAACCCCCACTGGCCGGCAGTGTTATTATGGAAGAACTCTCTCTACAATGTCGCATTTATGGTCATTGTAGACAGCTTTAGTCCGGGAGTTAGAAGGTGATAGCTCTATAGCAGATCCAGCAACCCATTTCAGAATGTCTGGAGAGTCACGCCCATTCCGAGGTTACTTTCACTCACAATAAGCCCCGCATGTATGCATCACCGTTATCAAATGGATATTGGTGATACATACACACTTCCAGGTTCGAAAATATTCTTTTCAACCCAGGCATGTATTTAGTGTAATTTTGATATTTATTTATTTTTTAAATAATTGGAAAGCTCTCACCATATTCTGCTATTCCGCCGTCGTCAATTGCTTCTTTTGGAATCCCTTGGACTTTTTCTCTAACGCTTCGTATTTCATTCCGTGCTTCCTTCACCAGCAATTTCCTTCCGTAGATCGTCCGGCTTCCGGATCATTATGCACCTGTAACTAACCCAAATGGACACGATTCAACAGCGCTACATTAGAAAATTCAACGGAGATCTGCTTTTTCGCAACATTTCACGGCGGCGGCGAAGGAAGAAAAAAAACCCTGTTTGTTCACTCACGGTAATCTTATAAACTCTTTCGATCATTTTTTTAAATAACCAAACACAGCACTAATAAACACACGCGAAATTATTGAAAAAGCTTTCTGGTGTCCAAAATGCACCAGCTAAAGGACTTATTGCACTAAATTTTCAATAAACTTCTCAGAAAATAAAGCAGCAGCAAATTCAAAACACGTCAGTTTCAATGCACGGCCTACCTCGATCTCGGACCGAAGATAGTACCAGAGATGAGCCAAAAAGTTGAGCACTTTTCTTCGGGACTTTCTGGTCTTAAGTGAACCCTACACGATTGCTTTTATTGACAATAATCGTATTGTCAATACATGCTATATTGACGTCAATATATCGAGATTGACAATATTTCTGAATTCACATCATCAATATTATTGTCAATAATTCCCCTTCGCGTCAATATATTGATGCGTGTGGGGTTTGCTTTAAGTGAACCCTACACGATTGCTTTTATTGACAATAATCGTATTGTCAATACATTCTATATTGACGTCAATACATTGAGATTGACAATATTTCTGAATTCACATCATCAATATTATTGTCAATAATTCCCCTTCGCGTCAATATATTGATGCGTGTGAGGTTTACTTTAAGCAAACTCCACACGCATCAATATATTGACGCGAAGGGGAATTATTGACAATAATATTGATGATGTGAATTCAGAAATATTGTCAATCTCGATATATTGACGTCAATATAGAATGTATTGACAATACGATTATTGTCAATAAAAGCAATCGTGTAGGGTTCACTTAAAGCAAACCCCACACGCATCAATATATTGACGCGAAGGGGAATTATTGACAATAATATTGATGATGTGAATTCAGAAATATTGTCAATCTCGATATATTGACGTCAATATAGAATGTATTGACAATACGATTATTGTCAATAAAAGTAATCGTGTAGGGTCCACTTTAGAGTTACCTCTATGTTTCTACTGCAGTAGGATGAAACGAAATTTAACCTCAACACCAGTCCATCACCTGCAACAGCAGTCAATAGTGTGCATTCTGGTTTACCTTCACTCAGTTCCCTTCTTTTTTCCCTTTTTAGCAAACATTTTTCAAATTCCTAGTTAGTTGAGCAGAAGAAAAACTTTTCTGAACCGTAAACTAATGCTTCTTCCCCTGGGACGAAGCTCTTCGAGCTCTCATTCCGATTTGTTTCGCTCGATATTTATTTCTAGTTGCCGGCGCGTCATTCGGAACTCGTTGTTTGTTGTTACCATTGCTGTTGCTGGTCCCACGTGCAATCTGAAATGAGCAAAAAATTGGCCTGCAGCAATCCAATTTCTATAGTGGAAGTTTCCCGCATCCCACCACGGTCCCCCGGTTTCAAAAAGTCTCCTCTGAAATTCTGACTTTTTCAGAAGTGAAGTGAAAGAACGGCAACCTCGGTGGCTCGTTCCGATCAAGTTTCATTCAAAATAAATAACGACAAACTTAGGCGAGGATGCCACTTTCTCTGCTGAAAAGGACCAACTTTATGCATAATTTCTTCCGTTTTTTTTCTCCAGGAATCGCAACTTTTTCTCCGCAGCAGCGCCATAAAGTGACAGTAGAGTGAGTGACACGGCATTCGGGAAGACATCATTGCCCCTCGTTAATTGGTCCATTTCAGCGATTTCAGTCGAAACAAGTAAACAGAACCTTCCGTCGCCATCCATACTGGAGGAGATAAGGATTGTTTATAGTGAGCACGCGAGAACGGCAATCCGAGAGGAAAAGGTAAACAGAACTCGACCATTTTTGCAATCTGCTTTTTTCACACGGTTATCGCGTTCGTCGAGAAGCAATAAGATGCATCTCATAATCTCTCATTGGCGCTGGTTTTGTGTTTATGTTTGGAAATCAGTGCCTTTGTACTTACTACTGCTGTCGGTACTGAATTATGGGATTGCGAATTTGAATGTAATCATTTCTGGAAAAAAAGTAGAAGGGTCTGTGCCTAGGGGCACGAACGGAAGCTTGACGTAGGACCGCTAGTGGACGGAACAAATGTGAACATTTAGTTCTTTTAATTGATCAATCATCAATTATCTTAACTCTTTCCGTTTTTTATTTGTAAGCGTATCAAATTTGTAGTATTTATTTCAAAGAGAAAGTTGATGAAGAGAATCCAAGGGACTGTCAACTTGAGTATTTTCGATTCATCTACCCGACTTTAAAAGGTGTATTTTGAATTTTTTGTTATTTATGAATTTTTAAGTTTTGTGCATTTTGGTATTAGTGTATTCAATTCACCTCTCACAGGATTTCCTTCCGAATTATATCGTTTGTGAAGAATATGTAAAAAAGGAGGGACTTCGAGAGATTGAACTCGTGATAGCTAATTTTCTCACAAATTTGATTTTATTGCCTTTCTGGGGACTGAATATACACCCAAAGCGAATTATTCCCACTTCTCTCAAATTATGGATTTTTAACACTTCCTACCAGCGTGTTCTGGGAAATGGTCTGACGATGATTAATCTCACCAATACATTCGGGCCTACAATTTCACACCTTATATAGAGACCAGGTTGAGCCTTGATAGCTAGCTGCTGGCGGGAACTGATGACCTTGACAAATGTCCAAATAATACTCTTAACAAGTTTATGGTGGTCCTGAAAAAGACCATTTTGAAGTGATGGTTGAGTAATGCTGAGCTGAGCACGACGAGCTACTGACTCCGATCCTAGCCTAGCGGTGGGACTTCTTCCTCCTTCTCTATGGTTGCCCATATGAGCTCTGCAGCTCGCTGCTTGCAGGCAGCCTTTCTTTGTTGTTGTTGTTGTTGTTGTTGTTGTTGTTGTTGAAAGCACTCCTGCTACTGTTGCTGCTACTACTGCTGCTGCTGGACTGGACACCACCACTTACGGTGATTGAATGAGCACCGTTCAGTGGGACCGCATCGAATTCGATTTTTAAGTCTGTGTTAGGGAATGCGCTGTTTTCAGACATTCGGGGATAATTTTGATCACCATTGCAACAGTTGGACATTTATTGAAAATTAACTAAGTGTTCATTTTAGCAGATTGGTAGATAAATTTCCAATCGTTTGGCTTGTTTAGAATTAAAATCTATCTGCTATTGGTCGAAACCTGACCTCTTTTCGTAATGCTGTGCATTTTAGTTTTTTGAAATTGCGTGGATTCTATAGATCCTGTGGAGATCTATCTAGCCCTGATGTATGTGTTGGTAGAGGGAAGAATGTAAACTTTGCAGGAGACGATGTCTTAACACTCGAAATCAATTTTGTTAAATATGAAGTAAAACAAATCCTAGCTAGTTCTGCATGATGATTTTGTTTGATTTTATTTATTTGTAAAGTAGCCAGGAAATACCAGCTGGCGATTTGTTTTTTTATGATAACTCCTTGCTTGAAAACAGGCAAAAACTCACAAACAGGCTGCTTTTTCATGGTATACAGTGTGATAATTCAATAATCAATAAATTATCTCAACATTTAGTGGCAAATCATTCATAAATTTTGGTAACATACAAAAAATTCTATAATCCACATTAAATTTCATATGTAAGCGCCGATTGAAACAATCTTTTCGACGTCACTACAAGGGTGATTGATTAAACGAAAGAAACGAATCGTGCGGAATGAAAGCCGAGGAAAAACTTATTGCACCAATATATTCAGGCCTGCAATTCCACACCTTCTATAGACAGGTTGAGCCTTGATAGCTAGCTGCTTGCGGGAACTGATGACCTTGACCAATGTCCAAATAATACTCTTTAACAAATTTTTGGTGGCCCTGAAAAGGACCGTTTTGTAGTGATGGTTGAGTAATTCTGAGCTGGATGTTCAACACGGATGAGGCTGTCGAGCTGTATGGCGTTTGGAGCGAGGGTGACACGTGTGGCATAGATGACCGACCCGCAGCGACTCACGAAGAGCTACTGATTTCGATCCATAGCATAGCGGTGCAGCTTCTTCCTCCTTTGATGGTTGCTTATGTGGGCTCTGCAGCTCGCTGCTTGCAGGCAGCCTTTCGTTGCTACTGGAGAACAATTTTCAACGCCACACGCCGAAAGCACTGCTACTGCTGCTACTAATTTCGGCGACCGAACACCACCACACAGTGGTGTGGTCGTTGGGAGCGTGTGGTTCTGAGTAAGGCGATAAGTGTGCAAAATATTACGCAATTCCATCCTCCCTATTCGCACGCGCCCGAGGATCGGAGGCGAATGCCACTTCGACTTGTTTCGTCTACTTACTACTCTCTGACGACTGTGCTGGGGAAGCAGCATTTTCGGGTTTCACAAAGTTTACCCCCATATAGAAATCAAAGACGTAGTCCTACGTCAAAAAAATCCTGATTTTAGATAGAGAGACTTTGGAGTCAGGGTTAGTAAATGTCACGGGACTGACATCAAGTGGTTCCACTATGGGATTTCACAAATTTAACAGTACCCTCTTAACTGGTCTATAAATTTGTGGTCCATAATAAACTTGAACAACTTCATATTATCGAAGACAAGAAATCAAGAAGACTGGCAACTTTGCCTGAATCCAAGCGACATATACAATAGCGCTGCGCTTGAGTGAAGGTGGAAGCAACGCGTAGACACATGAGCATATTCACAAACCCTTCTTCTGAGGATGTAATTTTTACTATCAAATTCGCTCGAAGCATTTACCTTCGAGCGACAGATGACGCGATTGTACCTGTCTGCATTCGTATGAGAAAATGGAAGAGTTGCCAGTCTTCTTGATTTGTTATACAGCTGTCGCGTACACCGCATGTGTTTCTTTTGCGTTGGTTGTAAGTGTGTGGGTGAAAAATAGAAGACAACTGGGCTGCTGACTTGGCAGCCCCTACACGGTAACCGCAAAATACCCAATAATGACTATAAAGCAGAGATCGAAATTTTCGCCTACTTGAGAAGAGAAACGTCATTTTTCACCTGCTAGGAGAAATAGATGAGAATGTAGTAGTAGTAAAATTATGTTTATTTCTGTTGATTATGGTAGTACATTGATTTATCATTTTAATTGATTAGCCTACTTGGCTCTTCACCTTTGTTTAATTTGATATTCTAATTTAATATTTGCGTTTTTCAACTAGTTTACAGAATATCCCTTTGGGGATGTGTTTTATTTGAATTGAAAAAAGTGATAACCTACCTAACTACGAGTATAACTTAACCTAACGTGCTAGATCACGTATGATCTGATGATTTGATTTCAGACAGGTGTCTCTGAACCTTTCCAGGATGAATACTCTCCGTTCTTCTAATGTTTGAATTCCAGCCAGGAAGTGGATCTCAGAATTTCTAGTCCGCGGGGGACTGTTTGGGACCATCCTAAGGATCTTGTTCTGGATCCTTTGAGTTTAAGGTGATGGCATTTTGCGCAACTCTCCCAGATTGGCATACCGTACTTGATTACAGGAAGGATGATTCGTTTGTAGACAGCAAGCTTATTTTTCAGGGACAGGGTTGACTTCCTGTTGATAAGTGGATACAACGATCTTATCAAGATGTTGCACTTGGTTTTTGTTTTGCCAACGTGCTCCCTGAAAAGAAGCTTGCTGTCTAGTGTTAGCCCGAGGTACACGACCTCTCCACCATTCCACCACTTCACCGTTCAGGCAGATCTTGTTATTCTCCGATGGAACAAGTCTAGGAGATTTAAAGTGTGGCAAGATATTGACTATCAGGGAGAGCCAGCATATCGGAGGTGAACAGGTTGAATAGGATGGGGCCAAGAAAGCTTCCTTGTGGAACCCCGGCACCGATGTTGAAAGCATCCGATGTTGAAAGCATCCGATGAGATGCCATTCAGAGAGACTCGGAACGTCCTGTCTGATAGATAGTTGTTTATGATCTTCACTAGAAAGATTGGAAGACCGTACTGCTGCAATTTGAACACCAGGCCATCATGCCAGACATTGTCGAATGCTTTTTCAACGTCCAACAACGCCATGGCAGATGTTTTCGAAACAGACTTGTTCCGTCTGAGAATGTTTGTCACTCGAGTCAGCTGGTGGACGGTCGAACGACCTTTCCGAAAACCAAACTGTTCCTCGAGTAACAAGTTGTTTTCATCGGCAGATGTTAGGAGCCGGTGGTACAGTGCTCTTTCGAACAGTTTTGATAACCCTGAGAGAAGGCTGATTGGTCGATAACTTGAAGGAGAGGACGGATCCTTCCCAGGTTTCCGGATGGGTATGACTTTAGCTGACTTCCAACACGAGGGGAAGTAGCCAAGTCTGAGGCACTGATTAAAGATGGTTGTAGAATCTGGAACTCAAGTGTTTGAGTTCCAGATTCAGGATGTTGTCGAAACCTGGGGCCTTCATGTTTTTAGATGATTTGATATAGGCCAACAGTTCGTCAGCCGTAATCTCGGATTCCTCTGGAAAAATGTTAGGAATCTGAAGAAGATTGGTTGCATTTTCGGCAACCTCAGATTCATGAGGGCTGATGATGTTTTGTCCGAGATTATGGGAGCTGACGAAGTGTTGACCTATCGCCAGTGATGTCATTTCACCCAAATACGACTCTAGCGTACGTATATTTTTCCACCTCTGAGGATGTATGCATTGCTACTCATATGAGCAAATCACCACGTTTACGGTGAGAACACAACAAACCCAGTGTGAGAGAGTGCTTATTGAGAATTTTTGTGGTGAAAACTAAAATCACTCTCTCTAGAGAAATGAATTTAAATGTGCTCCCGAGTTCACTCACCTAAAAGTTCTCGAGGGTTTACCTCTCGAGAGACCTCACTGCAGAGCCCACTCTTCAGAGCATAGATTTGAGCGCTGTTGAAGCATTCTCTTACTACTAGCATATTAAGCTTGTAGGACCTACTACAGATGAGTGCTTCGCTTCGTGCGTGTCGGTTGTTAATTTTGTTTGAACGATTGAAAATAAAAAAAATGGCTGAAAAAAGAAAAAGGGAAGATGTTGTGCAGCAATTCTTCAATAAGAAAAAAAGTATCGCGGCAGCCTTCTCGTCAGGAGTTATCAGATGAACCACTGGGTCGCCGGGACGATCCAGTGGGGTCAGTGGGGGAATGGGCCTAGGCTTGTTTTTAAGAATTGTTGTAAGTTTCCAGAAGGGCTTAGCACAATCTGGGAGAGAGCGGATCTTACTAGCAAAATCGTTATTTCTGAGATCTACCAACCTGGCCTGAATGATCTTTGTTAATCGATTACAATTGGTCTTCAAGTTAGGCAGGCCAGTACGGTGGTACTGCCTACGAATGGTGTTACGGAGTCTAATGAGATCTTTGGTAGGGCTGTCAAGGTTCAGAGTGTTACTCACCTGTCTGGATACTGGCACGTGTTGTTCCCTGGCCCGGGAAATCGCCTCCTCGATGGTTTGTAGAGATGAGAATGGGAGAAGCGAGAGAATATTATACGCTCACAGCAGTTTTCGCGAGAAAAGCAACAGCGATTTATTTTTTCGGAAAGCATGAGCGGCAGATAAATCAACCGGTGAACACACGTGTTTATTTCAGTTACCGTGGGGACGTAATTTGTGGTTAGCCCCGGTCCCTTTCAAATTGTATCATTATTTATGTACGGTTCTTATATTTGAAATGACGTTTCACATTCATCTAGTGATGGCCGATTTTCATTCGAATAATCGATTAATCGATTAACGAACCGAAAAGCAAAATATTTGTAATCGGTTATATTATCATGCCGATATAAGCATTAACTTCTCCAGAGGATCATCACCGATCTTTTCAAACATGTGCTGCACTCTCATTGTTGGAAAAATGACAGCACAGCGAACAAGAAATAATCGATTGGTTGTTAATTGAGTAGTTAAAAAATGGGACATCTCTGATTTTGGTGTGATTGTTTGGATAAAAAAGAGCGCAAAATTTTATCTCTACCGAGGGGGCAGCAAAACCACAAAATTACCTTGCATACAGGGGGTATTCATTGGATGAAAGGGACCGTGAAAAAGAACACTAAAATTGAAAGTTTTTCTTACGACAGTTACATCTTAGTATTCTTCTTTGCTAAAAGTGTGACATAATTAATGGACGATTCCTTAGTTGGGCTGTCAATTTTTCAAACTTCATTTTTGACAGTGCTATTTCTTTTTCGAGGGGCTCATGTATAAACAATTTGGATACTTTGACTATATGTTTTTAGTATTACTTCTACGTGACGTCAACGATTTACATAGCTGAAGATGCTAATTTCAAATAACAGACTGTAGTGGTAATTTTTATACGATACATGGAGTAGATGAAAGCATAGAGTTGATAGTTCCGTTAGAGTACGGCAGTGTGAAGATTGTATATAGATATTAGAAAAGCGAGCTAGGACAACTTTTTAAGGAAGGTACAAATCGGTTTTTTCATCTCTCTTTACCAAACTCCCCCTTTGGAGAGGGATGGTGAGGGGTGTCCCCCCCCCCCGCCACCACTGGATTTGGATAGTTGCTACAGGATTGTGATGATAATATACAATCGCTGTATCCCACAACCAATTTTCAGCTGACAGCTCAGCCCAACTAACGAAAGCCTTTCACTACAGTTTTTTGGGCTACAGTTTTAGCCCAACTAGCGAAAGTTGACTGTAAAATATTGTCAGTAATGAACTTGTTGTTCACTGGCTGTGGGAACAATAATGTTTATTTACTTTGCTTGTTTGGTACCCCGCTTTACAGTTCGATTGATACTTCTGGCTTCACTCTTGGCGACACTCTTATTATCACATTTACAAAATTCCACACGTCATCATCATGTGTCTCACACTTAATTTCGTGCTTATTGTGAAACACGTCCATTTCATGTGTGAATCTTATACTATGAATCATGCCTGAACACTATGGATTTGAATTGTGACACCCTTGGATTCTATGTGCCTCATTTGGTGATATCAATTGCTTTGCACATCATCATTGCATCGACTTCTACTTTATCGACTGCTACTTTACCGACTCTAAAAAAGAATCGACAAATATATAAACAAAACTGCCAGAGGCCCGAGCTTTCATATATCTTTTTAATGGGTCTGATTTAGGATTCGATCTTGGACTGTTGGGGTGTGCTGCTGCCGGTGTCTTCGTTCGATCTCACCGTGCCACGGTTGTTCTCATATATGAGGCGGGTTGATAGGATAAAATCACAAGTCTTGTTTTCGATGTTTACCTTTCTGAGCCAGCAATGCACATCGCATTGAAATGCAAAACACTTTAAATCCAATGATTCAATGTGCAATACACTTGAATAGATAGTGAAAGATTTTCAACATTTCAAAGCTCGAAACACTAGAAAATAACCAACGTGAAATACACTTAAAGTAAATGTGATTGTGCATTTAAAAAATCAAGTATTTAACACTTCGATCAAACGTGTGGAATTTTCTGAGTGTATGACATTGACTTTGCCCCTAGGTAAATGTAATCGCGCGTATGAACCTTTCAACCGGCTTTCACGTGAGAGAAATTTCGCTCGCGAAATTTAAGGGTCTGTTCACAAATCACGTAGCAGTTTTATACTCGCTCCCTTCATCCATCATCATCATTCATAACACATTTACCAATACTACCAATACCCTCAACCAGGTATTATGCGTTAAAATGGCATCTTTCTCAAGTAAAAGAAGGCATAAGTCGCATTTGTATTTGCGTGCATAAAATGTATGCCTTGTATTTCAGATACAATTATTTATTAATTTATTTATGTGAGGGAAAAGCCCACACTAGTGGGAGCAAAACCTCATCATTTCAGAACCAACGGATAACATGGAATTTAGCGGCGCCGGTGGTGTAGTGGTAAGCGTGATTACCTCTCACCCCAGCAGGCCTGGGTTCAATACCAGTCGGCGCCGCCGGGATGTTCTGAGGCATAACATCTCTGATCACGCCTTCCTTCGGATGGGAAGTAAAGCCGTTGGTCCCCGGTTCATGAGTTGATGGGTCGATAGGTAGGGTCCAGGTGTGGGAGCTGCCTTCCTGGCACGTCGGTAGCATTGGTGCTCAGCACGGAAAACAAGATCGACGGAAAAAAACAAACCAAAGGATAACATGGAATCCTACAGATCTGTTATCATTAATATATTTTTAGGACTTAGGACTTAGTTCAAGCAAATGTATCTATACATTTGCTTGAACTAAGTCCTAAGTCCTAAAAATATATTAATGATAACATAATTAACTTAATTTAAATACAGAAAACATAAACCGTCAGGAAGGTAAAAGTACATTATAAAAGAGATTCTTAAGCCTAACACGGGAGATATTAAAATCAAAGCAGTTATAACATTAGTTGAAAATCTTGCACATGCTAGGGGAAACAGTCCTATTATTGCGGTACGTTAGAAGCGTTAGAAGCCTATTGTTGTGTATGGAGACCTCCATACACAACAATAGGCTTCTAACGCTTCTAACGTACCGCAATAATAGGACTGTTTCCCCTAGTTAACGGCTCATTAGCGCCGTAGTTTGTGCGAGAAGCCGGGATGTTGAAAAAAATATTAAGAATGTAAATTTACGCATCTGATATTGACATTCAACTGCTGCAGAAGTGAACAGCAATTAATGTCCGATCGTAGGAGATCAGCGATAAAGGTAGCCTTAGAGACGCCTTGGTGAATACTAAGTAATTGTAGGGACATCAAATAACAGTGACTTACATAACTAGGGAGATTGAAAGGATCACTCCAGGGTAGCCAACGAAGGGCGAAACGTACAAATCTTCGCTGAATGGCCTCAATACAACGATTCACCCCGTTGCTGTAAAAAGGAGCCCATACTACGGAACAGTACTCTAATGTGGAGCGGACTAGCGAACGATAGAGTGTGTTTAAACAGAAAATGTCCCCAAAGTCTTTGGCGAAACGAAAAATGAAACCAAGTTGAGAAGATGCCTTAGCGGAAACATAGGCCACATGGTCCTTGAAGGTGAGTTGTGAATCAAGTAGGACGCCTAAGTCGTTAATGGTAGATTCGCGGCTTAATATTTGCTCCTGCAAGCTGTAAGCATAACAGATAGGTGAATTTTTCCTGGAAAACGTTATAATGGCGCATTTAGAAGCATTTAATACCATCCTGTTCTTTTCACACCAAACAGTAAAAACGTCCAGCTGCTGTTGAATAAACAATGCATCACTTCGATCTTTGATGACAAAGTATAGTTTGAAATCGTCAGCATAAGACAGCTTCAGGCAACGGATCGAAAAGTGAATGTCATTCAGATACAATAAAAATATGAACGGTCCCAGATGACTGCCTTGAGGTACACCAGAAGAAACAGCGAACGGTTGAGAAAAATGATCTCCAATCTTCACTGACATATGTCGACCGGTGAGGTATGAGCGAAGCCAATCAAGAAGGGAACCGTGAACACCAAGTTGCTCTAGTTTGGCCACTGCAATCTCGTGATTGATTTTATCAAAAGCAGCAGAAAGATCGGTGTAGATAGCATCCACTTGATGACCTCTTTCCATCCCGCGATGTGTATTGAACGAGATTTGTAGCGGTAGACCTCTTCGGCATAAATCCGTGTTGTTCAGTCGCGATGTAACTAGAGCATGTGTGTTTTAAATGATCTGCACATAAAGCAGCGATACCACGGTAGTTGGACACCGACTGCTTATTGTCTTTTTTGAAGACAGGGAAAACAAAAGAATCCTTCCAGCAGCCGGGAAAGATCCCCGAATCCAAAGTGAGGTTGAAGATGGATGCTAAAGGTGTGACCAGCACTCCAATACAGTTCTAACCGCGGAAGGGATTCCGTCAGGGCCAGTGCTGAAAGAATTTTTCAAACGAAGGCCTGCTCTACGAACATCATTAGTCGAGATAGGCGGATGCGGTCCAACAGCAGAAAGTACGGGAACATCACTTTAGGCGGCTAAGCTGTGCTCGTTAGGTAAATCTTCTTTGAAGAAGACACTGCTGAATTGTGACATGAACAGGTCAGCGATTCCCTCCGTATCTGATTCTTCTTGATCCGTATTGTACATTGTAGAAGGTAAGCCCGATTCCTTCCGTTGATCGTGATTTCAGAAGCTCTTGGGATTTGCTTTGAGTTTAGTTTGTAGATGGCACTGATGGGCTTGATAAAGCTGTTTGTCGAGCCGCTTATACTGTTTGTTAACGAGGTTGTACGGTTGTACTTCCTCTTCGATGCATCCGTTCGAAGTTTACAAAATGTCTTGAAGGCAGCTCGTTTGGATGACTTCAGTCGCTTGCGTCGGTGGTTGGTCCAAGGAGGGTTACTAGATATGGGTGGAGTTGTCATGGGTACCAACTGGTTGATCGCATACACGAAAACGCATACGAGAAAATAGAAGAGGCAGCATTCGCGTCACGATCTTTGAGTTCATCGTCCCAGCTGATGTTTTCGAAAAAGGCTGCCATTCCCTCGAAGTCAGTCCTACGGTAGTCATACGGTACGCTGTCTACGGTAACCCGAAAAGTGCAAGCCTGATATAAGTGTAATGATAACTGCAGAGGAGAATGGAGTCTACAACGTTTAACTAGTGGTTCGGGTGCCTCTTGAACCGAGCAATTAGAGGCGAGTTCACGTCTAAGGAAACATAGATCAAGCAGTCTATGATTTTCATTGGAAATCCCGTTCCGTTGCAGAAGATCAGCAGTATTGTAGCAATCTAGGAGAGGTGTAATGTGTGAGCCATTAGAGCGAGGATGAAAGAACCTTGTTTCATTCGATGACCAGTTGACTGAAGCAAGATTGAAATCACCAACAACAAGGATTTCGTCAGTCGCATTCATCTGGGATACAACCCCAAAAAGTTGATCGATCAACTCAGAATCAACAAGTCGATCCGGGGGTAAATACAACACGCAATAGCAACAGTAGCGTATTTACTAACACACACACAATTAGAAAATAATACCGAACTCGGTTTAATTTATTACCTAACCTCCTCGGTTACCAACGAGAATCCGAATAAATGGTTTAAACACATTTTTCAGGCGTTTTTATCGAATCAGACCCGAATTTCGGTAAAATAGTATAAATTTGACAGATAGAAATGAATTCGGTACGTGAAAGCCGAGAAACTCGGTAAGCTGAATCGAGTATTCGCTAAAAGGTGTTAAACGTCCAACGCTTAAACGTCAAACGTTCCACTTGCGCTCAACTTCGCGACGGAAATTTTAACGTTTGTTCCGATGCGTTAGTTCATTAGCTACAACATAGATCCTATTAGAACAAATTGCATATTTACGCTCATTGTTTTCAAAACAAAAGAAGCGCTCCAAGCGAATTCCCTTTTTCTACGTTTATCCGTAGGACGAAGAAAATCTAATGGCGTTTCAATGCGTTTGGACGGAATTGCAACTCGTAGGACGGATTTAGAATCAAGAAGCAGTAGTTATGTACATAAACATGTCGACCACAAAATGCACGTCTGCCCTCCCAGACCTACACTCAAAAAATTTCACACGTGTGATCGAAGTGTTTAAACACTTGATTTTCTAAATGCACAATCACATTTACTTTAAGTGTATTTCACCTTGGTTCAATGTGTTATACACGTTAATTTATAGTGTTTCAAACTTTGAAATGTTGAAAATCTTTCACTATCTATTCAAGTGTATTGCACATTGAATCACGCTACTGTTCAAAACAGATGGATTTAAAGTGTTTTGCATATCAATACGATGTGAATTGCTTGCTCAGAAAGGTAAACATCGATAACAAGAGTTGTGACTTTATCCTAAATATTAACCCGCCTCATATATGAGAACAACCCTTTCACAGTGAGATAGCACGAAGACTCCGGCAGCAGCATACCCCAACAGTCCAAGATCGAATCCCAAATCAGACCCATTAAAAATATATGTGAAAGCTCTGGCCTCAGGCAGTTTTGTTTATATATTTGTCGATTCATTTTTAGAGTCGGTAAAGTAGAATATTGTAGAATATTGAACTATGGTGTGCAAAGCTATTGATATCACCATATGAGGCACATAGAATCCAAGTGTGTCACAATTCAAATCCATAGTGTTCAGGCTTGGTTCATAGCATAAGATTCACACATGAAATGGATGTGTTTCACAATAAGCGCAAAATTAAGTGTGAGACACATGATGATGAAGTGTGGAATTTTTTGAGTGTAGAGCTGGCGCACCCCAGAGAATTTGCGAATTCCTGTGTGCTGTTAACTGAGCGAGTGGTAAAGGGTTTAGGCATATTTTGATATTCCTTTACTAGCCATTTGGCAAGCTTATGAGTGGGGGATCCTTCAGTCGAGATAATCTCCCTAATTTCGTTTCCTGGTTTGTGAATCTTTGGCAAACCTTTGATCCTAGGTAGAATAGAGCTTGAAATTTTCAATTGATTCGTAGTGTTGCCAATAAACGCCTTGCACTCTTTCACCGTTTTAGCCACATGTTGAACCATAGACTGCCAACTGCCTGTATGGGCCATTAGTATTTTTTTCCGTCATCCGATTGTCATAGTCCTCTTTGTCCAAAATCACTACTGCATTACCTTTGTCCGCCGACAATAAACTGAGGTCACTACACGGCGAATGAGAACGACTCAAATTTGAGTTTAGTTTACTCATAATCGCCAAAAGTGCAGGAACTCAGCGATGAGTAAAATTTGTCTCATGGTTTCCTGTGGAAAACCTAAAAAATCTGCCGGAAAATGAGGAAATTGACGAAAATTTTATTCAGTCTCGGAGTAGTACCAATAGACTGAGTGAATCCAATCTTTACTTTTCTCAAATTCGGGAATTTTTCCCTGGAAAATCCTGGAAAAACCTGGGAAAACATGAGGCAAATTAACTCATCGATTATGAGTGAACTAAACTCAAATTTGAGTCGTTCTCATTCGCCGTGTACAATACTACACTGAAGTCTTTTTTTACACGGTTTTTTTTACGCGGTTTTTTTTACACGGTTTTTTTACACGGTTTTCCGCGATTTACACGGTACGTTTTTAACGATTTCTCGACAACGATACAACCTATCGACTTGATTCCAATCACATTATCCGTTTCAAGCTATAGGTAATCGATTTGCATACTTAGAAAAAAAATCACAATTTTTGGTGTAAATACAGAAATTTTTAAAATATGTCTATATGGACCATAGCATGCTATAATTACAAATGGCATCAAAATCCGATTTTTTTAAAACATTTAAACATGTGAAAAATCAAAATCTCGTAGGTTTTTTTTTACACGTTTTTTTTTTACACGGTACGTACCCCCGTGTAAAAAAGACCTGAGTGTACTTGAATTAAACAACACAGCAGAGAGACCAGAAATCACACAGTTTAGTTAACACAGGTTCGACAATTTGAAAAGATTGAATATTTTCCTGCTTACAGATTTCGCTATTTCACTTAGAAAGCAGCGAGATTGAGTCATTGGCGTAGCGACCAAAGTCTGAGATCAAATTGAGAAACTAAATTTAATGTTGTAATGTCGCTGATAATGATTACTCAGATTGCTATCGTTTTGGACGGTTAAAATATCAAAATTGAGGGGGGAAAAAACGTCTTAATGAAAACTAATTCTGCCATCAGTGAGAGCATGCTGAACATTCAATTTGATGCACATTTTTCCTGTGGATAAAAAAAAAAACGAGTATTCAATTTAATGTTCTTCTAAGGCAATGACAACAAAACTGCAGCAACATATTTTTGAAGAGCAAATGTACAGCAAAATGAAATCAAAATGTGCTATCAAATTTGTCAATCGCGTCCGCTGAAATCATATGATTTTGATTTGCTGTCCTCTTGATGCTGGACTTTGCTCGGGTAGGGTGCCGGCCCCCTACAGAATATTTTGAAGATTTATATAATTTAAATTGTCGGTATTTCAGTTATTTTGGAACGAGAACATTAAAAGTGAGGAAACTTTCGGAAATGATTATAATGTTTTCAGAGATGATCGTGACTTACTCGAAACCCAAAGAATGTCAGGTGGTGGAGTTCTTATTGCTATTTCTTCAAAATTTATTTCAGAACTTATTGTCTCATTGAAAGTAAAAGAATTTGAGCATGTGTGGGTAAAGACAAATATAGCTGGTGATATTCATATTTTTGCCACAGTCTATTTTCCCCCAGACTACGCTTGTAAGTCCTCGTATGAAGACTTTTTCCAAATAGCTGAAGAAATCGTATTTCGATTTCCCCCTGAATTCAAAATTCATATTTATGGAGATTTCAATCAACGCAATGCTGATTTTATTCCTGATTCAGATAATGAGAGTTTTCTTCTCGCAGTCATTGGGGAAAACGAAACATTACAATTTATTTTTGAAAAAATGGCGTAACCATGTAAGAAACCAATAGAATTGTTTCCTAGATTTCTTGTTAACGAATATACATGAAGATTTCTGTGTAAGTAAATCTATTTCTCCTTTATGGAAGAATGAAGCATTTCACACAGCAATCGAGTACACTGGAGTCGCTTTTTACGCGGGTGATACTGCGTAAATTTCGGAATCCGCGTAAAAAAAACCGCGTAAAAAAAGACCGTGTAAAACGCGTAAAAAGCGACGCTAGTGTATAACAATATACAGCGTAAATTCTGAAATCCGCGTAAAAAAAATAAAATCCGCTTAAAAAATAACCAAAATCCGCGTAAAAAAAACCGTGTAAATTCCGAAATCCGCGTAAAAAAACCGCGTAAAAAAACCGTGTAAAAAAAACCGCGTAAAAAGCGACTCCAGTGTATTCCATATTTGTTTATGACAGTCAACACCCCAACGACAGTTAGTATGAAAATGTGTTCGACTACAAGAATGCTAATTATGATAATATTAAAAATAAATTCAATGGACTAAATTGGAAAACCATTTTGAAGGATCAGGTAAATGTTGAATGTGCAGTGGAGGTTTTTTTTTTATAAAATTCTGTTTGATGTAATTCACGAGGAAATTCCATTAAAAAGGAAACGACGCAATTATTCCTCCAAATATCCGGTTTGGTTCAATAATCTTATCATTAACTTGAAAAATCGTAAACAAAAAGCTCACAAAATATACAGAAAACATAACAATCGTGATAATCTCGAAAAGTATTTAAGTATTTGTGATCAACTTAATGATGCAATTTCTTTGGCACTGTCTGAGTATAACATAAAAACTGAGAATGAAATTAAATCATGTCCAAGAAACTTCTTCAATTACGTCAAAACTAAAATGAAATCGTGCACCAACATGGAACTTCGACAAATCGGTGCGAAACCGAACATTTTGTCAGTGCAAACCTTAACCTGAGCTGGGTTTTAATAGCAAACGATCAAACTGACGTTTGTCCGAAAACGAACAGATCCAATCTTGATACCCGATGCAGGTTGGAACTGAATAATAAACGAATTCGCTATTAATTTTAGCGAAGATTTATTGAAATACATTGCGTTTCCTTACGGACTTCAAAGTAACGATTTGAGGTTTTCTTTGTTGATGGATACCAATGGTTGCTTTTTCACTCAGATTTGACACTTCAGAAAAATTTTCACTCAGATTTGACACTTCGAAAATAAATTAATCGAAAATCCCTCTGTTGTTGATCGGCCGATTTTCGAGAAAGCGTCTGTCAAAATTGATTCCTTGTCTGTCAGAAATAAGTCTGCTGGAATAGCAGGTTTATTTGAAAATTTTCCATCTGTCGAATTTATGTAAAAATTCACCAAATGGAACACAGGCTTAGAGGGGAATTCAAGCTGAACATTGCATTAGGTCCTAAGTAACATTGACAGATTTTCTTCGTCGACTTTCTCTTTGTATCCCCACGGCCATTTTAAGAAATTTCCAGGTATTTTCAGCACACAGATCGATAAAAGAAGCTTTTATCTAGCATGCAACACGACAAAGACAACAAGAAATGGTTCTGTGCTCAAGTTATTAACGAAAGAGAAAGTCGACGAAGAGAATCGATCAATGTTACTTAGAACCTAATGCAATGTTCAGCTTGAATTCCTATTTTGGCAAGGATTTTTTATTGGTTTTGCTTTTTACGGATCCCTTGATACTTGGGCTTCGGTAATGTGGATACGATATTGCGGTCAGCATCCTTATTCTTGGAGCTCAAGCGTCACGGTATCCGAAAAAATGAATAGCTGCAAAATCTCTATCCATGAATAAGCATTCGTGACTGCAGGTAGTACGTGTTCATACAGAAATGAATTCTCACAATAATAATTACTGGTTATGATACGATTGTATAACGCAGGATAAGACTTTTTCCTTGATACATCACAGTCCGTGATTTTGCAAGGGGAATGACCGTCATAACCGTATTTATGCTCGAAATGAGATGATGGTCAATTTATATGTCTGTTTATTTTTCCTCGGTGATATGATGGTAACAAATGGCAGATGTTAGTGATATTGCAAATGAGTGAGAAAAGCAAAACAACGATATCTCACGGTTGTTGTGTCATACTGGTGAGAAGTTTTACGGAGAGAGGGTTCTCAGTTGTTTTGATTGTTAACCATAGGAATCTCTTTTGTCAATCTAAAAGTTGTCAGTACCGTGATGCAACTCAGCACTGCTCACAACCTTTTTATTCTGGCTGTTTAATATGTCGGTATATTCCCGAAGGAATGGAAAAAATCTTACTTAATACCCATATGTGGGATTGCTATCATTTCGTGCATTCCAAAACTCTTCGAATCAATTATAAATAAAAACATTTTTGGCCAAATAAAACAAAGAACACAACACACACAGCACAACACGGCTTTTTTAAAGGCTGTTCAACCACCACAAACCTTTTGGAATTTGTGGACTTTGTATTAAATGCAATGGACAGAGGTAATCAAGTAGAAGCTCTATATACAGACTTCAGCAAAGCGTTTGACAGAATTGATATCCCAATGTTGATTTTTAAATTAGAAAAAAATGGGAATTGAGATGGAGCTCCTCACCTGGATTAAATCGTATTTAGTTGATCGCCAGCAAATTGTAAGATTCAACGAGAAAACATCTAAGCCAATTCATGTCACGTCAGGGGTTCCCCAGGGCTCACATCTAGGTCCCCCTTTTTCATTAATGATGTCTCTCTTATTTTAAAACATATCAGGGTACTTACATATATACGCTGATGACATGAAGCTATTTTTAGAAAAAGGAAGCGATAACGATATGAATGTGTTTCAGAATGAAATACATGTTTTTTTTTATAGATGGTGTAGTAAAAGTCTATTGAAACTAAATATTAAAAAATGTAATCTTATAACGTACAGTAGAAAACTAAATAAACAAAATCTTTGTATTACATTAGGTAATGAAAATGTTCAAAAATGTGAAAATGTAAGAGATTTAGGTGTTATTCTAGATTCTAAATTGACATTTGTGGACCATTATAACACAATAATACATAGAGCAGGCAATATGCTTAATTTTATAAAACGTTTCGGTCTCCACTTTAAAGATCCTTATACAATTAAATCACTTTACGTTGCTTATGTGAGGTCAATTTTAGAATATTGTAGCGTTGTTTGTTCACCCTATATGAAAAAGCATGAAGAACGAATAGAGTCAATCCAAAAGCAATTTGTACTATATGCACTACGTAAGTTAGGCTTGACGGCTTTTCCTCTCCCGTCATATGAAGCAGGATTACGCAAAGATTTCTTTATTAAACAATATCATTTCGCAACGCATTGACTCAGCTGATCTATTGTCAAGGTTAAATTGGTATGCACCTTCCCGACAATTACGCAATCGATAGTTGTTCGCAGTAGATCGCCATCGGACTAATTACGCTAAATTTGGACCGGTAAATCAGACGATGACTGTTTATAATCATCATTGTGAAATGATTGACCTAAATATGCCCTCAACAGAATTAAAAATATATTTCAGAACCCTGCGAACTCATAGAACATAAGTCCTAATGTTCATATGTAGTCTACGATTTGATTGAGAAATAAATAAATAAATAAATAAATAAATATTTTTTTTTTAAATGCGTTTATTTTTCCAGGCTCATTTGCCGTAGCTTTGCGGAGCCGATATTCATCGTTTGGGTTACACAATTACTTAATACTAACGTTAGTAAAGCGGGGGCCGATTACTCGCGGCTGTCTCGAGGTTAGGGGTAACAAATTGTAGTAAACGGGTGGCAGGGTAGAGATTGAGAACACAAGGTTTTTTTAGAGCAATGTGCTCTTGATCTAGAACTAAGCGACATACTGGAGAAAA
This sequence comes from Ochlerotatus camptorhynchus, assembly GCF_037179485.1. Taxonomy (NCBI): domain Eukaryota; kingdom Metazoa; phylum Arthropoda; class Insecta; order Diptera; family Culicidae; genus Ochlerotatus; species Ochlerotatus camptorhynchus. Next base: position 2,912,732 of record NW_027040498.1, on the reverse strand, counting down.
AGACAAACATGGGGGTACAACGATGGAGACCTAGCAACTTGAGAGAACACAAGGTGACACTAACTACTAAATCCTCAGATCGATCCGTTTTAAAAACACATAAAAATTAAAATATTCGAGATCTCGGCTCGCCAAGATGTCTCTAGGTCATAGGTTGTTTTCCTCGGGCCCTGAGGGATGCGGATAACTCGGATCTAGCAACCAATGTAGGGTGCATGACCAAAGCACGTGGTCGATATCGTGATAGCCACTACCACAAGCGCACAAATTGCTGCCTGCGAGCCCGATTCGGAAGAAATGCGAGTCTAACGAGTAGTGATTAGACATGAGCCTTGACATAACACGTATAAAGTCACGGCTCATGTCCAATCCTTTGAACCATGGCTTGTTCGATACCTGTGGGAGAATAGAATGTAACCATCTTCCCAGATCACACTCATTCCATTTTTGTTGCCAGTTGGTGAGGACGTGCTGACGGGTAATTGAAAAAAAATGCCGCAAAGGTGATTTGTCGATCAAAAATATCGCCTTCCATAGCGCCCACCTTAGCTAGCGAGTCCGCCTTCTCATTACCCGGAATTGAGCAATGAGATGGGACCCAAACTAAGGTGATAGTATAGGAACAGTTAGATAAAGTACTCAATTTAGTTCGAATTTAGGTCAGGAAATACAAGGAGTGCTTCATCGGCCTCATTGAACGAATAGCCTCCAATGAGCTAAGACTATCCGTAAAAATGAAATAATGGTCAGAAGGTAGTGAGGCAATTTGCTCTACTGCGTAGAATATGGCTGCTAGTTCCGCAACTTATACGGGTTTTTGCAGTTGATATGAGGCGCTATGAAATTCGTTGAATACTCCAAATCCAGTGGAAGCGTTTATAGTTCACCCATCTGTGAAAAAACTCTTATTGTTACTAACATGATGGTACTTGTTTGCAAATATTAAGGGAACAACCATCGACCGATGGTGATCTGGTATTCCACGGATTTCTTGCAACATGGTCAGATCAAAATTTACAGAAGAACTGTAAAAGTCTTGGAGGCAAACACGAGTGGAATTGAATGAAGAAGGGCCAATCTCCAGCGTCATGTACTCGTAATAGAGACTCATGAATCTTGTTTGATGATTTCTGTCGAGCAGCTTCTCAAAGTTTTCTATTACCAATGGGTTCATTACTTCACAACGGATAAGAAACCGAAAGGACAGTTCCGCGAAACGATCTGTCAGTGGGAGAACACTAGCGAGTACTTCGAGGCTCATCGTATGCGTCGAGCGCATACAGCCTAAATAAATACGAGGGGGACGACTCTATCTACGATGCAAAAAAGATTGTGTTTTGCTGTGGCTAGCTGCGCGCACGCTGAGTAGATAGAAAGAAGATTGATGACGATTCTGAAGATTTCCTGCAAAAAATTGATGAACGATGCAAGTAGATGCGACAAATGAAAGAAGATTGTTCGAAGATTGATTCGCTAGTGTGAAATTTGTTGACCATCTAAACTTGAGATTTAGATGTGTCGCCCCCCTCGAATAAATATTAGAATCTAAAAAAAAAATTCTGGAGGGACCCTGGATCATTCTGGAGGGGGCCAGGAACCCTTGGTACCTCCATAAGCTACGCCAATGGATGGAATGTTTTCCATCGGGTGTCACGCTACTTTGTTAACCCTTAGCCGCCTGTCCCCCCAATCGTAATTTATTAACGTGGCCAACGCGTTTTGATTTCCTTGTTTTTATCGTGAACAACGGAAACAGGCTCTTAATGATGAAGCAGCACGGAACCCTGCTACCATCGCCGCTATCCGTTGGGACAGGTGCATAACCAAGCTCGAGAGCAGTGTAATCGATCGGTTTTAAACACATTTCCCCATTGTAGTGGTATATGGGTGGCATATAGGCTCACTGACGCGTCGTCATTGCCGCCGTTGTCACCATCATCGATCGAATCAGGCGTGTGTTGAATACGGAGCTTAAAATATTAGCCTGACGGGGGATAAACATATAAGGACTGTATCGAAAATAATGTCTGCTTCCAAATCAATTCAAAAAAATTTAAATAAAGAAAAAGTAATTCGACTTTGTACGTCATGTCCTGCTTTACAAGCGAACACTATAAATCAAACAAAAACGGTACTGGTATCATCTTAAGGTGATTCTTTGAAGAGTCCGACAATGGCCGGCATAATGGCTGATATGCCCTATCACTTCAAGATTTCTTAGGCACAAATCTCGAACATTGTTTGGACATCACTCATAAAATTGCAATTTTCAGCCACAATGATTTAGTAAATTGACGTCAAATTTGGTCAAGACAGTTGAAATCAATTGCATTTCCAGTAAAACTTTTTCCAGGTGTGCTAAGGCTACTACTAAAAGAAATATCTTAAAAAAATATTGTACGATTGGAACAGGAAAAGGTGTGAAAACAGATTTTTAAAATTTATAGGAGGAGAATCATCGAAGATAATTAAAAGTACATTAATGAATGTGTTTTTATTTGTTTTATAGTAATTATTTTTTTTATGGAGGACATACATAATTGGGCAACCTTTCTTCACTTTAGAATACACTAGATTTGGAAAGAAAAACAAATGTTTATAGCTTATTTTCGATACAGTCCTTATACGGCGGATGATGGTGGCAAAAAAACACAAACTTTTAACGATCGATATTATGTGAAAATTGCTGGATAACTGTCCACAGTCGGGGGCTATATTGCTATATTGCTGCACATTTGGCCGCTACATGTCCGTCCACAAATCCCGGTGATGGGATAGGTTTACTTTGTCTCGCTCGCTCTCTCCCTCTCGTTTTCTCTCGTGTGCCTCCCGGGTCGATTGTTTTTATGCAGTGCGAGATGGTACAGTGCGATATGTAAATTCAATGGAAAGCACTTGGTAGGTATGTGCAGATGGACGAGTTAGATTAAATTGTTTTTGTTTTTTCTATGCTGAAACTATGGTTTCAGGTTTTAAAATTGGATTCCAAAATATAATGGAGTGTGGGAAAAAAACATTTGGAATTTGTGTGCGCGGATTTAATTTAAAAATGAAAGTCAATCCCAAGCTCCTCTTAATTTAGTTCCATGGTTCTGGCTAGGCTTATCCATACTCAAACTCATGCAATTATAAAAAGATGTCCGCTTCGGTCCTTGTTCGCAGTCTTCATAAGGGCCTTATCATTATCACATTGTCCATACAACATCGGACGTTTTTGCACGTCATTTGTTCGCTAGTGCTGTCATGGTAAATTAAGAGCTGGTTCATCACTGATTTTTCATATAAGGCTTGTACTCGAAAAAATGCCTAATTTTTATCCGTGGGTAAAAATTGATGAAAATCTGGGTATAGCTAGTTTGGAGTGAATTGTTTACATGTGCAAAATTTCATAACAATCGGTTCAGTGGTTATTGAGATGTCATCGAAACAAGATGAAAATCGCCGGAGAATTTTGCGCGCTGTCATGGAAAATCCGACTGCGACCATGAGATGGATCGGAAGACAACTGAGAATCACCCATACAACTGTGTCTCGGGTGGTAAAATCGTTTAACGAGTCCCAGACGACCGAGCGGCGGGCTGGAAGTGGAAGAAAATCGAAGACAGCTGACCCTGTGAAGGCCCGGAAGGTGTTGGATTATTTCAAGCGTAATCCGAACCTCTCGATTCGCGACGCGGCTCTGAAGGCAAAGTGTTCCGCTTGGTTCGTTCAGCAAACCATGAAACGAGCTGGGCTTCGTGTATTCAAGGTCCGGAAGGCACCGAACCGGCGTGATCAACAAAACATCCCGCGCAAGGAAGCTGTATCGAGAGTGGTTAACGAAACCGATGTGTGTGGTTATGGATGACGAAACCTACATCAAGGCAGACGCAAAGCAGATACCGGGGCTGGAGTTCTACGTTGCCAAATCACGGTTTGATGTTTCGGAAGACATAAGGAAGGAGAAAGTGGACAAATTCGCCAAAATATACTTGCTCTGGCAGGCCATATGCGGTGAACAGAGTAAACCGTACATCACAATGGGTACCATCAACAGCGAAATTTACCGCACCGGGTGCCTCCAGAAGCGTCTGTTGCCTTTCCTGCGGTCCCACGGAGGCGAGACATTATTTTGGCCGGACCTGGCATCATTCCATTGCGCGCGATCGACGTTGGATTGGTACAGAGACAATAACGTTGTTTTTGTACCAAAAACCGCCAATCCCCCAAATTCACCAGAGATTCGTCCGGTGGAAAGATTTTGGGCCATAATGAAGGACAAAGTTCGAAAACCGTCCAAGGTGTTTAAGAACGAGCTGGGGTTGAAGAAAGAATGGATGAAAGGGACCAAAAAGGTCGGCTCCAACATTGCACAAAATGTAATGAGGGGTCTTAAGGGAAAGGTGCGAGCTTTCAGCGATGGAAAGGAAATTGAATAAAGTTATTATGCCGAAACATAATTCATATGTATTCATTCATTCCCTGAAAGTTTCAAGATAATCCGACTTAAAATAAATTTTTGGCGAACACTTTTGTCTGGTGCATTTTTTTCGAGTACAGGCCTTATGTGCCCGACTATCTCAACTCCATGCACACTTAGAAATTATCGCCGACTTCGGTAATTTTTACCGAAATCTGAACAGCTGAACTGTTCGGTAAAATTTATGCAATTCAATTCAATTGCTTTTCAGCTACTTTGAAACTAAATCTCCACTAAAATGACAAGATTTGATCCTTTAAACAAGGTTGACCATGTTTTGAAAGTATTTTCAAGTTCAATAGCCTTTAAAATGAAGGTCAAAGTTTTACCGAACGTTCAGCTGTTCTGATTTCGGTAAAATTTACCGAACACGAAAACAAAATCTTAGTGTGTGCGTCCCCTTTGAGGACCGACCATTATTGTAATTTGGTAATTTACACACAATTTAGTTCTCTCTAACTAAAACTTAGGATACAGATAAAACTTGTGTGCAATAAGCTCGCCTTTCTCAGGGGACATGCAGCTATTTCGTCTTTTGTTCAACGTAAAATGTTTTACTATCTTAATCTAAAACTAGCCTTGATGAAAAAAAACTCATATATTATCCCCTGGATCAAAACGATGACGAGGATATTACTGTAATCAAGAAAAAGGAAGACTAAATGCCGAAACAAAACTACGAATTCTTCTAGATTTATAAAATTTAAAGTTTAAATTTGAAGTTAATGAAACTGTTCTAAAGATCTCTACTGTTCAATAAAATTCAGTAGAGTTCCCTGAATTTCTCAAAACTTTATAAAACATTTGTTTATACATGCTTCCTTGAAGCTCATAAAACATCTATTTAAATCTCTTACATTCCCTGAGCTTCTCTAGACTTGCCTGGAGTTTCGTTGCAAGAAAATCTCGGAACATCTCTTACGTTCCATAACTTTTCCTGATATTCATGTTCTCTGAGACTACACAGTTTTCCAGTAAATTTCGGAACACTTCTGAAATTCTCAGAGTGTTCTATAATTCTTCGGCACTTCGTGAAAGTTGCTGCAATTGAAATACGGAGCAGCTCGAAATACTTGGATCATTACTGAAAATATTAAACATTCATTTCTCTGGACTTCCCTGAAATTTCCAGAACTTCTAATAGTTTCTCAAAGCTTTCCTGAAGCTTATGGTGCTGTCCTGAATTTGTATAATTTAAAATTTACAGCTCTTTGTACTACTTTGTATCCTTGTCCAATAACTACCGATCTTTAAACTTCCCCGAAAGTCTGAACTTAAGATTTTAAGACCTCTGAGCTTCCCTGGAGATCTCTAGAGCTTGCTTTCTTGCAATTTTCCAAAATTGCACAAACAAACTTCTTCTATGGGGTACATGTCCCTAACCTTGGTCTAATATGCAGCCTTTCATTATATTTATTTTATGCCATATCTTATGAAATGATTGAGCTGTAGTCGATATTTCACATATTCTTATTATTTGGATATTAATTAGGCACGACTGAAAATTGTTAAACTCACCATTTTAACATACAAACTTTCTGTACTCAAATTGGGTCTATAAATGGATGCAACTTCGGGCTATCGAAGATAAGCCTCAATCTACAAAGGTCCGACATGTGAAATCACACTTATTTTTCACTACTTATCCTTCATACGTAACCACATTGTTGACGTCACTTACACTTCTCGCGTAAGAACTGATGAGTAAGAAAGAGACACATATAACGAACTGTCAATTCACGTCTAGAGAACCATGTGAAAAGGGCCTATGTTTCAAATGAAAACAATGCCTTTAATCGTCGATTTCTCGCGGATTACGACTCATTCTGGAAAACCAACAGCAGCATCTGGCAGAGTAAGTTTTCTCTATCAAATGGTGTAGTTAGTTTGCGTCGACGGGTTGTGATTCATGAGCAATTGTTTAAATTCAGCACATAGAACATTATCACATGTTGCTCTAGAAGTAATAGTCCGAAACAGAGACGTTGAATAGAGGCACGCATAGACTGAAGCAAGAAGAACCAAACGAACCGTCAAACGCTCAACCAAACGAGCAAAGTAAATAAACAATACTGTTCGCTCAATTTTTTTTTTCCTTCGGTTTGTTTTTTTCCGTCGATCTTGTTTTCCGTGCTGAGTTATGTTATGCCTCAGAACATCCCGGCGGCGCCGACTGGGATTGAACCCAGGCCTGCTGGGGTGAGAGGTAATAACGCTTACCACTACACCACCGGCGCCGTTATTCGCTCAATTCATCCGAAAGGAGTATTGTTTTGAATGATGAAAAAAGTATGAATTATTTTCACGGAATATTTTATATCTGTTATTTATTTATTTATTTATTGTTGATTCAATTAAATACAACATTAATTAGTGATAAAAAAAAATTCGAATTGAAACGCTTCATTTAGGTAATACAAATAATTGCGCTGCAAGCAAAACAGTAAAATATGACAAAAGTTATACTGTCATGGAGCGACTGTCATTTCTCGTTTTCGCTTTATTTTTGCAAAATGTTGCCGCGCACTTCATTTTCATTCAGTTCCGGTCGAACGTTCAAATTTTCTCAACAGCATTGCGGCACTGTATAAAAGTAATTTGAAGCCACTCGAAGAAACATGGTTGCCAGTGACATTGCCAAAAGATCCCTCAAAAACCGTGCTGCTGTTTTGACAGAAATTTTCCTTGCGCGTCTCTATCAACGTCTCTGGTCCGAAGAGCCCAATCGGAATTTTAATGCACGGCCGATGAGATCGACTCAAAATTGAGTGGTTTTTCACTCACAATCACCAAAACGTTGGTTATTCCGAGGGGGGCGACACATCTAAATCTCAAGTTTAGATGCTCAACAAATCTCACACTAGCGAATCAATCTTCGAACAATCTTCTTTCATTTGTCGCATCTACATGCATCGCTCATCAAGTTTTTGCAGGAAATCTTCAGAATCGTCATCAATCTTCTTTCTATATACTCAGCGTGCGCGCAGGTAGCTACAGCAAAACACAATCTTTTTTGCATCGTAGATAGAGTCGTCCCCCTCGGGTTATTCATAGACTGACTAATATATGTTCCTCGCACTAGCAAATCAATCTACGAAACAATCTTCTTTCATTTCTCGCATCTACTTGCATCGCGCATCATATTTTTGCAGGCAATCTTTAAATCGTCTTCAATCTTCTTTCCTGCATCGTAAATAGAGTCGTCCTCCTCGCCTTTTACTCTTCAATCTGCTCGAATATGAAGAAAATCGTCGATAAATTTACTCAGTCTAAGAGATACTAAAAGTGAAACCTCTTTCGGTTTTCCTCATATTCGAAAAGTTTTTCCTGGAAAACCGAGGAAAATTTTACTTAGTCCTTGAGTGATTCAAATTCAGCGGTGGTGTAGTCGTAAGCATGATTGCCTCTCTCCCAAAGGGCCTGGGTTCAATCCCATGCGGCGCTGCTCGAATTTTCTGAGGCATAAAATTTCTATAAACCCGTTGGTCCCCCGCCTGTGAATCCTACTAAAATATCAAATGCTGTGCTTAATCATTTATTATTAAGGTGATACGATACGTCACGCTTTTTTTGCTTTTTTCTCTCTCGTTTCTATGTGCCAGTGAAATGATTATCATTGATGCTGTAGGGGTGTGGGTGTACATCATGCCCTGTCGCAACTACCGTAAACATAGCTGCTAGAGTTCGTTATTAATAGGTCGAATGTCATTTTATCATCCATTATTGACACCATTACTACATTTCTATTCAATCTGCCAAAATTAACGATCTACCACCTCCCAAGGACATCCCTTTCTATACAGAAAAATATCATACGCCTAACCACCAAGATCAACCAAGTCAAGTAATCATAGTAGTTGATTAATTCAAAGCCACACTTTGTACACTTTGGTTACACACGACCGGTCCAAAAATGATTCCAGCACTCTAATTTACTATTTTGTAGGAAGATGTCTTTCGTACGCATACCAAGACACGTTTATTTAATGATTGTGGGGACAGCCATTGTTACATGACGTACCGTATCACCTTAATACAGAGCAAAACACAATGTTCGGTGATGATTAATCTTATGCTTTTAAAAGCAATTTCAAATACACTTTTGGTAAGCATCAAAACTGATCTGGCAACACTAGTGTGCATCTTTCCAATGTGGTAAAGATATATGGCGCATAGAAATCGAAAAATATGAAAATTTCACTAATCTTTTTCTTTAAAAAAGAGCAATAAATGTACTAAATTTGAACTCAAAAGCAGACAATTCTTTTAAAGATTACCATTTCACAGCAGATGTGGTATTAGTTCTTCATTACTGAATAAATGAGATATTTGCTTGATAGGCCTAAGTGATGGGCTAAGCTGACATTACATCCCGTAACCCTAGACATCTCAGGGTTACTTACCTTACCAATCAGGCTAAGGCCTTGTTGGCCTCTGCTGTCCGAAGAAGTCGTCTCCACTCTACTCGATCCATGGCCACACTTCGCCAGCCTCGTAGTCTGTGAAGGGTCCGCAGGTCGCCTTCTACTTGATCGATCCACCTTGCACACTGCGCACCTCTTCTTCTTGTTCCTGTTGGGTCGCTTTCTAGAACCATTTTCACTGGGTCGTCGTGCGGCAATTTTTGCAATGTGGACGATGGATGGTTCTCCCAGCAGCTGGTGCAATTCGTGGTTCATTCGCCTCCTCCACGTTCCGTCATCCATCTGCACTCCACCGTAGATGGTACGCAACACCTTCCGTTCGACTTCGACAAACACGCGTTGGTCCATCACGAGCATAATCCAGGTCTCATGGCCGTAGAGGACCACCGGTCTAATCAGCGTCTTGTAGACAGTCAACTTCGTGCGGCGGTGAATTTTATTCGACCGGAGCCTCGACCTCCTGCGTCTTTGAATTTCTCTGCTGGTATCATTTTCGGCGGTCGCCAGTAAGCCCAAATACACGAACTCATCGACCATCGACCGAAGTCGGGGTGGGAGGCTAACATTGTTTTCCCTAGAAACTCTCCTTTCATGTATTTTGTCTTTGATGCGTTGATGGCAAGTCCAATCCGCCTAGCTTCAGCCTTCAGTCTGATGTACGTTTCCGCCATCGTCTCAAAGTTCCGTGCCATGATGTCGATGTCATCGGCGAAGCCAAGAAGCTGGATGGACTTCCTGAAGATCGTGCCACACTCCTGCTCTTCTGATCACACCTTCTAACGCGATGTTGAATAGCAGACACGAAAGTCAATCACCTTGCCGTAGCCCCTTTCGAGATTCAAAGGGACTCGAGAGTGTCCCCGATACTCGAACAACGCACTGATTTCGATCCATTGTGTCGTATGCGGATTTGAAATCGATGAACAAATGATGTGTGTGCATGTTGTATTCGCGGCATTTCTGCAGAACCCGCCGAATCGCGAAAATTTGGTCTGTGGTAGCGCGGGCACCCATGAATCCCGAATATACAAATAGCTTATCAAAGTATGTTCTGATAAAATACATTTTTGTGCAAATTTAGTCTTAATTTCGTTAATTATGGAATCTAATTTGGCAATGCCTGCCTCTTCATGTAAATTTGTTATTCTAGTGTCGAAAGGACGATCAAGTACCATCCTCAGTACTCTATTCTGAGCGACTTGGATTTTGTTCCTGTGAGTCTGTGCACATGATTCCCACACCGGAGCTGCGTAGAGGATCGCAGGTGCTATGATTTGTTTGTAGACAGCCAGTTTGTTCACCCTTGAGAGGCGGGATCTGCGGCAAATCAGCGGATACAGACACCTAACCAAGGCGGAACACTTGATTACGGTTTTCTCCACATCCCGAGATAGGTTATTTAGGCAGACCACTCAACCCTTGTGCCATCCATGATTACAGTACAAGATGGAGCCGGTTTCAGTTTGGGCGATTGCCGATGGAGGAACATGATCGCTTGTGTATTGCAGGGATTGATTTTAATTTTCCACGTGGTGGAATAATCAGCAAAGGCGTTAAGGCATCGTTGAAGTTTGTTCGTTATTTCGCGAGGCATCCTTCCTTTGACGGTTATTGCGGTATCATCTGCGAACAGGAAGAACACACAACCGTCTCCGAGGGGAGGAATGTCGGAAGTGTAAATGCTGTATAGCAAGGGGCCCAGCAGACTGCCTTGCGGGACTCCTGCTGGGATGGAAAACGTGTCTGAAAGACAACCATTCAACGATACCTTAAACGACCTTTGCTGGAGGTAGTTACGGGTGATTTTAACCAGATGTAATGGAAAGTTGAAGTTACAAAGCTTGTACACAAGCCCATTGTGCCAGACATTATCAAACGCTTTCTCAACGTGTAACAAGGCCATGGCTGTGGACTTGGATACAGCTTTGTTACTTCGGATGTTATTCATCACCCGCACTAGCTGGTGATTTGTGGAGTGCCCCTTTCTGAATCCAAACTGTTCCGGAAGGAGAATGTTATTTTCCTCGACAAACTTGAGCAAACGATTGAGAATGAGTTTCTCGAACAATTTGCTCAGCGCAGAAAGGATTGGTCTGTAGCTTGAAGCTAGCGTTGGATCCTTCTCGGGTTTTCGGATTGGCATGATTTTCGCTGTCTTCCAGATACTTGGAACGTAGTGCAGTTCCAAGCATCTGTTGAAGATAGCAGCCAGCAGAGAGTGAACCTTCATGCTGAGATTTTTCAACACTAGGTTGAATATTCCGTCAAACCCGGGGGCCTTCATGTTTTTGGTGCATTTCAGCGCTGAGCAAATCTGTTCCACTGTGATTCTATCACAGTGTTCAAGGTTGAGTACGCATTGCTCAACCTGAACTTCGAGCGGACTTTGGATGTTGAAGCCAGGCAAGTGCTTACCCCTCACAGGAACTCGTCGGACGAAAGGCCTTATGGCGAGCGTTTAGATCTCCTCCAACTACGTTGCGGGAACCGGTACGGGTGATGGTGGACAGGTCCTTCTTGAATTTAGTCGCTAGTCCACTGCTGGCAGCACACTGTCGAGGACAGTACACGGTGATGAACTGGACGTATCCAGTCGACGAGTCCACCTCCACACCAAGGGTCTCGATGATAGAAGTGCGGATATGGGACAGAGTGTGGTATTTTATCCCTGGAGCTGGTGCGATCAAGCTGGAGGAAGTCGGCAAGCTCAATCTGTTTAGCTCTTACTGAGCAAGCATTCCAGTTGATGACAGTTAGTGATTTAGACGCCATACTGGTTGATGAACTTACCGAGGACTTGGATCTGTTAGGGCTTTTTGCGCCACTTACGAAGAGCACCGGTCATGTTGACGAAGATTTCCCGCAGTTCATCTGCTAAGAACAGATCGGGGTTGTTGTTTAGCGATGGTGGTAGTCTCCAGAATCCAGGGGGGTGGAGATCTTCGTCCAGCAGAATCACTGGAAGCTTCTTGAGGGGGGGGGGGCTGGATTGACCCGCGAATTTGCTTGCCTTTGCTGGGGAGCAGGAACAGGGTGTCGATCACCTGGAAAAACCTGGAAAATCAGGGAATATCAGGGAATTCATTTTTGGACCTGGAAAATCAGGGAATCTCAGGGAAGAAGTATCACAAACTTTGCCAGTTCCAAACAACTTGTTTACTCGGTGTAGTTTGAAGATGGTTGTTCATTTCATATTTTAAATAGAGTTGCGAATTTGTGGTTGCTCAATGCTTGATGTTGCATTTTTGCAAGTTGAACAAGAATTACTCAAATAAAAGGGTATTTTGATGATTTTGCGCCTAATACAAATTCATCTGACACATTCCTGTTGACACATTTCTGAGCTGAACTGAGATCCTGAGGGTTGATAAAAATCCATTTCCTTAGACATTGTTAGTTGTTGCAAAAATTATCCTCCAAACTTGTATGGCTTGGTCTCTTAGTAGATTTTAAATCTAATTGCGTCTGATTTAGTTCATTTCTAGGCTTAGAGATGAACTAGCCTGAGGCTAAAAATCTCTTAAATAAAGAATTAAAAAAAAAAAAAAGTTCATTTCTAGACCAACAATTGAAATAGGCGGAACAACCAAACGTAAACAATGGCTTTAAACGCAAATTCCTCCAGAATCAAAGCACATCCAAGCAATCTAAGACCGTCATCTGATAGAGCAAAGTTCCTTTATCGAATGGCATTGTTAGTTTGCGTGGGAGTGTTTTGATTCTCGAGAATTTTGTGTTTAAAACCATTATTTTCGTTTGGTTGTTCCGCCTATTTCAATTGTTGGTCTAGATTTGGGCGCATTGAAGCGCTTTTGAGTAAAGAGCTAAGAGAAGAGGATGATTTTTGTTTTTAAACACTTGTAGTTCCTGCTCCTTATTGTGTTCTAAACAGCCTGATTAGCTCAGAGAATAAATTAAATGAAAATTTAGATTAATGGAGTAGCACTTTTATGATTTAAATATGATTCAAAGAAACGCAGACAAGCGCTGGTTTTACAATTTCCCACCATATCAATCCGGCCGCAAATTAGCGTTTGGTTAAGCGCTATAACCGGAATAATTTTCTTGCGAAGCTGGGTCTCAAATTGTGCTCAAGGGATTAAAGACAAGTGTTTCATATGTAAGATGTAGGAGAACTGGTTTAATTTCTGCCCCTAGCGTTGAGTTCAGAAACAGTCAGAAAAGAACTTCTATGCCGTTTGATGAACACTGCTTCTAAGGGTGAGAAAATCGCCATGCCAAGGATCTCTTCTCACATCATGGAGTAATCTGGTTGCAGTTTCCTTCGCTATGCATCATGAATTGAATTGATTATCTGGCGCTTATCGCGATTACAATTTGTGAATTTAGAAAAATGTGTTGCCATCCCGTTTTTGGAAACACTGTCTTTTTTTCATTCTATAAAATGTATCGAACGCTTTATTCAATTTGAGATTGTACTAGACCACTCTTCATGGGTTAGAGGTCCATGTGGTATTTAATGAAAAAATGTCCAGAAAGCACTACCCAACTAACAATTTTGGCTGCAGACTAGCTGATACAACCGAAAAATTACGTTATGCATCTTATTTGTGCCTGTATAGGCTGGTCTGCAGCTAGAACTGTCTACATATCTGAGGAAAGTAATAGCTGATGAAAAATGTGTTGAAAAAACCATGCAGACACTGCAACTGGAATTTGTTGGAAAATTACTGGAAAATCAGGGAATATCAGGGAATTTTGTTTTCTTCATTGAGTCGACACCCTGAGGAAGAGGCGGGAAATCTTCCGTCCTGAATGCTGGGGTTTTCTCCTTCTTGCGTCCTGGTTGATTGTTGCTTGTCCCCTGCTTTCGGATGCGTTTGAAGTCTTTGCGTTTGGAGCACTGTCTGTCAAAACCTTGATGTGCAACACCACAGTTGGCGCATTTAAACGCCACGGCAGTCAGAAGTGGTGTATTTTGAGCACAGTTGCTGCAGCGTGGCTTGATATTGCAGTTGCGGGTACCGTGTCCAAAATTGAGGCACCTTTGGCACTGCGTTACGTCACGATGGCCACCACGGTGTGGCTTCCACCGTACGATGATGGAGTAGATCGATCGGATGGCTTGCAGCGCATTGAGCGTCGCCGATCCTTTCTGGAAGTGCACCAGGAAAAGACAATCCGGGTACGTCTTAACGTTTTCGTCTCTCCTTGTCATTCGGAAGACAGCGATTGGGGTTAGCTTGTACCGGTTCTTGATTTCAGCTTCGACCATCTTGGGGTCGAAGGTTGGTAGACCCCTGATGACTACCTTGAAGGGCTTCTCACCGGGGATGTCGTGCGTGAAGAATTCCGCCTTGAAATCCTTCAGATATTTCACGGCCACCTCGTACTCCGCTTTCGTACGGAACATCACCTTGGTGCCGATCCTGCCGAGCTTAAACGCAGCTGCAACGCCCAGTGATGAGAGATCGCCAATCAGCATGTTGAGTTTCACTTGCTTTACCACCAGTGGAGGAAGTTTCATTTTTGCTGCACTCGGGCGAAGAGTAGCGTACCTAATCGAAATAGGTACACTCAAGCTACCCTCACCGCTGTTCTTCTTCTCCGTTTTCTTTCGGAGCCTGCTTCGGGAGCGCTGTCTTCCCATCACACGAAGCGACCGACACTACTGACGACGCGATTAAACTGCGAATGTTTGGAACAAACTAGAAACTTTCGAACAACTCGACAGAGCGAGCAAAAACCGAACTGTACTGCTTGACGTTCCATGAGTTGAGGCTAGACAGCAGCGCTCTTTTATATCTTTTCAGGTCAAACCAGAATGATGTACAACCAAGTGGTACTCGCCTATGACGACTGGGTTTGGGAAGAACGTTTATTTCAAGAAAACAGTGTTACAATTATCACTTTTTATTTTTACATTGGACAATGCTTGACATTACCACTTTTTCAAAAGTTTATTGTTGAAAATCATCAGTCAAAAGCATTGTTATTGATGCTTATAAATATTTCCGATCGATTGGTGATAAAATTATCGAAATTGGTCCAGGGGCAGCTGAGTTATTAATGTACAAAATCTTTCATAATTATGTTACGTGTTCTATTTTCGGTTTTCACAAAGTGTACCCCCATATAGAAATCACAGACGTAGTCCTACGTCAAAATATTGGCTCAAATTCTCCTATCCAATATCATTGCACTTCACATGTACTGATCCACATCACCACTACCCTTTGTTAGTGGATCCATCTCCACCGAATAATATCATATCAATCCAAACATTTTCTTTTATCGCGAACCCATCGGTTGTTCCACAATACTCTACACACCGAGCAGCAGAAAATATTGTTTCTTCAGCTTAAACACCCCCTCGCTTGGACCGTTTTTGCCCACGAAGAAAAGCCAGAACACCTCCATAGATTTGCTTATTTCAGCGAATCATCCACCTTGCCTTTTATCTTTTTGTTTGATTGTTTTTTTTTCCACTTGCGGCATAGGCCATTATTTGAAATTCAAACCAGACAGAAATTTGCTTCTTTTCCTCGTTGAAAGCAAATATTTGGACAAAATATCGTTTAGCGAACCGTACCGTCTTGCGTGTTGTACGTGTATTATATTATATCTCAACCACGAGCAGGAAAAATGCCAAATCGACTTCCAACGACATGGATGGGATGTGGGGTGGGGGAGGGAAATACATTTCCCGCCATCATCTTTGTACTGTTCGGGATTTTGATTTTCGATTTGATATCTTTTCTTCACAAACGGTACAGGTAGCGCAAAACGAACGCCGCCCGTAAAATGAATCGTTAAATGTTTGGATAGGCCTCCTCACCCGGATTGCCTCTTTCTCTCTCCGGTCCTGATCCTGAACCTATTGCGACATTCGTCTCTTCGGTCGACGGATGACTGTCACCGAGCCGTGAAACAGACGTCAAAGGAATCGGGAAAAGTAAGCAAATTTTGCGAGACTTTCCATCGGTGGCATGACGGTTTGTGTAGCCGATTTAATCAGTATCTGATTTGCAAATCTTTTCGAGAGCGAACGACGTTCGTTTGGGTGGGGAATCGGCAAGTCCAAATCCTTTGCAGTGTGAACAGGATTGATTAATTCGTGGAATGAAAGTTTTCCACAGCTGGAATCGTCCTGGTAAATCGCTTGAAGACATCATGAAAGTGCAAAGCACTCACGTGACAGAATTCCGTGCACATCATTTGTTGTAAATTATGGCTAATGCCTGCAAAACCAACAGATTGGCAAATTGGCCTGTCAGACGACGACAAGCTCCGACTTAAGCCATTCGAGCGCAAAAGTTCACCTTTCGAAAGCTTTGCACGGATTATTGGCTGATACGAACTCACATTTATAAAAATACCAGCCCAGCTCATAGGGCTTCCCAGTGGCTATATCCGTCGTTTAAATTGTGTCGAAGAAGACGCACCTCACGTTGCTGCTGAAGAACGGCTTATACCTACCTCAAAAACAAGGCCAAATATCACAGGCAATAATCGATACTCTCTCTTTCTCGATTACCCCCCTCTCAACGTTCACCCCATTCCGCGGAAACCTTGTTAGCTGGCTTTGAGCTTCTTGGAAGCAATTCGCTCAAAACTCGACAAGATTCAAAAACACAGCACACACCGTCATAAATCCTACCGAACCGGCCCAACCTACACACTGGAGCGGAACCGGAACTTTTCGGCGAAAAACTGCGCTCCACTTGGCACGAGGTTACGCGGATGAATCCTTCTCGTTACGCGCCGTCATCGTTGGAAAACCTGCGCCGCACAGACAGGTGTTGTTATGATGACGGTGTCCTTCACCGAAGCAGTCGCCGTCGTCGTTGAGGAGCTCAAGGACACACTTTGTTGCTGATTCTCTTTTCTTTTCTCCACCCTTGGTCGATTTCGTCAGTGTAGCGTGTAACGGAACTTACCTGGATGGAACCTCTAGCATCCCGCGTGTGTGACCTTTTACTTTCCGCGAGTTTTGTCTTGCCCGTTAGCAAAGGACACGGTTTGTCGATGTTGACGTTGGAGCACGCGTTCGAAGGAAGATGGGTTGTTGTTGTCGAAAGTACATTCTAAATCGAGGAGCACGAAGCGAGGCTGAGTTATTTTCGGTGGAGCTTTTTTGATGTGGTATGCCAGCCCGAATAAAGCTGGAGATCGAATTGAAGACAAATTTTGGCTTATCGGTTAACACATCAAAATTGTGAGCACACTTTTGCACTGTTCAATTCTACAAAAGACTATTTCAATAAAATCATTTTCATTGCGATTTTGAAGTCATCATATTTAAATCAATCGCAGATTAAATACAATTTATCGCTCAACAAAGGGTTTTCAGCAGCACTTGAAATATGGTTGCTTGTATTTGTTTAATTCTTGACTTATATCTTTGCTTATTTCAACTTCCCGGACAAAGGACCAGAACAATTTAATGTCGATTCACTCTCATTTCTTTAACCAGCTTTGCTCTGGTAAGGTACGTTTGAGTATTTTGTAGTCTCAAGTGAAGTAACAATAAGGTTGACATACGATTTAAGTATATTTAAACTTACTTAAACTTAACCTAATCTTGTCTGACGTTGCGTAGCACGAGTTGATTTTCGTTGTGAGAAATGGTGTAAGATCTGAGAATTTTGCATCATATTTATTAATTTATCTGACAAAATGGGCCGAAGGGTCTCAAAATTTTATGAAATTTTGCCCACATGTAGAGGAGGTGTCGTAGGACTACGTGGTCTTATATAATAAATCCTATTTGTTAACTGCAGCTGGTGCCTATCGATTGACGTATTAAGAATTAAAATCCATCATCTCTGGATCAAAATCAGATCACTTTTATGCCGCGACCGACTTTGGTTTTTGAAATTGCACCCCCAGTGTTGCCTTAGAGTACATGGTATGTTAGATTTAAACATATCTAGATAGAGCTGGAATTAGGCGTAACAGCTTTTGTAAACAATGACTTCTCTCGATGATTTTTAGGAATTCAAGGCACGCCCACGCAGACCAACATTATCGTTGGGTAGGGGAAGTGATAGTGATGTTGATTTGCGTGGGTGAGTCTTGACTGTCAAGACTTCATCGAAAGAAGTCATTGTTTACAAAAGCTGTTACGCTCTAATTCTGACTGGAACTAACATCCGATTGATGAACTTAACAAATGTCAAAAAAAAAACTCTTTTACAAATTTATGGTGGTCCTGAAAAGGACCGTTATGTCGTGATGGGTAAGTAATGCTGAGCTATTAAAGGGTGATACGGTCAAAATTTGGTCAATATCAACTTGACGTATTTCTTTCAATTTTGCATTTAAAAAACCTGAACACCCCTCATTTTGAAGGTGTGTGTGTGTAGAATGTTGCTCCTATTTTGATTTTGGAATTCACTCTTCAGTTGTCAAAATGCCGTCCAAGCAAGAAGAGCAGCGTATCATTATTTTGCTCGCGCATCGCGAAAATCCGAGCTACTCGCACGCAAAGTTGGCAAAATCGCTTAAAGTTGCCAAATCAACCGTTACAAATGTAATTAAAGTGTTTGGGGAACGTTTGTCGACAGCCAGGAAGTCTGGATCGGGGGGAAATCGAAAACCGGAAGCCGCTGAGACGACAAAGAGAGTTGCCGGTAGTTTCAAGCGAAACCCTAACCTCTCTCTCCGAGATGCCGCAAATAAGCTGGGTGTATCGTCTACAACCGTGCATCGAGCCAAAAAACGAGCCGGACTATCGACTTACAAGAAGGTAGTGACTCCAAATCGCGATGATAAACAAAATACGACGGCCAAAGCGCGATCCCGGAGGCTGTACACGACGATGCTGACGAAGTTTGACTGCGTGGTAATGGACGACGAAACCTACGTCAAAGCCGACTACAAGCAGCTTCCGGGACAGGAGTTTTATACGGCAAAAGGAAGGGGAAAGGTAGCAGATGTTTTCAAGCACATGAAACTGTCAAAGTTCGCAAAGAAATATCTGGTTTGGCAAGCCATCTGTACCTGTGGCTTGAAAAGCAGCATTTTCATAGCTTCCGGGACTGTCAACCAAGAAATTTACGTGAAAGAGTGTTTGAATAAACGTCTGCTGCCTTTCCTGAAGAAACACGGTTGTTCCGTACTGTTTTGGCCGGATTTGGCATCTTGCCATTACGGTAAAAAGGCCATGGAGTGGTACGCCGCCAACAACGTGCAGGTGGTTCCCAAGGACAAGAACCCTCCCAACACGCCAGAGCTCCGCCCAATTGAGAAATACTGGGCTATTGTCAAGCGGAACCTAAAGAAGACCAAAAAAACTGCTAAGGGCGAACAGCAGTTCAAGGCAAACTGGCTTTCTGCGGCGAAGAAGGTGGACAAGGTGGCTGTACAAAATCTGATGGCAGGGGTCAAGCGTAAGGCCCGGCAATTCGGATTTGGTAAAGCGGAAGCCTAACTGAATATTTTTCCTGAATTTTATACTAATTGAACTTGAAAAAGAAATTTAATTTGATTTTTTAAATAAACGATTTCACCGATTTACACGCGTTTTCCCTTGACCAAATTTTGACCGTATCACCCTTTAGGGTGATAAACACAATGAGGGTTTGGAATGAGGGTGACGCGCTTGGCATAGATGGGCCACAGCGACTCACGAAGAGCTGCTGATTACGATCAATAGCGGTGCGGTTTCTTCTTCCTTCTATTGATGCTCATGTGGGCTGCAGCTCGCTGCTTGCAGGCAACCTTTCGCTGTGTACTTTAGAACAATGTTGAACGCCACGCGCCGAAAGCACTGCTGGTGTTGCTGATGCCGACGACCGGACACCACCACACACGGTGATTGGACTGAATCCGATCAGCGGTTGAGGGCAGCCTTAAAAGCTAGCTGCTTGTGGGGAGCCTTTCGTTGTGTACTGGAGAACATCACCACTCACCACGCGGTGAGACCGGATGGAATTGAACTTTGAAATCTGTGTCAGGGAAATCGCTTTTCACAGGCAATCGGTGATACTTTTAACTATCATAGCAACAGTTGCACGTTTGTGCAATTTTCAATAGTAACATTTTGAAAAATAATAATGTCTGAAACAGATGCGTAGAAATATTTCTGATCGGTCTTGACGGGAGCTCGGAAGTAAGTCGCTCCAGAATAATGCACGGCACTACACTCCTAGCAACGTAAAGCGAATGTCATCAGTGCTCCTTTTTCGCGTGCCCTGAAGTATCAGTAATTAAACCGAATTTGAAGTCCACTTCGGTCGTGGAGATACCCAATTTCTTACACAAATCCTCAGTGATGTAGCTTGTGTGGAACGCGCAATCAAGGGCAGCCCTTCCAGCATGTGGACGCCCAAACTTGTCAACTTGCTCGACAGAGGGGTGCAATCAATGTTTGCGACATCGAAGACGAACCATAGGTATTGGTTGTGGCCACCCTACTGTAGCGTGGCGTTGAAGCGGCAGTCGGTCGTACAGACGAGTGTGGTGTGGAAGATTACATTTCCAACATTTGCTGGACTGGCAAGGTTCGCCGGAATATTGCTTCAGGCAGTTCTTACAGAGGTTCTCCCTACGGATAAAATGTAGTCGTTCATTGGAGCTGACATGAAGAAATTTATCACACTGATACATTTGATGCGGTGATTTTGCACAAAAAACGCACATTGGTTGAAGAGAGAGATGCCTGGTGGTGACGAAAGCTGTTGGTCCCCTGGTAGAATATATGCTTGGAAATGGATCGGTCTTTTTTTTCCTTGATTTTATCCGTCGATCTTGTTTTCCGTGCTGAGCACCAATGCTACCGACGTCAGGGAGGCAGCTCCCACACCTGGACCCTACCTATCGAACCATCAACTCATGAACCCGGGACCAACGGCTTTACTTCCCTTGCTCAGAAATGTTATGCCTCAGAACATCCCGGCGGCGCCGACTGGGATTGAACTCAGGCCTGCTTGGGATAGAGGTAATCACGCTTACCACTACACCACTGGCGCTGCCATGGATCGGTTTCATTTGACGAATCAGCTGAACGGATAAACTTCAGGAACTTCTCCAAGGTAACTTCTTCGTCTTTGAGCTCCGACCTTTTTCGACACCACAGCTGCTTATTTTCAGGATCCATTTTCTCGGCTAGTAATTACATCAACCATATATCCCTTCCTTCATGACTCATGGCTTCCAGTGCTCGAATCACTTCATCGGACATATCATGTAGGGAGCACAAACCGGCAGGTGATGGTGACGACATGGATTGTTGATTCACGAACCGATGAATGTGCTCTGCAGCGATTTCGAGCAGCTTGAAATACCTAGCCTTCAGCTTGGCTAGAGCGGGAGCGTAGTTGGTGTTTTCTATACGAAGATGAGATATCAGAGCGGCGGCTTCTTCAACAAGGTTGGTTCTGACTATCCTGTAAAACCGCGTTCTTGTGTGCCGCACTGTCGAACAGGTAAAAAAGAAGTCCATTCAAGGATGTTGCCTCCAAATGTAACAATCCGTTTTTAACTGACAGAACCCCAAGCCATTAAAACTTTCTCAAAGTACCAAGGCAAAATGTGTGTCGATTCATGTTGACTGGTTCTCGGAAATTTGGTTACCATATTTTAAAATTGAGCCACTATTTGAAAGGTATGACTATCTACTTTTGAACTAAACAGACAAGGTACCGATTGGACTTGTGGTTGGCCAGTCAGAACGGGAAAACCCGTGGGAGGTGAAATTCGGAATCACCGGGAAAATAATCATTTCCTGAAAGTAGACCTAGAGATCTGCGATTTGTTTCTTAACTGTATAAAATCATTAGCATAGAGGTAATATGCTATCACCATATTTATTCTGCTGACCACCCAGGTCAGAAAACAGTATGCTGGATATCCGGAATCACGGCGATAATCGTAAATTCTTGAGAGTTGACCTAGAGGTATGTGATTCCTCAAGTAACAATTCAAGCTGAACAGCAAGAACAGAAGCTGATTATTAGTTGATTTAAGGTGTACAAAGCTGATTAACACCAGGCTGAATATATAGTTGATTAGTAGTGCATAAAGCGAATTGAATCCCCACAATTCAACCTCAATAAGTTAGCTGAACTAAAGATTGAACAATACTTATTTAAGCGTAACACTACTCCACAAATCAGCAATGTGCTACAAATATTTTGATAGCCTGATTGGAGAATATGAATCTATTCCATACTCGTAGCATTTCCGGCATTTTAGTTCTTCTAAATTCACATCATACCTTTGTAATCCCAAGCACCGCCAGCAGTAGAAACAACGAAGAGGACTTTTTTTTGGAATAGCTCCAGGTATAAGTGGTTTGCGACGATCAGAAGTATTAACATTTGTATTCCTGTGTTTTGACTGATCACCACATTATATTGCGCTGCATTTTCAGACTGCATTCCAAAAATTAAATTCAATTTTGGAACTAAAATAGCATCTAAATGACCATCGAAATAAATCACTCCATTGTGTCCACATTGTATTAACTGCAGCTAAAAGTGAGAGGAATGTTTTACTGTCACCATATTCATAAAAATTCTGCATTACTGTATAATACTCTTCCGGTTGCTATTATTCAACTTAAATATGACGGGACGAATTTTGCCAGGTCTGCTAGTTTAATATATATTTCCCTTTAAACAAAATGAGTTTGAAATTTTTTCGATATCACGCACATAAAGCTCAATTCAAAGTAAATCTGGACGCACGGTTTAATACACCACCGCGCCCCTGGTGGTTGGAACAAAAAACGTTTGACAGGCATTTGTTGATGTTTCATTGACGAAAAAAAATGGTGATGCGATTGATCGACGCATCCCGAAATTACGGATCATGGAACTTGAGAAAAGAAAATTAGTTTTGCACAAACATCTAGATAACCCTTCGTGGTCTGCCTCAAAAATAGCAAAAGTGCTAAAATTCCCAAAGTCAACGGTGAGTCTTGTAATCAAACGTTACAAGGATACTCTGAGTGTGGATGTCTTCATACGTGATTTGGCAAAGAAATACGATTCCAACGTTTCCACCGTGCGTAACATCCTTTCAAGAGAAGGATATAAGTCTTTTTGTGCCAGTAAACATCCGAATCGCTCCCTGAAACAAAATTTAGTGGCCAAAAAGCGAGCACGATTACTATTCGAACGAGCGTTGACGAAATATGATGGCTGTATTTTAATGGATGACGCAACATATGTCAAAATGAATTATAAACAAATCCCCGGACGAAAATTTTACCTGGCAATTGGTCGTGGGGATGTTTCTTTCTTATACCTGATTTTTGCTGATAAGTTTGCTCGGAAACTAATGATTTGGCAAGGAATCTGCAGTTGTGGTCTTTTCATCACATCTCTCACAATGACGTCGAAGGTTTACATTAAGAGTGTCTGAAAAAGCGGGTTTTACCCTTCATTCGGCAACACGTTATACCAACGTTATATTTTGGCTGGATCTAGCCAGCTGCCACTACTCTAAGGAGGTACTAGAATGGTATGCTGCAAACAATGTTAATTTCGTCGCCAAAGTGATTAACCCTCCGAATTGCCCTGAGTTCAGACCGATCGAAAAATATTAGGCAATTGTCAAGCGAAAATTTCGAGGATGCGGTAAAGAAGTGACAAATGCACAACAAATGCGTTTAAAGTGGAATAAGTTCGCCGGTACAGTGTCACCAGCGACTGTGCAGACCATGATGGCATCGATCACAAGTAAAGTGCGACAGTTCGTTCGAAACGGTGAAATGTAATAACTTGTTATATATCGTTTAAAAGCTGAATAAATACCCTTTTGTATGCTGTTTAATTCTTGAGTTATGATCACTTGAATGCGTCCAAATTTACTTTGAATCGGGCTTTAAAAAAATGGAAAATTTTAGTAGGTTGGATAACTTAAAAATATAAAGGTTCATGAACTTACATTATTTAATTGCATTTTTTTTCCTCTGTTTGGGTCATAAATCCACTGCGACCAGTTATTTGAACTATTGCGGTATACCCCGTGTGCTTAGTTTAGTGAATGCCATATTACTCTATCACTATCCAGCTTTCCATGCTCGGTAATGGCGGCCTGTTTGTATGAATAAATGTATCCTTCACTGTGCTTTTTGACACTAACTGGAGGGCGTATGTTGTTCCATTTTCTACTGTTCCTGCGAGAGGGAAAGGGAAGGGGTCCTGCGAGAGGGAAAGGGAGGGGGCCGCATGGAAAGCTGGATTGAGAAATGATGATGTATTCGGTTTTGATACAGCTGTCATTCTTGCGTTTATCGCAAGGATCCGAGTGAAATTGACAGGTCCCGCTCTTTCTACTCTGGAACGCCCTCCAAAGGCGCGCTCCTTTGTCAGTCAAAAACGGATTCCTTTGTAACAAAATCAAGCAATCATTCAAGGATGTAATCCCCTCCTGACCAAGTCCGTTTTTAACTGACAGAACTCCAAGCCATTAAAAGATTAGGCATCACGTAAATGAAAAAAAAAAAAAACTTCCTAGCTCAATTTTTCCTTGATTCAAGATCATCCTCGGTGGACAAAGCCGAGTCTTGTCACTATCAACAAGGCATAAAAAGTAAAAAGGACTAATATGTGTTCCTTTGATTACAAAAACAATCCTCCTGCAGTCGGTTTATGTGTTTCTTCAAATGTCTAGTATAAGAATTTAATTCCTTTGTCTTTTGTCTCTCTTTATTAGTTTTTGTTTGTCTTGTCCCCCCGTTTCGGTGAGTCTCATCGTCGCCCACTGGTCACCATAGCCGGTCGAACTCCAGACGAAACTAGAACCGCACTACCGTTCATACTAGCGACAACGCTCTGATGAGACAACGAAACCTTACCCCCAAGCTCCTCCCCTGATCCTATCCTTCGACAATGTACCTCTCTAACCTCGAGTAAGCCGCGAGTATTCGGCCCAACTCCTACTAGACATGTATCGGCTCCGTAAAGCTAACGCGATTGAGCCTTTCAAATAAACGAACTAGTTAAAAAAAAAACAATCCTGTTCCCTTAGTTTGAAGTAGTTTGGACTAGGCTTCGGTGGTAGATCCTAAATGCCAGTAACACACCATGACAAGGTAATCTACCAGGCCATATATTGTAAGCTCTTTGCCCTCCATCCAGTGCCGGACTTAGGACTCGGGGGGCCTGGGGCAAATATCTTTGGGGGGCCCTAATGTAAACTATTTTCGAAGTTTTAATTTCAAACATGCAGGTTTAATTAGTATTAAAAAAATCAGAAGTTAATTGATAAAAGAAACGGTGCCCCCAAAACCTTTCTAAGTTCAAAAAAAAAAATGTAACAGTTGCTTGGAGTTGCGTTTATTCTCTTTGTTTCAATGTACATAAAATAATACAGATCATTAAAAGGATTTAGAAACTTATGTGATGCACTGACGTCTACATTTAGCTTCTGAAAAATCTTTAATAAATTCTTCAAAATCGATCGTCTTTAGAACATCGCTTTCGATGTTCAGTAAACAAAGAGAGCTGAGTCTTTCGTCAGCCATCGATGTCCTCAGTTTGCTTTTTATCAAAGCTAATTTGTTGAACGATCTTTCACCTGAGCAATTCGTAACCATCAAACTCAGATACATTCGCAGACCAATGTATACGTTCGGAAACGTATCAGCTAACTCTTCATCGTTCAGCAGTATAACCTGTGCAGATGCTGTTAGACATGCCCTAATCTTGGCAAATGCTGCAAACTGTACGATTTCATCAGCAAGTAGCCTTGTCAGATCATGCGGATACATGCCAACTAACTTTTCAGCTTCAAACCGTAGTTCTGCTTCCGACAGACTGCAAATGCCCTTGAACCTATCGTGAACCACTTGATATGCTGCTCGCCTTTTTTGTAATGCTTGTGAAAGTTGATTAAGTATGACATCAAATGTAAGACGCTTGAAGTTCTCCTTATAGGGTAAATGTTGGCTTCGGCACCCACTGACTGTTTTCGGCAACCAAAATTTAAACGTTAATTTCACTATGTTTTCCCATCAACGCACTTCCCTGAATGTGTCCAAACGATTGTTTAGCCTTTCAGCTTCAATCTGATTATATTTGAACGATCGAGCAATCCAGTAATGCTACATTTTTCTTCAAATAAAGCATACGCACTACAAAATGGGGTTGATTTTGAGTTGCCGATAATAGAACAGCTGGTTAACACGCAGTTCTAATGGGAAGGTTGCCGAAGAAAAAGAGGCTGCCGACAATAGTCACACTCACCTGAGAAGTTTGGAGCGTTGTAAAAACGCTTTCAAAACGTTTTGAAAAATTCTGTCGATTGGAATGGATAGAGAAGCAAGCAGCAGATGAATGTAAACAAACAGACACATCATATATGTGCGTGACGCTGAGAAAATGCTAGTAGAAGTGCAGACGCTGCTTAGATTGACGAGAATACGTAAATTCCCCTATGTATGTTTCGGGTTGATTTTTCCGTGGTCTTCCTTTGGTGGGTCTGTATTCCGCAGTGTCACAAAGAGCGACAGCTTCACCTTCTACTTCGTCAAAACGGTTTCGCTCTCCTTGCAAAAATGAATCCAGTGAATCATACAAATCAACCACCTTCTTCAAATCGACATCGATGCCCTGCATTGCTTTGCTTGTCTCGTTAAAGCGTAACAGAATGCGACACCAGATCTTGGTCATCAAAACAGTTTCGAGGAGATCCATTCTATCAGCTAGTGAACGCGATTCATATCTTGTTGCAGGAGATTGGTCATTCGCAGCTTCAATATGTCTCAACGCCTTCCTAATGCTTCCATATCCTTCAAGGAGAGCTTCAGTTGCATCGGCACGTGCTGACCAACGAGTATCGGAGAGAGATTTAACCGCTAATTTCCTTTCATTGCCTTTCAAAAATTCGTTTAAAATATTCCATCGCCAGGTAGATGCAGAAAGGAATGTACCGTTCCGATTCAAATTTCGGACGATTCAAATTTCGGAAACTTTCATTTTTAATTAAATATTACATCCAGTTAGAAACAAAGTAATAATGTTAGATGATCGTGGAGGGCACTAGTCAAAAAAAATTAAAATTTACAAGACATGTGGATCATATTCGACCGAGATAATCAACTTTTAAAAGTGTCCGAAATTCGAGTTTAAGTGTCCGAAATTTGAATCGGCACGGTATACAGTTTTTGAACGAAGCTGAAGTAACTAACAGCTTCTAGACAGCCAGAGACAGCCGCATGACCTACTAGGTTCAACGAATGAGCTGCACAGGGAACGAAAACAGCAGATGGATTTTTCTCAAGAAGTCCAGCCATGTTAGACGCGTTGTCATATGACTGTCCACGACAGTCATCGAAATTAATTCTTTGATTTTTAAGAAATTCTAGCAAAGTGTATGATAGGTCACCTGCTTTATGAGAGTTGGGCTGCAAGAAAGTCAAGAATCTATCCACTGGTCTGCCAGAAACAACATATCGCAAGATTACTGTGAGCTGATCAGTATGAGTGAGATTTGGTGTTGAGTCCACTGATACAGAAAAGTATTTGGATGAAAGCATCCAATTATGATGAAATTTTGAACCTTCTTTGCCATTAGTAGCAAAATTTCTTCATAAACAGTGGATGATAAATACGATTCCCGACCACTTCCAGCATTCCCAAAATTCTTTAGGTGACTCATCAATAGCGGATCAAATTGAGCAATGAGTTCCATTATTCCCAAAAAGTTGCCAGTGTGTTTGGAGTCAATAATATCGCCAAAAAGATAATGACAGCAATAGTACGACGCAGAATTTCTCGTCAGTACAATCGTTCTTCTTTTACCTGAGCTTCCAGTTCCTTATCTACGTGACTCGAATCTGAACATCGCAAATTGTACTTCAGTAGCGCTTCTCGATGTGGCTGACCTTGCTCATGTGTTTTCATTTTTTCCTCCGATTTCTTCCAATTATTGAAACCTTCTTCTCTGGAAAACGCTTCGCGGTTTGTTGTCATGAGTGTGCAGTAGAAGCAGTAAACGGAACCTGATGAACCAGTGACGAATTATTAAACTGAATTGATAAAAAATGGCATAATCATACCTTTTGATAAACTGTAGATGAGCCATTTCCTGTGTCTGGTGTAAAACATCGAGTTTTTGAAAAAGCGATTAATACTGCCAGTACAACCATAGAGGTAACTCTAAGACTACAAGGTCCCGAAGAAACGTGCTCAACTTTTTGGCACAGCTCTGGTACTCTCTTCGGTCCCAAGCTAATCGATGCACCCCTCGAAACATAGGAAAATCCACGAACCCATCATTTTATCTGTCAAACTTTCATAGCGAATCAAAACAAACATAGTGTAGTACTAGACTTTCGACTAGAATGGGGTATGTTAATTGATTTGCTTGGGACCAATAGGCTAGTCAAGTAGTGAGCCAATTTCAAATCGTTAGTTTTGTATTGATTGTTGGTACAACCGTCGGTCGGTTGATAGCAGCGTTGATAGATTCCGGGTACGAGTCAGATTCCTTTTTGTTTTGGTTCACTGCAGATTTAGCCAATAAAGAAACACGGTTTTCTGTGATTGGGAACCAGGTAGAAGGATCGCTGGACATTGTACCATCATATGTTTTCGAAGACCCAGCTTCAATATGATCAGCATTTTCAGTGCCCTTTGGAAAGGCAGCAACCACCTCAGAAGATTCTAAACCTTGTTCAGGTGTTTCAGCTGGTTTATCGGGTGAAGTAGGAGCAACGGGATCTTTTTCAGTTTTTGATTCACTACTGAAAAACTTCAAGAGACGAGGAGTTTTAGCCAGCACTGCTGCAACTTTCTCTGCCTCTGCTTCGAAGCTGTCCTCATCTGGCTGAGTCCAGCTCACTCAGGGGAGCCGATTATTTTGAACAGCTCATTAGCTCACATTGAAATTATAGAAATTTTGACACAAATTCAAAATTGGAAAAGAAATAAGTGGTTTTAGTGAACCTAAACCAATAAAGCTATACAGCCAGGAGAATTGCTCTCACTGTTCTTGGCTTCAGCTCCAGATCAGCAGCTTAGTTCCGAATCAGAAGCTGAATCGTGAAGAATCGAGATAAAAAAAAGATTCGAAGAGCTGGACGGGTCCAAGAGCTGTCATTCTAAACAGCTCCCACAGTGATTCATTCCGGTCGATGATTCGGATCTGGAGCTGAGTTGTGAGGTTGACAGCTGCATTTCGCTTTTCAGTTACCGTGAAGCTCTCTAATTCCAATCAGTATGTATATCAAGCCGATTTGTCACCAGTAAAACTACCCAAGTAACATTTCAAGTTTTATCGTGGTTTTAAAGTGTTCTACAAGTCTAAATCATGGTCTTCAGAATCCTCACAAAACCCAAATTGCTCCTTGGGTATGTAAACATATCCGGAGAACTTTGAGATTTGGACGTAATTGTTTTTGTAAACAAACACGTCTATCACCGATGCCTCGTTAATTGATACTCAATCTCGCAAACAAACCATACTAAATGATAGAGGAATCATTTATCTACCTGTATGTGCCGTTAATTGTTTCGATTGAGTTTTAATTTGCGAGAAATCAGCGATTGACGTGTTTGTTTACAAAAGCAATTACGCACTAATCTCAAAGTTCTCCGGATATGCAAATCTATATCGATAATGTTTCGATATTTAGAAATTATTAGATTGGAATTAGAAAGCTTCACGGTATTTGCGTTTGTTTGGATCTTCCACTCCCGATGAGAATGATGGGAGAGTTGAGGAATAACATCAGCAATAAGAGCCGGGTAGGTAACCCTAGTAGCACGCTTGTTACAAATCAATTGTAGAAACTTATATACGACTTATTTCAGTCATAAACAAGTTGCTGTAACTTATTGTAAATTGAACAACTGTAAATATCACCTCTTGAAAAGTTCATTGTAATGGTCCAAAAATCCAATAGGACATATGGTATGAGACACTAGAATCAAACCGCAGAAAATCAATCGTGCATCGTGTAGTTCCGGGAACCGATTCCGGTACCGGAGGCAATGAGAAAGAATAAAGTTTTCGCGAAGGTAAGATTGCAACTACTGTCTAGATATTTCGAGGGTGGTTTTGAAAAACAAGATGATTATTTTCCAGATCGCCAGCATATTAGGACATTAGAGCACACTGCAGAGATGCTTTCGGTGGCTATCAATAGCGTTTGCAATGTATCGCTGGAGGGATTACAGATTCCGTTCTTTACTATAGGACACTGGTAAGATTTAGCCACACCAGGTTTCGCTGCTTATCGTCGGCCAGCTGTGAAAACAAGATGCACTTTCGTTTGACCAAGTCCGCTGCATGTTGGAGCCCCGGGAGAGAACCTTCACTAAAGCCATCCGCCAAAGACAACATCCCTGATATCAACATGCTCTCATGTGCTCGCAGTATCACGCGTGATATTGGAACAAAATATCATGCTTGATATTGATTTTACAAGCTCCTTTGATATTGCGAGACTATTCACAACGTGCAAAAATCAAGCTGAGAGTTGACTCGACACAAAAATGATTCCTTTGCTGATCGTTTTCTTAGAAAGAGAAAGCATAGTTTGCTATCTCCTTTTAATCTTCACCGATGGCAGACGCGAAGGGACTGCTGCAAGCCGTTATGGAAGTTTCGGTTGCATTCGGGTGTAAAGCAAAAATCATTAAACTCAATCTCACCACAGTTTGGTGAGATTTGCAGTTGGTGAGTTTTGTTAGCATGATATTCTGAGCTGCAATATCACAGCTTACCAAATCAACCGCAGTTGTTTGCTTGTTGATTTTTGTGAGATTTGATTATTTGATATTTTTTTCAGTTACTTCAGAATTCAATCATCAAATGGCACTTGTTTGTTATTCTATTTTAAGACGTTTGCCTTTAATGGATTGCATGACTAAATGCCAGGTACAAAAGTTTTGGGTAAACTTTGCACTGCCAAGTAAAAACACAGATGGATGTTGTTATCAGAGAGAGCAGGGTATCCGTTTGAGCTTGTTCTGACTTTCGACAGCTTTATTATCGGTTGGTTCAAAACTAAAATAGGTGTAAAATAATTAATAAACTGTTAATTTCCTCCATAACCTTACTAACGATTCAGTAGCCCAATTACTCGAATCCACTGCTCACTTCAACTATGCTTTACAGATGGTCCTGGGCCTAAACATATTCAGTAATTGAGTAATCTTTTTACGTTAATACCTATATATTACCTATTCCAAATTTCTATTTAGTTGCAATAAACCGGTAATATTTCAATTCCAGTATCCAACAAATTTCACTAGTAAATTCAATATTTTCTCTTAGAACACGTTATATTAATAGTTTCATTGGCGTCTGCCCGTATATCATTGTTCGTCGTTCCTTTTGTCATCGTTGACAGTTAGTCCTACCGTCACGCATGAAGAACGCAGCTTCAATGCTCGGTTGCGTGGCCGGGCTCCCAGCTGGTCTGTCTTTGTGGCATCATTCTCCCCCCGGTGGAACCAGTGAGTCTCCTTGGTTCCATCTTCCTTGGCCACAACAAGAACTGCAAGCTTGGAGACCGGTCTTCTGAGTATACCTCCATTCGTTTGAACGATCGCCTGCCGAACTTTGCCATCCGCAGCAGTTATGGCTTCCAAAACGCGACCACGCGTCCATCCGTTCCTTCTGGTATCATCTATGATTATTACTAGGTCCCCTGCTGCAACATTCCTCTCCGAGCCAAACCATTTCGTTCTTCTAGTTAGTGTGGGTAAGTACTCCCGTACCCACCGCTTCCAAAACGAGTTCAGCCGTTCTTGGATCATGGCCCACGATCGCTTCAAGAGTGCGTTGTTATCTTCGTACTGCACGACTGGTTGCTTGACGCCGGCTGAGCTCCCTAGAAGGAAATGGTTAGGGGTGATTGCTTCCTGCTCCGCAGAGTCCAGCGGAAGGTAGGTCAACGGCCTGCTGTTGACTATGGATTCTGCTTCTACAATAATCGTGTGCAAAGCATCATCGTCTAGTTTTTCATTGTTATAGGCTGCCGTCAGCGCTGTTTTCACGGATCTGACCATTCGCTCCCAGGCGCCGCCCATGTGAGGGGCACCCGGGGGAATCAATCGCCAAGCTGTTGTTGAACTGGTGAACGTAGTCGCAAGCTTGGTATTGATTTGCTCACGTAGTAATCGCTCTGCACCTTGAAAGTTGGTGCCGTTATCGCTGTGGATTTCAACGGGAAATCCTCTACGGCACACGAATCGACGAACGCACGCTACACAGGATTCAGTTGTCAAGTTGCTCGCGATTTCCAGGTGGACGGCTCGTATCGTCAGACAAGTGAAGAGCGCAATCCACCTTTTCACTTTACTACGCCCAACTTTCACAAGAAAGGGACCAAAATAGTCCAGTCCAACGTAGCTGAATGGACGGGTGAATGGTGACAATCTAGCTTGCGGAAGTGGGGCCATCTGTGGAATGCTCGGTCGTGCTTTCCGTATCTTGCAAAGATTGCACCGAGCTGTGACGAAATTCACGAAAGAGCGAAGCTTCGGAATATGAAAACGTTGACGAATCTCATTGACTGTGGTCTCTTTGTTGCCATGCTTGAGTTGACGATGATAGTGATCCACCAGAAGCGCTGCCAGTCGATGTTTCCTCGGAAGGATGATGGGGTATTTGGCATCAGTTGAAGCACATTGCGCTGCCGCGATTCTGCCGTTCACGCGTAGAACTCCAAATTCATCCAGCATTGGTGTGACCTGGTAGATAGTGCTGGATTTCTCTAACGGTCGTTGTTGCTCTGACGGGAGGAAACGATTTGTAG
The DNA here is from genome assembly GCF_037179485.1 of Ochlerotatus camptorhynchus. Classification (NCBI taxonomy): domain Eukaryota; kingdom Metazoa; phylum Arthropoda; class Insecta; order Diptera; family Culicidae; genus Ochlerotatus; species Ochlerotatus camptorhynchus. Next base: position 2,880,163 of record NW_027040498.1, on the reverse strand, counting down.
ACATGGTGATAATCTCGTCAGGAAAGGATTGCCACTGAACTAGTCGGAAAATTGAGTTTTCGGCCATTTTCAGCTCCTTCTTCGTAAGAACCTTGGTGTTAAGGCGAACATTGCGACAGTTGTTGGTGAAACGGTGAACGTATGCCATGACGCGTTGCAAATGCGTCCACTTCGAGAATCGTTCGATGTCTACAACACATTCGGGAACATGTATCTCCCGATGAACGTTACAAGCTCGTAGCTCTTCTTCTCCTGATTTTTCCGGATCACCTCTCTTCCAATCTCGCTCAGGTAAGTATAGAAATTCAGGTCCGCTGTACCAGATGCTGTTGGAATTGAAATACGGTCCAGCTCCCCACTTCGTAGCCTCGTCAGCTGGATTATCTTTCGATGCTACCCAGCGCCACTCGGTGCGGTCGGTCGCTTCCAATATTTCGGACACTCGGTACGCTATATAAGGACTGTACTTGTGAGGATCCGCACCAATCCAACTGAGGGCTGCACTTGAGTCGCTCCAAAATACCCGCTTTTTGATCGAGTAGGAATGGCCGTCGATAATGTATTTTGCGAGACGCGTTCCCATCACGCAGGCCTGAAGCTCCAATCTCAGAATAGTGACTGGTTTCAGCGGAACAACCTTCGTTTTTGCGGAAACTAGCGCTACTTCCACTTCTCCATCTTCGTTGACAACTCGAAGGTACGACACGCAGGCACAAGCGTCCCGGCCTGCATCGACGAAGGTATGTAGTTGAACGTTTGCTAAATTTGTGGCCCCTGTCTTTCGAAAGTAGCATCTTGGAATCCGAACGCTATTGATGTGATCGATCATCTCAGTCCATTGGCGCCATTGCTGGAACAACCGATCGTCTACTTTCTCATCCCAGCCGATTCCTAAACGCCAAGCGCTTTGAATGAGTACCTTGCCGAAGACCAAATATGGGGCGAGGAATCCCAGTGGGTCGAAGAGAGACATCACACACCGAAGAATCTGTCTCTTTGTTGGCTTGTGGCCGTTCTCGATGATGGATGCGACATCTCCACGCATCGTAGCTGAAAAACATAACTCATCGGACTTTGTCATCCAACGCATTCCCAGGACGCGTTCAGATTGCTCCTTTTCATCGAGACACATTTGCTTCACCGGATGCTGTTGACTCTCCCCTAAATGCTGAAGAACCGTTGGGCTATTCGAACACCAATTCCGAATCTCGAACCCTCCTCGTTTGTGGATCTCTCGGACTTCAGACGCAACTTGTTTCGCCTTATTCTCGGTGGAGAAGCTATCCAGATAGTCGTCAACATAGTGATTGAAAACTATCCCCTCAACAGCTCGTGGTAACTCCTTCTCGAAAGATCTTGCGTTAGCGTTCTTGACGTACTGTGCGATGGCTGGTGAACACGTCGCACCAAATGTAGCAACGTCCATACGGAACACTTGAGGTTCTTCCGAAGGGTCGTCACGGAACAGGAAACTTTGTGCAGAACGATCCGCACCTCTCGTACGGACCTGATGGAACATCTCTTTCACGTCTGCACTTACGGCTACAGTATATTGCCGGAACCGAAAGACTACGAAGCACAGTGGAGTTACCATGTCGGGTCCTTTTAGTAGAACCGAGTTTAAGGATATGCCATCCACTTTTGCGGACGCGTCCCAGATTAATCGAACTTTCCCTGGCTTGTTCGGGTTGGTCACCGCACCGTGCATTTTATAACTTTAGCAATATTTCCCAATCCTCGTTAGGATTTTCCTCTCTTTACAACATTCCAAGAAACCCTCCACCGCCTGAAATACGCATGCCACGCACGTTTAACCTCGAATCAGAACAATCAAGAATGAAAAATCAATTTACCTGCCATATTTGCAAAAGGTCGCCGATCGATTCGTGTTTTCCATATTTCACCTTGCCGGTTTTATGGCACCCACCGGCCGGCATGAATCAAATAGCAACCCCCCCCCCCCCCCCGATCATCCAACAACACCAAGAGAGAGAGAGATCCACCCGTGCATAATTCATAAATAATAATAATCGATTTTTTATTAATATTATTACTTCTACATGCTTGCTAACGTATTCGAATTGTTTGGCATAGTTCGATCCGTTGTTGTTTTGGTTGGTTAAGAGCGGGCTCGGTGGATTAAATTTCGATTACTTTCGCTGGTGTAACAACATGCCATGGATTACAGTTTTTCAGCTTAAATAAATAAAACATTAATCGATTTTTGGGAATTTTACAAAATCTCTTTCCTCCACGGATGGATTATTGCATCGCACGTATGTAACATCCAAAGCGTGAATGGTGCAGGCGAGGAAAAATTTCCAAACAGCTGGGTAATTTACATTTCGGAATCGCTCTGCGAACAAGCCTGCAATTTGAACCATTTTTTTTCGATCTCTTCCACCAACTTCAAATTTATTGCAATTGTATGGCCGGTTCGGTCGTGTTGATATTTTAATCAAGGCAATCTGGACCGTGTCGAACCATATTCGGACGTGATTTTCTGCATGCGTAGATTTCGTGCGAATGGAATTTATGGCCGAATGAGACAAACTGCATTTGTACGGAGAGTGGCCATTGAATGGGAATTGTGATAGATTACAGCTTATAGCTTTTGCAAATTATGGTAGTTTTTAACTAAACAATATTCGGTGTCGATCAATGTTTTTATTTGATAATCTGCTCGATTCTGGAAACACTTATTTTTGCTAGTGCAACTTATTTGAGAGATTAGGCAATTATTGGATCAGTGGTTTTCGGAATATTTTCAATATTGTTCAAACTCAAAGTCTAAGAGTGAGAGAGTTTCCAACTGCGGTAGGGAAATTCTCAATCATTTCCGATTGGTAATCTGTTATTTTACTGTCAGTTCTGAATGATTTAAGTCTGAAAACAGAAATTGATACGGTTAGCCTACGCATCCAAAGGTTTAATGAACTTTTGAATATAATACAATTGGCTAGAGATAGTGCTAATATATGTTTTTCTCTGTTTCTTTTCAGGTGGGTTGCCGTCATGATACTAAATAATGTATCGGTCAGAATGTGATAGATTTCGAGAAAAGTTCTGCATGCCTCCCCTTCGGTAACTGTTGATTGTCAGCTGGGGTTTGCACTCGCATTGTAAATATGTACAACAAAGTATATATGGAGGTAATGTAACCGTTACTGAATGGTCGCTTTGGAAAACAATTTAACAATCTTGATTCAAATCTTTTTTTGTGGGACCAAAAAACTACATTTTTTTTTCTTAAACATATCTGTTTCTTCGGGAATTCAGTGGTCAAAAATAAAATTCGGTGGACTGTAATTTTTCGGATTGGGTTTGAACTTCCGTACTTCACGACGGTCTTTATTTAAGTGAATTACATGTTGCAAGAAAAATCAAGCTAATCTAACTGTCAAAACAATCAGGGGGATAAGCCTGCACTACACGGTAAACATTAGTTAGACAAAATATATTGCACACTCAATTTTTGGGTAAACATTCTCCCCCCGGGAGCCGGATGGCTCAACACCTCATCTCCTGCTCGTTCGAAGTTCTCGTCATCAATCGGTAGCACAGCTATTTTCGTCGTTGCTCGTTTATAAGTGCCACTACTAGTTCGCACGGTCACCACGCGAACAATGCCGTCCTTGCCAGGGTGCGTTCCAACTATTCGCCCCAGCCTCCATGTCTGCGGTGGCAGATTATCTTCCTTCAGTACCACCAACAATCCGTCGCGTATCAATGTAGGATTCTTGAACCACTTCCCACGCCTCTGTAGTCCTGTCACGTATTCAGCAGACCATCTACGCCAATACGCTTGCTTCCTACGTTGAATCAGTTGGTATCGGGATAACGTCGACTCCTTCAGGTCACCATAGAACGGCTCCGCGATCGCTGTTAACTCGCGTCCAACTAGAAAATGCCCTGGACTCAAGACTTGGTAGTCCATAGGATCATCGCTCTGTGGAACTATTGGGCGCGAATTGAGAATTGCTTCTATCTGATGCAACAAAGTACACATCTCCTCGTACGTCAAATGCGATTCATTCAGCACTTTGTTCAAATGGTTCTTCACGGATTTGACTTCGGCTTCCCAAAGCCCTCCTTGGTGCGGCGCTCGCGGTGGAATACATTTCGAGGTAATACCACGGGACTGACAGAACTCCGCCACCTTGTTCTCCAATGCTTGCGACATCAACAAATTTTTCAACTCTGTTAACTGCCGCTCAGCCCCAATAAAATTCATGCCGTTATCTGATCGCATCTCGGCTACGTTTCCTCTTCGACTCACAAAACGATGCAACGCTCCTAGGAACCCATCCGTCGACAGAGAGCTCACCAGCTCCAGGTGGGTCGCCTTAGTACACATACACACGAAAACGCACACAAAGACCTTTCTCGGAGCTCTGAACCGGCCCTCCTTCAGAAAAAATGGACCAGCATAATCAACGCCAGTCCGCGAAAAGGGGTCAGCGGCGGTAACACGTACACTTGGAAAATCTCCCATATACTGTACAACATCCTTCGGCTTCATGTGGAAACATTTCACACACCTCCTCAACACGCGATTGATCGTGCGTCTCGCATTCACTGGCCAAAACTGTTGTCGAACCTTCGCAAGCAATCCGTTCAATCCGATATGTAATTGCTCTCGGTGGATCGTCTCAATCACCAAATCAGTGAAATGGTTCTTTTCCGGTAGGATCATAGGATGCTTCTGGTCCATCGACAAGTCGGAATGCCTAATTCGACCTCCGACTCTAAGCAATCTTTCATGCTTGTCAAAGATGGGGTTCAGGTTTCGAAGTTTTCCTTTCACCGGATTGTCCCGTTCGATATCCTTAATCTCCTCCTCGTAGATCACTTGTTAAACGATCTTAACCATTGCCAACAACGAATCACGATGATCATCACCGGTCAATTTGCCCCTTCTTCGCTCAACGCCCGACCGTTTCACACTGCAGTTGTGAATAAATCCAGTCACATACCCGAATACTCTCTGCATCCTACGATAATCACTACAGCTCTGAATCACATCATATAGTCGACTGTATTGTGCCACTACGGCTACTGTGGCCTCAGCGAAAACACTAGTCACATAATCGTCATTGTCTTCTTGCTCGGAATACTGTGTCTCAACCTCTTCCTCCACGGTTTGCAAGAACACAGGACCGTTCCACCATAGTTCACTTTTCATTAGTTCCATTGGTTGAACACCCCTGGACACGAGGTCCGCAGGATTGTCTTTCGTACCAACGTGCATCCATTCGGTGTCTGGGGTAAGTTCCAGAATCTTCACAACTCGATTACGCACAAACACCGGCAAACAAGAGTTCAGTTTCTTCAACCAACACAACACTATTTTCGAATCGGACCTCAGAACTAAACGTTGAACGTCTAGTTCTAAGGCTTCGCGCACTGTTTTCAATTGTTCTGCCAACAAAACTGCTGCACACAATTCCAATCTCGGGATTGTCATCTCCGATGGTGAGGCTTCTTCTTTTCCCACTCGATCTAACTCCTTCAACGGTGCAACTCTCGATTTTCCGCAGATCAGTTTCACACCAACCACTCCATCGGCGTTCACGCTCCGCAGATATATACAGCATCCGTAGGCTGGTTGAGACGCATCCGAGAATCCATGCAACTCAAATGCCACCGGGTGATCCACCGCAACACATCTCGGAATCTTCATATTTTTAATTTCACTTAATTCTGCTCTCAGCTTACTCCAGACTTCAAGTTCTTCGCTGGGAATCGCATCATCCCAATCAAGCTTCTTTCGCCATAGCTGCTGCATCACCAACTTAGCCAGCACCACGATCGGACTCAAAATGCCGAGAGGATCGAATAATTTTGCTATCTCACTCAACACTTGACGCTTCGTCGGAACTCCTGAAGTGATCGCCATCTTCGTGACACGGAAAAGAAATTCGTCACTCACCGGATCCCACAAGAGCCCGAGCGTCTTTATCACTCCATTCACGTCGATATCCTCAAAGCAAAGCTGTTTCTCACGGTTTTCGGCTGGTATCCCTTCGAAAAGCTTCGGATTATTTGCACACCACTTGTGCAGCTTGAAACCTCCTCTTTCTAGCAACTTCTGAAGATCTTCACGAAGTTTCTTCGCCTCTTGCATTGTGTTTGCACCCACAAGCGCATCATCAACGTAAAAGCACTTAAGTACAACCCTCGCTTCCGCGCTCGCTTCCGCGCTCGCTTCCGGAAAACTGTCTCGTTCGTCATGGGCCAGTTGAATCAATGACCTCGTCGCTAAGAATCCAGCAGGTCCTATCCCATACATTACCCGTAGCAATTCCAGATTCATCAATGGCTGCGACCGGTCGTCTCGCCACACACATCTTTGATATTTAGTGTGGGCACCATTTACCTTCACTTGTTCGTACATGCGCTGCGCATCAGTCGAGAATACATACTTGTACAAACGCCACCGCAGCAGAATGTCAAATAATGGACTCTGCGCAGTAGGCGCCTCCATCAACACGTCATTCAGAGATAAATTGGTGGTAGTTTTCGCAGACGCGTCAAACACCACGCGCAGTTTTGTCGTTGAACTATCGGGTTTAAATACGCAGTGGTGTGGCAGATAATAAGCTCCAGCAGTGTTCTTCTCGGCCTCGCTCAAAATCTTCGCGAGTCCGATCTCGATGTACTCGCGAATGAAATTAGCTTACCCTTGCTTCGTGCCGGGATATTTCTTCAATCTATTTTCTAATGCCTTGAACCGCTTCTCCGCTTGTACTCGAGAGTCTTCAAGTTCACCAGCGCCTTCACGAAACGGAAGTTTGACAACATATCTTCCGTCTTTGCCTCGAGCATACGTAGCCATGAAATGACGCTCGCAGTCGTCTATCTCCAATGGTTCGTTCACTTGCTCGTCAATCAGCCAGAAGCGTTACATCAACTCGTTCAACTGTTCATCACCACGGTTAGTAGGAACAACATGGTAGCTCTGAACACTGACAACGTTTCGAACATTGCACACGGGTCCAGCAACCATCCACCCAAGAAGGCTCTCTTGCAGCAACGGTAATTCTGTGGACATACTAATCTTGCCAATCTGCATCAATTCGTAGAATACTTCCGCCCCTATCAACATATCAATTCTACCAGGATCGAAGAATTTCGGGTCAACTCAGGAGGGATCGGCCAGCCCCTGGCATCAAGTTTCAACGAAGGTAGCGCACCAGTAACACGGGGTACTACCAGGTAATCCAAGGAAAACTCGTAATCTGTTGTCCTGGACTTCACTGTAGCAATGACCTTAAATTTCACAGTCGTCTTTGTACCATTTACACCGATAATCGGTACGTTCGCGCAAATCTTGGGCAATCCCAGTACATCACTCATCCTCTCCGATAGGAAGTTCGCCATTGCACCTGAGTCCAGTAGCGCACGGCACTTATGCACTACGCCGCCAGCATCAATCACGTTCACGACGGCAGTTGCCAGCAACACCTGCTTCACAGCCACGGACGGCATAACAGGAACTTCACATTTCGCCACAGTACGCGCGTCTTCACCGCTTCCGGAACCGCCAGCAACAGGACCCGCCTCAGCCTTGCCCGCCGCTGCTTCAGCATTCTCGTCCTTATCCTTGGAATGCATGAAGGGGTGATGTTTACTCTTGCATCCACACCACTTACTACTGTCGGTCTTGCAATTAACTGTACGATGCCCTCGCTTCAGACATAAGAAGCACAGACCCAGCTGTTTAGCCTTGGCATACCGACTATTCACGGTCATCTTTTTAAACATCTCACAAATTTCAATCAAATGTTCTTTATTACACATAGGGCAACATTTCGCTTATTGGATAGTAGCCGCATGCATGGGTTTCAGTATCTAGTCGGGAGATAACTAGATTCACGAGTATCGCTTCAGACAACCTGTCTTCCATCTTAAGATTGTGGAACTCGAGAGACTCCAACCGTTTTTCCACAACATCAAGCAAAGCCTTCAATTCCGCATGACTCTCCCTTGCCATTGGCTTCAAAGCCAGCAGCTGTGTGACATGGCCATAAACCACCATGCGAAGATTCTCGAATTTCTTCGTCAAAATCCTCCACGCTCCTTCATAATTGTTATCATTCAGTGTCTGTTGGTCTATAGCCCCCTGCGCCGTCCCAACTAGCGCCTTATCAAGATAATGTAGTTTGGTGGCTGGCGAATCTCCAATACATTTATCCAAAATATCCTTGAATCTGTCCTTGAATTTGTGCCATTCTCATAGTGGCCATCGAACGTCGGCAGCGGCGTCTGCTGCAGTAAGAGGGATGGCACCATCTGTGGAGTTCGCAATCCACTACCAGCTTGTTGAACAGGATTAATTTCGACCAACTTCATCTGTTTCTCGACATTCTGCCTTTGAACGTCTTCATGCGCTTGAATCATTTCGGCAAGCGAAATTCGGACGAACTCGTAGATCTCCTCGAAATCGATGTAACTCCGCTCAAACTCAGCTCTTCTCGTAGGGTCGGCTAGATAAATCCGATTTTGCAACGAGTTGTATTCGTTGTAAGCAGCGACAGCAGTTTCAACGTATAATTTAAGACCGTGATAAGAGAACTTACCGTGATCCTGGTTCGCAGCGTCGATTGCACGTCGAATGCGATCAACCTTACCCTTTAACGGCACCGCTGGTGTAGTGGTAAGCGTGATTACCTCTCACCCCAGCAGGCCTGGGTTCAATCCCAGTCGGCGCCGCCGGGATGTTCTGAGGCATAACATCTCTGATCACGCCTTCCTTCGGATGGGAAGTAAAGCCGTTGGTCCCCGGTTCATGAGTTGATGGGTCGATAGGTAGGGTCCAGGTGTGGGAGCTGCCTTCCTGGCACGTCGGTAGCATTGGTGCTCAGCACGGAAAACAAGATCGACGGAAAAAAACAAACCAAAGAAAAAAAAAAAAAAACCTTTCCCTTTGTTGCAACCGAGCACTGCACCAGCGCTGCAACCGATTCCGCCATTTCCAGTCGTTTTTGCCGTGCTTGCTGCTCTTCCCTTTGAGCCCGCACACTGCTGGTTGCTGTCGGTGTAACGTCACCAACGGTCTTGTTGGTGTCAGTTTCTTCAGCCTTGACAACGTCAGCCCGAGGAGAGCGGAACGTAGAAGAACCAAGGTTAGTAGCGACGGGCGTCGAAAACACAATCCTTCTTTTCGGGTTTCCCGATCGCAACAGCATACCACTTTCACTGTTCTTCTTCTTTTCAGTTTCAATTTCTATTTCCCACCGGAGAATTTACTATTTTTCTTCCAGCAGCATCAGCGTACCGTGAGTGAAAACATTACCAGCCCCTTGTGGGAATGAACTCAATCGGCTGTCACACACACACACCACAAAGATCAAAACTTTATGACGTCACCGCAACACTTCTTCACGGTACGGCGTATTCAATCGGTCTTCCAAAATGGCCGTCGATATTTTCCACGCGACACCACAAAAAATGCTTCCGGATCTTCTGCCAACACCTTTTTCGATGGGTATGGCATGCTAACTCGGCTTTACAAATGGCCGTCGCCTTTCTTCACACTGCACCTCAAATAATGCTTCTGGCTCTACCGCCTACACTTTTTCAGCCGGTACGGCGTGTTAAATCAGCCTTTCAAAACGGCCGTCGCTTTCCTTTCGCACGGCACCTCAAAAATGCTTCCGGCTCTTCTTCCGCCAACACTTTTTTCAACGGGCTACCGCACGTCCATTTGGCTGCAAAAAAACACCCTTTCTTCTGCTCGGACACTTGCCGGCTTGAAACCGAAGCTAAGACCGCCAAAGGTAATCTGCTCCTATGGCTGATTGTTCACTTTACGGCTTTTTCAGCAGCCAAAACTCTGTTTCACTTCCCGACTAGCGAACGATCACACTTTTCACTGAAAAATCTACTTATCCCGCGCGAAATTCACTATCCGGTTCGGAGGACCAAATGTTTCTTCGGGAATTCAGTGGTCAAAAATAAAATTCGGTGGACTGTAATTTTTCGGATTGGGTTTGAACTTCCGTGCTTCACGACGGTCTTTATTTAAGTGAAAATTAAACTCTTGCTCCTACCTTCCCTGCGCTAACTGGAATTACATGTTGCAAGAAAAATCAAGCTAATCTAACTGTCAAAACAATCAGGGGGATAAGCCTGCACTACACGGTAAACATTAGTTAGACAAAATATATTGCACACTCAATTTTTGGGTAAACAATATCGTTATTGAACTGTGTCATAACTGATACACATTACATTTTCCGATAACTAGGGAAGCTGTTCCGATTATGACACAATCCCATATAAACTGCATAGGCCATAACTGGCGCACCTCCCCTATACGGGGCTCTCTAGGGATAGATAAGTTTGCATATTGAGTTTTCTTATGAAAGCTATGACTAATGCTATCTGTTTCTTCATTCGTTCCTGAGATGTTAAGAAATGTAGTGCTTTCTTGAAAATCACGAAAAACATAAAATGTTCCCTTTAACCGAAGAGTGCCCCGATCAGCACAACAATTTTGATTTTTTTTAATTTGGAGCAAAATAAACATACCCTCCAAATTTGGTCCAAATCAGAAGGTTAATTTCACATTTGCAATTTTTCTTTGTCACTTGGCACGGAATGACCCACTCCTTGGTCAAGGGGAACTTTTTTTTTCGTTTTTCGTGATTTTCAAGAACGCACTTTTTTGTTAATATCTCCACAACGGATGACGCTAGAGATAGCATTGGTTATTGCTTTCATAAGAAAATTAGTCAAGAAACCTAAATATGCGACTATTACGTCTGAACAGGTATTTTTAATTCTCGTTTGAAAACATCAAACGCAATTTTATATGAATGAGTATATTTGAATTTCCCCATCATTTTTTTTATAAGAAACACATACCGACAACACCCCAAAAGGCCTGGATTCACTGCCAGTCGGCACCGCCGAGATTTTCGGAGATATAGAATCTCTGACCATGCCTTCAGAAGGGAAGTAAAACCGTTGGTCTCCGGTCTATGAGTTGATGGGTTGATAGGTAGGGTCCAGGTGTGAGAGCTGCCTTCCTGTTCAATAGTGTAGCATTGGTACTCAGTACGGACACAAGATCGACGGAACCAAAGTGATTCTAGAACCTTCTGAGCTTTACATATCATCTGATGGTCACTATTTCACAGTAGCAAATGGCATTAATTCCTTCTAATATCTTCCAGTTGTAAAAACAAACACATTTGTTCGTTTGCACTTGGTCCGCTCCAGTCCGGGTGCGGCTACCAGGCTTTCCGGAACAGAAGTTTCACGTTTTATGGTTGAATCAGCAGCGACGTATTGTTGTGGGTAGGCTCTTTTGCGTCAAGTTTATTATTTTTCATTTCTCTCGTCGACATCGCCAACGCCTTTGCTTGTGTTTGTCAATGTCAACCGGCGCCGGACTGTCCCGTAAGACCCTGGCCGGTGTTTGTTTGTACGTTTGCTACGCCAGGCCACGACCAGGCACACTTTGTTAATTTACTTTTGCAATTTGTCTTTGTTTTCGCTTTTTTTGCTCGGTTTGTTTGGTTCCGACGAGTCGAGCTGAGTTTTGGATGTTGGAATAAGCATATTCTGACTTTTTAAGTGGTATTTGCAGCAGGGTCAGATCTGTTTATTATTGTGATGAGTTATGCAAAAAAAAGAAGAAGATATGAGATGACATTTGCTTGATATTTTGTTAGGTTTAAGTCGCAGTACCTCAACCGGATAAGATTCACGGTGGACGAGATTTACGATTGTTTTCAAAGTGATGTTCATTATGGAGCTTATACAGATGTTGGAGATTTATTTTTTTTATTTTATTGGGAAAACGGTTAATGTATACATATATTTTTTGCTGATTTTTTTAATAATCTATTAAAAACGGTCAATTTGTGCGAAGCTACTTAGATTTACTGACCTGCCCGTTTTGGCATTGTTAAAGACCCCAAAAGCTTATTTCACCGTATAAACATTGTAAAATATTTGAGTAATTTTCGGAAATAGTGAGTGTGCTTGCCTGTGCATGGGAAAATTGATGTTGCTGCATTCAGGATGTATTGTTATGATACTGCCAAAGTAGTATATATTTCTGTAACTGGTATTACATGACACATTCCATATATCGTATTTTAATTTATTGAAGCAGCTACTTAACCAACAATTTTAGCTGCAGATAAGCTTATAAAAGCTAAATTTGCCTTACAGAGCTAATTTTTGCCTGTATAATCTAGTCTGCAGCTAAAACTGTTTGTTGGGTATACTAACTATCTGATAACTTTCGCAGGATCCTAATAATTACTGACGTAGGACTATTGACGTCTTTGCCGAAGGTATAGGGTACCATTTCACTGAAACAGCTTCACGAAATCATGAAAGACTTTAAAGGCAGCTCTAAGTATGCACCTTTAGAATTGATAAAACGATCTATAAAATATTGAAAAATGTTCCTTAAAAAAACATCCAAATGATCCATCAAACACCGGAGAAAATCCATAAAAAAGATAATCCATGTTTTATGTAAAATTTAGTAACACAATTGTAAAATTGTACCGCTAAATTTCTAAAGAATGAGCATTATTCGGATTAGCGTTAGCGTTGTTATGATATACTTCGTAGATTGGATACTAACGACAGTCACGTCTCTTCTGAAATTCTCAGTTAGACTACTTTCAGGAATAATGCTGGGGAGTAAACATTGGTTCCAATCTAAACAAGAGTAACAGAAGCATGACTGTCGCTATTCCCGGCCACGCCCATCTTTACCATAACTAGGGATAGGGAAGGAAATGTTGATGTAGTACTTACTTAACGAGAGGCCACCGACTTAGCGACACCCTCATAAGTGCTACGGAGTTGGAGGGTTGCCCTAATAAAAATTGTATGGTTAATTTGCTTAACGACGTGTTCTGGGTATCATCCAAACCATTTGTGGAATAGTTCAATGATTTGGGTTATCGTTCGTTTATGGTTATTTTTTATTAGGGTGGGTAGGGTATTCGGTTAGGATTCACCTCAAGTTGGCGATGCAACCAAAATATGTATTGTTTATTTGTTGTTTATTTAATCTCTCGATAGCCGGCTATCGAAAGAGCATATTAATTTTGTTTAGTGATAATGAATTTTAAGAGTCATGAGAATGAGCATTATTCGGATTACCCATTAACTTATTGCAAATGATCCATACAACTTATAGGCACGATCCAGAAATTTGATATATGTTTTGGACACAAGGGATTCGGCACAATATGGCCACACTAATTGGCTCCCATGGTCAGAAATTTACATGACATTCAAACAAAAGTAGCAACACTCATCATTGTTTACATTCCGGTTGACTTTTGGTAACAAAAAGGTTTCTCAAACAACTGAATTGGATTCGTTCAGAAGCATTTTCACATTGAAGCCAAGATCAAGGTCAAGATATAAACAGTATTCTTCGTTTTTAAATCGTAACAAAAAATATGATTATATATTTACTGGAAAATAAAACTAAGCTGAGCTGGAAAAAAACCGAGTAAGATTGAGGAAGGGGGTATGGGAGTGGTTAGTCAAAACCTGAGTCGTGAAACATAATGTTTCGGATAGTAAGGGATTACTCTGGTTGTGGCTGATACCATTGGTGTTGATCAGCGCGTTATATATTTGTCGAGGCAGAGATAGCAGGTGATCATCGCAGATCACAATGCTGGAGCAAGGAGTTCCGCAAAGATACTTTTAACTTGATTTGGTAGTGGTACAATCCGATCAGTTCATCACTTTTCCTGAGACGAAATTTATGATTGTGGCCGTTCAAACTTCCACACCAATCACGTTTCATCGTTCTGTACGCATTTCCTCGAACTCGAAACAACAATGTGGTAGTGTCCAAACATTTCACGATCTCGCGACCTACTTTCCCCGGCAGCAATCTCCCTTGCTGAGTTTTTCACGTTGTTATTCTTCATGCTAATATTGTTCTCCCCGGCTCTTATCAATTCCACTAGCAAGCAGTCGAAATTGAAGCAAAGTTTCGTAGCAATTCCAGTCTCTTGTTGCTTCGAATCCGTTTCAAAACATTCGAACTGTCAGAAATACCGGGTTACCAAGCATACCCAAATATTTACTACTCACTAAAAAATACAGTCGCTACAATGAGTAGCACTGCCGGCACAGCTGTGGCACACTTGGGGCACACTCAGAAAAAAATGCCACCTATTAAGTGTGTCGAGTAACTTACATGGGGACACAATTTTTTTTTTAATTTGACCCATAATCCTTGGAAATTCCTCCTGTACTACGTAGCTACTCAGGTTTACTGTTCTACCTGTGTTTTTTGTTTGTCAGAAGAGTGGAGCGATGCACGAGCATCTAGAATAAACATCTAAAAGAAGCATCTAAAAAAACAGAACAGGAAAAGCAAGACTATTACCATCGCCGGCCACGCCCATCTTCTCCGTTACTATAAAGGAAGGATATTGTTGCTGTAAAACTAGAGGCAACCCACTCAGTTCTAATATCAATTTAGTTTTTTCAAGTTTCTCATAAGTATTCCTAAGTATTTTAAATAGTTTGACTCTTGGCTTATTTTAATCGTAGTGACCTGCTGCTAGTGTACTTGTTTGTTGTTGTATATTTCATCAACGTGTTACTTTATCACGTACTAAAGCATATTAATTAATTTAACCTGTTTTTAATTAAACGTAGTGATATCATGCTTATGAGTAAGAATTTCAATTCTGCTCATGAAAAAATGTATCGAAATTCATTTTTCTTTTAGCGAACCAGTTGGAGCAGGGAGAGTATCAGTTGGATCGTGGAATTTATTCAATGTTAATCATTTATGAATATGAACTGGCTGTTCAGTGGGATATCCATCATTCGGATTATATTGTTAAGCTGTTCCCGGTTTCCGGGGAAAATTTAGAACCGTCCATTGAAGTGAAATAAACAAGATTGTCAACATGTGTCACCGACAGAAGGCGGAGATTTATGTCATAAATAGCCGTGTTGACCGTCAGATCTGGAGAAGAAAAACGTAAATTTTTATCAGATAAAGACAGAATGTAACGTATCAAGGACTCTTGTATGGTTAAAAGTGCCGTTGTTGCCCAGACTGGCAAGCAGATTCAATACTGGCCTTCACTGTACCAAACCACCGTCCACTGTTAAGGGTAACCATATCAAAAAGTTGAAAAAGAGGGCATTTTATTTGATGTTGAGAGATTAAGGAGGACAATGATTCGTTTTCTTAACATTTTTTTCCCTTGATTTGTTTTCCGTCGATCTTGTTTTCCGTGCTGAGCACCAATGCTACCGACACCAGGGAGGCAGCTCGACACCTGGACCCTACCTATCGACCCATCAACTCATGAACCGGGGACCAACGGCTTTACTTCCCTTCCGAAGGAAGGCGTGATCAGAGATGTTATGCCTCAGAACATCCCGGTGGCGCCGACTGGGATTGAACCCAGGCCTCCTGGGGTGAGAGGTTTTCTTAACATTAAAGGATGACAATGAGTTTTTATCAAATGTGCGCTATCACAAAATTCATGATTTGCAAAGGTTCAATTGAGATTGTTCACAACTTATAGTCGTTACCAATTCAATTCATCTTCTCGTTAGACTTCTGAAAAATGCATCAAACTAGCCTTCATAATTCATTTTTGATACTTGCAAATGATCTAATCTAACTGATTTGCATGAAAACTACAGCTTTACAGCTTTAAAAGCATCCCAACTTTTATCACTTACAAAAATCAGGATACATGTCATCGCTGATTGAAACCAACATGGAACATCTAAGCAACCTGTTAAGTTTACCATTGATTCCGCATAGGACTCTAAGGCCGCTGCCATAGTTGGAGCGAAGAGCCGCGCTTAGCGTTCTATACAAAAGAATTCCTATTATTGATATTGTGTCTTCCACGAATATTTAGACTATAGAGACGAAATTGAGGGAGCTCGTAGATGGTTCAAATGTCAAAAGCTACCACCTTTCCCTATTTACGCCATGTGTCTTGATCATTAAAATTTTGTAAATAAAAGAAACGTCAGTTAACATCGATGTTCAACTAAAAACGTAACTATTTCATAAATACTATTGCGTAAAATGGCAACTATTATTTCCGTTGTGAAAGATCAGAGAGCGTCAGTGAATACCATATATCATGTTTTATATGGATATTATTTCCTTGGATTGTCCAAATCGAGGCTAGCAACAATTTATCACAAACACAAGTCCACAATCACAAATTGGATCATGCGATACGAGGAGGACGGATTCTATTCTCGCCGAAGTTACGAAAGGGATGCTATGAAATTCTCTCCCGAAAAACGACAATGGTTGATAAACCTGTATCTACAAAATCCTACGCTTTATCTACATGAATCTAGAAAGCGGTTCCAGCAGGAGTTCAAGACGACAATATCTATTTCATCCATTTGGCGCATCATACATAACGCTGGTTTGACCTGGAAATGTTTGGAACGTCGTGCAATTCAAATCAAGGAAAGTGATGTAATCCGTTTTTTCAACGAAATTTCGTGCATTCAGTGGGACTACCACAACCTCGTTTTTTTAGACGAGGTTAGTTTCGATAACAGATCCATGTTACGCTCCAGGGGCTACGGAGTTTGAGGCCACCG
This sequence comes from Ochlerotatus camptorhynchus, assembly GCF_037179485.1. Lineage (NCBI taxonomy): Eukaryota > Metazoa > Arthropoda > Insecta > Diptera > Culicidae > Ochlerotatus > Ochlerotatus camptorhynchus. The sequence continues at coordinate 2,863,555 of NW_027040498.1, read as the reverse complement.
CTTAGTGTTTCGAGGAGAATTTGTGCGGAAGCCTAGGGAATCCTTGCTTTGTTTCATTGGGCAAAACGGAATGCTTGAAGCCTTCTCTACCAACGGAACATTCAACCGACTAAACTTTTTTGAATGCTGCCGACGATTTGCTCTGGAAACGGGCCATGTTCAGTGCTATCCGGGTAGACATTCCATATGGATATTGGATGGAGCGAAAATTCAATTGTGAAATTATGAATGTTATAAGTTTTTTTTTTTTTTATAGTAAGGTTTAGGAAAGCTTCAAGAAGCCTGGCCTGTAGTGAAGTTAGCACGGTGTGGTATCCACTAGTTGCCTAGTGCAGCTGCACTAAAACCCATTCCTTACTCTCTCCTCTGCCTGGATCCCCCCGGGACCACTGTGAAGCGACTACTTCGGGGGGTGGGTGTGCTCATGCACTTGACGTACTCTCAGCGCAAGCTGGCGTAGCTAGATCGCTGCTCTTCTCTCCATTTACGCTGCAGCTCCGATATAATCGGCGTGACTGCCCTGCTGACGGCATTCCAAGTGTCCTCCTCTCGACACATTTCAACGACGACATTCTCCACGTTAAGGACGGGCATCTCCGTTCGCACTGCCTCGAACCTTGGCCAGTCGAAGACCACATGCTCCGGCGTTTCATCGACGTTGCCACACTTCGGACAGAGGGGTGACGCTGTGTGTCCGAACCGATGCAGGTATTTCCTGAAGCAGCCGTGGCCAGACAGGAACTGCGTTAGGTGGAAATTGACTTCTCCGTGTTTCCTGTTCACCCAGGTCGAAAGAATCGGTATTAGCCTGTGTGTCCATCTACCGTTCTCCGCTGCGTCCCACTCCTGTTGCTACTTATCCATCGATTCCGTTCTCACCAATGTCCGTACTCCTCTGGTATCTCTTCGCATATAGCATTCGGTGTCCTCCGCCAAGGTGATGACGATGGGTATCATTCCGGCGATAACGCATACTGCTTCCGTCGAAATTGTTCTGTATGCACTCACGACTCGCATGGCCATGAGGCGAAACGTACTGTTCAATTTTCTTTGGTTCTTCTTCGTTTTCAGCGCTGCATCCCAGGCTGGACCTCCATACCTCAGTATCGACGACGATACACTAGCCAGAAGACGCCTCTTGCTGCTGCTTGGTCCAGAGTTGTTCGGCATAATTCTAGCTATCGCATTGATGGCCTTCGCCGCCTTCTCACATGCGTAGTCGACGTGGCTATTGAAGCTTAGTCGGTCATCGAGTATCCTCCAAGATACTTCAGCACGCGCTTTGATGCTATGGCGTTCTCCCCGACGGTAATTTCTGCTCGCTGAACAGCTTTACAGTTACTGACCAATAGCACTTCCGTTTTGTGGTGGGCTATCTGCAGCTTCGCTCCTTGCATCCAGTTGGAAACCGTGTCGATCGCCTCGGTTGCCAGCATTTCCACCTCTTCCAACGTCTCGCCTACTACCGCCAACACGACGTCGTCCGCAAATCCTACGATCTCGACTCCTTTGGGCAGCTTCAGCGTTAGCACGCCGTTGTACATCGCGTTCCAGAGCGTTGGGCCAAGGATGGAGCCTTGTGGCACACCCGCCGTGATCCGGATTGATTTCTCTCCCATGTCCGTCTCGTAGACTAGAACCCAGTTCTGGAAGTAACTCCTTATAATGCTACACAGGTAATCAGGAACCCTCATTCCATGCATTGCTTCGGCGATGGCCTCCCAGCTGGCGCTGTTGAATGCGTTCTTCACGTCAATCGTTATCATGGCGCAGTATCGATCTCCTCTCCGTTTCTGTTTAGACGCTTTCTCGGCACTCTCGATCACTGTCCGAATTGCATCCACCGTTGATCTCCCTTTCCGGAATCCGAACTGCCTCACCGACAATCCATGCTCACTCTCCGTGCATTTCGTTAGCCTGTTGAGGATGATCTTCTTCAGTAGCTTTCCGACTGTATCCAGCAAGCATATAGGCCTATACGATGCTGGATCCCCCGACGGTGTTCCGGGTTTCGGCAGCAGCACTAGCTTCTGTATATTCCATCTGTCCGAGAAGTGACCTTCATTCAGACACTTCTGCATCACTATCCTGAACACGCCGGGATCGCCGCCTTCAACACCACGTTGGGGATTCCATCCGGACCGGGAGTTTTCTTCGTCTTCAGCCTTTTCGCCACTGCTACGAGTTCCTCGTTGGAGACTTGTCTACCTTCGGTGTTGTCTGCCTCTGCCTCGCCGTACGGTGTAGGTGGCTAGGTCATTTCGTCGTGATTCGGGAAAAGTCCCTCCACGATGACTTTCAGCTTGTCTGGGCACATTTCAACGGGCGTCGTTGGACCTCTAATCTTCGCCATCGCGACTCGGTATGCGTCACCCCAGGGGTTGGCATCAGCGTCTCGGCACAGCTCCTTGAAGCAGTTTGACTTGCTCAGCTTTATCTCCCGTTTTAGAGCGGCCTTGGCTGCTCGAAACACCACCCTTCGCTCTGCTCTGTCTGCATCAGTTCTTGCTCTCTGAACGCGCCTTCTGGTTCGGAGACAACTAGCGCGGAGAGTGCTAAGTGCCTCGTTCCACCAGTAAGCTGGGCGCCGTCTGTTCCTTGGTTCCGATTTCCTCGGCACGGTTGTGTTGCATGCCCTCGCTAACGATTCGGTCAACTCGTCCGCGCTTTGGTCTGGGACGCTGCTGTCTACCCGGAGAGCTTCTACAAAGAGATCCTTGTCGAATGCCTTCGTCTTCCACCTCCGCTTGCTAACTTTCGTTTTCCACATTGCCGTAGGTATCCGTTGGCCAAAGCTGTACCTAATCGCCTGATGGTCACTATGAGTGTACTCCTCACACACTCGCCACTAACGAGGAACTGCAGAAAGTGACGTCGATAATGGATTCCCTACCATCTTTGCGGAAGGTGCTCATGGTTCCTTCGTTGGCCAGACTGAGTCGAACTTTGCCAGAGCTTCCAGCAGACTATACCCTCTTGCGTTGGTACATCTGCTTCCCCAGTCCGCTGCCCAAGCATTGAAATCTCCTCCAATGACGATTGGTCTCCGTCCGGTGAGCTCCCCGGTGAGTCTTTCTAGCATCAGATGAAACTGCTCCATTGCCCATCTCGGGTGTGTATAGCAACTACATACGAAGGTTCCATTAATTTTGGCGATCAGAAAACCTTCGTAAGACCTCGTCACCACTTCTCTGTGTGTGTGTGTGTGTGTGTGTGTGTGTGTGTGTGTGTGTGTGTGTGTGTGTGTGTGTGTGTATGTGTATGTGTATGTGTATGTGTGTGTGCGTGTGTGTGTGTGTGTGTGTGTGTGTGTGTGTGTGTGTGTGTATGTGTGTCTGTGTGTGTGTGTGTGTGTGTGTGTGTGTGTGTGTGTGTGTGTGTGTGTGTGTGTGTGTGTGTGTGTGTGTGTGTGTGTGTGTGTGTGTGTGTGTGTGTGTGTGTGTGTGTGTGTGTGTGTGTGAGTGTGTGTGTGTGTGTGTGTGTGTGTGTGTGTGTGTGTGTGTGTGTGTGTTTTTTTTTTTTTTTTTTTTTTTTTTTTTTTTTTTTTTTTTTATAGTAAGGTTTAGGAAAGCTTCAAGAAGCCTGGCCTGTAGTGAAGGTGGCACGGTGTGGTATCCACTAGTTGCCTAGTGCAGCTCCACTAAAACCCATTCCTTACTCTCTCCTCTGCCTGGATCCCCCCGGGACCACTGTGAAGCGACTACTTCGGGGGGTGGCTGTGCTCATGCACTTGTCGTACTCTCAGCGCTAGCTGGCGTTGCTAGATCGCTGCTCTTCTCTCCATTCACGCTGCAGCTCTGACATAATCTGTGTGACTGCCCTGCTGACGGCATTCCAAGAGTCCTCCTCTCGACACATTTCATCGACGACATTCTCCACGTTAAGGACGGGCATCTCCGTTCGCACTGCCTCGAACCTTGGACAGTCAAAGACCACATGCTCCGGCGTTTCATCGACGTTGCCACACTCCGGACAGAGGGGTGACGCTGCGTGTCCGAACCGATGCAGGTATTTCCTGAAGCAGCCGTGGCCAGACAGGAACTGCGTTAGGTGGAAATTGACTTCTCCGTGTTTTCTGTTCACCCAGGTCGAAAGAATCGGTATTAGTCTATGTGTCCATCTACCGTTCTCCGTCGTGTTCCACTCCTGTTGCCACTTAGCCAATGACTCCACTCTCACAACTTTCCGTACTCTTCCGGCTTCTCTCTGCCTGTAGCACTCACTGTCCTCCGCCAGGGTGATGCCGATAGGGATCATACCGGCGATAACGCATACTGCTTCCGACGAGATGGTTCTGTACGCACTCACGACTCGCATGGCCATAAGCCGGAACGTACTGCTCAGTTTCCTTTGGTTCTGCTTCGTTTCCAGCGCTGGAACCCAGGCTGGACCTCCATATCTCAGCATCGATAATGACACGCTGGCCAGAAGACGCCTCTTGCTACTGCTGGGACCAGCGTTGTTCGGCATGATTCTAGCTATCGCGTTGATGGCCTTCGAAGCCTTCTCACAGGCATATTCGACGTGGCTGTTGAAGTTTAGCCGGTCATCGATCATCACTCCCAGGTATTTTAACACACGCTTCGAGGCTATGGTGTGCTCCCCGACGGTGATTTCCGCCCGCTGTACCGCTTTACAGTTACTGACCAATAACACTTCCGTTTTGTGGTGGGCTATTTGCAGCTTCGCTCCTTTCATCCAGTTACCAATCATGTCGATTGCCTCGGTTGACAACACTTCCACCTCTTCCAGCGTCTCGCCTGCTACCGTCAAGACGACGTCGTCCGCAAAGCCAACGATCTCAACTCCTTTGGGCAGTTTCAGCGTTAGCACGCCGTTGTACATCCCGTTCCAGAGCGTTGGACCAAGGATGGAGCCTTGTGGAACTCCCGCTGTGATCCTAATCGATCTCTGTCCTATGTATGTCTCGTAGACCAGAACCCGGTTCTGGAAATAACTCCTCAGGATCCTGCACAGGTAGTCAGGGACCCTCATTCTATGCAGTGCATCGGCGATGGCCTCCCAGCTGGCGCTGTTGAACGCATTCTTGACGTCGATCGTTATGACGGCGCAATATCGATCCCCTCTCCGCTTCTGTTTGGACGCCTTTTCAGCTCTCTCGACCACTGTCCGAATTGCATCCACCGTCGATCTCCCTTTCCGGAATCCGAACTGCCTCTCCGACAATCCGTGCTCACTCTCCGTGTATTTCGTCAGCCTGTTTAGGATGATCCTCTCCAAGAGTTTTCCGAGTGTATCCAGCAGGCATATAGGCCTGTATGATGCTGGATCCCCCGGCGGTTTTCCTGGTTTCGGCAGCAACACTAGCTTCTGTATCTTCCACCTGTCAGGGAAGTGACCCTCGTTCAGGCATTTCTGCAGCACCATCCTGAACATGTCCGGGGATGACTGGATCGCCGCTTTCAACGCTACGTTGGGGATTCCATCCGGACCGGGAGCTTTCTTCACCTTCAATCCTTTCGCCACTACTACGAGCTCCTCGTTGGTGATTTCGACGTTATCTCCCTCTCTTTCTCCGTACGGTGTAGGTGGCCAGGTTGTTGGGTCGTGCTTCGGGAAAAGTCCTTCCACGATGACTTTCAGCTTCTCTGGGCACATTTCAGCGGGCATCGTTGGACCTCTGATCTTCGCCATCACGACTCGGTATGCGTCGCCCCAGGGGTTGGCATCAGCGTCTTGACACAGCTCCTTAAAACAGTTCGACTTGCTCTGCTTAATCACTCGTTTAAAAGCGGCCCTGGCCGCTCGAAACACTTCTCTTCGTTCCTCTCTGTCTGCTTCCGTTCTTGCTCTCTGAACACGTCTTCTGGCTCTGAGACAACTAGCGCGGAGAGTACTAAGTGCCTCGTTCCACCAGTAGACTGGACGCCGTCTGTTATTTGGCTCCAGTTTCCTCGGCATGGTCGTGTCACATGCTCTCACTAACGTTTCTGTCAGCTCGTCCGCATTTAGATCTACGGGACTCCCGTCCACACGAAGTGCCTCAACGAACAAATCCTTGTCGAAAGCTTTCGTCTTCCACTTTCGGTCACAAGTTCTCGTCCTCCGTACTGCCACAGTATTCCGTTGACCGATGCCATATCGTATCGCCTGATGGTCGCTATGGGTATATCCTTCGCACACTCTCCAATCCATGTTTGCCATCAGCGACGGACTGCAGAAAGTAACGTCGATAATGGATTCTCGGCCATCTCTGCGAAAAGTGCTGCTGGTGCCTTTATTGGCCAGCATAACTTCCAGTTTTGCCAGAGCTTCCAGCAGACTGTGCCCTCTTGCATTGGAACACCTGCTTCCCCACTCCACTGCCCAAGCATTGAAGTCTCCTCCGATGACTACCGGTCGTCGTCCGACCAGCTCTTCGGTAAGTCCATCAAGCATCTTGTAGAACTTCTCCATCGTCCATCTGGGGGGTGCGTAACAACTACACATGAAGATTCCGTTGATTTTGGCGATGACGAAGCCTTCGTATGAGCTCGCAACCACTTCTTGAATGGGGTATCTGCCCATAACTTGTATAGCTGCCATCCCAGCTCTATCCGCAACCCAGTTACCGTTATCGGGAGGGACTCGATACGGTTCCGCAATGATTGCAACGTCGCACTTTGTTTCTGTTGTCGACTGCCACAACAGTTGCTGAGCAATATCGCAATGATTGAGGTTTATTTGGGTTACCTCCATTACTGTTGGCCTGCCATCGCCTTTTGTGTGTGTGTGTGTGTGTGTGTGTGTGTGTGTGCGTGTGTGTGTATGTGTGTGTGTGTGTGTGTGTGTGTGTGTGTGTGTGTGTGTGTGTGTGTGTGTGTGTGTGTGTGTGTTTGTATTTTTTTGTATATTTGTTTCTGTTATAATTGTATAATTACAGAGTTGATGTAACGTTGATAGGATTAAGTACATGTCTTAGAAATAGTGAAATTTTTTAATCATACATCATATTACAAATCTCCTTCTCCCTCTCCCAATCCATACAAATTTCATCCACTAGCCTCGAGAAGACCGCGAGTAATCGGTTCAAATCCCTTAATTTTAGATTTAAGCGATTAATAATGCTTAACGCAAATGATAACTTGGCTCTGTGAAGTTTATTTGATTGAGCCTGTACAAATAAGTTAATTTAAAAAAAATCAGGTTGTGTCAAATAGTCCTCGATGAATTAAAAAAAAATATTTTAGCAATCATAAAATGCACATCAATTGACGAAAACCGTTCACTAGGTGAATAACTATTTAGTGGTGTAGAGTACTTGGCGCTGATGAAGTCTGCAAGTAGTAGACGAAATACGCGTATTTGTCAAAAGATAAGCAATTATAACGGAATTTAAAGGAAATAAACCAACACACTCAAAGCTCTTCATAATCTAAGTGTGTTCTAAAGAAACATTTTTTTTTTTAATTTTAATTGCTGATTATCGTCACTCTATTGCTCATTTTCAATAGTGCAAGTAGATTTATTGGCAATTGTGATCATTTGAAGTGCAATAATTCTTTATTTTAGCACAAAGCTAAGTGTGAAAGAAACAGATACAGAAAATGTAAGAAACTGATGGTTTGCATGTCTTCTTATTCTTCTTATGCTTCTCCGCATTTCCTGCTTATGGCTTATCGCATATTAGCTTATTGTGTACACTCAACTTAATGTTCTAGAAGCACTTCCACAGTTATTAATTGAGAACTTTCGATGCCTGTACCATTTTTGCATTACTATAATTGTGTGTCGTACTCTTATGCCCAGGGTATAGTCGAGAAATTTTGCTACCGAAAAATTTCCAAGACCGGTACGGCAATCGATCCCAGCCACCTCGAACATGGTCTTGCTTTGTAGCTGCGACTTTACTGACTAAGCTAAGGGAGATATGAACAATCAATAAGACCTTGTCAGCGCGAATGCATCCAATTGGTGTGGTAAACGCACAACACTTTCCTGGAATCACTTCGCATCCATTAATAAACAGATGCCACAATCATGCCAACGAGAGCATCTGTGGCGTCAGGTGACCTTCAGAGCCAGAACACCCCGGCTCGGTGAGTGTGTAGCACAGTACTCATTCGCGAGTAGCCCAACCATGCTGAAACAGCTACTGCACTTCATCGGTATTGTCCACCTCCTTGTAGAATCTGTAACAGTATACGAGAATTCTACTCAGTACTCGAAATCGAGATGTGATTACACCTCGCTGATCGTTCACCAACCATTGATCTGCGTTAGCCAGCGACGTAACATTCCCGGGGAGAGACCGGCCGTTTATGAAAAAAATCAACAGGAGTTCATGTGTATACAAAGTCAGTTGCATTTTTGGGGTAACTCGTCCAGAGCTTCAAACGAAAGTGTTCCGTTCGTAGATTCATTGAACGTCATCCAAGTTGATATTTTCAAGTCTCCTGAAAAGATTTTGCACCACAGTATCAACGACCTTACGTTGCTGATATGTCAACGTTCGTCAGAATGTCGTTCCTGTTCCCTTGAGAGCTTTATAACGACCCCAGTTGAACACATTTTTGGATCGGTTGGAGTTACCGTTATATTCGATCCCTTTTTCGGTGCTTCTTGCGATTGTTCTGGGTTTATAACATTTTTCAATGATCAACGGAATATCTGCAACAATACGCCTGTTCAGAAGCCAATAGTGGTAATGCTTTTGATTCTGCTCTTTCCATTGTCACTAGTGGTGATTAAGACAATGCGGGTGTTCGTTAGTTTTTGCACATCTAAAAAAGATAAGCCACGTAAGTTTCACAACATCACTAAAATCAAGGCAGAATGCTTTTACAATTTTGCGTATTTATTTCAGATCCACTCCCGGCAATCGGGACCCAAAACGATATAGTTTGCACTGATTTTTAATATCATTTCAAGTAATTCCTAATCATCAACCAAAGTCAAGGAAAACTATCATTTCGAAAACTAGTGTGGATATTTTTTTTCCTTGATTTGTTTTCCGTCGATCTTGTTTTCCATGCTGAGCACCAATGCTACTGACGCCAGGGAGGTAGCTCCCATACCTGGACCCTACCTATCGACTCATCAACTCATGAACCGGGGACCAACGGCTTTACTTCCCTTACGAAGGAAGGCGTGATCAGAGATGTTATGCCTCAGAACATCCCAGTGGCGCCGACTGGGATTGAACTCAGGCCTGCTGGGGTGAGAGGTAATCACGTTTATCACTACACCACAGCGCCGCTGATATGCGGTTTTCTCATGGAAACTCTACAGCTTCACGATTTAGCTACAGGGGTCTCCCCCAGGGTTCATGTTTAAGCCCCCTTTTTGTATAATTTCTACGTAAGAGAAATTGATAATTGCCTCAGTGATAACTGCACGTTGAGACAACTTACAGATGACGGCGTAGTGTCTGTCACAGGGCCCAAAGGGGTCAACCTGCAAGGACCCTTGCAGGATACCTTAGACAATTTGTCTACTTGGGCGGAGAAAACCAAGTTGGTCGTTTTTTTTTCTAGGCAGCATAGCCCAGCACAACCGATGTTTCAACTTTTGGGTAAACCGATCACTCATTCTATGTCCTTCAAATATTTTGGGGCCTGGTTCAGTAGTTTTTGCTTCCAGTCGGCGGCTAAAACTCACATCATCAAACTGGAACGGATACAGTATCGCTGTCTTCGTATCGCGTTAGGATGCATGCACTCGACATATACGATGAGTCTCGAAGTGTTAGGGGGCATGTTGCAACTCTCTGATTGGATTTCAGAATTGTCCCTCTAACTCCTTACCCGTTGTGAATTTATGAACCCACTGCAAACTTTGTGAAGCTTCTTGAGCTAAACCCTCGGCTTTTTTTCCCTTGATTTGTTTTCCGTACTGAGTACCAATGCTACCGACCCCAGCCCGCACACCTGGACCCTAACTATCGACCCATCAACTCATAGACCGGGGACCAACGGCTTTACTTCCCTTCTGAAGGAAGGCGTGATCAGAGATTTTATGCCTCAGAAAATCCCGGCGGTGCCGACTAGGATTGAACCCAGGCCTGCTGGAGTGAGAGATAATCACGCTTACCACTACACCACAGGCGCTGCTAAGCCCTCACACTCGTTTAAAGTCATACATAACATGGGATGTCAGCCCTTCGCAGCATAATCCCTATCGTGTTTGCTTCTTCGACTTCGGCAATTCTGTTCAATTTGTTGTATCCATGACGCGGGAGATTCGTGAAATCCCAGAGCACCATCGCTCCATGATTGCTCTGTCAATTTTCGCTGCAAAGTTTGGCCAAGTTGGTTAGGCAAGATCGGTGTTTCACAGAAGGATCACTAATAGAAGCGTCAGCTGGTTTTGGTATTTATAATGAATTTCATAGCGCCTCTCGAATGTTTCAAGCTCCTTGTTCCGTATATGTTAATGCGCTGGCGGCAATACATTATACGCTAGAAACTATCGCCTCACTTCCATCGGATCACTTTTTCATTTTTTTGTATAGTCTCAGTTCTGTCGAGGCTATTCGCTCCATGAGGCCGGCAAAGCACTCCTCGTATTTGCTCATGAAAATGCGAGAGCTTCTGTTTTATCATTAAGATCTTTACCTTTGCATGGGTCCCATCTCATGCTCGATTCCGGGCAATGAGAAGGCGGAATCGCTTGCAAAGGTGGGCGCTATGGAAGGCGATATTTACGATCGACAAATCGCCTTCAATGAATTTTTCTTCATTTATCGTCAACAGTCGCTCGCCAGCTGGCAGAATAAATGGAGTGAAAGGAGTTTGGGACGATGGCTATATTCGATCATCTCTAAGGTGTCGAGGAGTCCTTGGTTTAAAGGGTTGGAGGTGGGTCGAGACTTCATTCGTGTGATGTCTCCCCTCATGTCCAATCACTATTCGCTAAGCACTCACTTGTTCCGTGTTGGACTGTGGATCTCTGTGAATGTGGACAAGATCACATTATTTGGTCATGTGCTGAGCATCGTGGAGTCAGATCTGAGCTATAAGATTCCCTTCGGGCTCGAGGTAGACAACCTAATGTTTCAGTTCGGGATGTTTTGGCTAGACGTGCTCTGGAGTTTATGCAGCTCATCTGTTTTTAGATTGTAAGTTTGATTAACCTTGTGTTTGCACCATTAAGCAATGTCAAAATTAAAATAATCTCAAAAATTTCCTTTGCTAGTTTTTTATATATTCAAAGGGGGGATGTTTCTCAGAGTCTGAAACTATGTTAATCATTGATCGAGTTTCCACTTGCTGCAATTACGGCCTCCACACGCTTCCGGAATGCACGGCAGGTTCTAATAATGTAGTCTGGATCCATTTCTATCCAGGTACGGGTCAATGTTTGTCTGAGCCTTGCTGTACTCGGGTGGCGTTTAAAACAGGCCTTGGCCTTCATGACGCGCCATATTGAGTAATCCAGCGGATTAAGATCGAGTGCGGTTAGAGGTGTGGCACGGACTCCATCTTGTTGAAATACAACATTTGGCTTCGGACCGTACTGTTCTTTGATCCACGAAAGAACATACTTACTTAAAATCCCGATGTAGACCTCCGTTTTGACCTTGTCGCCTTCTGGAATGAACACTGGGTCAATTTTTTTGCCATCGGAAGCCACCAATCCAAACACCATAACGCTAGCAGGATGCTTGGTCAGATACACGTTCTTGTGCTCGTCGGTCACCTCTTTCACCGGAAGAGAACTAATATACCGGTCGGTTCTGGAATTTGATACGGGATCGACGGTAAGCATGCTCTCGTCGGTGAACTGGATTACCGGATTTTTACGCTTAAGGAAGTTCAAGATTTTCTTGCATCGTTCGACTCGTAGCTCCCTTAATCATGTTAGTTTCTTTCCGTGCCCTCGATTTTGCCCCGCAATCTTCCTTTACGATCTTCCGTGCCGTAAAGTCACTGATCCCGTATTCCTTTGCCATTTTCCTTATTCAACGCACTGGATTCACCCGAATCTTCCTTTTGATAGCAGCGATAACCTCGGACGACCTGTGGCCACCTTCGGCTTTCTTTTCTCGGTCTAAAACCCTTTTGACGGTCCACCGGGACACTCCCACGGCGATTGAAATGTCTTTTTGCGACATTTGCGCGTGGGACAAATCACGAATACGCTGCCACTTCGTCATGGGGCAACTGTCAAACTAAGTTTTTTTTTTTTTTTGACTTATAATGATCTTTATTTCTTGTGTTTGTGTGGTTTACATTGATGAATTTTTCAAGTGACACAGATGCGTCTTTTCAACTTTAGTTCATTTGAGATTTTAATTATTATTTACAGTTTCTAGTCCTATCAGGCCTATTTTAAAGTATGACCACCTTGGTGGGATTGGTTTGATTTGAATTGGAAAAAGGAGTCTACTTATAACTACTATTTACAACTACAACTAACCTACAACTACTATATACACCTAACCTACTATATACAAATTGCTTATCAAAGCATGTTCTGATAAATTACATTTTTGTGCAAATTTAGTCTTAATTTCGTTAATTTTGGAATCTATTTTGGCAATGCCTGCCTCTTCATGTAAATTTGTTATTCTAGTGTCGAAAGGACGATCAAGAACCATCCTCAGCACTCTATTCTGAGCGACCTGAATTTTGTTCCTGTGAGTCTGTGCACATGATTCCCACACCGGAGCTGCGTAGAGGATCGCAGGTGCTATGATTTGTTTGTAGACGGCCAGTTTGTTCACCCTTGAGAGGCGGGATCTGCGGCAAATCAGCGGATACAGACACCTAACCAAGACAGAACACTTGACTACTGTTTTCTCTACATGTGAACGGAAGAGGAGCTTTTCATCGAACAACATCCCGAGATAGGTTACTTCGGCAGACCACTCAACCCTTGTGCCATCCATGATTACAGTACAAGATGGAGCTGGTTTTAGTTTGGGCGATTGCCGATGGAGGAACATGATCGCTTGTGTTTTGGAGGCATTGATTTTGATTTTCCACGTGGTGGCATAATCAGCAAAGGCGTTAAGGCATCGTTGAAGTTTGTTCGTTATTTCGCGAGGCATCCTTCCTTTGACTGCTATTGCGGTATCATCTGCGAACAGGAAAAACACGCAACCGTCTCCAAGGGGAGGAATGTCGGAAGTGTAAATGCTGTAAAGCAAGGGGCCCAGCAGACTGCCTTGCGGGACTCCTGCTGGGATGGAAAACGTGTCAGAGAGACAACCATTCAACGATACCTTAAACGACCTTTGCTGGAGGTAGTTACGGGTGATTTTAATAAGATGTAAAGGAAAGTTGAAGTTACAAAGCTTGTACACAAGTCCATCATGCCAAACATTGTCAAACGCCTTTTCAACGTCTAACAAGGCCATGGCTGTGGACTTGGATACAGCTTTGTTACTTCGGATGTTATTCATCACCCGTACTAGCTGGTGATTGGTGGAGTGCCCCTTTCTGAACCCAAACTGTTCCGGAAGGAGAATGTTATTTTCCTCGACAAACTTGAGCAAACGATTGAGAATGAGTTTTTCGAACAATTTGCTCAGCGCTGAAAGGAGGCTGATTGGTCTGTAGCTTGAAGACAATGTTGGATCCTTACCGGGTTTGCGGATTGGTATGATTTTTGCTACTTTCCAGATGCTTGGAAAGTAGTGCAGTTCCAAACATCTGTTGAAGATAGCGGTTAGAAGAGACTGCACTTTCATGCTGAGTCTCTTCAAGATCAAGTTGAATATACCGTCAAACCCGGGAGCCTTCATGTTCTTGGTGCATTTCAGCGCTGAGCAAATCTGTTGTACTGTAATCATATCCGCCGGAGGCACGACACAAGGGGAGGTATCTAGGTTTTGAACGCATTGCGCAGCCTGATCATCGAGCGGACTTTGGATAGTCGAGCCAAGCAAATGCGATGAAGCGACATGCTCGCCGATCGCATTTGCTTTCTCCTGTGGGGTAATTAAAAGCCGATCGTCATCATTTTCGACTTTGAGAGGTGGAACGGGTTTGGGATGATTTTTCAGGACCTTGGCTACCTTCCAGAATGGTCTGGAGCGGTCATCCAGATTCTGGACAACACGCCCGAAACTTTCATTTCGGAGTGAGTCCATTCTGGAAGTAATCTGCCTATTCAGATCGGCCATTTCACGTTTTTTACCCAGGTCTCCAGTCCTCTGAAACTGGCGTCTTCGAACATTTCTCAACCGAATCAGTAATTGGGTGTGGGAATCAATAGCAACAAACTTACCCCTCACAGGAACTAGTCGAACGTATGCCTCGTCAGCCATGGATATGGCCTGTTGGAGCCCTTCCAACGTCCGGTCGATGTCATCTACGGTGTTGAGCAGTGGATTTTCATCGATGTTGCTGTCCACCATTCGTCCGTACTGCACCCAGTTGACATGGTGGTAGTCTTTACGCAGGCAGCTTCTAGCAGGAACCACGTTGACACCGACTTCAGTCACCACCGGTTGGTGGTCGGAGCTGAGATCGTTGTGCGCCTCCGGCTTGGATAGTCCGATGTTTGACAGGAAAAAGTCCAGCGTGGAGGGATTTCCCGCCGGAGAGATGAAAGTTGGTTCGTCCGGAAATTGCACAGTGTACAATCCATGTTGTGCGTGGTCGAACAATAGACATCCGTTCCGGTTCCTCTGGTAGTTCCTCCAAGCTTCATGGCGGGCGTTCAGGTCGCCCCCAACGATGAATCGGGAGCTAGTACGGGTGATGGGGGTCAGGTCCTTCTTAAATTGGATTCCTAATCCGTTGCTTGCGGTACACTGGCGTGGGCAGTAAACAGCGATGAACCGGACGTTTCCAGTTGGTGATTTCACCTCCACACTAATGGCCTCGATGATAGAAGTGCGGATGTGGGGCAGAGTGCAAAACTTGATTCCCTTTCTGACGATGACCGCTACACCACCCCCCCTGGAGCTAGTGCGATCAAGCCGGATAATGTTGTGGTCAGGCAACCAGAAGCTGTCACCGGACTTTAGGTGGGTCTCAGTTAGAAGAACCACGTCGATGCTATGCTTGCGGAGGAAGTCGGCAAGCTCAATATGTTTTGCTCTTACAGAGCAAGCGTTCCAGGTAGCGATGGTTAGCGGTTTAGACACCATACTGGATGATGAACTTACCGAGCACTTGGATCTGTTCGGGCTTATTGCGGCACTTACGTAGAGCACCGGTCATGTTGACGAAAATTTCCATCAGTTCATCCGCTGAAAACAGATCGGGGTTGTTGTTTTGCGCTGGTGGTTGTCTCCAGATCCAGAATCCAGGGGGGGATGGAGAGCTTTGGCCAGCAGAATCACCAGAAGTTGCTTGAACGGAATGCACCCGCGAATTCGCTTGCCTTTGCTGAGGAGCACGAAGAGGCGGGAAATCCTCCGTCCGAAATGCCGGGACTTTGTCCTTCTTGCGTCCTGGTTGGCTGTTAGCTGCCGCCTGTTTTCGGATCCGTTTGAAGTCCTCGCGTTTGGAGCACTGTCTGTCGGAACCTTGGTGAGCACCACCACAGTTGGCGCATTTTAACACCACAGCTCCATCCGCAGGGCAGTCGGAAGTGGCGTGGTCTTGAGCGCAATTGCCGCAGCGTGGCTTAATGTTGCAGTTGCGGGTGCCGTGTCCAAAGTTCAGACACCGTTGGCACTGAGTCACATCGCGATGGCCGCCACGGTATGGCTCCCAGCGGACGATGATGCAATTGATGGTGCGGATGGCTTTCAGCGCGTTTAGTGTCACCGTTCCCTTCTGGAAGTGTACCAGGAAAAGGCTATCCGGATACGCCTTCACATTCTCGTCTCTTCTTGTCATCCGATAGACGGCACTTGGGGCCAGCTTGTACCGGTCCCTGATTTCTGTCAAACTAAGTATGTAAATCATTTTCTTTTATACACAGCCTACTACGGTATGAGCTATAGGTTACGTGCATGCAAAGATAACCAAAACATTATACGCACAGGTGAAACGGGAACCTTATTTGTACGATGGTGCAAACATTATCACGCATACGGTAGTTTGTATTTTGTGTGTGTGTGTGTGTCTGTATTTTTTTTTGTATAATTACAGAGTTGATATAACATTGACAGGATTAAGTACATGTCTTAGAAATAAACGTATTACAAATCTCCTTCTCCCAATCGCAATCCATACAAATGTCATCCACTAATCTCGAGAAGACCGTGAGTAATCGGTTCAAATCCCTTAATTTTAGATTTAGGCCATTAATAATGCTTAACGCAAATGATAATATGGCTCTGTAAAGTTTATTCGATTGAGCCTGTACAAATAAAGTAATCAAAAAAAAAAATCAGACGGTTTCAAATAGTCTTCGATGAAATTTAGAAACATATCAAATTTAATTTTAGAAACATTAATAAAATGCACTTCAATTAACGTAAACCGTTCACTAGATGAATAGCTAACATTATTTGTATCTATTAAGAAACAGATGCCACAATCATGCGAACGAGAGCATCTGTGGCGTCAGGTGACCTTCAGGGCCAGAACACCCCGGCCCGATGTCGACGCCAATGCATCCAATGGGTGTGGTAAACTCACCCCAATTTCCTGGAATCACTTCACATCCATTAGGAAACAGATGCCACAATCATGCGAACGAGAGCATCTGTGGTGTCAGGTGACCTTCAGGGCCAGAACACCCCGGCCCGGTGAGTGTGTAGCACAGTACTCATTCGCGAGTAGCCCAACCATGCTGAAACAGCTACTGCACTTCATCGGTATTGTCCACCTCCTTGTAGAATCCGTAACAGTATACGAGAATTCTACTCAGTACTCGATATCGAGATGTGATTACGTCTCGCTGATCGTACACCAACCATCGATCTGCGTTAGCCAGCGACGTAACATTCCCGGGGAGAGACCGGACGATTATGAACAAATTCAACAGGAACGCATGTGTATACAAAGTCAGTTGCATTTTTGGGGTAATTCGTCCAGAGCTTCAAACGAAAGTGTTCCGTTCGTAGATTCATTGAACGTCATCCAAGTTGATATTTTCAAGTCTCCTGAAAAGATTTTGCACCACAGTATCAACGACCTTACGTTGCTGATATGTCAACGTTCGTCAGAATGTCGTTCCTGTTCCCTTGAGAGCTTTATAAGGACCCCAGTTGAAAAGTTTTTTGGATCGGTTGGAGTTACCGTTAAATTCGATCCTTTTTTCGGTGCTTCTTGTGATTGTTCTGGGTTTAAAACATTTTTCAATGATCAACGGAATGTCTGCAACAATACGCCTGTTCAGAAGCCAATAGGGGTAATACTTTTGATTCTGCTCTTTCCATTGTCACTAGTGGTGATTAAGACAATGCGGTTGTTCGTTAATTTTTGCACATCTAGAAAAGATAAGCCACGTAAGTTTCACTAAAATCAAGACAGAATGCTTTTATAGTTTTTCGGATATATATTTCAGATCCACTCCCGGCAATCGAGCACCAAAACAATGTAGTTTGCACTGACTTTTAACATCATTTCAAATAATTCCTAATCATCACCCAAAGTCAAGGAAAACTATCATTTCGAAAACCAGTGTGGATATTTATTGGTACTGTAAATTGTTCTCATAGCTCATAACTAGAATGAGTCAGCCCTTCTTCGAATAAAAAATAAAATGGAGCGATTTAGTGACTTGCAGAAACCACGGGGAGCTACCAATATTAGCAGAGGTATCAAACTCAATCTGGAGAGAGACAGAGAGAGAGACCGCCACTGATCATGATGGTTGGGATGTAATTGAATCATTGGTTATGATTTTGATTGGATTATTTGCAATGGAAGAGAAGAGCTGCGGAATAGGTCGGCAAAGCTAGTCGAAAATTAGATTCCATTCTTATAATAGATTGCGATCAATAAAAAGGTGATGGTTGGGCAGAATGCTTATCTATGTATCAACAACCGTTTTCTCGGCAGGATTGAGAAGCTAGTTTTTGGTTAATTTTTAGGAATTCTTTAGCGCTATAATATGCAGCTTTTCTCAGCTGCTAGTCATAGTTTAAATGGTTCACCTCTCGGATTGAAGTTAAATAAATATTGTGTCGGTCGATTCCTACTATCATCATGCACTACTACGGGGGTGTCAGCGACACTACACGTTACCTCCAGTACGGCAGGCTCAGGGGGGCTCACCATGGTTTGGCGAAGATTATGTGAAATCACAAAATGTTGGCCAAGAGCATTGGCCTTTTCAACTGGTGTTATGAGTAGGGATGGGTCCAAGTTCTGGTCAACAGAGGAAAGTGGAGGGATTGGTCTCGACTTATTTTTCAAAATTTTGGTCATCTTCCAAAATGGTTTTGCACAATCTGGCCTGGATAATTTTGGTTAGCCTATTAACATTGGTATTTAAGTGGGGCAGCCCAGAACGCTGGAACTGCCTACGAATGGTACTACGGAGCCTGATAAGATCTTTGGTTGGGCTGTCAAGGTTCAGAGTACGACTCACCTGTCTGGATGCTGGTAGGTGTTGCTCCCTGGCACGGGATATCGCCTCTTGGATGGTTTGCAGACACTGATCGACTTCGTCGAACGACTCCAGTAGGACGTCGTAATCGATTGCTGTGTCCACACAGCGCTGATACTGCTGCCAGTTGATACGATGGTAATTACGCCGGGAAACTTGAAACCTATTGGCCGAGGAACCTGCTTCGGCCACCACCGGATAGTGGTCCCAGCCCAGCTCATAGGCGATAGGTTGAGAGATGTTATCGCCAATGTTGCTGATGAAGAAAATGTATAAGTATGTAAAGGTATCTTAATTTTTAGCTGTTTAGATATTTAACATTTATAACACATGACATACCACTCAACTTTTATAAAACTATTGAATCGTTCGACATATAAATCATCAATATCCACTTAAGTTATTAGCATTTAAAGTCTGACCAATTTTCGTTGCATTTCCATGGATTGGTACCCTTCCCGAAAGACGTAGTCCTGCGTCAAAATGTTTGTCGTAACTATGAAATCATTAATGTTATGATGATATTTTGCATTGGTAAGTTACAAGAAGAGATCGTCAATAATGGGTTTGACACATGAATCCTGCCAATTTCCATTTCAGAGAGTTACTTCATGAAGAGTGAATATTCACCAATCACAAAATTGCTGATTGGCAGGTTTTATTTGTCAAACACATAGTATACAACCTGATATTATACTTATAAGAACAAAACATCATCAAAACATCTAATTCTGAAAAAAACGTGTTTTTATGGCAAACGAATGACCGCAACCCAGGTTCAAAGTAGAATTTTAATGGAGCTCTTTGGAAATTTCAAGCCGATTGTGACGAGAATCTCAGGAGCCATGGAAAATACCAGGGGAAACGATAATTTTGATGGTACAGTTCGAAAGGAATTTTGAGAATAATTATAAGGGATTTACCAAGGATAATGCCAAAGGCATTATTAAACGAATTTCTAGAGAATTTTAAAGAAATTTCTAAGCAAAATTTCAGAAGAATTTAAAGAAGAACTCCTAGATAATTATGAACAAAATTTTATAGCCATTTTAATGCCATTTGCTTGGACGTTCTTAAGATAATTCAAATGAATTTTAAATAGAACTATGGAAGGAAGCCTCGATGAAAATCTGAGGATGAATTTCATACTTTTTTTTATTGATCTGCATAGAGATTCTAAACTGTTATAGAGCATTTTCAGATGTTTTGAGATAATAGACGTTTTACGGGGTTTAAATATTTATTAACGAAGCTTTTTATTGCTGTGAATTTTCTACTTAAAGATACTTTAACTGCCTAAAACTTCTTTTCAGATGTCATTTTGATCAGATCAACAGTTTTCATGTTAATATTTTTTGAAAAAAATATAGTTTTTTTTAACTCTTTATTTGTTTCAAATTCAAAATCAATTACATTTCATTTTAACCTAGGTGCTCCAGTTACTACAGTAACTTACCAGCCTTAATTGTTATGATATATATCTAAATATTTTTACATTGTTCCTGTCTTGGCAATTCAGTATTTTAAACAGGTTTTTTAGACCTGCATGTCAGTATAACAATTGATATCTTAAAAACTAAAAACTAAAACCAAAACTTATCTAAGTATAAAGAGAATTAATCGTTGAAATCGAGGATTGCATCGATTTTTGTCTGAAATTATTAATTATTTTGTTGGACATTTGTTCTAAAGTCTATACATTCGAAATTCTATGTACCTCGGTAGTACTGTACCAGGGAGGCAACTTCAAAATCATCTTCAGAACTTTGTTCTGAATCCTTTGAAGTGCTTTTTTCCTGGTAGTGCAACTACAAGACCATATTGGCACAGCGTAAAACATGGCCGGTCTAAAAACTTGTTTAAATATTAGAAGTTTATTCGTCAGGCAAAGTTTGGATTTCCTGTTTATAAGAGAATACAAACATTTAATATATTTGTTACATTTATATTAAATGTTTGTATGACAGTCCTCGCTGACCGTTGATAACAGCAGAGGAATTAGTACCTGTTCGGGAACGTGGAGCGTTTCCTACCTGTCGGTTAGAACGAGATTGTAGGATCGCTTTGCAAGTCTTACATTCCCAAAATTGGATTTGTGGTTTTCACCACAATTTGAACATTTTAATTTCTTAGGATCTTCCTTCACAGGACAGTCGTCCTTTGCGTGAGAGGAATCACCACAATTCATGCATTTAGCTGGCATGTAGCAATTTTTAGTTCCGTGACCCCATCCCTGGAATTTACGGCACTGAGTGAGGTTTTGGAAATTTCCTCCAGTCGTCCTGAAGTGTTCCCACTTCACTGGGACATGGAGCATAAGGCTAGCTTTTTCTAAGGCCTTAAGGTTGTTTAGTTCACTAGACTTGAAGTGAACTAAATAAAAATCATTAGAAATCCCGTTGCGTGAATCGCCAGGGCGGGATTTCATTTTCATTTTGAATACTTGGAGTGGCACAGTGTTTGAGTTCCATCCTTGCCTGAATGATCTTTGTTAATCGATTACAATTGGTCTTCAAGTTAGGCAGGCCAGTACGCTGGTACTGCCTACCAATGGTGTTACGGAGTCTAATGAGATCTTTGGTAGGGCTGTCAAGGTTCAGAGTGTTACTCACCTGTCTGGATACTGGCACGTGTTGTTCCCTGGCCCGGGAAATCGCCTCCTCGATGGTTTGTAGACACCGGAGAACATCTTCGGACGTCCCCGGTTGGACATCGTAGTCGATGGTTGTGTCGACGCAGTGTTGATATTGCGCCCAGTTGACTCGATGGTAGTTGCGCCGGGAAGCTTCGAATCGGTTTACCGAGGATACAACTTCGGCCACCACCGGGTAGTGGCCGAGCTCAGCTCCTGGAATGCCACAGGTTGCGAGATGTTGTGTCCCATGTTGCTTAAGAATATGTCAATGGTCGCATGGACCCCAGACTGACTCAACCGGGTGGGAGAGTCCGGGGCCAAGATGATATAGTGGCCCTCTTGCAGGTCTTCGACCGTTGCCCCAAGCTTGGTGTTTTGCGTTCAGATCGCCAGCGATGATAAAGTTCCCGCTCCTCCGGGTGAGTTTGATGATGTCTTTCCGGAGGACCACTGACGACCCGTCCCTGATGTTGCTTTGCTTGGGGCAGTAGGCCACGATGATGGTGATTGGGCCAAGTGATGTGCTCACCTCCACTCCGATGGCTTCAATTGTTTTCAGCTGGAAGTGTGGTAGCAGCCGGCAGCTGATGTTCCGTCTTGCAGCGATGGCCACTCCTCCACCTACAGAACAGGTGCGATCAAGTCTGACGAGCCGGAAGTCGGGATGGAATACGTTCAGTTCGGGCTTCAAATGCGTCTCGGTGATGATAGCAATGTTGACCTCCTTGGCGTTGAGGAAATCGAGAAGCTATCTATGCTTGTTCGTCAATGAGCAAGCGTTCCAATTTGCAATTTTTATAGCTTCACGGTCCATACTTGGTGACGAATGACAAGGCAGCATGAAGCTGTTCAGATCGAGTCTTGCAGGTACGCATGATGATGATGACCTCGGCCACGAGCGTTACAAGTTCCTCCGAGGTGAACGGAGATTCGTCGACAGATTCACCTGAGACAGCACCAGCGTATGATAAACCAGGGGCGGTGGATGAACCTGGAATTGGCTGGGCCACAGCAGCAGCGAGACGATGTTGAACTGTCCGACTGTTGGGAACCAGGAGGCGAACGATGATTACGGGGGCGACCGAGCTGGTTGTTGATTGTGGCCTTCCGACGGATATTAATGAACTCCACTCGCTTGGGACATCCACGATTGGAGACT
This sequence comes from Ochlerotatus camptorhynchus, assembly GCF_037179485.1. Taxonomy (NCBI): domain Eukaryota; kingdom Metazoa; phylum Arthropoda; class Insecta; order Diptera; family Culicidae; genus Ochlerotatus; species Ochlerotatus camptorhynchus. The sequence continues at coordinate 2,841,356 of NW_027040498.1, read as the reverse complement.
TGGTGGTTTCCACCGCAGATGACACACGTTGGCTCGATGTCATCGACTTGCTCACAGGACGCAGTTGAGTGAGTTCCAGCACCCTTGCCGCAGTTTGTCTTCATGTGGCAGTTGTTGGTGAGAGGCAGTTCATACACTGCGTTACATCACGATGTTGGGGTTTGTAATGCTCCCAACTGATGATGACCTGAAACAGGTCCCGGATTTTGGATCTCAGAGCCGCAAGACTGGTGGATCCTTTCGTGAAATGCACCAGGAACAACTGATCACGGAAGCTGGTGTTGTGGTTGGGACGCCGGTTCATCGGGTACACTGCCTCAGGCTTGAGCCCAAACCGCTCCAGCTCGGATTTCACCGCAGTCGCCTCGAACGACGGTAATCCACGCAAAACCACCTTCAGTGGCTTGCTCGATGGCAGATCATGCGCGAAGAAGTCCACGTTGTTGTCCTTCAGGAAGCATCCTATTTGTTTGTACTCCTCCAGGCTGGAGCACATGATTTTGGTACCGATGCTGCAAAACTTGAAGCGAGGCAGCAGCTTGTGTTTTGCCAGTTTGGCACCCAGCTTGGCAATATCCTTCATCGGCGTGAAAAGCGAGGGAATCCGCTCTCTTCTTGCAATGGGAACGGCGTCACCATCGCCATTTTATTCCGGGAGTACTGCATACTGGTTGGCTTGCAGAACTCGTTTTCCGGCGTCATCCTGCGACGCGCTGGGCTTGATTAGCACCTTCTTTGAAGGGCCCACTGCTGACTCATTGGCACGTTTACGCACCATTTGTTTCGTGTTTGCAAGTTCAAGTAAACTTGCCAGAACCCGAGAAGGTGGCGACACTTCCACGGCGCAACGCGACAGCACAAAACGAAACAAAATTAAATATACGGACTGAACAGCTCGACAGTCGAGCAAAGAATCTGAAGAATCCATCTTTTATCTACGAGTTATATACTAATCAATATGTAATAAAAATCAGCATGTATCCACTGCCTTGTCACAATTTACCTAACCAGGTACCTAAATTCAGTCTCCAAAAATGGGCGCTTTTCACCACATGGTTCACAGGATGCAAACTCTTCCTCTTAGCGATACAGGCAAATCAAAGGAAATAGCTCACATTTTTTAAATCGCTAGACTTAATGGGTATCAAGAAAAAACAATTCAAGCAGCAATCGATAAAAGAACAAGGAATCATTTTAGGTGTATTTCGGCAACTCTTACACCAGTTTACATTTCAGCCTTTACCACGTAATATAGGCTGTCTTTCAATGAACACAAGTAGTAGATGAAATACGCGTATCTGTCAAAAGATAAGCAATTATAACGGATTTTAAAGGATATAAACCAACCCACTCAAAGCTGTTCACAATTTATTTGCATAACCGTTGCATTTTTTTAGCACTCGATTAGCTAGTAGGGTAGAAGTATTATATTTCACCACTGTGTTAGTTTTCGCCTTTAGGTAAAACAATGTCCGATTTTTTTAATTAACAATAATATTATAACTCTAACCACATTGCAAATAGATGCACATTGTTATCGATACCTCAATCTATTCAAATTATACGGTAGTTGATATTATTGTCGAAAAACTCTGTGTCTAAAAAATAGTGACTCAATATTGCATTATTTTTCGATCCATTGAAAAAATGGCAATATAGAAATCAATGGGAAAGTTCTACAAACCAATCATGTTGGATGTATAGTGCACATACATTATCTTTTTACATCATTTTCTGCACAAATTTAGTTACGGTATTAGTATTTTAAAGATAAATTAGAAAATAAACGGTGGCGAAATATAGCACACAAAATTCACACGATTCTAATTATCGACCCTGGCGAAATCTCTTTGTTCGAATTGAAAACCTACCTAGTGCTAATTTTTGCCTCCTTTGTGTGAACTATCAAAAATTATGTGTAAACAAAAAGTTTCAGTCAAGTGTTCAGCTGCACCCTTCCGCTGCTGTGTAAAAATGGTAATTATTATCAAATTTTGTTTATAAACTCTAAATTTATTAACCAGTTATTCACTAAACATCAGACTCAGAGGCCGAAACGTTACCGGAACACATATTCCGAGGCTGAGATTGCGGCTTCGGTTGATAAAATGCGGCGCAAGGAGATGAGCTTGCTTGAGGCATCCAAACATTACAGAATCCCACGATCGACAATTCGATCGCGGCTTGCGAAGAAAACTCAAACAGTGTTCCGTCCAGGTCCAGCTACAGTTTTGACCCAAGAGGAAGAACTCGAGCTTGAATAATGGATCTTTGATATGCAGAACCGGGGTTTTCCCGTAACGAAACAGATGCTGCTGGACAGTGTGAACGAATACTTGAATGCCAACCCCAGAGCAAAGACATTTCCAAAAATCGCTCCAGGTAAAATGAATTATTTTTGGTTTCTTCATGAGATTATCATTAATTTATTATTTGCTATTTTAGGTCGAACATGGATGCAGCTGTTCTTGAAACGGCATCCGACTCCGGAATTCGTAACAAAAGCTAGTGCCGCTGTATCTCCATCTGATATACATTCATGGTTCGATAAGATTGAAGTTTTCTTGGTTGCGAAAGGACTTACGGAAATACTTCAAGATCCGCAGCGCATCATCAATGGAGATGAAACTTCAGTTCAATTGAACTCCAAAACAAAAACCGTTCTCGCTTTACGTGGGAGTCGCAATGTTTACGATGTTGAGCGATGCTCCAGTAAACTCAACATAACGACAATGTTTTCGTTCTTCGCCTCTGGGGAAACTATTCCTCCCACTATCATTTACCCCTACCAAACAATACCAAAATCTGTGGTGGATTCACTTCCCCCGAAATGGGACATCGCCAAGTCTGATAAAGCACGCAGAAGGAAAGCTTCATTGTAACTAGATCTACTCACTCAATAGCTGCATTGGTGATCTATGCTTCAACTAATGCAACTAGCAATAAGTTTCTAATTTTTGTTGTCATTTAAGTTTATATAAACGTTACTTTGGTTAGCTATTTTTGTTCATTATTTTCGTGGCTGTGTAGATAAACGATGAAACATTAGACTTGAATCATGCATTTCTTGATTGAGGCGAAAATTAAAAACCCATGGCGAAAATTGAAACATTTTGATAGTTACAATAGTTACATTTTGATAGTTACAATTTGTTAATAAAAAGGCATTTTAATTTGAAAATGAAGTCCAGCTCTCGATATTATGTTAATTAATTCATTATTGTTTTGCCAAATTATCTCTTATTACGTGTTTCCGTTGCAAAAATACGTTTAGTATGGCGAAATATAGAACATCTACCCTATATATAAGAAATATTTACGGTAGCACTTTGAATATCAATATCTTTAGGACAGGCCTGCCCAACCTTTCTAAACTTGCTGTTTCAAATGGCTTTATCTATGTTCAATGCACGTGTTTCTAGCTGCATTTTGCTTATTAGTCTAAAATTCATTATGATGAAAAGAAAATGGGCCAGAATGATATCATTGCTGAGATCTGGAGACCACGTCCAGCCCGCGGGCCGCACGTTGGGCAGCGTTGCTTTAGGATGTCAATGTGATTTCCACACATCTAACTGTGTGAACTGATATTGACATCAGAAGGCTAGCGAAATTCAGATTTTTGTAGGTACAGACGAGTGCACTGATGGATTTGAACGAGGATTTGAGTTCTCTTATTCGAGAAAAGTGACACAAGCTGCGGGCAATGTTAACTAATCATGAACACTAAATGTTCATTATTCGTTATTCATGAACATGTTGTGTTCATGATTAATAAACATTGCCCGCAGCTTGTGCCACTTTTTCTTGAGTGAGTGAACCCAAATCCATCCGTACACTCGTCTATTGATATTGATATTTTTCATGCATTCGAGCTGGGACCAAGGATTTTGAATACATGAACGACTTGAGGGCCCTATTTTTAAACCCCAATCATAACACACCACAAAACGACCGTCAACCAATTGGCCCAATGAAAGGCCAATTTCCGTTACTCAAAACATCGCGTCCATGTTTTCGCTACGCTGCTCCAAGAACGTGACAAATAGCTTGAAATACAGTCAACCACCCACCCGCAAGATTCTCATTCTTCCAACGGCGAAGTCAACCTCATCATTGCATTCGATCGCCATCATCATTGGCATCCATCGATAACTGGGTGCTACGCGGGCTATGACCTCGATTGATGTGGTTCCCTCTTCACGGCTCCCATCCCATCCGATGGCACTTTCGTAATATATATTTAATAAAGCAAGAAAAGTCGTTCCTCAACATGATGCCCTCTGCCACCCGGGCCCGGTGTATCAAGCGCGATGACAAATGATTGGTTATAAAATTTCGGAGTGGTGCGTTTGCAGTAGCAACTCAGCATCAAGACAGCTTCATGCCGGTCGACCCCAAGCCCCGCTCCTCTGCGATGGAGAAGAAAACATATTTTTGATGAACTGCTGTATGTAGGGTGTCATGTTTTTGGGGACGGGCGCGCTTGAACGTGATGGAGAATAGATAAAAAAAATTACATTTTGTTCCGAGAAAAATGAAATAATGCTGTCTAGGAGGATGACATCATATTTTTTTAGCGCCAAACGCACACGTGCTCGGAGTGGACAGGAGTGTAGGTGCCGGGGAGTATTCGGAGATTTTGATCAACAGTGTGCGGGTGCTTCAAGCTGCTAGCAGAAAAAAATTTTGATCTTGGTCATTTTCACACATCTAGGGCAGTTTACGTTGAAATCTTTTTTCGAATTCTTCTAACCAAACATTTTACAAAACACAACAAATATAGTCTACATTCCAGTTTAACTTTAATGTTCGAAAGATTAGTGAAAATTTCATTGCTATACCAAGTAACATTGCCAGCTTTATCAAGGTTTTAAAAATTCTACAAGTTTAAATCATGGTCTATTGAACTTTGATAAAACTCAAATTGCTACTTGAGTAGATACAGACAAAATTAAACATCATTCTGTCTTACATTGTTATTTTCAAAGTTGGGAAAAGTTTTGAATTATTTTAAATATTGTATGAGACCAGTAGTCTTGTTAGCAACTTGTAAGCTATATTTTAAACATTTGTTTAAAATGAGCCATACATTGACATACCGGCAGTTGATGTTGCAACATTCAAACCTTTTTTCTGCTTCCATACACCAAAGCGAAAAAGTAAATAATAAATCATTCCTAAACAATCATACGTTCACCTCTTAAAAGAAAAAAAAATCCAATAAAGAAAAAAAAACCACTGCCGGTTGTTTAATAGCAATATCCCCAAATTAATAGCTTTTAAAATGTTACACCGGTGCCCATCAACGGCGACACAGCACCCATCCGGAGCAAGTTCGGCTCACCCACACCCACCCGCACTGTTGTTGAAGATCGCATATTCATCATCGTCGTCATCGTTTTCGTACGTGGTGGCACGCCTCGGTCGCCCCCTGACGAATATCTTAAATTGAGCGTTTATTCACTCGACGCGGCGGCGACTCACAATGTGGATTTATTCACTCGCCAAAATGCGAGTTTCAGGGCAAAGACGTGACGATATTGTGTCTACTCATTCGGGAGGCTATCCTAAGTGGAAGCAGTTGGTAAACCGCCATCGTCATGGGGTGATGAATGCACTCAATTCTGTGTTCACGCGATTCCCATGCCTTCGATTATGCCCTCATGTAGGATGGGTGCTGCCTTTTAAATACCACCATATGAATTGTTTTGTGATTTTTGGAAACATTAAATTCGGTTGCAATTTGAGATCACACCATCACAAATAGAGGCGAAAATAAATCGCGTAACAACAGGATTGAGTGTATTCAAATTCACAACGGCAGGCATGGTCCCATTCCAATAATCGCTTCCAAACTGTCGTAAGAACTCGATGCTCATGTACTTATACTTCGATGTGAAGAGGGTGAGTAATCGTTTTCTTTGGTCGGAAGTTTAGATATTCACGACCTCCTACCGGTCGCCAGATCCTGCTGTGTTCTCGTGGATCCATAATACTCCTGCACATATTATTGATACTTGTTGAGATTTGGGTGATGGTGTATGTTGGCCAATGATGTCTGTTATCAGACTTGTTTAGCTCAAGCAAATGATTTTACAATGGCTATTGCGTGTGTCGGTATGTGTCTTCACGCTGAGTATGGTTTAAAACAACCGGTAAAGGCAAAAAAGTGCACACATCTAAATTATCGGTAGTCCAGGATTACCTTATGTACTTTTAAAAGTTACCTAAACTACCTCATAGTAGAAAATAGCCTGTATTAAGTAAAAAGTAACGTTTTTATTGAAAAAAAAACAGTTTTTTTTTCTATAATGTTAGCTAATCGTTGCTGGCGCACACCGACCAGTAAGTTACGATTAGCAATTTTCCCGATTTTTTCCCGGTATTATGGAAACTTTCCCGGTTGTGCGATATTCATCAAAATTAGGCATAAATCCAAAAGCCACAGGTATCAACAGGTTTAATGGGTCATTAGTATGACAACTATGGGTCAAATTTGGTTCTGCGTTCGAATTGTTCAAAATGAGTCTATGTTTTAACTTCCTTGAAAATTCACTCAAAACTCTATAAAGGATTTGATTAGAAGCATTTCCGTTGGAATCATGTCCTTTCATAGAAATTATTTCATAATTCTGCTAAAATAAGTGTAAGATTCCTTCTAGGAGTTCCTTAAAATGTGATTAAAGAGCATTTCCAGCCCAAAACGCTGAATCTGGAACTCAAACACTTGAACACGATTATTAATCAGTGCCTCAGACTTGGCTACTTCCCCTCGTATTGGAAGTCAGCTAAAGTCATACCCATCCGGAAACCTGGGAAGAATCCGTCCTCTCCTTCAAGTTATCGACCAATCAGCCTTCTCTCAGGGTTATCAAAACTGTTCGAAAGAGCAGTGTACCACCGGCTCCTAACATCTGCCCATGAAAACAACTTGTTACTCGAGGAACAGTTTGGTTTTCGGAAAGGTCGTTCGACCGTCCACCAGCTGACTCGAGTGACAAACATTCTCAGACGGAACTAGTCTGTTTCGAAAACATCTGCCATGGCGCTGTTGGACGTTGAAAAAGCGTTCGACAATGTCTGGCATGATGGACTGGTGTTCAAATTGCAGCAGTACGGTCTTCCAATCTTCCTAGTGAAGATAATAAACAACTATCTATCAGACATGACGTTCCGAGTCTCTCTGAATGGCATCACATCGGATGCTTTCAACATCGGTGCCGGGGTTCCACAAGGAAGCATCCTTGGCCCCATCCTATTCAACCTGTTCACCTCCGATATGCCGGCACATCCATCGTCTACAAGGGTAGGGTCATCGGAGCTCTGACTGCCAATCTTCATAGAGGCCTGGACGTCCTGTCTGAATATTTCAACAGCTGGAAGATCCGTATCAACGCGGCATAGACCCAGGTCATTATCTTTCCACACTCTAAATCTCCGTTGGAGAATAGCAAGATCTGCTTGAACGGCACAGTGGTGGAATGGACCAAAGAGGTCGTGTACCTCGGGTTACACTAGACAGCAAGCTTCTTTTCAGGGAGCACGTTGACAAAACGAAAACCAAGTGCAACAACCACTTATCAACAGGAAGTCAACCCTGTCCCTGAAAAATAAGCTTGCTGTCTACAAACAAATTATCCTTCCTGTAATCGAGTACGGTATGCCAATCTGGGAGAGCTGCGCAAAATGCCATCACCTCAAACTCCAAAGGATCCCGAACAAGATTCTTAGGATGGTCCTAAACAGTCCCTCGCGGACTAGAAATTCTGAGATCCACTTCCTGGCTGGAATTCAGACATTAGAAGAACGGAGAGTATTCATCCTGGAAAGGTTCAGAGACACCTGTCTGAGATCAAATCATCAGATCATACGTGATCTAGCACGTTAGGTTAAGTTATACTTGTAGTTAGGTAGGTTATCACTTTTTTCAAATCAAATAAAATACATCCCAAAAAGGGAATTCTGTAAACTAGTTGATAAACGCAAATATTAAATTAGAAGATCAAATTAAACAAAGATGAAGAGCCAGGTAAGCTAATCAATTAATATGATAAATCAATGTACTACCATAATCAACAGAAATAAACATAATTTTACTACTACTACTATGGATTCTTCAGTGGTGTTGAGTACTTGGCGCTGATGAAGTCTGCAAGTAGTAGACGTAATTCGCGTATCTGTCAAAAGATTAGCAATTATAACGGAATTTAAAGGAAATAAACCAACCCACTCAAAGCTCTTCATAAAGGGATTCCGTTAAGAGGTTCGACAAATTTGTAGGACAAATAAGTTGATTTATTGCGGTAAAAGTAAGATTTTGAACTTTCCCCTAAAGATATTTGTGAGGGCTTCAATTATCAATTGCCAAAGAATCACCCAGCGTGATAATGAAACAGTAAACCTTACCCCAAAGATTGATTGGCTGACGAATTTCACCACACTCAACTGCGAAACACGTGCCAGTGCTAATCCGGCAAATGCAGCCGAAAACTATGAAAGCGAACGCACGCACAAAACAGAGTGCAAACTTTAAACACAACCGTATCCGAAGGGGTTCGAAACTGCACTCAAAATACGTGTACGAAAATATTACAAACGAAGAATTAAGAATTAAATGAACATAATTCCTGGAGTATTCTGCAGAGAATTTTTGGAGTAAATACCTAAAAGAACAGAAACGGGAATACTCTGAGAAGTTCCCAAACAATAACCAACAGCATAGCGCCACACATCTAACCAGACAAGCAATCACCCCGAACGCATTAGTTTTTTTAAAGAATAAATATACCCGGGCATGTTACTTTCGCAACAAATAACGCCCCGGTTCGGGGGTGAAATTCCAAACGAAAGCCATCAACCGAGCTTATCCGGACTTGTCTATCTTCCACCACAATGTGTATTCCATCATCTCTTGTTGATTAAAAGTACATTTCGTTCATTCTGTGTATCAACCGACATGCTTGTGTAGGTCGCGGCAATCGGATATCCACATCCAAGCTGGACCCATGTGGGAACGAACGAGAATCCAACCAAACAATAATACTTTCAGGGTAAGCGCTCTTATCGGAGATTTCCGCTCTCCAGGAAGAAAGTTCTCGCTTTATCACATAGGTACCTACTTATATTGCAACATTAATGGTGCGGTAGCGATAGCGATAGCTCGACTCCAGGACAAGGGGGAGGGGATTATATTGTGGCCTGCCACCATGGGTAATCTCCATAGACGGAGGTGGCCAGATTTTCTTGATTATCCTGCGTTATTTTACTTTGGTTTTGTATTAATATGTGCCTATATTAATCAGTAAAGATCATGTTGAGACCCTGAGGTCTTTTAGATTCTTCAAAATGTTCAGGAGTTAAGTTAAATTCAATGTGGTTTGGTACGCATGTTCAACACATCTTCCGTGTTTTGTAAAGCTTCATGATAACGTGCAAATCGTAGAATGGCAACTATAATATATTTAATGCTCTCCAAACTTCTCTGGAGCTAAGATTTTGAAGTTCTATTGGCTCAATGAAAGTGGTGAACAATGTGATTTTCATGACATGAAGTTCAAGAGAACCTTTTAAAAATATGCACTTCCTTATAATGGCATCAACAAGCTTTTTAATGCTTCTAATTATTCTGGAGCTAATATCTTTAGGTTCTACAGACTCAATGAAAGTCTTAAACAATGTATCGCAAATCTGAATGAGTCTATGAAGCTCAAGAGAGTCTGTTCACAACATGCACATGATGGATTGGAATCAATAGGACTTTTAATGCTTTCCAAACCATTCTGGAGTTCAGATCTTGAAGATCTACAGGTTAAATATAGTCTTGAACAATGTCCTGAAAATATTTATGAGTCCATGAAGCTCAAGGGCCTCCTGAAAACATGCACATCATGAAATGGTATCATTAATATATTTATTGCTCTCCAAAGAATTCTGGAGTTACGATCCTGAAGATCTACAGGCTCAATGCAGTCTTGAATATTGTTCTGGACATCTTTATGAGTCCGAGAAGCTCAAGAGAGCCTATTGACAAAATATACATCATAGATTGGGGTCAATCTGATTTTTATTAATCTCCAAACTATTTTGAAGCTTCGACCGAGTTCTACAGACTCAATGAAAGTTTTGAACAATGTACTGGTAATATGAATGAGTCCATGGAGCTCCAGAAAACCTCTTGACAACATGCTCAATTAGATATTTAATGCTTTCCAAACCATTCTGGATATCAGATCTTAAAGTTCTACTGACTCAATGAAGTCTTGATCAATATCCTGAAAATCTTTAAAATCCATGAAGTTGAAGAAAACAATTTGACAACATGCACATCATCGAATGCTTTCAGTACGATATTGATTGCTCACCTAACTATTCTGGAGCTATGATCTTGAAGTTCTGCACGCTGAAGGAAATAATATCTACAGGCATTCGTTCGCATTACCACAGTATGTTCAACGGGAAGTTTGAAAGGAAGTAGATTTGTTATTTTCACATGCTGTTTCAAATATGGGTGCAATATCCTACGCAGGTGTGGAAGCTGCCTATCTGCACATTTGATTGCCGTCAATGGATGGCAATCGATATCCGTCGGTGATTGGCACTAGATTGCGGAACAGAGACCGACGTTAAATAACGGAAAGAAAAAGTTTCAAATATGTAAGAATTCTCGCGTAACATTTGAAAAGGGTCTATCCTCGTTGATCGATTCTCTTCATCGACTTTCTCTTTGGTTTACCACAGCAACCTAATCGAATTTCCTCGCTAGGCTCGCAGCACAGTTCGACAGAAGATGATGAAACAACCCATTCAATGGGAAATGCATTTGCAGTCGGGTTATTCGCGAAAGAGAAAATCGATGAAGAGAATCGATCAACAATGATAGGCCCTTTTCTCGTGTTGCGCGAGAATTCATTCTACCGTAGTATTACGGCTGCCCTTTTCCCAAGTGAGCAGTTCCACCCCAAGTAAAAATTGTGGTATTATAAGGGTTTTGAAGACCATTATTCAGAATTGTAGCCTGCTTTAAAACCTCGATAAAACTTGCAATGTTACTTGGGGCGCCAAACAAACATTTATAAAAAGTTTCATGCAAATCAGAGAAGGTCGAGTTTTTCGATTCGTTATTTGGCGTGGAACTGCTCAAATGAAGACATTTTGCTCCATCCTTAAATAGTGATAGAAACGAGCACTTGTTTTTTTTAAAGAAGGGTACAATTCTGCCAAATTAAAAATCAGAAATAAATTCGCAAGATTTTTTTTTTCGATGTCAGGGAGGTCCTTAAAAATCAGGGAACTTCAGAGCTCTTTATTGCAATTAATACAACTTCAGGAAAGTTTCGATAACTTTAAGGATCTTTTAAGAACCGTAGGTAAAATCTGAAATAGTCAGAGAAGTTTCAAAAACATCCTGCCGTGAACTACAAGAAAGTTTAGAACTTTCTTATTTAACCGGCTATCTCAGTCATAAATGCACTCTAACGATTTCAACTTAATCTATCCGACGTTTCGGCCATACCTAGTTACAATTTGATTTTTTCGAAGGTTTTATTTAGATATGTAGAATGCTTTGGTATTAAAGTTCAAAGTTAGTTTATGACTGAGAAAGCCGTTTTAACAAGTAATTCCTTCCAGTCGCAGTCGCCACCATCACTAATTTAATCATAAAAGTATAGTGCGTTAGGAAAGTTTAAAGATCTTTAAGGGTATGTTCCAAGAATGCACTGAGAAGTTTACTGTGGCGAGATCCTCAAAATCTTCCTCCGTATCACGAGCCGTATCAATGCCGGCTTTTGAGACTCGATTCGCTGCAGCGATGCCAAAAGATCCAGCAAGCCACTCTCGTTGCAAAGCTTTTGAACGGTGCAATCGATACACCCGGACTCCTTCCTATGGCTATGGGAAGGCAACTGCGGTCTTTATCTTTGCTGTTGACCAGATGTCATCGGACTTCCTAAGGCCTGCTCTCGAAAAAAAAAATGCACCAGAAAAAAGTGCTCGCCAAAAATTTATTTTAAGTCGGATTTTCTTGAAACTTTCAGGGAATGAACTAATACATATGGACTATGTTTCGGCATAACTACTTTATTCAATTTTCTTTCCATCGCTGAAAGCCCGCACCTTTTCCTTAAGACCCCTCATTACATTTTGTATGGTGGAACCGACCTTTATGGTCACTTTGATCCATTCTTTCTTCAACTCCAGCTCGTTCTTAAACACCTTGGACGATTTTCAAACTTTGGCCTTCATTATGGCCCAAAATCTTTCCACCGGACGAATCTCTGGTGAATTTGGAGGATTGGCGGTTTTTGGTACAAAAACAACGTTATTGTCTCTGTACCAATCCAACGTCGATCGCGCGTAATGGCATGATGCCAGGTCTCGCCTCCGTGGGACCGCAGGAAGGGCAACAGACGCTTCTGGAGGCACTCGGTGCGGTAAATTTCGCTGTTGATGGTACCCATTGTGATGTACGGTTTACTCAGTTTACCGCATTGGCATATGGCCTGCCAGAGCAAGTATTTTTTGGCGAATTTGTCCACTTTCTCCTTCCTTATGTTTTCCGGAACATCAAACCGTGATTTGGCAACGTAGAACTCCAGCCCCGGTATCTGCTTTGCGTCTGCCTTGATGTAGGTTTCGTCATCCATAACCACACACATCGGTTTCGTTAACCACTCTCGATACAGCTTCCTTGCGCGGGATGTTTTGTTGATCACGCCGGTTCGGTGCCTATTCGAAGCCCAGCTCGTTTCATGGTTTGCTGAACGAACCAAGCGGAACACTTTGCCTTCAGAGCCGCGTCACGAATCGAGAGGTTCGGATTACGCTTGAAATAATCCAACACCTTCCGGGCCTTCACAGGGTCAGCTATCTTCGATTTTCTTTCACTTCCAGCCCGCCGCTCGGTCGTCTGGGACTCGTTAAACGATTTTACCACCCGAGACTCAGTTGTATCGGTGATTCCCAGTTGTCTTCCGATCCATCTCATGGTCGCAGTCGGATTTTCCATGACGGCGCGCAAAATTCTCCGGCGATTTTCTTCTTGTTTCGATGACATCTCAATAACCACTGAACCGATTGTTATGAAATTTTGCACATGTAAACAATTCACTCCAAACTAAGTATACCCAGATTTTCATCAATTTTTACCCACGGATAAAAATGGTGCATTTTTTTCGAGTACAAGCCTTATTGTTCTTACGAGCCACTGACTTCATGTATCGGAACCTTTTCACTGGTTGAAGACCTCTATGACTTTGAAGAAACCTCCTGGTCCTTTACAAGAAGATTGACAACCTCGAGGATGTTTTAATAGTTTTAGCATGAAAATTAAAAATCACATTCATGTAGACCACAGTCAGATGAATTAAACAAATAAAACAACTTAACGGCAGTTCCATGAGCTACATGCAAATTTCGTGATCTTAGGTGAAGCAAGATGAAGATCAAAGAACTTCATGATAGGTCAAAACAATTTCAGGTACTTTACAAGAACTGAACAGATAAATTCAGTTAACTTTCAAGATCCTTAACAATGGTCAGAGAGCTTCGGGAATGTTCTGAGAACTTCAGGGCCGTTCCATGAACATCCGAATTAATATCCGAACTCTAGTATAGTTCCGAAAACTTCAGGAAAAAATTTTGAACTTCAGGGCCTGTTGTTCAGAAAAATAGCATAACATTATATTTGCTCCAATAATAAAGTCCAGAAAACTTCAAAGAAGTTGCCAGTCCCATGAACGTCATGAAAATTTGGGAAAGATTTGAGAAGATCAGAAAATTTTGAGAATTTTATGATTGTTCCATTACCCACCGAAATAATTGGTGGAACCTTCATGAAGTTCTGACAATTTCAAGGCAAGAGTTCCTAGAATTTAAAGGAAGGTCCGAAAACTTCAGGGTGGTTGTAAGATCGTCCGAATAAGTCTGCAAACTTTAGGATAGTTCCGAAAACTTCAGGAAAGTTTTGAGAACTTCAGGGCCGTTCGATTAACTAGAGAAAATTAGTAGAATATTACATTTGGTCCAAGAATAAAGCCCAGAAAACTTCAAAAAAGTTAGGAAGTCCCATGAAAGGAAAATTCCGGGGCCTTTAATGAAGGTTCGAGAACTTCAGCAAAATTTTGAGAACTTAATGTTAACTTCATTACCCACAGAAACAAAATGGAGGAACCTTCATGCAGTTCTGAAAATTTCAAGGGAGTTTCAAGAATTTCAAGGAAGGTTCGAAATCTTCAGAATAGGTCTGAGAACGTTCAGAACTAAATTGAAGTTTTTTAGTCCTTTATGTTTGGTTGTGATAGCTGCTGGGCAGTTCTATAGATTTTACGAAAATTTCGGGAACTTTAATGAAGATAAAAAACTACCAGGGACTGCCCTGTGGGGTTGCAGGCAATGGTGACGTAGGACTACGTGGTCTTATAATAAATGTTATTTGTTAACCGCAGCAGGAGCTTGTGTTTTGTGCAGGAATAGGAATTTGAGCGGGGTTCACTCTGTTTATACTCCTTAGTATGACTATGATTGCCCTGAAAAGAACCTTTTGATATGAATTTTAGTTGGGACATGTTCAGAAATTTAACTCTTTTGGAAAATCTTGCTGGTCGATGGTAGTACAGGCTTAAAGCCTTTGATGATGACGTGTAGGCAGCTGGATCAGCAAATCGGACCGGACAATCCCATATTCTTCGGTTCAATTATTGGGCACTCGCAAGGGTCTCGGCCGGTCTGCTGCTAGACATGCGTTGAACTGGTGTTTGCGACAAGTTGGAAGGCCGCAGAATATCAGTTTCCACCCAGCTAAAGCTCCTCCCCTTTTTAGTTTTTCTCGTTAAACTCCTTCTCTCAACAAGTTGGTAAATCTTAGCCTTTAGCAGAAAGACGCTTAATACTTTTTTCGGCGAATTTATGATCCTGTTTCACGTCATGGTTCTTCCCTAAATCGAACGAGTAGAAATAAGAAGGGATGTCGGTTACGCGCTCGAATAATTGAAAATTCGATAAATATTTAATCGAATAGCTTTACAAATCTTAATGATTAATCGTTAATCGAATAATTTGACTTTTTGGCATCCCTAGAAAAAGGTGTTATGTTTTCTGGTGGTTCATTCGGAAATGTCGAACAGCAGAATTGCAACCAGCAAGTGTAACCCAAGAACCAAAAGCGGTGCGATGCTAGTTTTCATTGCTATGACGACGACTAAATTAAGGGGCTTAAAAGCAGAGGGGTGAAAGTTAATTCTCTTTTGATGACCATGGCTTCACTAACCTATTTCGCACTATTTCTGCTATGCTCTTCTATCATCCAGAACAACAAACGTATCAATGAAATGTGTTTTCCGTCGAGTCATTAACGATACAGAAAGTCGATGAAGAGAATCGATCAAAATCACTTGCATCCCTGATTCCAAGTTTGGTTACAGGATTACAACTCTGGAGAGCATTTTGTGTGGTCGTTGGGGGCGTGTGGTTCTGAATATAGCGATGAGTGTGCAAAATGTCACGCAATTGCATCCTCCCTATTCGTACACGCCCGAAGATCGGAGGCGAATGCCGCTTCGACTTGTTTCGTCTACTAACGACTATCTGATGACTGTGTTGGGGAAGCAGCATATGCATGTACGTAATTGGTTGATATATCCCACTTTTTCAATAGTTTCTTGTTGCAAATCAACAGTCGGAAATATTTCTGATCGATTGGTGATAAAATTATTGATATTGGTCCAGAGGTAGCTGAGTTATTAACGTTCAAAATCTTTCATAATTTCGTTACATGTTCCATTTTTGGCTTTCACAAAGTGTACCCCCATATAGAAATCACAGACGTAGTCGGGGAAGTTCCATGAATATCAGGAAAATTGCGGGAACTTCAGCGAAGTTCGGAGAGCTTCAGCGTAAATTTTGAGAAATTAATGGCAGTTACATTAAATTCAGCAAAACAGAGAGAACCTTCAAGATGTTCCAAAAATTAATGTTCATCAGGGCAGTTTCGGAAAATTTACAGAAATTAGAGAAATTCAGTTTTTTTCAATTTCAGGGCAATTCCAGGAACATCATCAGAAGAATAATAATAGCTTCAAGAATGTTTCAGAAACATTAGGGGGGTTCTCAACATGTTTAAGAACTATTAAGAAGTTCCGAAGAATGAAAGGAAATATCGAGGTTTTCGGGAAAGTTTCATGAACAGATGACGGTTTAATAAGGGGAGTTCCAAGAACTTTTATAATTGTTTGTGAAATTCGTGAAATTGTTTGTGATGGTCGTCCCTCATTAGCTTCAGAGAAATTACAGGAACTTTTATGAAGTTTTAAGAACTTCAGGGTTATCCAGAGAACCTTAAAGAAGTTAAGGAAGCTTGAAAGAAGCTCAGAGAACTTGTGGAAAATTGTGGAAAATTTAAATGAATTCTAAAATCCTCAGAGAAGTTCTTCGGGGACACTCAGAGACCTTAAGGGCAAGGCCAGTAACTTCAGGAAACTCCAGACTTTCAGGAAATTTAACGATGCAGTTCCTGGATGTTTCAGGGAAGGTCAGAGATTTTCAAGGAAGTTTAATAATTTTTAGGGCAATTTCGTTTATTGTTCGACAATTCTGGGCACTTCAATAACAACTTCATGGAAATTACTTCAGAGAAATGTTGGTATTTGTAAGCAGTTTCATTTTTTGCAAGGATGTTCCTAGTACTTCAAGGATGAATCCCGGCTCGGAGAAAGTCAATATTGTAGAATTTTGGCCACTCGACTTCTCATAGTACCGTCTGAACGACGATGATGCCGACGACGGCGAGAACGGCGACGAAGGATGTGGAGTCTGCTTCACCGAATCGATAAGGCTGGTTGGAGTGAATGGGTGAACCTACATACACTCACGATAATGGAAGAAAGAACATTGTGATTTAACCTTTATCCGAAAGTATGGACTCAGCTTCCGTTCGTCTGTTTTCGCTTTTTCGTCGATCGAACCTTCGGCCAAATGTGGGCCGGTCAGTCGGGGGTGGGGAAAGGGACTTCGTTGCTTCTTTATTTCAATTCTGCGGCTGGTTGTGGTTTTCCTGGGGCTAAAGATCCATGAGAAAGGCTCGTGTGGGCGATGATGGCGATGGTCCGTTGGTTCGGTATTGATTATGCTTGGCCGGATGGTTCTATTCATAGCAGCAGCAGCAGAAACCCAAAAATTTAATGGAATTCCGATGGTTTGGAAGCTTAATTTTATTGGCTTTTAATTGAATACGGGATGGAACGTACTTTTATTTTGGGAGCATGTTATGCCGGGGTTATGTGAGCAATATAGGAGCTTCTATGCCACACATTCATATCTCTGGTGTTCAATTCCATTCACGTGGGAAGTTGAGTGCAGTGTACGTCGTACGCCCAGCTGATGGGGTCCTGAATGGCTGCCGGTGGTGGTGGATGTGCAATGTGCATTCACGTGAGTCTATATGGTGAATGGATTTCGGTTTGGAATTTAGGTGGCAAAATTCAATATCATTTCAAATTCTGTAAAACATTGTCGTTGAAAAAATCAGGCTTGCGACCAGTCCATACCTATAACGGTACTGTTCTGAACATGTTTATCCTTCGGTACGGTACTATTTATCCTTCTGTCTAACCTTTCATCCTGCACGCATGTCATGGCAGCAGAGTCACATTTTTTGGAGTTAAACCACATCCTCTGACGTGACATTAATCCAGGGTCTATGGAATTTATATTGGAGAGTTACTAAGCATTTCAAGGTTTCGGACTAGCAAAATTTTAGAATTCTGGATCTAGATCTAGACGATCTAGAAAAAATCTAGCTTTTGAACCTTTATCTTGGATAGAAAGCCTTGGAAAGGCATAGGAAAAAATGTAATAATTTCGAACTTGGAGATTACTTTTTAGAAATCTGGGATTCTAGATGCCGGGATTTGAAACACTTCCTAGATCTTCTTCTTCTAGGCTTTTTACGCTTCTATGGCGAGTGTGTTGAAGGCTCTCAACTTAGTTTTCGATATGCAGTAGCACATTTATTTATTGATAGCTTCCAATGCCAATCACTGCATTAATTGGTTTATTGTGTGGTAAGCACAATGATCCTCTATGTCCAGGGAAGGTGAGAACATTTCCAATCCGATAGATGTTCTAGACAGGACCGGTAATCCGAACCGCTGCCTCAGGCGTGCCTTTACTGACTAAGCGATCTGAGGCCCATTTCTTCGATCTTGTATTCAAAAATAAAAAAGGATTATGTAGCCTGAACAATTTTTAAGTCTCTGGAACATGGAATAATTTTTTGGATTCTGGCTATGTAAATATTTTTCTAGATAATTCTAAAAATCATTTCTTAGTAGAATAAATAGAAGGTATACCGGTGGGTTAATTCTGAGGAGAATCCATAGGGACAGAGGTAGTAATGAGACTTATGAGGACGTATGAGAAAAAAGTAAGAGGTTGTTTCCAAGACACGACCTTAGATTTGACGTAGGATTACGTACAAGGTATCAATATTTGGCGACTGTGTTAGGGAAACTACTTTTTCCCATCACGGAAACGCCTCGTTTTCTGATGAAAAAATTTCAATCGCGAGATATTCGCGATCAATCATATAAATTCGAGATATGTTTGCTTTTTTTCTAGTGTCATGGAGAAAACCCTACCTTAATTCGAAGTGTTTCTGGTTAATTGACAAGGTCATGTGGCATTCGGTCATTGCGAGAATGTTTATGTACCACTTCAATACTGTTACGCATTTGACCTCAACCATTTGTTTGCTGGGTACATTATCAAAGAGCTTTGGGGGTGATGTGGCTGGCAGCAAGGTGAGCGAACGTTCAATGAAAATTAACTCTTAAACAACAATATTTTATGGTGGTCCTGAAAAGAACCGTTTTGACGTGATGGTTGAGTAATGCTGAGCTATTAGACTGTTCAACACGGATGAGGCTGGCGCGCTGTATGTTGTTAAGTAACAAGGGTGACGCGCTTGGAATAGATAGCCTTCAGCGACTCACGACAAGCAACTGAATCCGATCAGTAGCGGTGCGGCTTTTTCCTCCTTATTCGGTGAAGCACTGCTGCTGCTGCTGAAGACGACCGACCGGACACCACCACACACGATGAGTGGATAAGCACCGTTCGGCAAGACCGGAAGAAATTCGATTTTGAAATCTGTGTTAGAAAAGTGCTTTTCGCAGGCGATCGGTGATTATTTTGATCACCATTGCAACAGATGGACATTTGTGAACTATTGAAAATATTGTTATTTTTAGCAGATTTGTAGAAAAATTTCAAATCGATTGGCTTGTTTAGAATTAAAACCAATCCGCTATTGACAGAGTTATAAGTGGTCAAAACCTGACCACTTTTCGTAACGCGGTCGATTTTGGTTTATTGAAATTGCACCGTTGCCGAATAGAAAGAATTGAGGGATTAATTCCAACGGAGCTGTAAATTATATTCTACGGCGATTCTGAGATGCATTTCAAGGAAATTGTGCGTAAACTCCAAGACAGTTTTTAGTAAAAATCCGTGATGCTTGCGAATTGGGAATTCAGGAAATATTTTTGTTGTAATTCTAGGATGGTTCTAAGGAAATCATTGAGAACATTTCAAAGATAAGGTTTAAGCAAAATTAATTAGACATAGAAAAATGTTCTAAAATCGATACATAAATCTAAATTAAGTTCCAGAATTGGAAACCGTATTCAAGATTCTGAAGCTTTGTAAAGAATGGCGCCCACTTGTAATCTGGTCTTGAAAACTCGCGCGTCTGCACTAGAAATCCTCAGAAGAATAGTCTAAAACATCTTATAATTATAGTAAAAACGTACAGCACAATAAACACTTTATCTTCCGTAATCCAATAATCCTCTTCCATCAGAACGGGAGCCGCTTCCAGTGGTTTCATCGTATGGCAGTATCACCAACGGGGAGCAAAGCGCTTCCATTGCAGCAATGGACGCAACACGTGGTTAGCACTCACACACTCATCACGAAACGGTTGCTTTCCAAAGTCAACGACGCATCGACCGAAAGAACTGCTGATGAAGAACAAAGAGGAGGACCACACATGGGTTGCTGCCGAGAAAACAGACGATCGCGTGGCACACATCGAAAGTGGTCTGCTTCTGTCGACAGCCGAGTGAACACTGAGATGTGAACTTATTAAGCATCTTTGCAAACTTTTCCCAACCAATTAAAATCTGGATATTTTTTTTTTTAAAGATCTAATCAGTTCGATTTTATTTCCAAACACTTATAAGATAAATAGAAGCGATTTTTGGATTCAATTCTAAAGAAATTCTTAGAAGAGTTCCAAAAGAATTCGGAAGCGTATTTCATGATTATTCCGAGGAAAATTTCAAGGTTATTTAAAGAAGTGTTCATACAAACATTTTAATGAATTTCTGAGCAGAATTCAAAAGGGAATGAAAAAGGTCACAAACAATATTTTCGAGAATGCTAAGAAGAAAAGACTTTTCCGAAAATTCCTGGGAAGTTTTGCGGGAAATTTCAAGAATTTCAAACAAGGATTGCTAATTGTGGAGATGATTCTTAGAATTATGGAGATGGAATGTTTGAATATGGCATGCAAATTCTGTGAAGAGTTGCAAGGGCATTATCAGCTCTATGGGGTTGTACGCAATGGTGACGTAGGACTACGTGGTGTTATATAATAATTGTTATTGGTTAATTGCAGCAGGAGCTTGTGTTTTGAAATGAACCTTTTGATATGAATTCTAGTTGTGACATGTTCAGATATTTAACTCTTTTGGAAAATCTTGGTGGCCCTGAAAAGGGCCGATGGTAGTACAGGCTTAAAGCCTTTGGAAGATGACGTGTAGGCAGCTGGGTCAGCAAATCCGACCGGTCAGTCCCATATTCTTTGGTTCAATTATTGGGAACTTGCAAGAGCCTCAGCCATTCTGCTGCTGAACAGGGGTTGAACTGGTGTCTGCGACAGGTTGGAAGACCGCAAAATATCAGTTTCCATCCAGCTAAAGCTCCTCCCCTTTTTAGTTTTTCTCATTAGACTCCTTCTCTCAACAAGTTGATAAATCTTAGCCTTTAGCAGACAGATGCTTAACACTTTTTTCGGCGAATTTATGATCCTTTTTCACGTCATGGTTCTTCTCTATGCCTGTTCAGATAAATTAGAACTTTCATTTATTTTCTCTACTGCGCTAAATCAAACGAGTAGAAATAAGACGGGATGTCGGTTACGCTCTCGAATAATTGAAAATTCGATAAATATTTAATCGAATAGCTGGAAATATCTTTACGTTTAAGCGTTAATCGAATAATTGGACTTTTAGGCACCCCTAGAAAATAGTGTAATATCAAAAAAGGCCTTCAAAAATGTCGATCAGCAGAAAATCAGTCAAAAGCATTGCTTTCGATGCGTAGAAATATTTCTGATCGATTGATGATAAAATTATTGAAATGAGTCCAGGGGCAGCTGAGTAATTAACGTTCTAAATCTTTCATAATTTCGTTACATGTTCGATTTCGGGTTTTCACAAAGTGTATCCCCATATATAAATCACAGACGTAGTCCTACGAAAAAAAATCCAGATTCCAAAGACAGGAGAAATCAAAATCCAGGGTATCTAAAAAATTGATTCTGAGATAATCCTTTATCGTTCAGATCTGAAGGAGTAGGCTCTGCTTTTGAACGAGTTTGACGTGCATTTTCTTTGCTGTGATTTTTTTTTCGGAGAAACGATTTCGGCATATTTTTAAAACCAATCTGATAGTGATTTCGTTATTCAAGTTTGGGGCTGTCTTTCCGTGACTCTCGACAAAACCCGTGCCATGAAAATTTTTTAGAGCTTCAGAGAGCAGCAGCAGCAGCTCTGACCCAACAAACATTGAATGCTGAATAAGAGCTTATTCAGGCAAAAATATACTTCTTGGCTTATTCTGCTTTTATTCAGCTCAAATTGTTTGTTGGGGGAAACAAACTCCTCCAGTGAACCCCCGAAGTTATTTCGTTTGCGACGACGTCACGGAGAAGCGAACCACAAGGGCTGATCTTGGGGACTCTTTTAGTGATATTTCATATAAGCTGAACCTGATCTGGATGATTAGAATGTGAAAATTACAAAAAGATAACATATATAGGACTACAGGAAATTCTCCCTGAAGAAAAGGAATCACTAGGAATCAGGATGTATTCAAGGAGAGGCAACATGTTAATCCTGTTGAATAGTACCAGGTGGATATCATCCTGATTCAAGCAAGAAGTTGATAAGAGAACATCAACAAAGTTCCATAAATAAAAAAATAAAAAGGCGAGAACTTTTAGCAAGCACCGATATTTTCAAGAAATTCCAGAGAACTTCTAAGAAATTTAGATATTTTTAGATTGTTTCATTATATTCAGTGAAGTTCCGAGTACTTCGAGGACGATCAGATAACATCAGAAAACTCACATTAACTTAAGGAAATTTGCAGCGACTTACAAGGAGTTCCTTAGAATTATGGGAAATTCCGAGAATTCTATGCTTGATCCGAAAACTTTAGAAGCTTCAGGGAATTATAAACATATATCTGAAAATTTACCGGAACATTCGATCAATTTAGAGAAATTAAGCAAGCATATAAAACTTCTTTTAGGGAAAATTAGTGATTTAAGGCAAAGTTCCGTGAGCGTTTGTAAACTTCATAAAATTTAAGGAAAATTGAAGAACTTAAAGGCAATTAAATAAATTCCAGTAAAATGGTGGGTTCTTTAAAAAAAGGCAGGGTAGGCAAGGGAATTTTAAGGAAATTGAGAAATATTATGGGCAATTTAAAAAACTTCAGACAGACTCTAGACTATTGAATAAGTAATGAATTAGTTTCGATAATTTGAACTTCAGACAAATCTTGAGAACTTCAGTGAAAATCATAGAACTATATCAATTATTTTGCTGCGGAAGCCTAAAGAGGTTCCTGAAATTTAAGAATAAATTCGAAAACTTCACAGGAGTACAGAGATCTTCAGAAGCATTTTGAGAACTTCATAAAAGTCTATGGATTTTAAGGGAAGATCCGAGAATTTCAGGAACCTTTATGGTCATTTCGGGAGCATCTCAAATAAGTATAATAAAGCTCTAAAAAACAAAGGGAATTTCAGGGGAGCTCAGTTCCATTAGTTTCACTAAATTAGCGAGAAATTTTAAGAAGTTCCCAGATTTTCAGAGAACTTTAGAGATGTTAAGAAAATTATTAAAGTTGTCACATACGTCCAGAAGTTCACGCTAGCTTAAACGTTTTTAGAACAGTTCAATTAAATTCATGGTAGTACAACAAGCTTCATGAGAATTGCAAAAACTTTGGAGAAGTTTCGAGAACTTCGAGAAAGATATTGATCTCGCTAATAAAGCTCTAAAAAAAAAAAAAAATACTTTAAGAAAGAACTCAGAGTTAATGTACACGTGCATCCATCCGCGTGATAGAGACACGCTTTCTGTAAGATCGTAGGTGCCTGGTACATTTCGAGACGCATTATTTCGCGTTTCTTTTTTGTTCCTACGTGCCTCATTCGTGTCACATGTGCTGTGTCTCATGAGCTAAGCTCGGCGAGCTTCAGGGAGATCGGCAGCGTACCTACGTCCTGCGTGCATGCTAAAAGTGGCTGGTTGGTGCTAAAGAAAACAGCAGAGAACTGTTGATCGAGTAGTCCTGTCACATTCTCGTGTTGCTGGTACAATTGATTGATTTCAATCAGTTGGTATTCAGTTTTTGAGGGTTGAGAGATTTTGGTTTTATAGAAGTATTTCAAGCGGAAGATGAGTTAAACGATTACGTACCAATTACCGGCGGGGTTATTTGTTACCGATCCATGCGCATGGAATTTTCATGGTTCAAAATATTGATTAAGCTCCACCAAGTTCAAACGATTTCAAATCAGCTCCTGATAATTCTCACAAAATTTGTTCTCATTAGGATGCGAACTCATACTGCACTCGGCCCTTTGAAGTTTATGTGGGAATTGAGACATTGAACGTTAGGATAATTAGTTATTAATTGATTAGGAAGATGATGTTCAAAAAATGACAAAAAATTGAGGCTATTATGTCATAAGGGCAAGATGCAGTGTTGCCTTGAAAACAGCCGATTAATCCTACCAGCAAGTTATCAACATGGAAATTAATTAATAAAATTTTTTCTTGACATTCAATTAAAAAGTGGGTTTCAACAAAGTTGTAGCTGGGAAATTTTCACGTAAGAGGGGGGAGGGGCTCTGATGGACAACTTTTTCGTAAATCATTATGTTGCAGGGCTAGAACGATGAGGACAAAAAAAAAAACACTTTTCTTATAGTAATTCCCACATAAACTTCAAAGAGCCAGTGCAGAATCAGTTCGCCACCAAATTAGCACAAATTTTGGGATATTGATCAGCCTGATTTGGATCCGATTGATATTGGTGGATCAAATTGATAGGTATTTTGCAACTGGCAAAGA
This sequence comes from Ochlerotatus camptorhynchus, assembly GCF_037179485.1. Taxonomy (NCBI): domain Eukaryota; kingdom Metazoa; phylum Arthropoda; class Insecta; order Diptera; family Culicidae; genus Ochlerotatus; species Ochlerotatus camptorhynchus. The sequence continues at coordinate 2,816,925 of NW_027040498.1, read as the reverse complement.
ACCAACAGTTCGGAGGGCCCTTTAAAAAAAACTTCGTTGTTGAAATTGATTCGTGTGACTTCATCCATCAGCATTTTCAGCCTTTCAAGCTGTAGCCGACATCACTAGTTAATTCAAACATGTACTTAAATTTGAGAACTGTTCAAATACATTTATACAAAAAGCAAGGTGTGTTCGTCCCAAGTATTAGTCAACCTGAAAATTTGATGAGAAATAAGAAAACTGGATTGTAAATTTTGGGATAAATCCAACATATTTGTCACACTCAACGGTCAGTATCTGAATCGAAAACCATGTTTTCCTAAATGTTTATTTAGTAGGCTCAATATCTTTGAAAGCTCTGCGGAGCCGAAGGACTAAATAAATATTACAATGGAGATCTAAATCGATTTCCTATATTTTTTTTGTGCTTGCAACGCATCGAATCTCGACAGATCCGCAAACCCCTTCTGCCGGTTAAAAGGCAAAAGAATCATTAAACAATGACGATGCTCCTTAATAAGTAAAAAATCTCCTTAAAATAGATCGGGTTGCTCCTTAAATGGTTGATCAAAATACGTTAAAAATCTTAAAATGCTCAGTAAATATTTAAAGTACGCTCTCTAAAATAGAGACAACTGTACATTAAGCATTTGAAAATGCTCCTTAGTATGCACCGCTTTGCACCATTTTGAAGTGTGATTGTACCATATATCATCGGAAAAGCTGTTGTAGATAGGTTAATAAGTACCATGAAATCAGCTGAAATGTTCAGTAAATCATTGTGTGCATTTGTGCATTTTTACTGCACATTTCAGCTGATTTCATGGTACTTATTAACCTTTCTACAACAGCTTTTCCGATGATATATGGTACAATTACACTTCAAAATGGTGCAAAGCGGTGCATACTAAGGAGCATTTTCAAATGCTTAATGTACAGTTTTCTCTAGGAGCAACCCGATCTATTTTAATGAGATTTTTTTTACTTATTAAGGATAATTTCATCTGTTTTTTTAAGCAAAAGTAGGGCTGCCCTTTCTACCGAGGATGCTGATGTACGTTTTTGCATGCTTTATTGGCCTCCTGAGGGCACGTCCATTATCACCACCTCTTCATGCAGCACCTCTACCGCTTCCTCTGTTGATTTGCTGGTGCTGTCTGACAATGCACCTACAGCCACTACACCAGGGTACGAACTGCTATCCGAGTTGCAAGGAATTTTGTAGTTCTTCGAGAACCTTCGTGGTACTTCAGGGAACTTTATAAAAGTTCAGGAAACTTTCTTGAAGTGCAGATTTTTCTTTAAAGTTCAGCTAACTATGTAGAAGCTCACCGAACTTCAGTGAAATTCGTAGAGTTTCATCGAACTGCTTCGGTAACTATTCTTCTTCGTACCTGAAAAAGTTATAAGGCAACGACACTGTCAAAAGATGTTCGTCATGCAAGTGCAGTTAAGTGTTGAACCGGAAAAATAAACAAAGAATATTCTAATTGACCGCCAAATTAATGGCTTTTGCTATTAGAGGATTTCAAGAATTTAAGCTCTGCAAATATATGCTACCTTTCCTCTAAAATAGGAATGGTTTGTGCAAACGCAAATGAAATGTCGGTCAAAGCAACCAAGTTTCAACAGCCTGTATTTCGCTTACCTACACCTTCCAAATCTTCGAGCACTGCAGTTCTAGCATTAATCGTAACACATGAGATGAGGCACATGAGATCAGCGCGAGCCTCGTGCACGCCAGGATTTTTGGGTGTCGCATTTGTTTCTTGCTCGTATCTTATTCTCGCGTGTCTCTCTCTCGCTCGTCACATTGAAGCGCCCATACTCCGTTGCGCATCCATGTTTCACTCCCGTGTTGAAGTGCCCAGCGTAGAGCAACAACTCGCGTGGTCTTTCTTTCTCCGTAAAATGAAAGACAGTGCAATTCCATTTCTACTGTATGGAAAAAGCTCTTTGATGAATCAGTTATCCTGAGGTTGGAACTGTGCTCGTCCGCACCTAGCAAACCTCGGATAATAAACTCATCAGAACAACTGCCCCGATTCTTTATTATTCGAAACCTTTTATACATGAATTTGTTACTTAAACTCTACACAATAGTTTTTCTCCAGTATGTACATATAAAGCGAGACAGATAGTTTTTCTCTTGGAAAGTCGGTGTCTGTTTTTTTAACAAGAATTAATGCTCCTCGCGGTAGGAACGGCTATGTAGGGTGCTTACTCACCAATGTTTACTTTGACCTTTCTCGAAGCACCTAGTTCCAGCGCGCATCGCTGACGACGCGGTAGCAACTGCTTATAAACAACTGACCCTGGAAATGTGCAACATTGTCACTGCTGCTGTTAAGTTGTGTATTTTCTACTACCGTATGGGGGTCTATTACTGGTTAATTTCTTACTCAGATTGATAATGGATTTTGAGGCCTTTGCAACATGTTGTTTTCGTTGCGACGGGAGACGGTTGTTGAGAGTCTCGGCAGTACATTTTTGCACACACGAGGAAAATGTAACTCTGGAAAGAACAGACATCCTCAGAGCAGAGATGTTCCAGAGCAGGAAAATTACATAAATTTTAAAAAAGTTTCGAAAAATTCAGTACATTGTTAACACTTTTGAGAAGATTCATGACCGTTAGGAAAATTGTGGAAACTTAAGGAAGTCCGAAAAAGTTTAGAGAAGTTGAAAAAAAAAATGATGAGAAGTATTGCAAGCATCAGGTTAGTTTCTCAATCTACAAAAGAACTTCAAGGCAGTTTAATTAAATTCAGGAATATTTTGGGAACTTTTAAGTAGTTATGAAGACCTCAGCATAGTTCATTCCATATTCAACGGAGATTTCTCATGAAAAATCGCTTGCAGTTTACTATCTTAGGCTTAGGCTTCACATGAAGTATAAAATTCCTCAGAAGTACCATGAAAGCAGATTGCAGTTGATGTTTTTCTCATAGATTTTTTACTTAGAAATTATAATAAAATTCCAAGAGTCTTAAAACTGTGCCGGGAATTTGACTCCAGATTCCTAAGTTTCTCGAAGTATTATAATTTTTCAGTTCAGAATTTACAAAAAAAAAACTACAAGGGACAGCCCTATGGGGTTGTACGCAATGGTGACGTAGGACTACGTGGTCTTATATAATAAATGGTAATGTGTATCTTTATTCAGCCAGGTATTAATCTGAACCATATTTTAATTATTTTCCTTACCTGATTTTTATATTTTCATTTTCTGTTCTATTTACTATCGTACAGATTTGTCTTCAATCTGATGAAATATTGCATGGAGCCAATGCCCATGATTGTGCTGGGTAATTAAAATTTTTATTCAACAGATTGCGTTCAACGTATCCACATCGTATAAATAGAAATTGCAAATAATAATTAAAATCTCACTGTACTAAAGTTGAAAAGACGCTTCTGTGTCATTTGAAAAATTCATACATGTAAACCACACAAACACAAGAAATAAAGATCATTTAAGTGAAAAAAAAAGTGAAATAAACCGACCTATCTGGTCGGTCTGTGTGCCATTCACGCCAAGCGTGTCACAACTATGCCAAAGGATATTCAGCTGGCTCTTCGTATTTGTGGTGAACACTCTTAATTTTTCGTCGAAATCTATCAAAACCGGCCCTTTTCAGAGCCACTAAAAGATTCCACGAGAGAGTTGGGAAGGAAATTTCTGCTGCTTACAACTGATCGCATCACAGTGAATCCTGATCTAAAAATTGCAACCAGCAAGTGAACTAGAATTAAAAGCGATGCGATGCTATGACGATGACTGTTAGGGGATTAGAAGCAGAAGGGTGAAAGCCAATTCGCTTTTTCGATTTCCTCTTTTGTGATGACCATTGCTTCCTATTACGCACTATTTCTGCTATGCTCTTCTATCATCCACAACAATAAACGTATCAATGAATGTGTTTGCCGTCGAGTTAACGTTATCTGACCGTGCACTTCGTAGTTGCTCCTCCGTGAATGATCACAACTAATCCACTTGCACAGAGAACTACATAGATGGGTGCATGGGATAAGCTTTCCATCTTCAATGTACAAGCACATTAATTCATTCTATAGATCACTTCACAGCGCTGGCCACGTCCTCCCGGTCTTTTGGGGGAGGGAAGGATGATTAGTTCGACGTCCGGTTGTTACTAGAGACCGAGAATACCTCTACATCTCCACGGCTATCTCGGAAAGGATAGTAGTGTAAGTGAGGTAGGTTATTTTTAGATTACGATTCACTGTGGTAAGTGATGCGATCGGTTAAAGCAGAATTTGTTCTTTATTTAAATCTAGTGGGGATAGAATAAGGCAAAGTGAAAAATTGCAAGGGGGGGGGGGGAGGGGGGTAGGGGATTGAACTCCCTACCTTCTGCTCAGTAAGCAGAAACGGTAACCACTGAGCTACAGAACCTCGTCGTAATGCTATATCGACATGATTCGTCTACTTACTACTCTCTTACGACTGTGCTGGGGAAGCAGCATATGCATGTACGTAATTGGTGGATTTGTTAATTATTTCGACGCTTTTGGACAATGATTGACATTTACTACTTTTTCAATAGTTTCTTGTTGAACATAAACAGTCAAAAGCATTGATATCCATGCGTAAGCGTAGCCCTGATCGATTGGTGATAAAATTATTGAAATTGGTTCTGGGGCAGCTGAGTTATTAACGTTCAAAATCTTTCATAATTTGTTACATATTCCATTTTCAGTTTTCACAAAGTGTACCCCCATATAGAAATCAAAGACGTAGTCCTACGTCAAAATAAAATAAAAATCATTTGAAGCCTCTGAATTTTTTAAATGTTTTTGTTACTGAAGATTAATCCATTGTGGATCCATAAAGTTCAATGTGTGAAAGAAAATAACTAGGAATATTATATGTTTTCACTTTAAAATTCCCTGATACTTCCAGGGAATTTTCAGGAAAAATATAATTCCCTGCGAATTCCCAGTTTTTTTTAATGTTTTTCCCAGGTAGTAGAAGCTTGGAGGTTTAGTCATAAACTTTCTACTGAATCTTTCGATTTAAAGTTTCCAGTTTTCGTACATATTTAAGTGTTTATGAGAATCTAATTGAATAAGTCTAGAATATCAACCATTTATTTGGTATGCCATCAGAACAACTAATTTTATTCCCTTTGGTCACTTTTCAGTCATTTTTTTACAACTATAAGTCACTATTTGGTCACTTATTTCTTCAACATGGTCACTAAAATCATTATTTTTGACAGCATTGATCGCTACCAGCCCTGCGATTTGGAAAACTAATGCATATGTTTAGACAAATGTGACGTACGCTTGATCAGGTTCAGTAGACATTGTTAGCTGTTTTCGGGGATTTCATTTCATTGTAATAGCTTCTTGTAATCGATAATAAACCATCGTCGGTCGAAGCTTGCAGTGATGTAAGGGGCACGGTGGCTTTAGAGCGACCATTTTTGCTTACTCAGCAGAAGATCGTGGGTTAGAACCCAAGCCCCTCTACATTACTGAGTTGATAGGGTCACGTCATTTGCTTACCAGGCTTTAAATGATCGCATCACTTTCCTATGTTAATTCAGATCCAATTCACGTGGCCGGCGCCGCTATTGACCGATTTTACACACTAAGAATGGATTTCTAATCCCAAGCTCCATTAATATGGTTCATTGTGCAAATTTCATTGAATCAGATCAACCACGGAGTAGCAATTACTGAAATATATGATCATTAATGCTCATGCTTATGCTCAACAGTAATATGTCTCCCATAGAACCCTGTTGAATTTCATTCCAATCGGATATTTAGGTCCTGAAGATATTTTTTTTCCAAAATGAATATTTTCGTATAAACCCTTCACGAGATGATTTTCAATCCACATTAAATTTCGGGAAACAAAATTTGGCACATCAGATTTGAAACTAAAATTTGACTAACAGATAAATTAGAAAATTATTCAAAAAAACCTTCTTACGACTGGATCACATGCGGGAATTCATTACCAATTCTGAATATTTTTTATGCAAAAATGTAATACAATCTTAATCTTACATTTCTCAGTTTGATTTAGTAAGACTACTGATTGCAAATTGTATCTTTATTACTAAAAACCAAATATCAAGCAATCCAGCAACAAGAATACCGGCTGAAACTCCATCTGCAAACAACGGTACCTCTATGTACAACAGTTTTTGATAATTCGTTCCAATGGATGATAGAACTTCCAGCATCAAACAAATGTAAACAAACAAACACTTCCGTATGTTTGCGCTGTGAAGAGATAATCCCCATCAATCGACGAGTTAGTTACGTTTCGAAACGATTATCAAAAAAACTCATACAAAGCTCGATCGCAGTATTTAAAACGACTTGATGAGCAATCCTACCTGTAAAGCCTAATCCGTGACAGCGACTAGTTAACATGGCCAAATAGGCCTATCGGGTTTTCTTTCCTGTGAGGTGGGTTTCGCATCTCTCATTTCATACCGACCGTTGGTTAAACTTCTCTATTGCCTCTAATGAGGTGTGGCAGTCGGTGTGATACCTTCGTCTAATCCCATTCCACTCCTTTCCCAGCTCGACACAGTTAATTAACTTAATGTGGCCGCCCGGCTTGCTCTGTAGCGAAACAGTCAGCCAAGAGCTTCGAGATGCCACAGATGCGAACGACCAGTTGTTTGTCGGTGTCCGGAGCAGAGATGGAGTCCATTTTCTTCGAATCATTTAGCAAAGAAATCGGAACAATTGCACAGCCGTTAACTCCAGAGCTTAGTGAGTAGGTACGGATCTAAATGATGCATGTACTAATCCACTCCACTGCATAGACGTAGGTACGTACGTACCTCTAGTGCTGGAAGACATCAGACCGGAACAACCTTCGCTCGTGAGGTGCTGTGTGAGAAATGGTCATCCATTGGAGGTTGTAATCAGATCCTTACATCTTCTTAATTAAAAGCTTTCACTAGCAGTTCTTGGGACGTACGATAATTGCAAAACAACGATGTCATCCACGACGGATGCATTGGACAGAACGAGAGACGATGGAAGGAAGCCAAAAGAAAAAGGTTCGGTCATTTGTCTTGGGTCCTTCTGCGATGACGGGCTTACTAGTAGGGGAGAATAGTCCATAATGGGTGGTAAAATGCTCACTTGCAGAAAAACAACGATAACGACAAGTTCCAGGCCAAATAGGATAAAACTTTACTCGACCTTCTCCGATTTTACTGAAACTTATCAAACATTTATCGAACTTCGTAGAAAACCTGGTCATGAGCCAGATTCAATTACTTTTTCCAATTTTGCTTAAACAGTGCGTTTTGCACCACCGTACCCTAGTAGTGGTGGCAACACTCGCCGCCAATGGTGGAGGTCCGAAAACCGGAAAAAAAGAAAAGGAAAAGGTCATCCGGTCCCGGGAGCCGTAAAATGAAAGATGACCGACCGAATTGTGTAGGGAAATTAACGCACTCGGAAGAGTCCGCTTCGCAAACAAAAGACTTCCGGAGGTACCGTTTTAATGAGCGAAAAATCACCACCGGACAACGACACCGAGAGGGATGCAGAAATGGTTTTGTCGGTCGGATCATTTTTCTCCTCGCTGGATGTTACTAACGCTTTTAGCTGGGTCCCGTCGTCGTCCTTTTGGGGTCCATCCGTAGCTGTACCCGGGTTTCAATTAAAATTTTAATTAAGAAAAATGACGCGATCGTCAATGGAAGCCAAGCAACCAGCACGGTTCAACACTTTACGGGTGTCTCAGAAAAGTGTGAAACCAGGCGCAGTGTGTCGGAAGCGCAATTGATAAAGAACTCTCTCATCTCTCTTATGTGTCACTTGGGGATCCCTTCGATGGTTGGGAGCGGTGGTCCGATTCTTGAGGTATGTGTTTAGCGGAAATGACGGTGAATAATAGCTATTTAAGGATTATTGGATTAATTAATTGGATTGCTAAATGAGATTCTCGAAAAACGACAACGACTACTTTAAGTGGAGAGCTATGTTATTTAGATTGAAATATTGGCTAAGTATTTGTTGCAGAAAACCAGGAGCCTACTCAGTGAAGAAATTGCTTACTGGCTATATAGGAAAACCGTGCTGGAGGTGGTGTGATTGATTCTCGGTATGGCCACTGAATTTTCAGGATGGAAATTTCTTAAAATTTACGACGTTTTAGGGAGTAATGCTGTGTTCCATTTGGTGATTTTTACTTAAATTTTACAGATGATTTTTTTTCAAAAGCTTCGTTTTCTGAACCCATCGATTTTTTCGATCCCATAGACTTTTATCTTGATTTTTAAATCAATATTAAGAAGCAAATTATTTTAACACTTAATTTATTATTTGAGAGCTCGCTTCTTTACAAAATTTGCTAATGTAATCGTTCTTATTTAAATTAGTTACAGTTCTCCAAAATTGATGAAATTATAGATTTTAGTTCCATTTCTAATGCAGATTACGAATATTCATTTACCTCACCTCGCCTAAACAACCCAATTCTCAGCCAAAAGAGCTAACAACTCAGCTCGACCCTCTCCAATTTGAATGAATCTTTGAACATGCCTTCGGTATATAGAAGATAATGAGAGCTTTTAGACTAAAGACTAATTTTTCAAAAGGGCCTGTGTATTTTCACATATATACTTAAAAAAACCGTTGATTGTAAAAAATGTATAAAGTTGCTCAAAGAAGTAGAAGCAATAAGTTCCTGGATGGAAAACGTTTCATGTTTTTTTTTTTCTTCAATTTATAGAGTTGGTTGGAAATGCTAACATGAAGCTTTAGTGTGATGATTTATTAGCTAGAGAATGATCTTTAGAAGAATGTAGGTGGATAGTTCCGTTAGAGTACGGCAGTATGAAAATTGAATAGAAGTTGAAAATGAGCGAAGGGCCATTAAAGCGACAGTTTTTCAAGATGACGCACATTTTTGCCTAGCCCGTACGATGTACGCGGGGACTTGAAGTATGTCTCCAAGTCCACAGGCAAAAATGTGCGTCCCTCTTGTTGCTCATAAACTGACTGCGGCTGTGGAATAGTTCTAGCGACGTTTTCATCACTACCTAAAGCCCCACGTCGCGAGAGCATTTCCAGTCGATGGTGTGTTATAATGCAGTTCTTCTTTACCCAACTATTGTGTTGCTCCTCTCGTCATGACCAACGTGATCATCTCAGAGAGAAAGCAGTAGGGTGGTTGTTGCGTGCTGTACCATCATCAGCATTGTTGACGGCTACTCCCGCCTTGAGTTGTTACATTCAAAGTGTTTTTTATGTTACTTCATACGCGAAGTTAACGATTTTCAGAGTTGGTTGGAAATGCTAACATGAAGCTTTAGTGTGATGATTTATTAGCTAGAGAATGATCTTTAGAAGAATGTAGGTGGATAGTTCCGTTAGAGTACGGCAGTATGAAAATTGAATAGAAGTTGAAAATGAGCGAAGGGCCATTAAAGCGACAGTTTTTCAAGATGACGCACATTTTTGCCTAGCCCGTACGATGTACGCGGGGACTTGAAGTATGTCTCCAAGTCCACAGGCAAAAATGTGCGTCCCTCTTGTTGCTCATAAACTGACTGCGGCTGTGGAATAGTTCTAGCGACGTTTTCATCACTACCTAAAGCCCCACGTCGCGAGAGCATTTCCAGTCGATGGTGTGTTATAATGCAGTTCTTCTTTACCCAACTATTGTGTTGCTCCTCTCGTCATGACCAACGTGATCATCTCAGAGAGAAAGCAGTAGGGTGGTTGTTGCGTGCTGTACCATCATCAGCATTGTTGACGGCTACTCCCGCCTTGAGTTGTTACATTCAAAGTGTTTTTTATGTTACTTCATACGCGAAGTTAACGATTTTCAGAGTTGGTTGGAAATGCTAACATGAAGCTTTAGTGTGATGATTTATTAGCTAGAGAATGATCTTTAGAAGATTTTGCCTGTGGACTTGGAGACATACTTCAAGTCCCCGCGTACATCGTACGGGCTAGGCAAAAATGTGCGTCATCTTGAAAAACTGTCGCTTTAATGGCCCTTCGCTCATTTTCAACTTCTATTCAATTTTCATACTGCCGTACTCTAACGGAACTATCCACCTACATTCTTCTAAAGATCATTCTCTAGCTAATAAATCATCACACTAAAGCTTCATGTTAGCATTTCCAACCAACTCTGAAAATCGTTAACTTCGCGTATGAAGTAACATAAAAAACACTTTGAATGTTCAATTTATAGTTTTTTATATGAATTTGCACATTTTAATAATAGAATTAGACACTTAAGGTCATTTCAAATCAAGATGTTCACCAAGAACTTCCTAAATGTAGCTTCTTTTTGATTTTCTTTTTGTTGTTGCAGGAGCGGATACTGTTTTTGGACCTCTTCAAGTCAAACCTGTAATTTCTTGTTGTGAGTTAGCTTTAAGCTGAAAATTCAATTGTTTGTTTTACTTTATTGTTGATGGATTTTGCATTCATAGGTTAACCTACAACTTTTGTTCTCTACTATAGTGAATCCGCCGTACTTAAACAGTTCCAATTTGTGTATCTGTTGTATATTTTAATATTTAAATGTTGGATACAAAATTAGTTTTTCCTATCGAGCTCGGCTGTGCAAATCTCAGCAAAAAAAGTTTTAAGTTGCAAATCTCTTACTTCAGGTTTTCTGACATTCCATTTGTTTGCTGAGATTCAGTTAAGCATTATCCGAGACTCAGCAATCAAATGTCACTTTTGCTGAGATCTAAGTGAAACTTATTTTTGGCGAGATTCGCACAGCCGAGCTCGGTAGAAAAAACTAAGTGTGTATATTCTCAAAATACTCACCCTCGTTCCAAACAACATACAGCTCATCAGTCTCATCTGTGGTTAACACCCTAATAGCTCAACATTACTCAACCATCACGACATAATGGTCCTTTTCAGGACCAGTTTTTTTTCTCAAACCTTGAATCTTGATCATTTTTTCTGTGTCCAGGAACTTGTAATTTTCAATGGAAACATTTAATTCTCTTACATCCTCCATAATACTCTTGAAAATCTTTTACAGAACACTCTCACTCAGAAATACTCTTAATAGTATTATTAATTCCTGCAGTGTATTACCATAGAGGTAACTCTTAGACCAAGACTAGAAGGTCCCGAAGAAACGTTCTCAACTTTTTGACTCAGCTCTGGTGCTCTCTTCGGTCCCAAGCTAATCGATGTACCCCTCGAAACATAGGAAAATCCACGAACCCATCATTTTATCTGTCAAACTTTCATAGCGAATCAAAACAAACATAATGTAGTACTAGAATTTCGACTAGAATGGGGTAAGTTATAAGATCGGCTTAGGACCAATAGGCTAGTCAGGTAGTGAGCCAATTTAAAATCGTTAGTTTCCACCGGTTGGTATTACCTAGCCGCTCAAATACCAACGGTGTGTTTGAAACAGTTCTACCGATTTTTTTACCGCACTTTCGTTTTAAAAACTGTATATATTTCTCTAACAACGCTTATGAGATTGAGCAAATGTTTTTGAATAATTCATCTCAACATATCAAAACGATAAGATAAGAAACTCCGAAGTTATTTCACTCCTATTGATATGAGTGAGGGAGGCGGGGTAAAAACAAACCCTTGAATGTTGTTCAGAATCAGGGCGTCACAATATCAGCTTTAATCGACCAAATCGATGCGACGAAGAGACTGCTGGCTTTCTTTTTCTGTTAAAGTCGAACCGCTTCGCAGCATTCTAGAACCTCAGTCGGCGTGCACAAACAAATGTTCAATCGCTTGTCTCTCTTTCTCCCGTCGCTTCATTGGTCTTCCTTTCAAGCTTCGTCAAAACGGATGAGCGAAAGAGCGCTCGACTTTGATAGTTTTCTCTTTCATGAAACACATCAACAGAGGTTTCATGACGTATATGACGGAAAATGAAATAACACATTTAAAGCATTTCTCACGTCAAAACACTTGAAGATTACACGTCATATTTTTAATTTATCTTCCATCCATATATTTATCTAAAAAAAAAATGATCGAAAACGGGACATAACGCATTTTAAACAAATTGAAAGAGCGGTGATAGAGTGTTCGTGAAAGGGGATTGAAAGCCATAATGAGCTTCGTTTAACTAGAAAATCGACGTTACTTACATTGAAAGCGATGAGCAAAGCAACGACGAGAAGTTCCACAGCCAGCCTTTCCTTCTAAGCGTCCTGCTTTTTTATTTTCGTTTCTTGCTGATAGTCTAGTTAGGCGTTATAGAAATGAACTGTCGAACACGTATGTATGAGAGAAACAAAACACGAGTTCATTTTAGAGCTTCGAAATTGTAGAGCCCTGGTTCAGATATCTGATGATCTGACAAAGCGATTCTCTGCCGTGACCGAAATAACGAAGGTTAGGCACAACAAACTTCGTGTGACCGTCGCTAACCTGAAACAGGCCAATGAAATTGCTGTTTCCCAGTTTTTCACACTGGAATATAGGGTGTACATTCCAGCCTCTGATGTGGAGATCGAAGGCGTGGTCACTGAGGCGAGCCTGAACCCCGAGATACTGGAGAAGCAAGCGGTTGGCCGATTCAAGAACCCCTTGCTTCCTCCGGTAAAGATACTGGCCGTTCATAGAATGAAGTCAGTATCGCTCAGCGAGGGTAAAAAGAGTTTTACCCCCACAGACTCGTTTCGGGTGACCTTTTCTGGATCTGCTCTTCCTCAATACATCGAGCTGGGAAAACTTCGTCTTCCTGTGAGGTTGTTTGTACCTCGGGTCATGAACTGCCAGAATTGCAAGCGGTTTGGACATACGGCCTCCCACTGCGGCAACAAGGCACGCTGCTCCACATGCGGGGAGAAGCATGAGGATGGCGCCTGCGCAGCTACTGCACCAAAATGCGTGTACTGCAACGGAACTCCTCCTCATGCTCTCTCGTCGTGCCCGGCGTACAAACAGCTCGGGGACAAAATGAAACGCTCCCTTAAGGAACGTTCCAGGCGGTCTTTTGCAGGCATGCTTAAGATAGCCACGCCATCGACCAATGACAAAAATCCCTTTTCTCTTTTGTCAGATGACGAGACTGACTCTGACTTGGCTGAGGAGGGAACTTCTTTCCGTTTTTCTGCACGGAAACGAAAACGCATCCGTTCGCGGAAAGTTGACAATCAAGAACCCCAAATCAGCCTGCCCAAATCAAGGAGTGGTGGAAAAAAGGAGACTTCTACTCCTCCTGGATTCCGCAGAACTGATTATACCCAGAATTTTCCACCTCTTCCGGGGACATCCAAAACCCCTGATGCCCCAATTTTAAGAACAGAAACCCCTTCTTCATCTGGTTTGTTCTCATTTGATGGCATTGTGGACGGTATTCTCAAATACCTCAACATTTCTGATCCTCTCAAAAGCATTGTTCTGGCAATGCTTCCTACTGTGAAGACCCTCTTGAAGCAATTGACATTGAAGTGGCCCCTCTTTGCAGCAATCATTTCCTTCGATGGATAATTTTCCAAACGAGGTCCGGGATTTGATCACTGTTCTACAGTGGAATTGTCGAAGTCTCATTCCTAAATTAGACTCTTTTAAGTTTTTAGTTTCCAATAATGATTGTGATGCATTTGCTCTTTGTAAAACTTGGCTCTCTTCAGATATTGATCTTCCTTCGATTGGATCGTGAGGATTCACGTGGAGGAGGGGTACTTTTGGGGATCAAAAATTGCCATTCCTTCTATAGAGTGAATCTTCCCGAATTCCCCGGTATTGAAGTTGTCGCATGTCAGGCTACCATTAAAGGTAAGAGCCTTTGTATTGCTTCTGTATATATTGCTCCTAGAGTCTCTGTTAATCGCAAACAACTTTTCGACATATGTGCGGTACTTCCCGCTCCATGGTTGATCATGGGAGATTTTAACTCCCACGGTACAGGCTGGGGGGAGCTGTACGATGATAACCGTTCTACTTTGATTTATGATCTCTGCGACAACTTCAACATGACAATCCTTAACAATGGAGAAGTAACACGTTTGGCTGGTCCATCCTCTAATGGTAGCAGATTAGACCTCACCTTTTGCTCCAATTCACTATCGTTGGATTGCACTTGGCATGTAATCCAGGATCCGCACGGTAGTGATCATCTGCCGATCAAAATTTCGATTGCCAGTGGGTTCAACTCGTCAGAATCCGTTAACGTCGCGTATGATCTAACCCGTAACATCGATTGGACTAAGTTCCAATCCGCGATAGGCGATACAGTATCGTCAGTGGAAGAGCTTCCGCCGTTGGAGGAATATAATTTCCTCTCTAATCTCATCGTCGACAGCGCACTTCAAGCTCAAACACGACCGGTGCCGCGATCGTCTATTCGTAAGAAAACACCATCGCTCTGGTGGGATCAACAATGCACGGAGGTTTACCGTAAAAAGTCAAAAAAACATATGAGCTTTTCTCATGGAAACTCTACAGCTTTTCGATTTAGCTACATGGGTCTCCCCCAAGGCTCATGTTTAAGTCCCTTTTGTACAATTTCTACGTTAGAGAAATTGACAATTGTCTAAGTGACAATTGCACGTTGAGACAACTTGCAGATGACGGCGTAGTGTCTATCACAGGGCCAAAAGAGGTTGACCTGCAAGGACCCTTACAGGATACCTTGGACAATTTGTCTACTTGGGCTATTCAGCTAGGTATCGAATTCTCTACGGAGAGAACTGAGTTGGTCGTTTTTTCTAGGAAGCATAGCCCAGCACAACCGAAGCTTAAACTTTTGGGTAAACTGATCACTCATTCCATGTCTTTTAAATATCTCGGGGTCTGGTTCGATTCCAAATGCACCTGGAGATCCCACATTGAGTATCTGAGACGAAAATGCCAACAAAGGATCAATTTCCTTCGATCAATTACCGGAACGTGGTAGGGAGCCCATCCATAAGATCTTCTGACGTTGTACTGGACAACGATTTTATCGGTTCTAGAATATGGTAGTTTTTGTTTCCAGTCGGCAGCTAAAACGCACATCATCAAGCTGGAACGGATCCAGTATCGTTGTCTTCGTATCGCGTTAGGATGCATGCACTCGACTCATACTATGAGTCTCGAAGTGCTGGCGGGCATGTTGCCACTATCCGTCCGTTTTTCAGAGTTATCTCTGAGGCTCCTCACCCGTTGCGAAGTAATGAACCCACTGGTGATCGAAAACTTTGAGAAACTTCTGGAGCTAAATCCTCAAACATGTTTTATGACTTTGTGCTACCTATATTTAACACAGGATGTCAGCCCTTCAAGAAATATTCCCAATCGTGTAGTCTTCTCCGATTTCGGCAATTCAGTGAATTTTGATTTATCTATGACGCAGGAAATCCGCGGAATTCCAGAGCATCATCGTCCTATGATTGCTCCGTCATTATACTCTGCAAAGTATGGCCATGTTGATTCTGCAAGAACGTTTTTCACAGATGGATCACTAATAGAGGAGTCCGCTGGTTTTGGTGTATTTAATGAATTTCATAGCGCCTCTCGAAAACTTGAAGCTCCTTGTTCTGTGTATGTGGCTGAACTGGCAGCAATTCACTACACTTTGGAAACTATTGCTTCACTTCTTCCAGACCACTACTTTATTTTTACGGATAGTCTCAGTTCTGTCGAGGCTATCCGTTCCATTAGGCCGGTAAGGCACTTCTCGTATTTTCTCTTGAAAATACGAGAACTGCTTAGTGCTTTATCCGTGCGCTCTTTCATCATCACCTTCGCGTGGGTCCCTTCGCATTGCTCAATTTTGGGCAATGAGAAGGCGGATTATGATCGACAGATCGCCTATAGTGAATTTTTCTCTATTTATCGTCAGCAGTCGCTCGTTAGCTGGCATTTTTTTTTTTTTTGCATTTAAATGATCTTTATTTCTTGTGATTGTGTGGTTTACATGTATGAATTTTCAAGTGACACAGATGCGTCTTTTCAACTTTAGTACATTTGAGATTTTAATTATTATTTACAGTTCCTAGTCCTATCAGGCCTTTTTTAAAGTATGACCACCTTGGTGGGATTGGTTTGATTTGAATTGGAAAAAGGAGACTACTTATAACTACTATTTACAACTACAACTAACCTACAACTACTATGTACACCTAACCTACTATATACAAATTGCTTATCAAAGCATGTGCTGATAAATTACATTTTTGTGCAAATTTAGTCTTAATTTCGTTAATTTTGGAATCTATTTTGGCAATGCCTGCCTCTTCATGTAAATTTGTTATTCTAGTGTCGAAAGGACGATCAAGAACCATCCTCAGCACTCTATTCTGAGCTACCTGAATTTTGTTCCTGTGAGTCTGTGCACATGATTCCCACACCGGAGCTGCGTAGAGGATCGCAGGTGCTATGATTTGTTTGTAGACGGCCAGTTTGTTCACCCTTGAGAGGCGGGATCTGCGGCAAATCAGCGGATACAGACACCTAACCAAGGCGGAACACTTGACTACGGTTTTCTCCACATGCGAGCGGAATAGAAGCTTTTCGTCAAACAACATCCCGAGATAGGTTACTTCGGCGGACCACTCAACCCTTGTGCCATCCATGATTACAGTACAAGAGGGAGC
This sequence comes from Ochlerotatus camptorhynchus, assembly GCF_037179485.1. NCBI lineage: Eukaryota > Metazoa > Arthropoda > Insecta > Diptera > Culicidae > Ochlerotatus > Ochlerotatus camptorhynchus. The sequence goes on along the minus strand of NW_027040498.1, from coordinate 2,800,390 downwards.
CGGTTTTAGTTTGGGTGATTGTCGATGGAGGAACATGATTGTTTGTGTTTTGGAAGCATTGATTTTGATTTTCCACGTGGTGGCATAATCAGCAAAGGCGTTAAGGCATCGTTGAAGTTTGTTCGTTATTTCGCGAGGCATCCTTCCTTTGACGGCTATTGCGGTATCATCTGCGAACAGGAAAAACACGCAACCGTCACCGAGGGGAGGAATGTCGGAAGTGTAAATGCTATAAAGCAAGGGACCCAGCAGACTGCCTTGCGGGACTCCTGCTGGGATGGAAAACGTGTCTGAAAGACAACCATTCAACGATACCTTAAACGACCTTTGCTGGAGGTAGCTACGGGTGATTTTAACCAGATGTAATGGAAAGTTGAAGTTACAGAGCTTGTATACAAGCCCATTGTGCCAGACATTATCAAACGCTTTCTCAACGTCTAACAATGCCATGGCTGTGGACTTGGATACAGCTTTGTTACTTCGGATGTTATTCATCACCCGCACTAGCTGGTGATTGGTGGAGTGCCCCTTTCTGAACCCAAACTGTTCCGGAAGGAGAATGTTATTTTCCTCGACAAACTTGAGCAAACGATTGAGAATGAGTTTCTCGAACAATTTGCTCAGCGCTCAAAGAAGGTTGATTGGTCTGTAGCTTGAAGGCAATGTTGGATCCTTTCCGGGCTTGCGGATTGGTATGATTTAGCTACCTTTGTTTGGAAAGTAGTGCAGTTCCAAGCATCTGTGGTCAGAAGAGACTGCACTTTCATGCTGAGTCTCTTCAAGATCAAGTTGAATATACCGTCAAACCCGGGAGCCTTCATGTTCTTGGTGCATTTCAGCGCTGAGCAAATCTGTTGTACTGTAATCATATCCGCCGGAGGCACGACTCAAGGGGAGGCATCTAGGTTTTGAACGCATTGCGCAACCTGATCTTCGAGCGGATTTGGATTTTCGAGCCAAGCAAATGCGATGAAGCGACATGCTCGCCGATCGCATTTGCTTTCTCTTGTGGGGTAATTAAAAGCCGATCGTCATCATTTTCGACTTTGAGAGGTGGAACGGGTTTGGGATGAGTTTTCAGGACCTTGGCTACCTTCCAGAATGGTCTGGAGCGGTCGTCCAGATTCTGGACAACACGCCCGAAACTTTCATTTCGGAGTGAGTCCATCCTGGATGCAATCTGCCTGTTCAGATCGGCTATTTCACGTTTTTTGCCCAGATCTCCAGTCCTCTGAAACTGGCGTCTACGAAGATTTCTCAGGCGAATCAAAAGTTGGGTGTGGGAATCAATGGCAATAAACTTACCCCTCACAGGAACTCGTCGGACGCACGCCTCGTCAGCCACGGTTATGGCTTGGTGGAGTCCCTCCAACGCTCGGTCGATGTCCTCCACGGTATCAAGCGGCGGGCTGTCGATGATGTGCCTGTCTACCACGCATCCAAACTGGGCCCAGTTTAAGCGATGGTAGTCCTTGCGCAGGCTTAAAGCAGGGGCCACGTTGCAGCCCAGTTCAGCCACCACCGGTTGGTGGTCGGAGCTGAGTTCGTTCAAAGCTACCGGCTTGGACAAGCCGATATTTGTCAGGAACAGGTCTAGCGTCGATGGGTTGCCCGCCGGTGAGTTAAATGTTGGTTCATCCGAAAACCAAACGGAGTACAGCCCATGCTGTGAGTGGTCGAACAGCAGACGACCGTTCTGGTTCTGCTGGTAGTTCCGCCAGGCCTCATGGCGAGCATTCAGATCTCCTCCAACTACGAAGCGGGAACCGGTACGGGTCATGGTGGACAGGTCCTTCTTGAATTTAGCCGCTAGTCCACTGCTGGCGGCACACTGTCGAGGGCAGTAGATGGCGATGAACTGGACGTATCCAGTCGATGACTCCACCTCCACACCAAGGGCCTCGATGATAGAGGTGCGCATATGGGACAGAGTGTGGTATTTTATTCCTTTCTTGACGACGACCGCAACACCACCCCCCCCCCCTGGAGCTGGTGCGATCAAGCCGGATAATGTTGTGGTCAGGCAACCAGAAGCTGTCGCCGAAATTTAGATGGGTCTCGGTTAGAAGGCCCACGTCGATGCTGTGCTTGCGGAGGAAGTCGGCAAGCTCAATCTTTTTTGCTCTTACAGAGCAAGCATTCCAGGTGACGATAGTTAGCGGTTTAGACGCCATACTGGATGATGAATTTACCAAGCACTTGGATCTGTTCGGGCTTATTGCGGCACTTACGAAGAGCACCGGACATGTTGACGAAAATTTCCATCAGTTCATCCGCTGAGAACAGATCGGGGTTGTTGTTTTGTGCTGTTTGTTGTCTCCAGAATCCAGGGGGGGATGGAAAGCTTTGGCCAGCAGAATCACAGGAAGTTGCTTGAGCGGGATGCACCCGCGAATTCGCTTGCCTTTGCTGAGGAGCACGAAGAGGTGGGAAATCCTCCGTCCGAAATACCGGGACTTTGTCCTTCTTGCGTCCTGGTTGGTTGTTAGTTGCCACCTGTTTTCGGATGCGTTTGAAGTCCTCGCGTTTGGAGCACTGTCTGTCAGAACCTTGGTGAGCACCACCACAGTTGGCGCATTTTAACGCCACGGCTCTATCCGCAGGGCAGTCGGAAGTGGTGTGGTCTTGGGCGCAATTGCCACAGCGTGGCTTAATGTTGCAGTTGCGGGTGCCGTGTTCAAAGTTCAGACACCGTTGGCACTGAGTCACATCACGATGGCCGCCACGGTATGGCTCCCAGCGGACGATGATGGAATTGATGGAGCGGATGGCCTTCAGCGCGTTGAGCGTCATCGTTCCCTTCTGGAAGTGTACCAGGAAAAGGCTATCCGGATACGCCTTCATATTTTCGTCCTTCCTTGTCATCCGATAGACGGCACTTGGGGCCAGCTTGTACCGGTCTCTGATTTCAGCTTCGATAAACTTCGGGTTGAAGTTTGGTAGGCTCCTAATGACGACCGCGTGAAGAATTCCACCTTGGAAGTCCTCAGGTGGGCAACGACCAAGTCATACTCCGCTTTGGTACGGAGCACCACCTTGGTGCCGACTCTGCCCAACTTGTATTCGGCTTTAACGCCTAGCGTCGCTTAATCTGCGAGGAGCTCATTAAGATGGGCATTTTTCACTACCAATGGAGGTAGCTTCACTTTTGCCGCACTCGGGCCGGCAGAATTTTCGTTGCCGATGGCGTCGCCGAAATCACCGATGTCGCTGGCGTTCGTCGCAGTGACATCGGACTGGCCTCGATTCTTCTTTCTTTTCTTGCTGCGTTTTTCCAACACAGCTGGCTGGATATTCCCATCCATGGGGAGAACAGCAAACCTGTTCGAGGTAGGCACACCGGAGCTTCCTTCACCGGAGTTCTGGACCTTCGCCGGGCTTCGCGACCGATGTTTCCCCATTTCGGGGCACACACACACGCACGACAAACCACGAAAGAGAGAGGCGAACACTATCGCCACGAACTTTTCAAACAACTCGAGAGAGCGAGCTAACACCGAACTGAACTGCTTGACGATCAAGCAGAGAATGAGTAAAGATGATGCTTATTTTGACCATGAATACCTCTTTTATACCTACTCGAAGGCTAAATTCTTCTTGCAAGTTGTTGCATTTTTGTTCTTTCATCGTTTATGATTGGTTTAACATAACAAAAGTATGTTATTAAATAGAGGAGAAAGCGGTTGACATTTTTATTCAACGTGTTCGATTCTTCGTATCTGCACCGTAACTAAGCACAATGGCTCGTACCTAGCAGACCGCTCGTAAGTCCACCGGAGGAAAGGCTCCTCCTGAAATCGCCCAGGACTTTCAAGACCAATCTGCGTTTCCAGAGCTCGGCCGTTGCAGGAATCCAGCAAGGGGTCGGTCTGTTCGAAGATACCAACCTGTGCGCCATCCACGTCAAGCGTGTCATAATTATGCCAAAGGACATTCAGCTGGCAAGAGACTTGGGAAGGAAATTTCAGCTGCTTTCACTGATCCTGATCTTAAAATTGCAACTAGCAAGTGCTCTAGAACCAAAAGCGGTGCGATGCTAGTTTTCATTGCTGTGACGTCGACTGTAAGGGGCTTAGAAGCAGAAGGGTGAAAGCCAATTCTCTATCGATTTCCTCTTTTGTGATCACCATACCATGGCTTCACTAACCTATTTCGCACTATTTCTGCTGCTATTCTCTTCTATCATCCACAACAACAATGGTATCAATGAATGTTTGCCGTCGAGTTAACGTTATACGACCTTCTTAGTTGCTCCTCCGTGAATGATCAGAACTTATCAACTTGCACAATGTGGTTGTTGCTAGAGAACGAGAATTCCTCAACATCCCCACGGATGTCTTGGGAAGGATTGTGTTAGTGATGTAGGTTATTGATGCGATCGGTTAAAGCAGAATGTGATTTTATTATAATCTAGTGGGGATATAACGGCGCCGGTGGTGTAGTGGTAAGCGTGATTACCTCTCACCCCAGCAGGCCTGGGTTCAATCCCAGTCGGCGCCGCCGGGATGTTCTTGAGGCATAACATCTCTGATCACGCCTTCCTTCGGATGGGAAGTAAAGCCGTTGGTCCCCGGTTCATGAGTTGATGGGTCGATAGGTAGGGTCCAGGTGTGGGAGCTGCCTTCCTGGCACGTCGGTAGCATTGGTGCTCAGCAAGGAAAACAAGATCGACGGAAAAAACAAACCAAAGGAAATAAAAAAATAGTGGGGATAGGATAAGGCAAAGTGAAAAATTTTAAGGATGGGGACGGGCCTGGGATTGAACCCCTACCTTCTGCTCAGTAAGCAGAAACGGTAACCACTGAGCTACCGAGCCTCGTCGTAATGCTACATCGACATGTTTCGTCTAGGAATGATTCTCTCATGACTGTGTTGGGAAAGCAGCATAAGCATGTACGTAATTGGTCGATTTATTAGTTAATTCGACGCTTTTGGACATTGATGGACATTTAACTCTTTTTCAATAGTTACAAATCAACAGTCAAAATCGATGCATAGAAATATGGCTGATCGATTGGTGATAAAATTATTGAAATTGGACCAGGGGCAGCTGAGTTATTAACGTTCAAAATTTTTTTATAATTTTGTTACATGTTCCATTTACGGTTTTCACAAAGTGTACCCCTATATAAAAATCACAGACGTAGTCCTGACTATTGAGCTGAACACTTAACCCAGGTTTTTCAAGACACAAATTCGGTTATACTGACATTGGACTATAACTCTAAGCCACATACATTTTCTAAACTATCCCAAATTCAATCACAAGTGAGACCGAAATTCAGTCTTTTGAATCCAACGTTAGCCCTCGAACTAATGATACCAGTTTTTACCAAAGTCCGTTTTTGATTGGCAATTCTATGTCGATCTTAAAAAAATAAACTCACACTGAAAATAAAAAAAAACTTTCCCATTTTCTCTTCTCTTTCAGACTCCAGCCACCAGATCACGTTGCAACTAGCCGAGTGCAGAACGCGGGCCAAGATTTATGAAACCAATTTAGCAAGCAATCTAGATGAGAGCAAAAGTGCTAGAAAACCCATATAGAAAAGCAAACTAGCAAATTCCAACTTCAACTATTCGTTTCAACAGTTCGTTTTTTTCCCTCTCTGCTCCAAACCATCCAGATCTTACATTCGTTCGTTTCAAACCAAACTCGGCGCTGACGGAGCCGAGATTGTAGAATATCGTGGCAAGCACCGACTACAACAACAACGTTTTGCCGCAAAGTGCTATGCTTGGCAAAGCAAGCAAGCGAAAAAAAATAATTGCTGTGCTGAAAGTGAGAACAACGTGAAAATTGCATAAAAAAGCAAACGGCAGAAAAATTCCCATAAAATTCACAACCCTCCGACAAGAGAAGCAGTCAAGTCCGCGGTGTTAAAACTAGTGAGAGTGGGAAATTAATGGGATAAAAATTGTATCATCGAGCACTCGAAAACCCGGTGCACGATTGTTGCAGTGAAGTGAAGCACGGGTCGGCATAAAGGGAAATAAATAAATAAATATATTAACGAAAAATTGGTGGGATCAAGTCGATGGTTGCGTAATGGGTTGTACCGGCAGCGAAAGAAGCGTTTCATCTATTAGATAATTCACCGCAGCGGCCGGGAAGCCATCGTCACAAAAGCTGAAAGTGAAACGGGTCTGGGAAAATTTGGAAGCCAAGCCCTCAGCGAGTGAAATAGAGCAATCAAATCGACCGGTTGACGGAAGCGAGTGTTTGAAGAAGAAGTGGAAAGAGGAAGCCATTGTTGTGCGTTGCGTGGGCGGAGTGAGTGGTGTGGTAGAATGATTATCTATATAATATGCATTTTGCACATTGTCCAAGTGATGCCGCTGTTTTCGGTGTGAAAAATTGGAGCAGTAATTACTGTAATAGTGGCTGCGGTCTCGACGAGTGACTCAACTGACGACGACAGTCCACGGCGCACCTCCCCCTGCGGCCACCATTGAATTAGGTAAGCGTTGGGAAGTTCTTTTTTTTGCAGCATTCCTTTTTTCTTCGTGGTGTGAGATAATGGGAGCTACTATCTGGCGTTTAGTATTGTTGAATCTCGAACGAGATAAGCGATGCAATTAGTGATGCTTGTACAAAATATTTCAGGCTGTAGGAGAAAGGTAGATACATTAGGGTTGTCATGACCGGTTCTGCTCTTTGACGAGTGGCAGTACTTCGATACTGACGAGCTCAGTAGTAGTAATTTAGAAAAAAATCTAGTCAATTTAAGGATCTAGGTTAAATTTAGTTGACTTTCTAGAGCAGTGGTTTTCAACCTTTTCTGTTCTATACACCCCTTTCCAAAAATTGCTCACCACCGTTTCCCCATCCATAGTTAAAACTTAGATAGCATACGCCTTAATCTTTACAGTGAGGGTTCGATTTTGGAAACACGTTTCCATTATCTTCATGCCAAATATTACACTTAACTTTATATTCTACTTAGTTATTCCGCAACATTATGCATATTTGCACATGTTCAGATAATCATGTTTATGATTATTAAAATTTGTGGAACGCAGAGGAACGACACTCATTCTGATGCATTTTATATAAAAAAGACTTGGCTGCGCTGCGATGCCATGCGAGTGGGATGCACAGTGGTGCTAAAGACCAAATCCATGAACTTTTTTCATTAGCACCTTTTACAGTGGTTTTTTCAATAAGGTGTCTTCAGAAGAGTTTTTTTATAAATGACAAAACCCATTGAATGAAGTTAAGTTTTAGTTCGAAACTTCACCACAGGTGGTGCTGCAAAATCTAACTTTTTAGTATGACCAGATAGAGATATAAAGTCTTGAGCTAAGTTGTAGGTTGCTTCATAACTAAAAACTTTGTACAAAACGCCATGTCTCTATCTGCTTGCGATTTTGTGTTATGAAGCGTTTTTTATAGAAGGGCCTCAAAAATCCGTTTTTTGTAAATATTTCCGAAATTATTTGTTTTAGATGACTATAATGTTCTACAACTTTTTAAAAATCAATAAAATACACAAGACACAAGACAAGACAAGACAAAAAGGTTCTATTTGCAAAACAGAAAATATTATAGGCAATATCAGCTCAAAAATAGCCAAATTTCAAGCATCCACAAACTTCAAAGAGGCAATATGATGAAACTATAGTGAAAATACTATCATTTCATCTAGTAGTCATTTGTATCCCGTTGTATCCATGTGAGCTGTTTGTTTGTTTTTGACATGCCAAAGCAACCCATGATTGCCATTTTTAACTGTCATTCGAGCGTTATGGTACAAAACGTTCGTTGCATTTGCGTTCATCAGAGTAAAGCCGGTTACTGTTCAAAAAATTCTGATTCTCGGATCTAAAGTTGTGGAAAGCTTTCTAGTTCCAATAGGCCAATTGTCGGAACAGGCGCAAGAAAGTCGTAATAAAGACTTATACCCCGTACAGACTATGGCTTATATCATGTAATATAGGGCATGTGGCTTGCAATGAGGATTTCCTGTGAAAACTAGATGATATAAGCCGTCTGTACAGGGTATTAATATTTGCTTCTATTATTCTACGGCTGGTGTGTCTCAAAAGAGCCTCAAGTTTTACTTCAGCTGAAGTTTCTGAGATCAGCAAGGATTCTTTTACGGGGTAACAACTTCTCTTTGCATCCAACACTTTGTGGTATGAAGGATAAAGGATTGCGTTGCATTGAACGGCATCTTTATGCAATCTTTCATATTGATTTTCGACCGATTCAGATCCATGACAAGAGCTTCATTATTTGTAAACGGAAAAAGAGATTAAGAAACTTAACGTTACAATGACGACACTTGCGTTGCTCTTGATGGACTTCTTTGTGTAATATCTGGCACAATAGTCGCGGAATCGTGTTTACCCTCCTCTCTTAGTTTCATTTGAGTAGCATATGCCAATTCAGCCGTTGGATATTTGCTCCTTAAATCCGATGTCTTCCGTATTTTTACAACTTCGCTGCTGTCTTCGAATGCCAGTAACTTTCTGCCACGTTTAGCAGGTGAGGATGACGAAGGAGGCATTCGTCAATATTTATATTAATACTTTTCAAAGGAAGTTTAAACGGGCTTTTAAAGTAATCGTTGCTATATACTTTTTCTTAGGTTCGGTTATGTTTTTGCCATAGCTTTTTAAAATATTTACACATCAATAGTACAATTTGTTTTGCTTCTATGACAGCTGCTACCATGAGCTCAGGTTCAATTCAAAGTAAATCTGGACGCACGGTTTAATACACCACCTGGTGGTTGGAACAAAAAACATTTCACAGGCATTTGTTGATGTTTCATTGACGAAGAAATTGGTGAAAAGTTTTCCTCGATTGATCGACGCATCCCGAAATTACGGATCATGGAACTTGAGAAAAGAAAATTAATTGTGCACAAACATCTAGAGGACCCTTCGTGGTCTGCCTCAAAAATAGCAAAAGTGTTAAAATTCCCAAAGTCAACGGCGAGTCTTGTAATCAAACGTTACAAGGATACTCTGAGTGTGGATAGAGCACAGCACATCTATCATAAAAGTGGCACTAGGGACAAAGAGCTGAGGAGAAAGGTGTTGAGGTACATGATTTGGCAAAGAAATACGATTCCAACTTTTCCACCGTGCGTAACATCCTTTCAAGAGAAGGATATAAGTCTTTTTGTGCCAGTAAACATCCGAATCGCTCCCTGAAACAAAATTTAGTGGCCAAAAAGCGAGCACGATTATTATACGAACGAGTTTTGACGAAATTTGATGGCTGTATTTTAATGGATTACGAAAAATATGTCAAAATGGATTATAAACAAATCCCCGGAATTACCTGGCAACTGGTCGTGGGGATGTCCCTTTCAGGTATAAATTTGTTTTTGCTGATAAATTTGCTCGGAAACTAATGATTTGGCAAGGAATCTGCAGTTGTGTCCTTAAAACCAAGGTTTTCATCACATCTCACACAATGACGTCGAAGGTTTACATTAAAGAGTGTCTGAAAAAGCGGGTTTTACCCTTCATTCGGCAACATAAGACCTACGTTATGTTTTGGCCGGATCTAGCCAGCTGCCACTACTCTAAGGAGGTACTAGAATGGTATGCTGCAAACAATGTTAATTTCGTCGCCAAAGAGATTAATCCTCCGAATTGCCCTGAGATCGATCGACAAATATTGAGCAATTGTCAAGCGAAAATTTCGAGGATGCGGTAAAGAAGTGACAAATGCGCAACAAATGCAGCGAAAGCTGAATAAATACCCGTTTTGATCAATTAAACTCGTCTGAGGTTGGGTTTCTTGCCGGTAAAATCATACCTTGACGAGTGGTCCTCTCCGGAGGTTTAGAGACAAGAAGCGTATTCAGTGGTCGAGATCTCGCAGGCTGAGAGTCCTGCGTTACAATCTATCCTGCATGACAGTTGCAAACCTCTTTATAAAAAAAATGTAGCAGAAAAAGTGTGAAATCGGTTGGTAAAGCCGTGATTATCAAAAGAGAAGGTCGATGAAGAGAATCGATCAAAATCACTTTTACCCCTTGGCCTCTAACCCCCTCAACTTAGTGTTCCTTGAGCACTTCCGATGCTGTTAATGGAGAGCTTTCTTAGCCTGCACCATTTTTCAAGCGCAATCATACCCTAGTCCCAAGGAAGTCGGGAAGTTTTCCAACCCGAAAAATTCTTTGACTGGACCGGAATGAGAATACAGCCACCTCCAAAATGGTCATAATTTTAGCTGTGCTTCTTTATCCACAAATCTAAGATACCATCAGATTTTTGGAACATATATGTTTTCTTCAGACCTAACCAACAGATTTCAAATTGTTAACCAAGCTCCCAAACTTGGTGAGAGCGGAAGCGAGAGAAGATTCGATCAGCGTTGCCAGATATACCGATTTATCGGTATTTATACCGATTTCCGAACTAGATACCGATATACAGATAAGATTCCTCAGTATACCGATGTTTGAAATTGTGTACCGATTTATACCGATTTTTTAAATGATAAACATTATTATTGCCTACACGCGCTCGAATTTTGGAGAAAATTACTGTGAGAGACTTTTATCTTTTTGAATAACTCAAATTTTTGAGCCCTCAAAATCCTTTAAAAAAATCATATTTGAAAATGTCATATGCTTGATACTCTTTTGACTAATGTTTCCATTTGTTCGCCGTTTTTGGCTACCCATGAATCGAGAAACTGTCGATGGCTCTTTCAGGTTATTTTTAAACATTATTTAACTTTCTAAAGTGTTTGTTGATTTTTTACTTCCTGAATTTTCTACCAACTTTCGTCTAGAATTGTACTCCACCTTACACCATTACTTATTTTTCGATTCCTCCCGAACACTTATTTCAACTTCCCTTGGAAGCTTCTTCAGCCATCGCTCGAATGGTTCTTCCGTTTTCTCCCACCTGTTTTTTCAACTTCCCCTGAACTTCAGGATGTTTATTGCGGATGCACACTAGGTGCAGGAACTTTTAAAAAGTTTTGGAACTTCAAAAAAGTCTAGACTTTTGAGTAAGTTCCGATAAATTAAAGATAGTTTCATGAACTTCTGTTCAAATTCCAAAACCCGAACATTTCAGGAAAGTCCAGTGAACTGCAGACTCCAAACTTCACAAGTTCAAAGAACTTTAGGGAAATTGAATGGTTTTCAGGAAAGTTTCATTTGTTTCAGGGAATTGAAAGAACTTTAGGGAAGCTCCGTGAACATCAGAACAGATCAATTAATTTCAAGGAAATGCTGATATTTTAAAGTTTCAGAAGTTTCTCTGCAATCTACCCTAGGAAGTGTCTGCCAGCGTCTTCAGGAAGTTTATTCCGTCTTCTTCTGATAGTGTGTCCATAAGCCATAGGTTTTCGACTTTTATTGGAAGGTTTTTCAGAGCTTCTTCTGGCTTCCCCTAGAACTGGCTACTTCTGGAATTTACTTCCATTTTCCGACTTCCTTTGAATGTGATATCCAATTTTTTTTCCGATGGTTTCTTTGAATATTCACAAGAAGTTTCCCAATTCTTGTCTTTGTAGTTTTCGGATGTTACTCCGACTTTTTTTTAGCACTTTCCTCAAATTTCGTCCAGAAGAGCGAGCTTTTTTCTTGTTCCTTCAGAAGCTAATTCAAACATTCCCCGGAGTTGTCTTTCAGCATTTTCCGATCATAGTCCAAAAGTAAAAATTCCCGCTTTAAAAAACAGCTAAAATATAAAATAAATTGAAATAATAAATACCGATAAATACAGATTTTTTCAAACCTTTGATACCGATAAATTTTAAAACAATCTGGCAACGCTGGATTCGATACCAAATCAGCCGGACATTTCCGGAGCAAATTGTGATTAGGGCTAAACTAGCAAAATGTAAACAAATTGAGAAAATCCGAAAAAGTTTGCACGTGTTAATTTATTTTTAATTGAATGCTAAGCAATATTTTTCTCTATTGGAATTATATTTATGATCGTAAAATTGATCCATTGATCAACATATAAATGTTGAGTAATAAATCTCCTTTTTATTCATTTTCTCTTAAAAACTCATCATTTTTATAATTCGGCCCGTAAATGCGTAACGTTAAGAATACGCCCTCATTAAATCGCCCGGACATGCATGACAACAACAATTCGCCCAATACTATGCGCCTTGCTTTGATTTCCTTTAAAGTGTCGCCTACACGGTAACCGCAAAATACCCAATAATGACTACAAAGTAAGCATTTTCGAGGGAAACTGGGACTACCCATTAAATGAGTAAAATTTTACACATTTATGAGTAATTACAACTACAAAAACAAGTAGTAAGTATTCATTTTTGAGTAACAAATACTCATACATAGGTAATATTTTTACTCATTCAATGGGTAGTCCCAGTCTCCCACGAAAACGCATACTTTGTAGTCATTATTGGGTATTTTGCGGTTACCGTGTAGAGTCGGTGTATAATGAGTCACGCCAAGAGTGAAGCCAAGCCTACCTATCGAACTGTCAAACCAGCTACCTATCTTGCAAACAGGGTGGCCAGACCTACCGATTTATCGGTAGTCCTACCGATTTTCGGGATCCCTACCGATTCACAGACGAAGGGTTAAAAACTACCGATTTTTCACTTTTCCTACCGAGAATCACAGATTTTTTGTAATCTTGAAAAATGTTCAATACCAATGTTTTGTTTTCCGTGTAGTCAGAACTAGCATTAGAATTATAAATATTGATTTCGACTAGTTTAAAGCAGAATAACTAAAGGACAGTATATTTTTCTGAAGCAGAGTCCCCCCCCCCCGCTCACAAAGGTTTCAAGTATCGGGAAAACCTTCTTAAGATGGTCTACCGATAACTACCCATAAACGTTTTGAGAAGCTACCGATAATGAAAAAAAATATCTGCCCACCCTGCTGCAAAGGAAACAAACATTACGATGCTATGAAAGGTCCACGAAAGGTATTGCAATAAAATAAAAAAAAAATAATCAAAGAAATGATAATAGACACGCAGTGAGCATTCAATTGTCACGGGATACGTTTGGTAATGATCAGTAATGAGAATTTCTACTATTTTTTGTTTAGATCATTTGACAAAATCACTGATATAATGATTTACTACAGCCGCTATTATTTTTTCTCGCTAGAAGTCATTTGAAGTTGATGTAGAAGTCCTATGTTCCAAGTTAAAAGAAAGGGAATCATTCGAAAACCGTGATGCGAGTTCAACTGTTTTTCTCTAGACCTTTTTGAAGTTTAATAGTCTTTCTCTATCTAGTACACAGGGATGAATGAATGGTTTGTTTTCCCACTTATCTGTTTCCCCCTTGCTCGTACTCCTTTCATTTAAATGATGCATTAGTGTGCGCCGATTAAACGTCAAAAAGCTCACTTGGCGTGACTCATTATACACTGACTCTAGTGTCACCCTTCACTTTTCGCCGTGTTTACGTTTCAGTTAAATATGAGCCTTTTGCTATTTTCGCTTTTGTTGGCAAACAACATTGATTTCGCCCGTTCATTGAAATGTTTCAAAATTGCGCCCTGTACTATCGTAAACAAAGAAAAGAGCGTAATCTATTTTAAAGCTTGTTTTGAAATAAATTTTGTTTTGACTTTCGCTTTGCACGGATTTTTCGACAGTGGAACATTAAAAAAAAAAATGTTTGTGGATATTTGTTAGTAGATTTTTGTCTGATCCATCTGATTGCAGTAAAATCTCCGTTTGTTTACATATAGCTTGTTTCCCCCTAATCACAATTTACTCCGGATTTGTGTATATTGTCTTTCCACTTGAAAGCTGGAAAACCAGACTAGTGAAAAACGATTTTTTTTTTCTTGTTTGAAACACCCAATGATACGCTATTCAGGTTACCTTAGGTTTATCGTAAAAAACAAGTTATATTTTTATTTATTTATTTCATTTTCCAGCTTCCAAGTTGATCAACAATACAATCAACAACTACGTGGAAACGAGAGAGAGTGAAAGAAATATAGAGTCGAGAAAGTCTCTGAACGAGAGGCTTTGTTTTGATTTTCTCACTGTCACAGGGTTGTCCTCTCGTACCCATGGTCACACACTAAATGAAAACTATTTAAATGAACTCTTAAAGCGAACCAAAGCTATTTCACTTTACTAGCCCAGTTCCATCCATTCTCTACAGTTAAAATGTTAATAATAATAATAATAATAAATTTCGTTTATTTATCGATCCGATAATTTCATCATACAGTTACATACAGTTTAAGTTTTTCATTAAATCTAACATTTAATCAATTCATTCTGACTTAAATTTATGTTTACTTTAACAAATTCACAAATGAAAAAAAACAAAACAACAAAAAACAACACTATCCTAATTTATAATAATCTATCACCTATTTAATTATCTATAATTCACTCTTATCCACTGCACACATCCTCTTTTAAATTCAGGTACTGTTCTAGCTGTTTTAACAACTCCTGGAAGGGAGTTAAACATTTTAATTCCTTTATAATAAATTGACCTTTGCGTCGATGGCATCGAGAATGGAACTACTCTTAAGTCATTAATCCGTCTTGTTCGATGCTCGTGAATATCATTTCCACTAACTAAAATTGACCTCAAATATTCTGGTAAAAGATCTGTCATTTTATATATAATTGTTAACACATTAAAAAATTATTCGTTCTTTAACCGATAACCACTGCAGTGTATCTAACATCATTCTGATTGGTGTATACTTGTTGCATTGAAGAATAAATCTCATTTGTCTGTTTTGCAACCTTTGCAACCGTTTTATCTGCGTTTCACTTGCCAGAAACAGAATCGATGAGCAATAATCTGGGGAGCAATTAACGTTTTATTCAGTCTTGATAAAATTCCATGTTTTTTAGCAATTTTACTAATCACATAATCGATATGCACCTTAAAATTTAGTTTATCATCAATTTTCACTCCTAAATATTTAAACTCCTGTACTCTTTCTATCAATTCTTCTTCTATATCAACATTAAACTCATTAAGATTCAGATTCCTTTTATTAGATATAATCATCATTTTAGTTTTTTGAACATTTAATTTCAACTTTTTGATCCTCAACCATTTAGTAATTTGAACGATTCCCTCTCTTATTTTTTGTAAGGCTTCTTTGGGATCCTTTGATCCAAAGAATATAACTGTATCATCCGCAAAAAGATTCAGCTCACATGATCCTATCGCTGCCTTTACATCGTTGATGTACATTATGAATAATAGTGGTCCCAACACACTTCCTTGCGGTACTCCAAGTGGAACTGTCAGGGGTGATGACACCTTCTCACCATATCTACACACTTGTGTTCTATCATTTAAATAGGATTCAAACCATTTGAGGACATTTCCTCCCAATCCATACTTTTTTAGTGTTTTCAACATCATAGGACGTGAAATAGTTTCAAACGCACGCACACTGGGGACAAAATCGAAACAATGTGTTAAAATTCAATAACTTCGGTGCTCGCTGGAACAAGAGACTAAAAAATAGTCGTTCTTATAGAAAAAAGTCTCAGGAATCGATTGAAGTTGGTTTCATCTTGGGCACGATAGGGTAAGTTGGGGTTTTTCACAGTTTTGCCCTAAAATCTCCTATTTTACATGATTTGAATGCTGTATCTCAAGATACCGATGAATAGACGGATGATTTCTTCGGCAAAGTTGATCAGGAGATCAAGGACTGTTGAATGATGGACAGAACAATTCGGAATTCTTCCGCTAGGCGGCGCTAGTGATTATTGAAAGTGAATATATTTGTGCTGCTGTATCTCAAGATCCTGACTATTTAGACGGATGATTTCTTCGGCAAAGTTGATTAGGAGGTCAAGGACTGTTGGATGATAGACAGAACAATCCAGAATTCCTCCACTAGGTGGCGCTAGTGATTATTGAAAGTGAATATGTTTGTGCTGCTGTATCTCAAGACCCTGACTATTTAGACGGATGATTTCTTCGGCAAAGTTGATCAGGAGGTCAAGGACTGTTGGATGATGGACAGAACAATTCAGAATTCTTCCGCTAGGCGACACTAGTGAGCATTGGAAGTGAATATGTTTGCGCTGCTGTATCTTAAGATCCTGACTATTTAGACGGATGATTTCTTCGGCAAAGTTGATCAGGAGGTCCATGACTATTGGATGATGGACCGAACAATTCAGAATTCCCCCGCTAGGTGACGCTAGTGAGCATTTGAAGTGAATATGTTTGTACTGCTGTTTCTCAAGATCCTTACTTTTTAGACGGATGATTTCTTCGGCAAAGTTGATAAGGAGGTCAAGGAACAATCCGGAATTCTCTCGCTAGCTGGCGCTAGTGAGCATTTGAAATGAATATGTTTGTGATCCAGATTCAAGGAATCAACCTCTGCAAAAAAAACTGCTCAAACATGGACTTGGCGAGTTGGTCTCTTTAGTCCAATTAATGAGCGTATTCTGCAGAACGAATCTGACTGGGGTTTCGGGTTCCGCCAAATATCCTCTCCTCTTTCGGATACTAACAACAGGCTCATAAAATGGTCGGAGAGAAGAGAATCATCCTCTTTTAAAAAGCTAGTCTGGTTGTAGTGCGTAAAATCTGTAGCAGAGTTCGGACCAGCCGTGACATGCAATTTACAAGTCAACACTTTCTGGTTTAACTTTGAAATCCTGTCTGCTACATCATCCAGTTGTAGAATCCGTTGCAAATCGCATATAACCATATCACGGATTGAAACGCTTGATGATAAGTATTCTTTTTCTCGGTTTGGAGTTGAGAACGGTGGATTTATGGCGTTTCTAAATTCAGCTACTTTTTTCCAGGGCTGCAAAATTGCAATACCTAAATGGGACAATATGAAGGGACTAATAACAATGCACATCTCTAAAATTGATCAAAGATTTAGAAACTTGACCTATTTTCAACAAAAAATTGTTCTACTTAGTTTTTTTTTATATATACGTTAATTAAACTGTCATTCCTAGATGCTTCTTAGTGAATCGAGCCAGCTCTCCATATTTGGTTTTACTTAACCCATGTTTTGATTTTATCGCCAAAGATGACTCCTCCGAACACAGAGATGTTCCACGAACAGAGTCAACGGATTCGATGGTCTCTTTTGCCCAAACCTCACCGCCGCTCAACAAGTGCTGTAAGATTTGAGCAGTTGCTGGATTAGCAGCCTTTATGGCAGCAATTTTGGCTGAATACTGCAAGTTATCAAGACCTTGTTCTTTGAAAAGTCGGATACTGCGTCTTTATTTCGAAAATCTTGTCAACTTCTCCTTGCGCTTTCGACCTCGAGGCTTTAGGGTTGACGGTCTTCGCTGACTGTTGGAACTGGTATCCAAATCCGGAGTGGCAAAAGGAGGTGAAATAGGAGATGATTATGACGAGGGATCTTTGGGTTTCCTTGAATGAACCCGCGTATTTTTCGAAGGCCTGGATCCTGAGGGTTGGTCTTCGACCTGATAAAATAATTAATGATGAATTATATTCAAGCATTTTTTCGTAAAATTTGGAGTCGGTAGTTTTTGTTTAGGATTTTTTATAAAATATTCATACAAATATCAAATCTTCTTTTAATCGCGGTTGATGCTATTGATTATTTAGTAACATGAACAAAAACAGATTTCATCAGTAGTATGTCTTGCTTTACATTAACACATTTCCACGTTTTTACTAATTTTCATTCAAGTTCAATTTAAATTGGTTTGGAATCCGTTATTTTTTTTGAAAATTTAGCACTTCGCTCAACAGGTACAATTTTTTCCGAACTGTTAATTTTTTTAATGTTCGACGGTATCGTATTAAAAACGTTTATTCGTTAATTTATGCTACTCTCTAAAATTAAGCACGCCCAGGGATTCTTACCTCGAATATGCTTACTGTGGGTTTGTGACCATCACCGATTAAATTGACCAATCCAGTTTTTAACACCTTGCGCAACAGCCGCAGGTGCTTTCGACTGTGCCCTAGACACAAAGTCAAGTAAACGGTTCTCTAAATTGTCCTTGAGTTCAGATCAAATTCTCATCCAGGTTCACAGATTCAAAGCCCTTTGTATTAAAGCATCTCCAAACAGGGTTAAACATATCATGCACATTATTTACGTTTGAATTCGATATGTTTAAGACGTTCTAGGTTCACCAAATTGTCCTCAAAACTTGTTAATTAGGCTACCATCTTGCATTTTAGTTTGATTAAATTCATAGATCAGGGGGCCTCCATAAGCTCGGTCGGTAGAGTCTGCTATTATAAAGCAAACCATGCTGTAGGTGGCTGGGTTCGAATCCCGGTTGGTCTAGTATTTCAGATTGGAAAATTTCTCGACTTCCCTGGGCATAGTATATTATTGTACTTGCCACACAATATACACATGTTAAAATCGAACAGGCTTGGAAAGCTTTCAATTAACAACTGTGGAAGTGCATCTAGAGCACTAAGTTGAGAGCAGGCGTTAAGTTACAGTTGGGACGTAATAGCCAGAGAAGATTATAGATAGCTCTAACTAGCGGAAGAATTCCGAATTGTTCTGTCCATAATCCAACAGTCCTTGACCTCCTGATCAACTTTGCCGAAGAAATCATCCGTCTAAATAGTCAGGATCTTGAGATATAGCAGCACAAATATATTCACTTTCAATAATCACTAGCGCCACCTAGCGGAGGAATTCCGAATTGTTATGTCCATCATCCAACAATCCTTGACCCCCTGTTCAACTTTGCCGAAGAAATCATCCGTCTAAATAGTCAGGATCTTGAGATACATATTTACTTCGAATGCTAACTGGCACCACCTAGCGGAGGAATTCCGAATTGTTCTGTCCATCATCCAACAGCCCTTGACCTCCTGATCAACTTTGCCCAAGAAATCATCCGTCTAAATAGTCAGGATCTTGAGATACAGCAGCACAAACATATACACTTCGAATGCTCACAAACGCCGCCTAGCGGAAGAATTCCGAATTGTTCTGTCTATCATCCAACAGTACTTGACCTCCTGATCAACTTTGCCAAAGAAATCATCCGTCTATATCATCGGTATCTTGAGATACAGCATTCAAATCATGCAAAATAGGAGATTTTAGGGCAAAACTGTGAAAAACCCCAACTTACCCTATCGTGCCCAAGATGAAACCCACTCCAATCGATTCCTGAGACTTTTTTCTATAAGAATGACTATTTTTTAGTCTCTTGTTCCAGCGAGCACCGAAGTTATTGAATTTTAACACATTGTTTCGATTTTGTCCCCAGTGTGGCACGTTTTAAATCCAAGAATATTACTACTATAGTTTTACGAGCCTCTAGCATACGTTTCCATTTATATAGAAGTAAGATTAACGCTGATTCGCATGAATGATTTTGTCGAAAACCTGATTGTTCTGCAATTAAGATTTCATTTGAATTCAGATACGCAGTGACTTGTTCTCGAACTATACTTTCCAATACTTTTTCGTAAACTGGTAACATATTTATGGGTCTGAATTCCTCAGCCTTAACTGTACCACTAATCTTCTGTATCGGAATAACAACTGATTGCTTCCAGCTTCGTGGAAACTCTCCAGTTTCGAGAGATTCATTTACTACTCCTAATAGGTACTCACCTAACATATCCCAGGAATCTTTTAACACTTGTAGGTTTACATTATTGAGACGTCACTGGTTCGAAAATATTCCACCTCTCATTTGAGTCTTAATTTAGTGCCGTATCATCATGAACATTTTCAATACTGTCGTGCATTTCTCGTACACTATCTACAAAGTATCCATTGAATTTTTCTGATATTTCACTTTCATCTTCAATGTCAACTCCATCAAACTTGACACATTTACTATTACGATTTTTACTATTCCATAACGTTTTAAGCACTGTCCAGAGGGAACGACTATCGTTTTTATTCTCTTCAAATTTACGTTGGGTGTATAACCCAAGCAACAATTTTTGTTTTATTTAAGTTTTATAGCAGTTGATATAACCAAATTATAAAACCTTCACTGACGACCACATTGCTTTAACAATCTCCTGAGAACCGCAATACAGCCATGTCATGGCCAATTGGCCCAGTTTTAATGCAGTCATTAAAACTTGATATGCGAACTACTTTAGGAGCATAGAATTTATGTCAGTTTTATCACACTCTAGACGTGATTGTTAAAAATGAAAACATAAAACCTCCTCCAGGTCAGAAAGTTTTAACAGCCTTCTAATGACTACCATAAAACTATATTACAACCGCATAAATCGCTCCTGAAGAAGTTGATAAAACATGATACGCAAAACATTTTGACAACTTTAAAGGTTTTAAGTTGGGGTTTTTGGATGATAGTTAATATTGAAAAATATTTTATTGTGGTTTTATTCTTTCGATGTTTGATGTGAAATCATGATCCTTGTCAGTTGGTAATAATGGCTGATATTATTGTACATTGAAAATAAGACGACTTTATTATAATTTTAAACCAATCTGTATATGCTTCACAGCATGCCGTGCAATATTTATGGTGATTATTATACCAAATAGGAGCATAAATTTAGTGCGCCATATGAATACTAAAATATAGGGATATTTTTAATTTGTCTGCATTAGCACCATGCATTAAAGAGTCATTCAAAGATTATCTATTTAGTACAAAACTGTTACTACTGTTGAGCAATAACCAGTCACATATTATTTAATTATACATAGATGTTTGAAAGTGTTTTATTGCCTATCAATTAAAGCGTAATTATTCATACTGTGTGAAATTTGTTCATACGGCGACATTTTTTTTCGTTATAACTTGCTACTCCTTAAAAATACCTCAATATAACATATTCTCCTAGATTGGAATTCTATAGCATAACATAAACCTAATGGTTGTATCTTAGCATTTCGTAGTCCAAATCTAGAGCGTTAAGTTATATTTAAGCTATATCAATCATTATATTATGCGAATCAAAACAAAACAAAAACCATGACCACCTGTCAAAAAGTCAACATTCCAAGCGATCCTCCTATTTTCGCTTGTAATCAAGATGTAAGAAATGCTTATTTGATCCACTAAAAGCTTTTTCAATACAAGGTTTAAAGCCGTGATGTCAATACTGGCCATCTCCAAACGGATTTAGTGAAACTGTCGGCGTTGCTTTAAGAAGGGTTCGTGGATCTTTCGGAAGTGTATCGGAAAGCCGCTTGTTCAATATTTTTAAGAGCTCCTTCACCGCACTGTGCCTTATGTAGGGATCGTATAACTGTAGTTCCTCCAGGAGTTTCATATTGTCGATCGTCTCATCTTCATCGTGTTCAGAAGCACTGAAGGGGTTTTCATTTCATATATCTGAATAGATTTGTTTTTTATAATGACAAAAAATTTCAGAGTATTTTTTGTTGTAGCAGTATATTTCTTATCTGTGAATCTTAGGCTTCTGATAAAGATGATAGTTTTAATGAAGCTTTAATGAAGGTCTAAGACTGCTTCAAGTTTTATATCGGTCATAAAAAGTGTACCATAAAACATAATTGTATGTTTTGTTTTGGTTTTATTCTTCAGTTATAAGTAGTGATGCAGAACCACCTTACAGCTACCGTTAAAACTATGAAGTCTGAGTTTTAATTTAGTAGTCATAAAACAGTTTTATAGACGACTTGACAGCCTGAATTTATTACAAGTACACAAAACCGTAATACAACCACAGGCTGGAAGGGATGCTATGATAAAACAATGATAAAATAAGAATAAATCTTCCAAGCATTTAGATTGTTACTTGGGAAGGCCTTCGCCCTCCTCACAGAATGAGAATACTTATTTCGTAAGACCCTATATCGTTCCCAATCTTGCTCTTCCCAACTTCCATTAGCCGTCATATATGCTTCATCTCGTTCATTTTTTAGAAGCTTAAGGTCAACTGTATATTTGAATATCCTTTAAATATTGTCTCCAACATTTAATTGTTATACCTGTTATGTTGTACATACAGATCGAGAGTAAAATCAATTGGCCCGTGTCAGAATTTTCGGTTTTCTCCTTTACCGTATATGTTACTATAAGAATGAATTGTATTGGTAGAAAAATATTTCATTTTTTATATAACCGCTTTAAAACTGTCAAGCTGTACTTGTACCTGTCATTAAAACTGGTATAATGCAACCAAAATTTTCCGTGTGAAAAGCGTACTTTCCACCGCTAGGTGGCACTCTGAAGCACATTGGTTTTTCTTTCACTTTTCGAAGCAGAGATGAGCTTTTTTTCTTTGGTTTAACTCTATATGTGGGTAACATTTCATAAAACTATGAGATTCTTCTGCCCATACCTGCCCGATAATAAAATAAAATTTTCAATTGGGCAGTATGAATAAAAAGAGAGTAAAGAAAACTTTCCCGTGCTTTTCTTATGGGGATAGTAAAGTAAACTTTTTTATTCATACGGCCCAATACAGACACCGAATGCAAACTGCAGCTTCATTTTGGCGACCCTACATTTTTCTTGTTCAAATCAATCTCCAAATAGAGCTAATATCTTCCTTTCGAATTCTAACTGAAGCTGACTTTGTTCGTTGTATATAGTTGCAGCTTGTGGACCTCGTGACTGAGTTTAATGTCTGTATATGTAACACTTCTCCAAAATTATCACTTTCAATTTTTCAACAGTACTTCACATTACATTGAGTTTCCGCAGTTCCCACCTTACGCAACCGTCCACTTCCAGTCACTCCCACGATCGCGCTGAAGCGCTGTTGCTGGCTCTCACCATAAAGAAGATTTATGGGAACTGATTTGTCACGCACATCTTCCCTGCCCGAAATGAAACCATCTACACACCGGGCTAAGGAAGCCCCGACTCTTAATGTGTTCAAATTTGCACAGCTCTAATTCACTTCCCTGCGAGCGAATTAAAAGCCCTTTTCATTCCGGGTCGTAGAGCACCGTGGCCGCCACCGCCGCAGCAAATTGTACCCCATTAAATCACGCTGTTACGACTATTAAATCACCGAGTTATTTCGTCATCGTCATCACCTGGTCGTGTTGGGCGGAGTCTCTCGTGAAACCGCAGCCCGCAGCCAGGTCAGCCGCACCGGTTGAACTGACTACCGCTAAATCTAGGTATGATGAGAAAATTAATGACAGTGGGTAATTTTAAATTTACCCATTGTTGCGGCGGTCTGGTCGACGTTACAGACCATGTTTGATGAAATCGAAAGCAAAGCTGATGCTCGTATACGCACATCTCGGTTTTGTTATGATTGGTGCACAGTGCACAGTGGACCCGAGGATGCCCTGCAATTATCGACCACGCGACTCGGTTTCCTACCTATAGTGTTGCCTTGGCTGAAATACGTTCAGTTTTGTCCATAAAGGCCAATCGGAGCCAATGATGATGGTGGCAGCAGTTTGACCAAAAGAAACACACAAAGCCAAGGTACTTGTGGTTCAATTTCGGCCATGGTCGTAAAGGCATACGTTAAATTGTTGGGTTAGTCGATGAAAGGTTCAATCAGGTGCATACATATGATTGATAGTTTCATTTTTTCCATTGCTGCGTAACATTGCTCCGGCGGTTTTCCACCAATTTCATCTTAATGGATGAAGGTAAGGTTTATTAAGGGCATTGATCGAATTAAAATAACACCTTTGGAATATGGTTACTGGCGCGGTTTGCACGAACCTAATGGCTTTTCGTCATAGCTTTCACGTCAAATGACTGCAAACTTATAATCTTTTAATTTCGTTGTGAAAGCTTCATACTCTGTGCAACATACTTTACATCTACTTAGAACCTGCCTTGTGACGTGTTGAGGTTATTAGACCGTTTTTTGAATTATTATGTCATTCTGTCGTTCCAAAGGCCATATCAATGTGTAAGCTATTTCGGTGCTCGTTTACCCATTTAAACGTTTTAAAGACCATTTGCACTGCGATTTCAACGAAATTTGGCAGCTTTAATGGCTCGTCTAATGTTTTAAGACTATTTTCGCGCTATTAAGGCCATTGGAGTCCTGATTTGGCGGCTAAGGACAAGGTTGGTAGAATCGTTTCATACAACTTCCACCTTACCTTGGAAGCTTCTTCAGCCTTCGCTCGAATGATTCTTACATCTTCACCCGCCAGTTTTTGACGTAGGACTACGTCTTTGATTCCTATATGGGGGTACACTTTGTGAAAACCGAAAATAGAACATGTAACAAATTAAGAAAGATTTTGAACGTTAATAACTCAGCTGCCCCTGGTCCAATTTCAATAATTGTATCACCAATCGATCAGAAATATGGCTACGCATAACAATGCTTCCGAATGTTGATTTTCAACAAGAAACTATTGAAAAACTGGTAAATGTCCAGCATTGTCCAAAAGCGTCGGATCAACTAACAAATCCACCAATTACCTATATGCATATGCTGCTTCCCCAGCACAGTCGTCAGAGAGTAGTAAGTAGACGAAACAAGTCGAAGTGGCATTCACCTCCGATCCTCGGGCGCGTGCAAATAGGGAGGATAGAATTGCGTAATATTTTGCACACTCATCGCCATATTCAGAACCACACGCTCCCAACGACCACACCACTGTGTGGTGGTGTTCGGTCGTCGAAATTAGTAGCAGCAGTAGCAGTGCTTTCGGCGTGTGGCGTTGAAAATTGTTCTCCAGTAACAACGAAAGGCTGCCTGCGAGCTGCAGAGCCCACATAAGCAACCATCAAAGGAGGAAGAAGCTGCACCGCTATGCTATGGATCGGAATCAGTAGCTCTTCGTGAGTCGCTGCGGGTCGGTCATCTATGCCAAGCGTGTCACCTTCGCTTCAAACGACATACAGCTCGACAGCCTCATCCGTGTTGAACACCCAGCTCAGAATTACTCAACCATCACTACAAAACGGTCCTTTTCAGGGCCACCAAAAATTTGTTAAAGAGTATTATTTGGACATTGGTCAAGGTCATCAGTTCCCGCAAGCAGCTAGCTATCAAGGTTCAACCTGTCTATAGAAGGTGTGGAATTGTAGGCCTGAATATATTGGTGCAATTAGTTTTTCCTCGGCTTTCATTCCGCACGATTCGTTTTTTTCGTTTAATCAATCACCCTTGTAGTGACGTCGAAAAGATTGTTTCAATCGGCGCTTACATATGAAATTTAATGTGGATTATAGAATTTTTTGTATGTTACCAAAATTTATGAATGGTTTGCCACTAAATGTTGAGATAATTTATTGATTATTGAATTATCACACTGTTTACCATGAAAAGCAGCTTGTTTGTAAGTTTTTGTCTGTTTTCAAGTAAGGAGTTATCATAAAAAACAAATCGCCAGCTGGTATTTCCAGGCGACTTTACAAATAAATAAAATCAAACAAAATCATCATGCAGAACTAGCTAGGATTTGTTTTACTTCATATTTCACAAAATTGCTTTCGAGTGTTACGACATCGTCTCCCGCAAAGTTTACATTTTTCCCTCTACCAACATATACATCAGGGCTAGATAGTTCTCCACAGGATCTATAGAATCCACGCAGTTTCAGAAAACCAAAATGCACAGCATTACGAAAAGAGGTCAGGTTTCAACCAATAGCAGATAGATTTTAATTCTAAACAAGCCAAACGATTGGAAATTTATCTACCAATCTGCTGAAATGAACACTTAGTTAATTTTCAATAGGTCACTATTGAAAAATACCAAATGTCCAACTGTTGCAATGGTGATCAAAATTATCACCGAATGTCTGAAAACAGCGCATTCCCTAACACAGACTTAAAAATCGAATTCGATGCGGTCCCACTGAACGGTGCTCATTCAATCACCGTAAGTGGTGGTGTACAATCCAGCAGCAGCAGTAGTAGCAGCAGCAGCAGCAGTGGTAGCAGCAGCAGGAGTGCTTTCAACAACAACAACAACAACAACGAAAGGCTGCCTGCAAGCAGCGAGCTGCAGAGCTCATATGAGCAACCATAGAGAAGGAGGAAGAAGTCCCACCGCTAGGCTAGGATCGGAATCAGTAGCTCGTCGTGCCCAGCTCAGCATTACTCAACCATCACTACAAAACACCATAAATTTGTTAAGAGTATTATTTGGACATTTGACAAGGTCATCAGTTTCCGCAAGCAGCTAGCTATCAAGGCTCAACTTGGTCTCTATAGAAGGTGTGGAATTTTAGGCCCGAATGTGTTGGTGAGATTAATCATCGTCCGACCATTTTCCAGACCACGCTGGTAGGAAGTGTTCAAAATCCATATAGAATTTGAGAGAAGTGGGAATAATTCGCTTTGGGTGTATATTCAGTCCCCAGAAAGCCAATAAAATCAAATTTGTGAGAAAATTAGCTCTAACGAGTTCAATCTCTCGAAGTCCCTCCTTTTTTACATATTCTGCACGAACGATCGGAAGGAAATCCTGTGAGGGGTGAATTGAATTCACTTTAATACCAAAATGCACAAAACCTAAACATTCATAAATAACAAAAAAATCAAAATACACCTTTTAAAGTCGGGTAGATGAATCGAAAATACTCAAGTTGACAGTCCCTTGGATTCTCTTCATCAACTTTCTATTTGAAATAAATAATACAAATTTGATACGCTTACAAATAAAAAACGGAAAGAGTTAAGATAATTGATGATTGATCAATTAAAAGAACTAAATGTTCACATTTGCTCCGTCCACTAGCGGTCCTACGTCAAACTTCCGTTCGTGCCCCTAGGCACAGACCCTTCTACTTTTTCAACTTTCCCGGAACTTCAAGGATGCTATAAGATTTTTATTGCAGATCCACACTAGCTGCAGGCACATTTAAGAAGTTCAGAAAAGTCCAGACTTTTGTGTATGTTTCGATAAATTAAAGGCAGTTTCATTAACTTCTGTTAAAATTCGAGAACCCGGGAATTTAAGAAAAGCCCAGCGAACTCCAGTGAACTTAAGGAAACATCATAAATATTTTGAAATCTTCTCAAGTGCAAAGAACTTCAGGGAAGTTAAATGGTTTTCATGTACTTTAGTGAAGCTTAGAGAACATAAGGACAGATCAATTAATTAATGAAATTGCTGAAATTATAAAGGAGTTCCGAGAAACTCACGTAATTTCCGAAAACTTCAGCAATGACATGAGGGGCTCATGCAAATTTAGAAAACGTAAGGGAAGTTACATGAACATTAGAACATTGTGAGAACATATTGTAGGAAGTTCTATGCTTTTGAATGGCAGTGTCGGTAACTTTTAAAAATTAAAAAAAAATCGGGAAGATCAGAGAACTTTAATGCGGATGTTACAATAAATTCAAGAAAATTGTGAGAGCACTTAAGAGATTTCGTAATCTTCAAGAAAGTTCAAAGACCTTCAAAGATGATAAGAGATATTACGGTAGTCTTATTGTAATCAGGGAAGTTCCGAGCACTTCGAGGACGACCAGAGAACTCCTAAACAGCCCCTAATTTCAGGAAAATTACCAATTTTTTTTAGGAATTTCGAGAAATTATGGAATGTTCCTAAGTGCTTTTCAGGAATGTTCCGGAAACTTCAGGGAAATTGCGGAGTCTTCAAGGATGTTTTATGAATATCAGGAAAATTTTCTGGATCATTAGAAAATCTCCCAGGAATCTCTTTCTTCCGGAATTATGTCCTTGTTTTTTTTCGACTGTTCCGTAAGCGCTCTGGCTTCCGAATTTCTTCAGGCGTTTCTTCCAATCTACCTTAGGAAGTTTCTGCCAGCGTCTCCATGAAGTTTCTTTCGTCTTCTCTTGGAAGTTCAATTAATTCTCCCAGAAAGCCAAAGGTTTTTTTTTGTTCGACTTCTATAGGAAGATTTTTCCGACCTTCTTCTGGCTTTCCCTGGAAATGGCTTCTTCTGAAAATTTACTTCCGGTTTCCGAATCTTTTCTGGTTTCCTTTAGATGTGACAACCGATTTTTTTTAACGATAGTTTATTTAAATTTGCGCCACAAGCTTCTCAATTCGTGTCTTGGATGTTTCCCGGATCTCGAACTTCATCCAGGAGAGCTTCTTTCATCTTTCTCTGAATGTTTTTTCGGCTTCGTTCAGAAGCTAATTAAAACATTCCCCGGAGTTTTCTTCCGGAATTTTCCGATCATTGTACAAAAGCTAAAATTTGGCTTTGTTTAACGGCTTTCTCAATTTTAAAAAACTGCAACGACTACGATGTAATCTGCTCGACATTTCGGCCATGGGTTGTGGCTTTTTTCAAGTGAAAATATTGTTTGTCGTTATTGTCAATAGTTAAGTCGTTGTTGTGGCTGATTTTCCATATTTTGGTTTCATTTAATGATATTCAATTGAAAAAACTACTTCCTCACAATTTTTATCACCACTTGAGGACAACGCTAATTATAAAATTAAATTATAAAAATTAAAAACTATTTTAAGACTGAGAAAGCCGTTAAACAAAGCAATTCCCCTCAAGTCCCAGTCGTCACCATCGTTAGTAAATACCGATATTTGAATACCTTTGATACCGATAAGCTTTAAGACAATCTGGCAACACTGCTGTCAAGTCCAGTCTAGATCAATATGTGCAATGGACCTAGGTTCAAAACGTAAGCAATGGCTTTAAACGTCGATTTCTCGGGGATTAAGACTCATTCAGGCAAACCAACAGCAGCGTCTGGTAGAGTAAGTTTGCTCTATCAAATGGTGTTGTTAGTTTACGCGGACGTGTTGCGATTCATGAGCAATCGTGTAAAGTCATTATTTACATTCGACTCTTAGGACATTATCACATGTTGCTCAAGAAGTAAATTCCGAAAGGGACCTAATCGGAATTTTTTATGCACGGGCGATGAGATTGACTCGAAATTGAGTGGTTTTTCTCTCATAATGTACATAGGTCATTAATGACTGAGTAATATGTTCCTCGCTTTTCCTCATAATTCTGCTCGAATATGAAGAAAATCGACAAAAACGTTACTCAGTCTAAGAGTATACTAATAGATTGATTAAAACCGCTCTCGACTTTCGTTATATTTTAAACGTTTTTCCAAGAAAATCGAGGAAAATTTTGTGCAGTCCTGCGTTTTTGCGAATTTGAGTGAACGGAACTCAAATGTAAGTCAAATTAGGCGGCCGTGTGCCTTATGAAGCTTAAAAAAATCTTAGACATACAGATTAATTCTAAATCAAATATTTGTTTGTTGAACATATCTTTCCTTTCGATTAATATTAATTTTTGGAATAAAAATCACTGTCACTGTTACCGAGTGAGTGGCAATGATAAGAGGGAAATGGATTAGAATGTTCTAACCGAGGTTTTAACAGATGGTTAATCACTCTGTCCTTCAGAACCTACCGGGCACGCACCTTCTAACACACTTCCACCAGTGATGTTTACTAGAGAAGCACAAGGAATTATAATCATTAGATATAGTTCGTTTTACGCGATGACAGCAGCGAATTTGCCTGATATACCTGATAATATTGTTGTTAATTCTCTCAGCGGGTAGGTAACTGTAAAAGTTTATTAATGAATTGAAAAAATCAGTTCATCAGAAAAGTCTCGTGGAATGGTGTTTCTCCCCAAAGTCTATGAACAGAATTATATTCCATTTAATTAGCAAAACATACGCATAACTTCCTACAGTGCATTTAAGCCATTCGTAGCTTGTAGTAAATCAGTGCTGTGTTTCTAAAATTTGAGCTAAGCAGTCGCACCCAATATTGACCAGTGCCCTTCAAATATAAATCTGTCTAAAATAACGATGCATTCGCCCCTGACGTTGATGGAGTTGTTTAAAATAGTGTATTATCTAGTTTATATGGTACTTTGCAAAACATTTGAGCAGCACCGTACTCTACAGGTGGCGAAGGTGGCATTTGCTACACAACAAAAACCCGAGGGCGGAAAATCACTTTAATGTTCCTTGAATATCTACAAAGTCCCAAGAACTCGTGACATTACTGCCGAAAGTATTTAATCAGTCCAGAAAATTTAACACTTTCGGAAGTGAGTCTATCTTTGAGCGATTCAACATTTTCCCTACTGAACTCAAACTTTTCTGAAGCTATTAAATATGATATGAGCTGAATACACGGATCCAGTGTTTCCAATTTTTCCGAAGTGATTTAAAACTTAAGTAAAGTTCAATACTGTTTGAAGTTATTCTGCACGGGCTATTTTTTTCAGAAATGATCCAGTACTTTCCAAAGTGACCCTAAGCTTTTCTCAAGTTATTCAGTACTTTCTGAAGGGATTCTTAATTTTTCCAAGGTGATTCCAAACTTTCCTGATGTAATGTGATGTCAGTATAGACAGATCTCGTTTTTGGAAACGTAACTACAGTGCACTCTCTACAATTCGAGTTATAGAATAACAATCTCATACAAATTCGCTTTCGCGGTAGCCATGACACTCATTTTTATTATGGTTGTATAGCTCGATATCGAGTTGGTGGACATCGAGCTGTGGAGAGTTGACTGTACTTCATCTATGTTGCCAAAATCAAGATCTTTTTCGATGTGTCACAATTGAGTGGCTTAGCGATAATAATCAATACTTCCTTAAGTGAATCCTGTTGAAAAACTATTGAAAATTTCGTGAAAGTGAGGAGCATCTCTCAGTTTTTGGCGGTCTAATTGACCAACATTTGGAAGCGGCCAGCGCTGTTATTGCCTGTCGTAAAGTATGTGATTACATTGCTTCTCTGTCAGGTGATCTGGTAATAAGAGAGTAGCAATTATGTGTGTAATATTTTAAGTGATTCAGTACTTTCTGATGTTTTTCTGCAGTAATTCAGTACTTTTAAAACTGATTCCGAGATTTTCTTAAGCGTTTCAGTACTTTCAGAAGAGGTTGTGAACGTTTTTTAAATGATTCTGTGCTTCCCAAAGTGATTAAATATTTTCTGAAGGGATTCCAAACTTTTCTGAAGTTATTACAAAGTGATTCAGCTCTTGAAGAAGTGATTGTAAATTGAGAGAATTTATATAGTATTTCCCGAAGTTTTGTGAAGTTGTTCAGTTATTTCCGGGTGTTTTTAGTTTTCACGAAAGCGATTACAAACTTTTTTGAAAGATTAAGTACTTTTCGGAGTGATTCCAAACATTTCTGAAGTGATTCAATGCTTTCTGAAATGATTCAGTGCTTTCCGAAGTGATTATGAATATTCTAAAGCGATTCAGTATTTCCGAAGTGATTCCGAACATTACTGAAGTGATTCTGTGTATTCCTAACTTATTAAATTATTTTCGAAGTGATTCCGTTCTTGTGGAAATGATTACAAACTTTCTGGGTGGATTCAGTACTTTCCAATGGGAATCCGAAATTTTATGAAGTGATTCAATATTATCCGAAGAGATTCCGATCTTAAAGTGGTTCAATACTTTCCGAAGTGATTCAATGCTTTCTGAAATAATTCAGTACTTTTCGAAGTGGTCATGAACTTTTCCAAAGTGATTCCGAACATTCCTGAAGATATTCAGTATTTTCCGAAGTGATTCCGAAAATTTCTGAAGTGATTCAGTGCATTCCTAAGTGATTCAATTATTTTCAAATTGAACTTTCCGTAATGATTCAGTACTTTCTAAAGTGGTTTCGGATATTTATTAAGTGTTTCTGGTCTTTTCTGAAGTTATTCAGTACTTTGTGAAGTGATTTTCAACATTTCTGAAGTGATTCAGGACTTTCCGAAGTGATTCCAAATTGTTTTGATTCGATTCATTACGTTCAGAAGTGATTCAGAGCCTTTCTTTAAGTGATACAATACATTCCTAGGGGCTACTCCGGCGTAGTGGTTAACATCCATACCTCTCACGTCAAAGTCACGAGTTCAAATCTCACCCCGGACAAGTCACGAATGACCCAGGAGTGTTAGAGTAACTATAATAAGAAAAAATACATTTCTAAGTCATTTAGTAGTTTCCGGAGTGATTGAAAACATTTCTGAAGTGATTTAGCACTTCCGAAATGAGTCCAAGCTTTTCTGAAGTGATTTCGAACTAGTTATTCAGTGCTCTCTGAAATGACTTAATACTTTCCGAAGTGATTCCGAATTTTTATGAAGTGAATAAATTATTTTCTTAAGTGATTCAGTACTTTCCGAAGTGATGTCGATCTTTTTTATATGATTCCAAACTACTCTCCCATACCTCACCGTGAAATAATTGTTAAAGCACCATCTTTTCAAAAATTCTATCTTCGCCACTAAGTAGCGCAAACTTTTGTCCGCCAATCAGGATTTGTACCGTTAGTGGTTAACCTCAATCAGATGAACTTTTTAACAGTTCAGTGGTATCATTTAACGCAGCCCCTTCAATTGTACCATTTTTGATTGATTGTTTCCGTAACATATTTATCAGGGGCGCAAGCCATTTCAATTTTAATATTTTGTCAATTTTCTCCTGAACTTATTTACTAGAGGTTAAAGTCATTTCAAACTTAATATTAAAAAAAAAATTTCCTTACGTTCAGG
The DNA here is from genome assembly GCF_037179485.1 of Ochlerotatus camptorhynchus. NCBI lineage: Eukaryota > Metazoa > Arthropoda > Insecta > Diptera > Culicidae > Ochlerotatus > Ochlerotatus camptorhynchus. Next base: position 2,768,085 of record NW_027040498.1, on the reverse strand, counting down.
GGCACCAACCTACTACAAATTTAAAGTTTTTATTTTTTTTATTTTTTCATTTTTTCTTGATCATATTTCCAAGGGGTGCCACAAATTTGGAAGGAATCCTTAGTGGTTCCTATTCAAAAAGTTGCTGGAACGATTAAAGCCGAAGTGTTTCGTCCCTTCAACATGTTGCACGGCCCTGTTGAGATCAATCAAGCGCTTTGGAATTTCGAGTACTGCATATAAATGGTTTGAAAGCTATTTGTCTGACAGAACTCAACGGACTGTTTTTAATGATTATGGTTCCAGTCCCGTGGGGAATAACCTTGGAGTGCACCAGGGAAGTGTATTAGGGCCCCTGTTATTTATTATATATATATTAATGACTTGCGACGTGTTTTACGATTTTGCGACATTACTCTTTTTGCAGATGATACTGTGTTATTCATTGCAGAGCTGCAAGGATTTAGATGATGCCGTTTTACACTTGAATGAAGATTTGCGTTCTCTAAGTAGATGGTTGAAGTATAAGCAGTTGAAATTGAACACAAGTAATGGTAATTTCGCGGAATCGAGTAAATGAGAACGTCTCTGTTGTAATTGATGATGAGACTATTTATCGCGTTCGGGCGATTAAATATCTTGGCGAGATTATTGATGACACACTTAAATTCAACTCTCACATTGACAATGTCATCAAGAAAATTGCCAAGAAGTTTGGAATTCTATGTCGACTGAAAAACGATTAAACTATTGCCAGTAAAATACAGCTATACAAATCAATCATCTCTCCTCATCTAGACTTTTGCCCTTCCATTTTATTTCTGGCCAATGCAACACAAACATCGAGATAACAGCGCTTGCAGAATAAAATAATGCGTTTGATTTTGAGATGTAATAGATTCACTTCCTCAACTCTGATGCTAGATGCCTTACAATGGTTGTCGGTGAAGCAAAGAATTGTATATTTGATTATGGTGTTTATTTTTAAAGTAGTTAACGGTTTGCTGCCTCTATATTTGTGTAATCGAATTGAAAGAGGAAGTGATTTTCATAGATATAATACTAGAAACGCGGCTGAAATAAGAACACCACATTTCTTGACTTGTGCTTCACAAAATTCATTATATTATAAAGAAATAAATGTTTTCAATTTGATGCCTAGGCATATCAAACGTTTGGCAACACTAACATAATTTAAAATACACTGCATTTCACACGTTAAAACTGTATTTTGAACAGTTATCAAGTAATTTTTTTTATGAATTGACAAATTATGTATCTTGACGAAGTTATCTCTAACGGATTATTTTATATGGATAGCTGTCATAACGACTTTTTTTTAATAATTATTGTAGCACTGCAAAAACTATTTCTGTTCGCCTCGATGGTGATGATGGATTTTTAATATTTGATTTAATAGTAGATTAATAAATAAAAAAAGTAGTCTACAAAGGTTTGAACCTCGCGTGCGTATCACGGATATAGAGGACTGAATTTAACATTTGATTAAAAAAAAAAAATGAAATTTTGAAGCTTATTTGGAAGATACCTTGAGTTAGTAATAAGTTTTCTGGCAAATGTTGGGGGTTCGTGAGCATTCCTGACATTGCTGAAAATTATGATAGCATCAGATTGCGGTGTTGCTAGTGTAATAGGATGCTTTGTTGATTGTTCACTAACTCTTGATCGCTTGTAATACTTATGAATATTTTAGGTGGACAAAAAGGCGAACTAAGAGGTGGACGCCTGAGCTTTTCCACATTTATATTGCTGTGAAGGAACTGTAAACTCTAGAGGGAATTTATATCTGTAACTGAAACCAGTTCGATTTTGTTTGCTAACCTGGTTAAAATGACATATTTAATTATGTTAAAGATAAATCGTCCAGCTCAAACCTTTGTAGGGGTAAGAGGTGGGACCATCTTCGGGTTGTTGTAGAAGATTTCCAGTGCCATGTAAAAATATTGAATCAGCTGGGAGAACCTACAGCACATTGGGGTAGTCTTCTTGTCCAACTGTTGTGTTCCCGAGTCGACTATCACACGCTGAAGGAATGGGAAGAATTTGTCTCTGCGAATGAGGAACCAACGTACAACAATCTCATTGAATTTCTAACTCGAAAGATTCGGACTCTGGAGTCGTTGCATATCTTGGCTGAGCAGTCCAATTCATCTCTTTTAAAGAAAACACTATCCCCCTGTCAGGCAACCAAAACACCAAACCTCAACATCTCAGCAGTAGAAGATTACCAACTTGGGTGTCTAGCTTGCAGTGATCATCATCCGTTGGTTAAAAGTCCAGTGTTCGAGAAGATGCAGCTGAAAGACCGATTACACTTGGTCAACACGAAACGGATTTGCAGCAATTGCCTTAGGAGCAACCACTTTGCACGAAATTGTACCTCCAATTTTTCCTGCAGACACTGCCAAAAAAGGCATCACTCGCTGTTACATCCTGGGTTCGATGCGTCAGGAACAACTAGCAGCAATCTCAACTCCAGTGGGGCAGTGGATCACAAAGCTGTTTAATATGCGACCGGCTTTGTCAAAAGCTTCGATTGTTTCGGCATCGTATTGATCAGTTCATTCTCGGCATTGGCGAATCTCCAATTCGAGCAGTTTGTTCGGTTACTACCGAAGTTAGATCAAGAATTTAAAAGTTAAGTTAACTGCCGACCTCCCGGCTGTGACCATCCCTACAGCAAACTGGAATATACCTAGCGACATCACTCTCGCTGACCCTGAGTTCAATGTTGTACGGAAGGTGGACCTGGTCATTGGTGCGGAACATTTTTACGCAATTCTACAAGGTTGCCGGCTGCAAATTAACCCACAAGGACCAACCTTTGTTGAGAGTAGGTTTTGATGGTTTGTTTCAGGAAAGTCTTCCTACCACCCAATGCCCCAAGCTCTGGTATGTTATACATCTACTCTAGAAAGCCTTAACCAGAACATCGAGAAGTTTTGGAAATTAGAAGCATTGGACAATGTCACGCTTTCACCCAGCGATCACCTCTGCGAGAAGTTCTACAAGGAGACGGTCACAAGAGATTCCACTGGGCGCTACACGGTGAAATATCCCAAGAAAGAAGGTTTCCAAGCACTGATAGGCGAGTCTTTTACCAACGCAAAATCACGGCTAGAAAGTTTAGAGCGGAAACTGGACAAAAACCCCATTTTGAAGGAAAGAATTGGGACATATGCGAGAGGTACCTGCGGATCAACACCGATCCTGTTACCGTTTGTTATCTTCCCCACCATGCGGTGCTGAAAGAGTCAAGCACAACCACCAAGGTGCGGATCGTGTTTGACGCTTCTGCCAAAACAAGCAAATATCAGCCATCATGACGGTCATTGTTGGACGCTTCAATAAATCACCTGAAGAAAGTCTTACTCATATCTGATTGTTATTGAGGAACCAAATTTAATAGAATATGTATTCGCATTTTGATGAGGTCCTGAATTTAACCAAGTTTTACTAAGTAGGAAATCCAATATATGTACACCATCAATGACCTACACCATCGATTGAGCACAAATTTAGCATAGGGTCGTTTTTCGAGGCAATAAACATTTCGCGGGGGGTATCTTTTTGAAATTTGAGATGACCATCTTCATTGGCACATATAGTAATGTACATAAGCAGCAAGAAGCTGCAAGTCGTGGATCCGTTTTATTCGCCCACTTCATTTTCCGAATAGGTAATTTCGCCATCGGTCCTTTCTAATTTTTTTTGTCTGTCCATCCCGGGAATTTTTTTTTGCGTAGGGCATATCCTACTTGTTCCACCTTCTTCCAGCGCCTCTGAAATGAACCAACCATTGCATTTGAATAATGTGCTATTACTCGCGATTTGCTACACGGAAAGTGCTCTATCTCCTCTATTTCCAATTATTCTATCGTTCGTTCATCGTGTATTTCAACGTTCATTTCACAAAACATGACATGTAATAAGGTTTCCATCGCTCCACTGTCAGCTCAGCAGCCAACCTCGCTTTCTGGCAAGCCGGTACACAGAAGACGCAACTCGCAAAAGTAATGCAATCTGCTGTTTAATTTTCCTCCCAACTGACACAATGTAAACAGCGCCATTATCATGCACATGAACGCGCAAATCTGGGCCCGACATACACAAAAAAGACTTGCTGAAATGATTGCAATTTGCAGATCTCAGCTGCTGAGATGATGTTTCGCAGCCTCAGCGAGACAGTCACTCAGGAGGGAAACAAGAAGCAAGTGGAAAAATGGCAGCAGCCTTTCTGAATGGTAAGATAGCCTACCTTAGCCGGCACACCAAACTTCACCGAATCGACGCAGAAAGAATAGCGCAAAAATTCAAACCGTCTGACTCCGGCTGAGGAATGCTTTCGCTCGAATTCACTGGCTGCAAGGTTGTCGACAAGCTGACTGGGTTATTTTATTTTAAATATGGCTTGCTGAGAAGGGTACCCAGTTGGCGGGAGCATTTTCGCAGTCATCAGCAGAGATTTCCACATAAGCCGAGTGCTTTATTGCACGCATCGCTGATGATTCTACGAGGAACAGAGAAAAAAAAATCCCACTGATACCTACTGATGGTGAAATTGAATTGTTGAAGAACTACAAAAATCCATTGCCATTCTAGTTCGCCCACCGTCGCCATTTATGTACATTTGTTCATTAAAATGTCACGTTCTACTCAGCCGGTGATCAGCGGGCCGTGGTTCAACCTTTTCACTTTCAACACACGGAACGCAAAGGGGCGGCACAGAAGATCACCGGCTTTGACTGCTGGAACCGCACTTCAAACAAATTCCATTACACGGTCGGGATCTACCCACACCCTTTGATCCTCGCGCGAAAAGGGCATATGAACAACATCGCCACCGCCGTATCGGTCTAACAAGGAACGGAGTGCCTACCTTGGGTTACATGCACTGCTTTCTATTGCATCACTACCAGTGCCCGCAAAGGCACCACGAAAGGGCTTGGATCCGGACCCATCCCACCCGAAGCGGGGAGTCGTGATTTGGATTCATGCTCGCGATATTGACTTGCCATGTTTTGTTGAGCCAGCAGCGAGTGGCTGTTCTCGCATCCACGTTAGTTCGTCGTCTGTCGGCAAATGTCAGCGCTAAGCCTCGGAGTAGCAGCCATTTTCGACGACGACCGCTCGTCAGAGTGCCCCCGATGGCTTCTAAAGCTTTGGGCTCTAGCTCTTGGTGGGGCTACTGTTTGAGAACAAATACGTGAACGTGTGTGTATGTGTGTGGGTGTGTGTGGGTGTGCTTGTTGACAGAAGCAGGAGGGAAATGTACAATTTTCAATTAAGGCGATTTATGTTTTTCTCCTTTTTTATCCCCGAGCTGCCAGTCCCAGCGGGGACTGAATCGAAAGCAGATTGAGGAAAAACCGTGAGACCGTTGGCGTTTGTAAAGGAACTTGAAAGGTTATCTAAGTGGTATTTAAAAGTGGATGTTTGATACGGTTTGCAATTCAGAAAACGTAGAGATTCGGAATGTCCAATGCTGGAAGGCTTATGAGGAACATAAATACATAACAGACTAATTACGGATCACCGACAAATGTAGACCGCAGGAGCACAAGGATAGTGGTTTAGATGCCTAAAATCCATCTTAAAGGCAGCGCTACTGATTATTGAGCGTATCGAGCAAAAGCAAAAGACTTTGATTAGCGTACACACTTAGAAAAAATCATGTAAATTTAGGTGCTCTGAGACTGTCATATACGAGCGTCAATTTTGACATAAAATTGAGTCATAACAGACGCGAAATTCAACTCAATCAACTGTACTTTTCGTCGAGTAACGAACTTTTCAGTCTCAGAGCACCTAATTTTTATTTCTAAGTGTGTAGCTAATGCGGGTGCCAAGGGGGCCAGCCCCCTCCAGAAATTTTGGATGTTTTGACGCAGAATGACGTCTTTTAGCAACATATTGGGGCTGCAAATTCAAAAAAACCAAAATCGACCGCGTTACGAAAAGTGGTCAGATTTTGACTTCTTAGAACTCTAGCAATAGCGGGTGAACTTCAATTATAAAAAGTAGAAGGGTCTGTGCCTAGGGGCACAAACGGAAGCTTGACGTAGGACCGCTAGTGGACGGAATAAGTGTGAAGAGCATTTAGTTCTTTTAATTGATCAATTATCTATTATCTCAACTCTTTCCGTTTTTAAGTTGTAGGCGTACCAAATTTGTAGTAATTTTTTTCAAAAGACAGTTGATTAAGAGAATCAATCAAAATCAATGCTTCCAAGTTTGGTTACAAGATTACAACTCTGGAGAGCATTTTGTGTGGTCGTTGGGGGCTTGTGGTTCTGAAAATCGACAAACAAGCACAGATAAATTCTATTCCAACTCTTTACTGATGTAAGCTTGATGGCCCTGAAAAGGGCCGTTTTATTGTAGAGGACATCTATGGCCACTTACGCTTGGCGTGTTTAGTGTAGGTGACAGCATCACGGACCTCATTTTCCAGGAACACTTTCAGCACACCTCGTAGATCAGACCGGAGATACGTTTGACACCACCACGGCGAGCTAGACGACCGATGGCGGTTATCTCGAAGAACTTTGCGATGACGCTTGGTGTCTCTTTAACCAACACCTTTTCCTCTTTTGCCACGACCAGTCAATTGTTGCTTGTAAGGTGTGAAGGAGTGGATTAGCCACCACCTTCCTGCTGCTGCTATTGCTGTTCACCACGCCGTCCGAAGCGAAAATGAGCTAATGCCATGTAGTAGTAAAATTATGTTTATTTATGTTGATTATGGTAGTACATTAATTTATCATTTTAATTGATTAGCTTACTTGGCACTTCATCTTTGTTTAATTTGATATTCTAATTTAATATTTGCGTTTTTCAACTAGTTTACAGAATATCGGTACTTTAAACGCAGAAGTGAGTCACGAAAAACTGAAATGCGTGATACAGAGGCTCAATACAACTCTTTAAACGCAAGATGTTTTCGCGACTACATTCATCGCATCGAGGACAACGTGAAAGCGGACCCGAAATCATTCTGGAATTACGTTAACGACCGAAAATCGACGAAAGGGATTCCTCAGAACATGCGCTACCAAGGAATGACTACCACTACGCAGCAGGAATCAGCGAATATGTTCTCGTCTTACTTTCAAAGTGTGTCAAGTAATAACTCACCACCTTTGTCTGTAACGTACCTGGACAGTATTCCGCAGTATGATGTAAACGTGCCACGGATGAATTTTTCACCAAACGATGTACTGCTCAAGTTGCAATCAATCGACGGTTCAAAAGGCGCTGGGCCTGACCAATTGCCTCCATTTGTCGTTAAACATTGTGCGAATTCTCTAGCGTTACCTGCAAGCATTTTGTTCAACCGTTCACTTAACGAGAAGTGCTTTCCTACGATTTGGAAATCTGCTTCAATCACACCAATTCATAAATCTGGTTCGCTCAACGATGTAGAGAATTATCGTGAGATCTCCATTCTCAGCTGTCTGCCGAAGATCTTCGAAAGCTTGGTGCATGATGTGCTGTACCAGTCTACCAAATGTATTATCTCTACTGAACAACACGGTTTCATGAAAAAGCGCTCGACCACAACGAACCTGCTAAGCTATGTATCGACTCTTGTGAATAGGATGGAAAAACGACAGCAAGTCGACGCTGTATACGTGGACTTTGCCAAAGCTTTTGATAAGGTGCCACACATCCTTGCAGTTGAAAAGTTCAAAAGGATAGGACTTCCTGAGTGGCTGACACAATGGATTCTGTCTTATCTCACAGGGCGCAGTTCTTCGGTGAAAGTCGGTGAGTCCTACTCTGTTCCATTCCAGGTTCATTCCGGAGTGCCTCAAGGCAGTATCTTGGGACCTTTGCTGTTTGTTTTGTTCATTAACGACCTCTGCATGAAGATAAAATCTCCAAAATCCTTGTATGCTGACGACCTCAAGTTTTACCGAGTAATCACGTCGCTGGTAGACTGCTGTGCGCTTCAAACGGATATCGACGGACTTCTGGAATGGTGCAGTTTGAATGGAATGGAAGCCAATATCAAGAAATGTTGCGTGATTACATTCAGTCGTTCACGTACACCGATTGCTTTCGAGTACAGAATGGAAACTTGTTGCTTGAAACGTACGAGCACCGTTAAGGATTTGGGGATTCTCGTTGACAGCAAACTAAGGTTTGTCGAACACATCGCTTCAGTAACAGCCAAAGCGTATTCTCTGCTGGGATTTTTGAAGCGTAACACGAAATTCTTTGAAGATGTGTACAGTCTAAAGACGCTGTATTGCTCACTTGTACGCAGTGTTTTAGAATATGGGGTGCAAGTCTGGGCCCCGTACCATGCAGTTCACATCAATCGGATTGAACGAATTCAAAAGAACTTTGTTCGATATGCTCTTCGAGGCCTTCACTGGAGAGATAGAACGAACCTGCCATCATATGAAAGCCGTTGCATGTTGATTGATCTACCAACACTATCAAGCAGACGAGTATTCCTTCAACGCATGCTCATCTTTGATGTCCTGACAGACCTTATCGACTGTGCAGACATACTTGAGAAACTCCGCTTTAACACACCGTTTCGGGTGACGCGGCAACCGGAGTTCTTCCGCCGATCGAATCACCGTACTGACTATGGAATGAACAACCCTCTGGATGTCTGCTGTAATCGTTTCAACGAGGTTTCCAATATGTTTGATTTTGGTATGACTAAAACTGTGTTTAAGCTTAGAATTAGTAGATAAGTTATTTTTGTCTGTACGATGTTTTTATATATCGAAGATTAAATACATAAATACATAAATAAATAAATATCCCTTTGGGGATGTGTTTTATTTGAATTGAAAAAAGTGATAACCTACCTAACTACGAGTATAACTTAACCTAACGTGCTAGATCACGTATGATCTGATGATTTGATCTCAGACAGGTGTCTCTGAACCTTTCCACGATGAATACTCTCCGTTCTTCTAATGTTTGAATTCCAGCCAGGAAGTGGATCTCAGAATTTCTAGTCCGCGGGGGACTGTTTAGGACCATCCTAAGGATCTTGTTCTGGATCCTTTGGAGTTTAAGGTGATGGCATTTTGCGCAACTCTCCCAGATTGGCATACCGTACTCGATTACAGGAAGGATGATTTGTTTGTAGACAGCAAGCTTATTTTTCAGGGACAGGGTTGACTTCCTGTTGATAAGTGGATACAACGATCTTATCAAGATGTTGCACTTGGTTTTTGTTTTGTCAACGTGCTCCCTGAAAAGAAGCATGCTGTCTAGTGTTAGCCCGAGGTACACGACCTCTATGGACCATTCCACCCCTGTGCCGTTCAGGCAGATCTTGTTATTCTCCGACGGAACAAGTCTAGGAGATTTAGAGTGTGGAAAGATAATGACCTGGGTCTTTGCCGCGTTGATACGGATCTTCCAGCTGTTGAAGTATTCAGACAGGACGTCCCGGCCTCTCTGAAGTTTGGCAGTCAGAGCTCCGATGACCCTACCCTTGTAGTCGATGGATGTGTCATCTGCGAACAGAGACAACGATCCACCATCAGGGAGAGCCGGCATATCGGAGGTGAACAGGTTGAATAAGATGGGGCCAAGGATGCTTCCTTGTGGAACCCCGGCACCGATGTTGAAAGCATCCGATGTGATACCATTCAGAGAGACTCGGAACGTCCTGTCTGATAGATAATTGTTTATGATCTTCACTAGGAAGATTGGAAGACCGTACTGCTGCAATTTGAACACCAGGCCATCATGCCAGACATTGTCGAACGCTTTTTCAACGTCCAACAACGCCATGGCAGATGTTTTCGAAACAGACTAGTTCCGTCTGAGAATGTTTGTCACTCGAGTCAGCTGGTGGACGGTCGAACGACCTTTCCGAAAACCAAACTGTTCCTCGAATAACAAGTTGTTTTCATCGGCAGATGTTAGGAGCCGGTGGTACACTGCTCTTTCGAACAGTTTTGATAACCCTGGGAGAAAGCTGATTGGTCGATAACTTGAAGGAGAGGACGGATCCTTCCCAGGTTTCCGGATGGGTATGACTTTAGCTGACTTCCAACACGAGGGGAAGTAGCCAAGTCTGAGGCACTGATTAAAAATCAGTGCCAGATGGTTGTAGAATCTGGAACTCAAGTGTTTGAGTTCCAGATTCAGGATGTTGTCGAAACCTGGGGCCTTCATGTTTTTAGATGATTTGATATAGGCCAACAGTTCGTCAGCCGTAATCTCGGATTCCTCTGGAAAAATGTTAGGAATCTGAAGAAGATTGGTTGCATTTTCGGCAACCTCAGATTCATGAGGGCTGATGATGTTTTGTCCGAGATTATGGGAGCTGACGAAGTGTTGACCTATCGCGGCAGCCTTCTCTTCAGGAGTTATCAGATGAACCACTGGGTCGCCGGGACGATCCAGTGAGGTCAGTCGGGGAATGGGCCTAGGCTTGTTTTTAAGAATTTTTGTAAGTTTCCAGAAGGGCTAGCACAATCTGGGAGAGAGCGGATCTTACTAGCAAAATCGTTACTTCTAAAATCCACCAACCTGGCCTGAATGATCTTTGTTAATCGATTACAATTGGTCTTCAAGTTAGGCAGGCCAGAACGCTGGTACTGCCTACGAATGGTGTTACGGAGTCTAATGAGATCTTTGGTAGGGCTGTCAAGGTTCAGAGTGTTACTCACCTGTCTGGATACTGGCACGTGTTATTCCCTGGCCCGGGAAATCGCCTCCTCGATGGTTTGTAGACACCGGTCAACATCTTCCGACGTCCCCGATTGGACATCGTAGTCGACGCAGTGTTGATATTGCGCCCAGTTGACTCGATGGTAGTTGCGCCGGGAAGCTTCGAATCGGTTTACCGAGGATCCAACTTCGGCCACCACTGGGTAGTGGTCCGAGCTCAGCTCCTGGAATGCCACAGGTTGCGAGACGTTGTGTCCCATGTTGCTTACGAAGATGCCGATGGTCGCATGGACCCCAGACCGACTCAACCGGGTGGGAGAGTCCGGGGCCAAGATGGTATAGTGGCCCTCTTGCAGGTCTTCATTGAGGATGATGCCGTTTCTATTGCTCCGACCGTTGCCCCAAGCTTGGTGTTTTGCGTTCAGATCGCCAGCGATGATAAAGTTCCCGCTCTCCGGGTGAGTTTGATGATGTCTTTCCGGAGAGCCTCTGACGACCCGTCCCTGATGTTGCTTTGCTTGGGGCAGTAGGCCACGATGATGGTGATTGGGCCAAGTGATATGCTCACCTCCACTCCGATGGCTTCAATTGTTTTCAGCTGGAAGTGTGGTAGCAGCCGGCAGCTGATGTTCCGTCTTGCAGCGATGGCCACTCCTCCACCTACAGAGCAGGTGCGATCAAGTCTGACGAGCCGGAAGTCGGGATGGAATACGTTCAGTTCGGGCTTCAAATGCGTCTCGGTGATGATAGCAATGTTGACCTCCTTGGTGTTGAGGAAATCGAGTAGCTCCCTATGCTTTTTCGTCAGTGAGCAAGCGTTCCAATTTGCAATTTTTATAGCTTCACGGTCCATACTTGGTGACGAGTGACAAGGCAGCATGAAGCTGTTCAGATCGAGTCTTGCAGGTACGCATGATGAAGATGACCTCGGCCACGAGCGTCACAAGTTCCTCCGAGGTGAACGGAGAATCGTCGACAGATTCACCTGAGACAGCACCAGCGTATGATAAACCAGGGGCGGTGGATGAACCTGGAATTGGCTGGGCCGCAGCAACAGTGAGACGATGCTGAACTGTCCGACTGTTGGGAACCATTTGGATACTCGCGGGATTGGCGTGTTGGTTGTTGAGCGGAAGCGGGGCTAGGTTCGGAACATGTCGACGGGGCTGGAGAGCTGGGTACTGGACTTCCGTTAGTACAGGAGGCGAACGATGATTACGAAGGCGACCGAGCTGGTTGTTGATTGTGGCCTTCCGACGGATATTAATGAGCTCCACTCGCTTGGGACATCCACGATTGGAGGCTTGGTGGTTTCCACCGCAGTTGACACACGTTGGCTCGATGTCATCGACTTGCTCACAGGACGCAGTTGAGTGAGTTCCAGCACACTTGCCGCAGTTTGTCTTCATATGGCAGTTGTTGGTGAGAGGCAGTTCATACACTGCGTTACATCACGATGTTGGGGTTTGTAATGCTCCCAACTGATGATGGCCTGAAACAGGTCCCGGATTTTGGATCTCAGAGCCGCAAGACTGGTGGATCCCTTCGTGAAATGCACTAGGAACAACTGATCACGGAAGCTGGTGTTTTGGTTGGGACGCCGGTTCATCTGGAACACGGCCTCAGGTTGGAGCCCAAGCCGCTCCAGCTCGGACTTCACCGCAGCAGCCTCAAACGACGGTAATCCACGCAAAACCACCTTCAGTGGCTTGCTCGATGGCAGATCATGCGTGAAGAAGTCCACGTTGTTGTTCTTCAGGAAACTTCCTATTTGTTTGTACTCCTCCAGGCTGGAGCACATGATTTTGGTACCGATGCTGCAAAACTTGAAGCGAGGCAGCAGCTTGTGTTTTGCCAGTTTGGCACCCAGGTTGGCAACATCCTTCATCGGCGTGAAAAGCGGGGGAATCCGCTCTCTTCTTGCAATGGGAACGGCGTCACCATCGCCATTTTATTCCGGGAGTACTGCATACTGGTTGGCTTGCAGTACTCGTTTTCCGGCGTCATCCTGCGACGCGCTGGGCTTGATTAGCACCTTCTTTGAAGGGCCCGCTGCTGGCTTATTGGCACGTTTACGCACCATTTGTTTCGTGTTTGCAAGTTCAATTAAACTTGCCAGAACGCGAGAAGGTGGCGACACTTCCACGGCGCAACGCGACAGCACAAAACGAAACAAAATCGAATCGAGAACTCGAGCGAAAATACGGACTGAACAGCTCTACAGTCGAGCAAAGAATGAGGCCAGCTAATGCCATACAGCAGCGCTCTTTTATATCTTTTCAGGTTAAAGCAGAATGATGTGCAACCAAGTGGTATAAAAGCTACAAAGACTCCTCCCATTATGAGTAGTTTGCCATCAAGTAGCGACACTGGCTCTTTTCCTTTTGCGTACACGAATATTACGCAATTCCATCCTCCCTATTCGCACGCGCCCGAGGATCGGAGGCGAATGCCACTTCGACTTGTTTCGTCTACTTACTACTCTCTGACGACTGTGCTGGGGAAGCAGCATATGCATATAGGTAATTGGTGGATTTGTTAGTTAATTCGACGCTTTTGGACAATGCTGGACATTTACCAGTTTTTCAATAGTTTCTTGTTGAAAATGAACATTCGGAAGCATTGTTATCGATGCGTAGCCATATTTCTGATCGATTGGTGATAAAATTATTTAAATTGGACAAGGGGCAGCTGAGTTATTAACGTTCAAAATCTGTCTTAATTTGTTACATGTTCCATTTTTGGTTTTCACAAAGTGTACCCCCTTATAGAAATCAAAGACGTAGTCCTACGTCAAAAAAATCTGGTACATCAAAGTTAGGTAGGGTTTTGAAAGAGATCGGAGCTCCACCGTAGGAGGGGTAATCCCTCGTCGGGTAGAGATGTACCGTCAGCCAAAAGAAAGTTTAAAGGACCTTAATGTTGTTGTATAACCCAGCGTCCTTGAGGAAATAAATAACTGTCTCTAAAGTGGAAGGTTCGTCGCCCAGTGTGTCCCTAATGCTGTTGGGAAGTGCGTACTGCTCCCGTAGTTGTTGGTATTGCGGATACAGGCATAGGATGTGTTCCACCGATGCAGTGGTTCCGCAAACGTAGCACATTCTGTGGAACTGCGTCCCACCAAAACTATGTGAGATCCTTGTATGGCCTGTCCTAAGACGAGAAACCACCTTCTGGTCCTGTAGTTTCGACATATCCGTCCACTTGCTCGTCGTTTCTTTGATTCTTCGGATGACGAGGGATTGGGATTGCCACCACTCTGCTTCCCAGGCTTCCCACATTTTGCTGACTATCCATCGCTTTATGTCCTGTAGTGACACTTTGTCGGTGTAACGGGGGCCAGCTGGCCCAGACCCTGCCAGGCTGTCGGCTTCGCTGTTTCCTGGGATACCGCAGTGCCCAGGGATCCAGGAAAACACCGCGTTCGGAGGTGTGGCCTCCACAATACCCTGTATCCAGGGGTGAGTCATGGTCTCCGATGTAAGGGCTTGTATCACGCTGTACGAATCGTATAGCACCAGTATGGGCCGGTCCGAGGGTGTTGTAACGGCAACAAAGATGGCCGCAGCTTCGGCGGAGAAAACCGAGCATTGTGGCGGTAGGCTGCTACTCATCGGTGCTGAAATTCCGGCTACTCCAATTCCGACCCCGGCTCGGGAAAGCGATCCGTCCGTGTTTATGTGGGCATGGGTTGGGCAGTCCAAGCCTAGCAGTTCGGCTAATGTTCTCTTCAGCGCTGCAGAGCTATCTCCAGCCTTGAACCTGCTCTTTATCCGACTCTCGATTTTTGGTGGAGGTATGCGCCAACTTTTGTCTCCGTACCAGTTCAAGCTGAGTTTCAAAATATAGTGTACTATGGGAACAGAAAGATGGAACTTCATGGAGAGGTCCAGTAAACTCTAGGGTAGGTCCAAGGGTTGTTGAGTCAGAGAGTGCATTTTGTTTGCATGTGCGGGACTTACAAAAGAGGTTCAGTAACCTAGAGGGTCCGGTTCAGGAACAAGCAGTTTATTCGAATTCGAATTCGAATCGATCAAGTTTATTCGAATCCCACAATTTGACCCCACATTTCCACGATGAGTCGGACAGGCTTATCGTCGGCGTAAAAAATAGCATCACAATTCAGGCTGCTGTGTCGTATGGATGCAGGCCTGTTATTTTTGGAGTGAAGTTTGCTAATGGCGTTTAAAAGACATTCCACCATCATCAGCAACTTTTACATATTAACGACAATCCTGTCGCCCCATCCATCCCTCCAACAACATGCACTTCACGGACCGTTGATGAATGCTTTAGAATGACGGATGCGAAACCTTCCCGCCTCGCGCCTCTCTCCCCTTGTCGCTCTTTTTTTCCGCTCAAGTAAATCGAGTGCTTGTAATGTGATGTGCGGCATATGTTTCAAGTAGCGCACGCTTTGATTCGCCAACATTAGCATAATGTGCTTGTTTACATAGCACTTGCGAGATATGTGAGTGTATGTAATTTTTTGCTCATCCCGACACAACCCATTGAAGGGACTAATATGCCTTCAGTTACCACGTTGCGAGGATTCTGTTATCATCCTTGAGTTTTTTTTGCCGTGAATGGATCATTAGGGTAGCTTCAAGCGGCCAGAAGCTTCAGCATTGCTTTATGATGAAAAAACCCGTGTGCCACCCTAACGCACTCGAGAGAGATTGTAGTTGACAGTCACGCGCAATTTGTCATCGGTATCTACTACGCGACTGCTTTTTTTTTTTTCGTTTGCCAACTTTGCCAAACAAGCTTTTAAAAACTCATTCTGCCATTTTCGGGGGTGGGAGCGGGAGTGAACGGAAAGTTGAAAGACCGGATTTATGCGACGCAGAAGCATCGGAATCAGTGATACTCCCGGGAGACTTTTATCGACAGTCACCAATTTCGTGTGTCGCATGAGCAGGAGGGAATCGTTGAAAACTGAAAGTTGCATGTTGCACAGGAATTTTAATTATGCGCTCGGCCGGCGAATGGCAAGTAGTGCACTGGGAAATGGAGCTACCACCATAAGCGTGCGGATGAAACTCTGGCTCGATTTTTTACTCTGCTGTGGATTGTAAATCAAACGATTAATAATATTATTATTAGTCGCAATGTGATCGAGGGAGATAAAGCTCAGATGGAATCAATTGTGGAGCAAAACAAAATTGAATGCTAGAAAAACGGTTGATGCTTCGTTGAATATTCATGGAGCGTGTGGTCGATTAAATTCCACTCAGCGCACGGCTGCTGGTAATGAAATGAACGAGGGCTTTTTTTTATTTTTTTTATTTGAGTGGGTGTTCGTTCCTATTTACTGTAGTAGAGTGTTTAATCTAAATTGTTGCTCATTTAGATATGAAGTGGTGTCGAGTCTATTATGAGTTCATAAACTTTTCATTGAATGGATGTTGTTATTTTTTTATTATGATACACAGGCAGAAGAATGCGTGGCAATTGGCATCGACAATTTTGGTGATTGCCATAGATCATCTTGCATCCAAACAAACATTGCATAAGCCTTATATCGTGGATCTGAACGTGACAACCTGAAAAACTCAAACCAAGATTGTCGAACCCGACTGAATGCCAAGTTACACAATTTAAAGCGTTGTTTGCCTAATCACTTTTGCTTTCTTTACTCGGGATTGACTGCGTCTCGTGTTGCGAAGCGTACAAAATAGCAATCTATTTGAACTTTTGCCTGACAATACACATCCAGTTAAACCGTTGACGACTGAGCAGTTGCAAATCACGGTTGGATCGTTTGTGGCGGTTGATCCACACAACTCACCCACGTGTGTCGCTACCGTGGATGAAACATTCAGTTATTCAAACGCAAACGTTTCGCGACTCAACGCACTGAAAAATGCGAGATTTTCCCCCATTTTTCCGCCTCCATTCACCCGCAATAATAAATCCGAACCGTGTAAACTTTTGCATTCATCGCTGTTGACACCTGCTATACAACGGATGGTGACTTAATTTTCCCGCCGTCAACACCGATCCACCTGGAATCGAAACCATCACAAATCCGAGCGCTCTATTAGCGAAATTACCTGCCTTTGTGAAGTGTGGAGCTGTGTTAAATCACGATTAATGTAGCTCACGGATTGCGATGTAGCTCAGGTGGGGGCAGTGGCATGGAACGATGGTTATTTGAACGTGAAATGAGGGAACGCAGAGTAGGGAAATATTTGTAGGTATTAAGTACTTTTTTTTCTTTAAGCTGAGCTTCCCGTGTTGATGAAGATCAGGAGCGCTTATTGTTAGTGCTATTTATGGTCAGTTACATCAACAGCTGGTATTGGTTGATGTTTGTACTTTACGATTGGTACATCAGGTGAAATCACA
Source organism: Ochlerotatus camptorhynchus (assembly GCF_037179485.1). NCBI lineage: Eukaryota > Metazoa > Arthropoda > Insecta > Diptera > Culicidae > Ochlerotatus > Ochlerotatus camptorhynchus. The sequence continues at coordinate 2,751,078 of NW_027040498.1, read as the reverse complement.
GACAAACAGACATAACACTCGCTAGTTGTTCATCGAACAAGCATTTAACGGTCAATTTAAAAGTATCGTAGTTGGTAGTACCGCCACCTGTGGCGCGCATAGTCAATTCCCTTGCGTTTGACGTTTACACACTACCGCCATCTGTTCAGCGGACTACCCACCACAGTGTACTCAACAGATGGCGGTAATGTTTTAGCGACGATGTTTTACATTGAGAAACATTCAATGTGTTATGTCTGTTTGTCTGTGGTTAAATTAAGAGAATTTGTGACGGTACGTGTAATCATTTTGTCAAGCTTCTGCATTCATTTTGCATCAGATGTCACTGGTGTTGTTGGCGGTGACATGTATCGGAAACTACACATAATCTGTTTTCCGTTAATTATTCACAGAGGACAGTGCAGTGCAAAACATGTCTGGTACCTCTATATATGCAGTTAGATTAACATCTGGAGTCCCTCCTTTTTACACATTCTGCACTCAAAATAGCTCACCCCTCACAGGATTTTCTACCGATTTTTATAAATAGGGCGGGGCATAAAGTATCTGACAGCGAGGCCTGGATGTTCTGGCTGACTATTTTAATATCTGGAAAATTTGTATCAATGTGGCGAAGACCCAGGCCATCATATTTCCTCATTCTAAATCCCCTAGACTAGTTCCGCCTGATGATGTGAAGGTACGCTTAGGAGACTCCACTACTGAATGGTCCAAGGAGGTAATCTATCTTGGTCTCACCATAGACAGCAAGCTTATCATCAGGTCTCATGTGGAAAATATATCAACCAGGTGCAATGTCCTGATCAGGCAATTGTATCCACTCATCAACAGAAAATCCAAACTGAGCCTGAGGAACAAGCTTGCTGTTTTGCAAGCAACTCATCCGCATAGTAATTGAGTATGGGCTCCCTGATTGGGAATCTTGTGCTCAATCACACAAGCTCAGACTTCAGATAATCCAAAACAAGATTCTGAAAATGATTTTGAACCTACCTCCCTGGACCAGAACTATTTTGTTGTTTATTAATGTATTTGATAAGGCTCAACCGAATTAACTTTACAGAGCCGAGGATTCTTGGTCACTATACAATAGGGTATAGTTAAAGGTACAACACAATTAACACTTTATCTCCCGCTTTCCGAAAAGCCTCCTCCATCAGAAATGGAGCCGCTTCCAGTGGTTTCATTGTATGGCAGTTACGCCAACGGGGGTCAGAGCGCCTCCATTCAGTGGCGTCCCGTAACCTCACTTTTTACCTGTAAACCAACTTTCAAACCCAGATTTTTTTTTGTATCAAGCTGCAGCTGCGTGATAGCTTAGTTTTCAAGACTTGACCCATTTGAATAAATTTTGCTTCTATCTTTGATGATACAGCAGAAGGACTAGCCTATGTTGGCCGCTTGAACACTGGATTCCGTATGTATTGTTTCAAGATAGTTATCGAAAAAATGCTGTGACGTGTGCGCGTAGATACATCCGCGTAGTAAACCGATTGAATAAGTAAATCCGTTTCGAACGAAATATTTAAACTATGTAAGTTACGAAAACCGCGCGAATTCCAAAAGCCGTGCGAGACAACCGAAGCGAGAAAAAAAGGCTAAGTATCATTTAAAGAGTGCCACCAAAATAAATGTGATAGCCTATGTTAGCAAGTTGATTAATTTTGGTTTCCTCCCTAGGTATTCTATTTATTTACTACTGAGCTTTGTATCAAATTAGTTAATTTAAAGAACGTATCAATCATATCAAGATTTCGCGACCGCACCGAACAAATTCTATACTACATAAGCTCAAAAGCGTTTGACAAGCTCTACCGAATTGCGTAACACTTCTGCGTAAGCTCCGTAGACGTAGGCGCGTTGAATTCGACAGTCGGCAAAGGATTAACCTGTACCAACACCGCTTAAGGAACGACCTCGAGTCAGTAAAACCGTTTAGAGCTAAACATCTCAATTACAAATACGAAAATCGCGCAAATTGTGAACGCCACGCGAGACAACCGAAGCGAGAAAAAAAGGCTTATTATTATTTAAAGAGTACCACCAAAATAAATGTGATAGCCTATGTTGACAAGTTGTTTAATTTTGGTTTCCTCCCTAAATATTCTACTTATTTTACTGTTGAGCTTTGTTTCAATTTAGTTATTTTACCGCACGTATCAATCATATCAAGATTTCGCGCCCGTACCGAACAAATTCCGTACTACAGAAGCTCAAAAAAAAAAAACTTTTGGTGAGCTCTACCGCATTGCGAATCGCTTCTGCGTAGCTCCGTAGACGTAGGCGCGTTGATTCCGACAGCCGCGAAAAGTTAAACATGCATCAATACCACATAAGGAAAGATCGATTTTAAGTAGGGTTTAGTTCATAGATTAACATTGACTGCTGTTTACAAATGTAAGTACTTGAACACTAAGAAATAAGTTAAATCAAATGCTTTAACCGCATATATAAGAGATTTCGCGAAATTAAGGGAAAAATATAGTAATCGAGTACAATAAACTCAGGGGAATACAATACCTCCAAAAGGTTAAAAGTTATTAATTATCACATACCTCTACTTTTACTTATTTCCTAAACTATTCCTCTCCTTGTTAATCTGCTTAATGCTATTGGTCTGCTTGCGTTTTCTTTTTAAAGTTCAAGACTAAATAAGAAGATTTATTCTACAACTTTAAAGGTTAAAGGTTAAAGGTTGCCTCCCTAAGCGGACCCCTCGCATCCTAATTCTTTTGTTAATCTACTTAATGTCATTAGACTTTCTGAAGTTTCTTATTTAAGTTCATTTGATGATCATGATATCTCATTAGTCTAATTTAATAAACTATTGAAAGCTCTAATTCACCTAATCAATCATAACCCATGCTTTTTTAAGTACCTGCACTTGCGCTTGTAATCCAAAATTTAACGTGTTTCAAGTACTTTTAATTTAAGCCTATACCTATTTATTATATCTTAGTTCGACCCAGGTTACACCTTCATGTGACTAAAATGCTTCATTTTGAAGTTAGCTTCTTAGCTGATTTTTAAATTATATAGGGTATATGCTCCAACTATGTTCACACGCTTCCACTATGTCGCACCACAAAAATACGTATGGGTATGTCACAATAGAAGCACGACACAGTGGAAATCCCGAGCCATAGTTCAAATCAAAATGAAGCACATATATAATTAGTTACAATACCATGTACAAAAATGATGTTTAACATTGTTTCCTGAGCAATACTTCAATGAGGAGGGCTGTGCACCAACTTTCAAAACCAGATTTAATGCCATATTCATACTCGAATCGGTTGAAAAATACACTTTATCTTCTAGTTTACTCGATATCCATCCATTGCAAGCAATATTTTGATCCTAATTGTTTATGTTTTGAGAGTTGGTGCACAGGTAGATTGAAGTTAAGGAAACGCCACTGCCTCCATGGCAGCAATGGACGCAAAACGTGGTCAGCACTCACACACTCATCACTAAACGGTTGCTTTCCAAAGTCGACGACGCATCGACCGAAAGAACTGCTGATGAAGAACAATGAGGAGGACCACACAATGGATGCTGCCGAGAAAACAGACGATCGCGTGGCACACATCGAGAGTGGCCTGCTTTTGTCGACAGCCGAGTCAACACTGACCAGAACTATTTTTTTTTTCCTTTGGTTTGTTTTTTCCGTCGATCTTGTTTTCCGTGCTGAGCACCAATGCTACCGACGTGCCAGGAAGGCAGCTCCCACACCTGGACCCTACCTATCGACCCATCAACTCATGAACCGGGGACCAACGGCTTTACTTCCCATCCGAAGGAAGGCGTGATCAGAGATGTTATGCCTCAGAACATCCCGGCGGCGCCGACTGGGATTGAACCCAGGCCTGCTGGGGTGAGAGGTAATCACGCTTACCACTACACCACCGGCGCCGTTAACCAGAACTATTGATGTGCATGATATTGCTGATATGGAATTCCTCGAAACTAGATTTCAGAATGTCATCCAGTCTTTTCGTTCGAAAGTGTCCCAAACTGAGCATGCAATCATCAGAAACCTAATTTAATTCCCAAATATTCCTTATACTATTATATATGTATACACTGAAACCTCCGTTTACTAAGTCTTTTTTACGCAGTATTCAATTTACGTCCCTCTTTTTACGAAGTAAATCCCAAATAACGAGTTTTTTTTTTACGAAGTAAATTCCAAATAACGAGTTTTTTTTTTGTGATTTTAGGAAACTGGGATATACTGTGAAATACCCCACAATATGGGTATTTTTGGAATCGGAGTGACGTTTAAGGACCGGAAATCGATGTCTGACGCCATTTTGAAATCCAAGATGGCGGCTTCCGGTTACTGGAAAACGAAAAAATACCACCCCGAATCGGGGTGACCTGTGAGCAGTGCTGAGATTTGTCATTGTCACTGACAGACTTTCGCGCGATATTGACTAAATTGTTCGTCACGTAGTCACTGACAGACTTGATCCTCAAAAAAACCTTCGTCAAAATCTCATTCATTTTTTCGTCAATGACAAAGATTCACCTGGTAGCACAAAGTGTAATTTAGTACATTCTGTGTCACATTATTGTTATCCAAGTAGCTCAGGACGTAGATACTTATTCACTAAAATGGATCCATGTAATTGTTTTGCTCAAGTCATTTAATTTCGTTACAAATTTAGCTAATAAATAAATCTGCACATGTTCGTCACTGACAGCATTGTCATTGACAATTGACATGGTTTGCCTTGACTATGACTGCTGGCTGCAATGAGTGACCAAAGCAGAATTGTCAATATCACCGTGTACTGTCGAGATTTTGCAGCACTGCCTGTGAGATCCGGGAATCCATGTCTGCGTGCTTCTGTGCTTGTGTTTCTGATTGTTTGTAGTCTATTCAGATCAATAACATCTTATCATGTTTTACACGCAATGCAAAATCTCAACAAGTTTGATAGAATTTACCACAACTAATTTTACACGTGACGGAATCAATCTTTGACATAAAGTATGAAAAGTAAACACAAATGTCATGTAAAATTGAGGTCTCCGAGACTGAAAAGTTCAATATTCGATGAAAACTATGTTTGATTGAATTGAATTTCGCGTCTGTTATGACTCAATTTTATGTCAAATTTGACACTCGTATATGTCAGTCTCAGAACATCTAAATTTTCATCAATTTTTCTAAGTGTGTATGCAATATTCAAATGATGTTATATGAAAATGCCTGCTGTTGCCTGCTGAACTGTGGTCGTTATTTAACCCAGCTAGGTCTACACTAATCACTGTAAAAAAATTGGCTGCTACTTTTTGCTATATTTTTAGTAATGGACATTTTTATGCATCACTTTTTTGAGATATTTATGTTAATAACTTTATAATAAAGCATGATATATAAAGTAATGGGTATTTATTGGATGAGCCAGACCATTTTGATAATTATTAGAGTACAAAACCTATACATTTGACGTATATAGGTGCAAATGCATTTATCATGCATCATAGATAGAGATAGATAGATAGGTTCTACGTCATACTGCGGTCGTGTCTAGGTCACAACCCTTTAATTTTTGTTTACCTGAATATGCACTGAAAGCGAATTATTCCCACTTCTCTCAATATGGGGGTTTTTATCACTTCCTACCAGTGGAACAGCGCCAGCTCTGTGGAAAATGCCGGACGATATGATTAATTTGAAAGCTGAAAGGGGGTGGTCTATAATTGGTCAACAATGTCCTACTTCATTTGTGAAAGGTCCACCAAGTGAAATTGATCCGCATTCTCCGTTACTCTGCCCGTGAAGAAATTCTAGGGATCAGTCCAGTACCCGTTTCCGTGTTCAGAAAAGTGATGGTCCTTATAATAGATCAAAAGCACGGCACCGACTCTGTAAGTTTTGCTATTTCCTGCCCGCCACTTGCCTAGCAGGGCGGCTCAGAGCAAGATACTTCATAAGGTCAAAAATAAATAAATAAAGCAAGTGGTTGTATCCAAGACACGATCGTAGATTTGACGTATGATAACGTGTTCAACATCAATATTCGGTGACTGTGTTAGGGAAACTACTTTTTCCATCACGGAAACGCTTCGTTTTCTGATGGCAAAATTACGCGTTTGCGTACACAATATTCGCGATCAATCATAAAAATAAGAGATTTGTTTGCTTTTTTCCAGCGTCGTGGAGAAAACCTTACCTTAATTCGAAGTGTTTCTGGTTAATTGACACGGACGGGTGGCATTCGATCATGGCGAGAAATTTTATGTACCACTTCAATACTGTTACGCATTTGACCACAAACGTTTGGTTGCTGGGTACAATATCAAAGAGCTTTGGGGTGATATGGCTGGCAGCAAGGCGAGCGAACGTACAATGAAAATTAACTCCTAAACAACAATAATTTATGGTGGTCCTGAAAAGAACCGTTTTGTCCTGATGGTTGAGTAATGCTGAGCTATAAGGGAGTTCACCACGGATAAGACTGGCTGGCGTATGTTGTTTGGAACGCGCTTGACAAAGATGGCCAACAGCGACTCACGACGAGCAACTGAATCCAAACAGTAGCGGTGCGACTTCTTCCTCCTTCTTCGGTGAATCGAGGCCTATTGTTATGCGACGAAAGCACTGCTGCTGCTGCTGCTGATGACGACCCGAAACCACCACGCACCACACGTGCTGATTGAATAAACACCGTTCGGCGAGACCGGATGGAATTCGATTTTGTAATCTGTGTTAGGGAAAGCGCTTTTTGCAGGCAATCAGTGATAGTTTTGATCACCATTGCAACAGTTGGACATTTGTGTAATTTTTAATGGTGACCTATTGAAAATTGGTAAAGTGTTCATTTTAGTACACTCGTTGGAAAGTTTCCAATCGATTCGCTTTTTTTAAATTTTTATCTAATTCTTTTATTTGGAAGGCTTAATCGTGTTAGCTTTACGGAGCCGATAATGCATTGTCCATTGTTCAATAAAATTCACTTAAATCCCAAATACTCACGGCTTACCCAAGGTTAAATTGTCGAAGGATAGTCTCATCAGAGCGTTATCGCCAGTATGAACGGTAGTACGGTTCTAGATTCGTCTGGAGTTCGACCGGCTATGGTGACCAGTGGGCGAGACTCATCGAGATGGGGTGACAAGACTAGGATTGGGCTATCTTGAGAGAAAGATCGATCTTGACGGATATATAGTCGATTCACTGGTTAAATCAGTAGCAAAGACTAGATCTTTGGTAGATCAATCTTGACTTTTTGTTAGTACGCTTTTATACGTCGGTACCCCAAAAAATTCTTTGCTTTATAATATTCAATTAATGGTTGTCGTTTCAAATGATGTATGTGTATGAGTGTATTCAATATCACCCCCGCTGGCCGGCAGTGGAAGAAATTTGCTTACAACAATCCTTGATGTAATAATTTAAAGCAAGTTTAGTTCGGGAATTAGAAAGCGATAGCTCTACTGCAGATTCAGCAACCCATTTCAGAATGCCTGGTAATTCACGTCCACTCCGAGGTTACTTTCACATACAATAAACCTCGCACGTAAACACTACCGTTATCATATCAATAATGGTACTGCAAACATACTTCCAGATTTCGAAATATGATGTTTCGAAATCTGGCGCGTATTTAGTAATATGGAAATATGCATTTATGATTGATTTATAATCAGATGGATCCCACCAAATTCTGCCTCCGAAAAAGGACCGGTTTGTTCACTCGCGGTAATCAAAAAATCTCCCGCGGTGTTTTGACAACCGAACACAACGTTTTGAATCACATGTGAAATTTTTCATTTTCACCGAATTTTTGCCTAACAACTCATTCGCGTGCATCCTTCGGAAGGCAGAACGCCAACACCAGGGCTGGCAAATGTAATTTTCAATGAAAGATCTCACGTGATATTTACAAAGATACTTCTGTCACTATCATTCGATGAGAAAACGATGATAGAGATTTTCTTCAAAATCTCATCGAATGTTTTGTCATGACAGAACGTGAGAGTGTTGTGATCATCGTAATTACTAGCTCACTTAATGCTATTAACGTTACTTGTACTGAGGAAATCTTAATAATGTACTCACTCTACCGATTACATACGGTTGTTTGCTTAAATTCATCTAAATCAGTTGGAAATGATGACGTCAAAACCGCATAAGAATTATTCTCATAAATGCTTGATCATTGAAAAATTACAAGAAAGGTAATGATAGGTAGTTTCGTCTCGTGATAGTGAGACGACCTGTTTTCTCATCGTGACATGACGGCCGTGATATTTACCAGCTCTGGCCAACACAAAGAAAAGAAAAAAAAAATACCCGGTAATGGGGCGTTTACATCTGTGTGGATTTGCTAGCGCTAGTGTGCTAGCCAACTAGCACGAATTTCAGTTGCTCCTGAAATCTCATGCTGGTAGACGCTGATGCCCTGTTTACATTATGCTAGTGAGCTTTTTTGCTAGCAGCTAACTCATTAGCGTTAGTGGAATAGTAAGTGTAAACACCTCATAAAACTCTTTTTGGGAGAGAGCACTCATAAAATAAATCACATAACCAGTGGAAAATATCCATGTGAATTTCACATAACTTTCATGTGATCCCATAATTGGAAATTGCACCATTAAATCACATGAACGTTATGTGTCCAATGAAATCTATATGATTTCTTATATAGAATTTCTTATGCTATGTGATATTCAGATAGCAATCATTATTTTTGTTATTGGAAAAATATTATGTGCGTTCCTAATAGAAACTAAGTGAAAACTTTTTTCAGTGAGGCAAAGCACCAAAACAAGCGAAAGGAAAAAACCGACCAACGCGACACCAAAGCAACACAGCAACTCGAAACAAATTCTTGTCCCAGAGTTTTCACGATAATTACAATATCACTCAAAAGCTTCTTAAAACGTGATAGATCTTAATGTACACTTATCCACTTATTACACGCGAAGACTAATATTTTTTTTGACTAAGTACAACTCAACAATATATATATATATATATATATTAACGAATATTATTCATCCTGCCACGAATGAAGAAAAACAAACGTTGACTTCAAAGGTTGTCGTTTTCAAAGATATAGGGTAAACGCTCCTATAGTTGTGGTACGTTAGAAGCGTTAGGTTCCTATAGTTGTGTATTGAGTCTCGATGTACAACTATAGGAACCTAACGCTTCTAACATACCGCAACTATAGGAGCGTTTCCCCTAACGAAAATAACATATTTTATTTTTATGTTCTCGGCTTGAACAAAAGGTTTAATTGTATTGCGCGTTTCACACCAAATTGGACTAATAAGCGCGTTTTCACTTATTAAAAAGTGTGATAAAACTGCAAGTTTTCGTCTAGAGCAATACGCAGAGAACGATATTGAATTCATTCCAATTTTATTAGATGACATTTTCTTGCCGGGACCGAGAGAAAGCAGAAAGAGCCCTACCCAAATAACATTTTACGTTTTATTAAATACTACAAGGCTACTATAAAACAACATTCATAAAACCCTGGTCAAGACGGCTTTGCCTTTATTACATCCACCAAGACCTCATTAAGACTAGCATCTGTCTAGTTGGCCCACCGCGACAAATCCTTGAAATCCTTATTAAAACTACAATAACATCATACTAGTGCCATTTACCTTTGACGCTTGCTAACCGCACTGAAAATAAAGCATCAATGAAGATAAAAAGGAATACATAAATATCATCAGATCTTACCAAATTCATTGTTTAAAAATGAATCTCAAAGCATCAAAGCAGTTCTCATTTTGTGGTGTGTTTTTAGGTGACAGAATAAATTTAATGTGAAATGTGCTTCGAAAGATTGAAAAAATTAGTCCGCCTTGGGAAATCATTGATTTTACTTATAATTTTAAACTTAGGAAACAACGAAAAGTTATGTTTTATATTAATCATTGCGTCCAGCTGAGATAATTTAATGATTTTCGGAATCTCTATTACTGCTCATTGATGAATTTATGAGACTAAAGTTATTTTCATGGAAAAACATCTTGAAAAACAAATATAATAATAGCAATATAGCGGTTGCATAAAAATTGATTTTCCATGGGCCAATTGTGAAAAAGCTATTTTGCTTTCATGAAATCGCTAACAAATACAAAACGTTCCAATTTGGCTTTAATGAAGATAATTTCCCGACTGAATTGTATTTATCTGAGTCCATTTTGCTTGATCCTCTTCCGTTTAGTTTTATGACAACATTAATGCTGCCTGGAAAAAGTTAAACGTCACCATTTGTTTATATTTCGATCGTTTTGTTCCGCGATCATTGCACCGAGCTTCTACCAACAATCAATACGAAACTAACGATTTAAAATTGGCTCACTACTTGACTAGCCTATTGGTCCGAAGCAAACGATTTACGTACCCCATTCTAGTCGAAATTCTACTGTTTACACACTTAAATTGTTTCGCCGAGATTCCAACAGCCGAGAAGTTCTGCAATTTATTTAGCTGAGATTCTGTAAAACAATTGCCGATACTCAGCTAACAAATAACATTTTGCTGAGATATCAGCTAACAAACAGATATTTTGCAGAGATATCAGCAAAAGTAAATGCCGAGGTAATCGGCTGTTGGAGATTTTACCGAGCTAGATTAAGTGTGTACACAATGTTTGTTTTGATTCGCTATGAAAGTGGGGTTAGATAAAATGAGGGGTTAGTGTCTAGAACTAGAGGCCCCATCGTGATCCAGGCCGCAGGTAGGTTTGCTCAAGCATAAGCATGAGCATGATTGACCGCCCACGGTTGCTACTCTGTTATTGCCAGACCAGCTGTAATTACACAGAGAACCAATAGACGATGCTTGGGACTAGCAATCATCCTCAATGTGTAAAAACTGGTGATCTCAAACTAGGCAATACCAGCGCCGACCGCGCCCGAACACAGATCAAGAAAGGAAGGGGTAGGAATGTGTTGACGTGACACTCGCTTTGATGGAAGCCGAGAACACCTCTGCACTTCCACGAGGAATCACTGGGATATTGGGTAATAGGGTTGGGTTTGCAGCAGGGTTCGTTTTGGTAAACGATAAGCTGAATTGATGTCCTAACAATCATATAACGCGAAGGAGCTTGGGATTAAACCCACGGTCTTCTGCTCAGTAAGCAAAAACGTTTGCCACTAGGCAGACGAGCCCCTTTTTTATCATCGAGTTGCTGTTATTACCATGTAGTCATGTTAACAAATAAAACGATTGACGAATCTTGAATGTGGATGGGCTTGAGATTAGACTCATGATGTTCTGCTCAGTAAGCAAAACCGGTTGCTCTAAGGCCACCGAGCCCCTCATATCACATTATAGCGTTACTCAAGTTTTTATGACTATTTAGACCGGGCACCGACGACAACGAAAAGTTTTACGAAACACACGATAAACAAGCGATCTAACCATACATTTTTAATAAGAAAGGATCTGGGACCGCGTTTTTCTGCTCAGTAAGCAAGCCTTTGCAACCGACGGTCTTTGAAATCCTTAAACTAAAAGCTATGAAAGAGGCCTTCATTAAGATCCATTTTCACGCGACGTTAAATGTTTCGATTTTCTCTTTACTCATGGTTCAGGTAATCATAACAAGCTAAGACCGACGTGACGACTGTTTAAGACCTGGTTGAACAAGCTATTCAAATGAAATTACGTTCTCGAATTTTACTTGGCATGTAATGAACAACAGAAATACGCGATAATTCATATTTTCAGCGGTTGGTGGTTAATTTTTAATATACTAACGGTACTGCCTACGACTACGACGGCGATTACGACAGTGACTACGACGGCGCCTACGACAACGACAACAGCGAATTTGTAACTTACCATTTGTCTAGGGTAAACACCTTTGCCCGGCACCCGGCACCACTGGTTCTTCATGTCCGCTATCTGTCACTGTTTGGAAAATATCTAATAGCAATTACCTTCTAATACCAATACTTCCTGTATTGCCATGGTCATCTGGGAGGAGGGTCGCATCTAGTGCTTTCCTCAGGAACCGTTCACGGTCACCAACTACTGCCCGTCCAGTCTTGGGCGTATCCAGCGAGGCATCCTTCAGCTTACTTACAATCTCCGACACTCAATGCAAATCGCAGGCACACTTACGCTAGTTACAAAAAAAAAACACACCCGTGCAAAGAAACGGATCAAATAAACGTCACTCTCGCGAAAGCACACCCGTCGTCGTCGAACGGCAAAAAAAAAGAATCGGTGGGCATTTTTGTGATACGGATTTCCAAAATCAACCGGGAATGCACGAATTTCACCACACCCAACTACGAAACACGTTCAGAAGCACTGTTGGTACACTTTCGTTCGAAAACACTTAATTTTTTTCAAAAATAGTTGCGAGTGAACCAACATCATCACCGCGTAATAAACTAAAACTAAAATAAACAGATAGCGTCAAATCTTCTGTTGATCCAGGCCGCAGGTAGGTTTGCTCAATATTATAATTTCATAAATTGATCAATTTTCCAGGTTTCGAACTACCACCTGCCCCCATCTGGCTACGCTTATGTCCATTTTCCATTTTGTTAAGAAAATGTACACACTTAGAAATTATCTCCGGCTTCGATAATTTTTACCGAAATCTGAACAGCTGAACTTTTCGGTAAAATTTATGCAATTTAATTCAATTCAATTAAATCTCCACTAAAATGACAAGATTTGATCATTTAAACAAGGTTGAACATGTTTTGTTATTATTTTCAAATTTGATAGCCTTTAAAATGAAGATCAAAGTTTTACCGAACGTTCAGCTGTTCTGATTTCGGTAAAATTTATCGAACACGGAAACAAAATCTTAGTGTGTATGTTACGAATTGAAACGCACCAGCAGCAATTTCGTGGACAATCAGCAGTGGCAACCGTACTCAAATACTCACACACACACGCCATGGGAATAGGTGCCTAACTCAATGCTTCAATTAGATCGTCCTACTCCACGCCCAGAAGCAAATCTGAACAACGCAAACAATAACTGTGACCTGATGGCCGATCGATGGTAGAATACTAAATAGAACCGAGTGAAGGTAAACATCGCATGCTGACCGGCAATCATCGTTATTTCAAATCTTAATCCGCGTGGTTCCGTAGCTGCGACTGACATTGGGTCCCGTTTTAGCACCGCTAGCAACGTGTCACAACATGTGATTACACGCTTTTTCAAAACTAGCCATATTTGTGATGCATCCACCCTTATCGGTCAAAAGGGAAGCTACTTAAGATTGACAAGTTGTCAAATGAACAACATCGATCGGATTCATTTCTCAACTTGTCACTCCCAATTTAGTTCACTCATTTTATAGTAGCTTCACTTTTGATCCTACTCAAATTTGGGTAGTTTTGAAATAGCGTGTAGAGCAGGATCAAACGGACTCACGCTCGGACTTGGGACAATGCGGGAGACCTTATCGAGCTAGAAAGCCATCGCACTTTACCCCCGCACGATGTGCCATGAAGGGGCACCAGCTAAACCAAATCCTAGGAGTTTATTCGCCTGATTCCTGATTCCATTATTATGCACAATCACGAGGCCTGCAGTGCAGCAGTCAGTCAGTGCCCGTGTGGTTGAACTAGCACGTTCGCTAGAAATGCAATACAGAGCAGTGAGGAGAGGGGGACATTGAAGATTTCGCGTGTCGAGCGGATTAAGCGTTGTACCTAGCTCTTTCTGTTTTGTTATTGGGAAGTGAGTGCAAGACGCGGTCCCGATGGCTTAGTAAACAAAACAGATTAGTTTAATGATTTCAATATAATTTGTTTGTCTTTTGACACACATTATGTCTTTGATTTGAACTGATGAATGTTGATTGAAAGCATTACACACACACCAAAAAATTCTGAATTTTACTGGCGATGTAAACATCCATGCATGCAAACATTCATACATGTAAACTTCCTTTTCACGTAAATTAGCAACTTGCAACAAATGTTGCAAACAAAAGTGGACAGTTGCATACAATATATGGGATATTGCATGACATGTCTCATAAATTTACACGATCTATAATCTATGTTTGTATGGTATATGACGCTCCATTTATGTGCATCATAGTAACGGAAATTTACACTACTTTTTTTTAGCTGTGCAAGTTTAAAGTCAATATGCACCTGAGTCTTGCCAAACCACTATTTGTAAGCTGTGATCAAGCATGGGAAAATTCATTCACTCGCGATAGCGTGTAACCAGTTGGTTACAATCCGTGGATTTTTGTTTGTATGAGTTGTTGTTGTTTGGAAAATTCACGTATTTTAATTTAAACGACAGAAGGCAACACACAGCAGCGAGAGGGTTAGTACCGCTGCAAAAACACTCGAACGATACTAAAGGGAGGACAATCGTAGCTAAAAATGGAGAATGATCGGCAAAAGGCATGCGAGTGACCATGTTCTAAAAGAAATAACCTTCTAATTGTCAGAAGTAATCAGGCGTCCGTGTAGACCGGTATCGTGAAGTGTAGTGCATATACAATAAACTCCCCCCTCCCCCCCCCCCTTGTGGGGGTTTGGGCTGGAAAGCCTACCTCCGTTCAGGACTTCTTGTGCTTTTGTACATTTTGTACACCTCGTACCGTAAGCAAAACGGTTTTACACGGCTCGGCTCGGAAGTCAAGATGGCTTCCGAGCCTAATAGTAAATGATCCTCGATCGTCCGTCAGGGACGATTCCCTCAGGCCGGTGGCCTTAATTGCCAAGGAGGGTCCCGTCTCGGCTCGACCAAGGTGGCCATGCCACGGTCAGCCGATGCCGTCAACGACGGAAGACGCCTGCCAGCCAAACGAGCCAGCAACGCCTGCTGAGCCGTATGTGGCTGATGAACGCCACCAGATCCGCCATTCTCCCAAAGCGGCAACAACACTGTCTGCAGCCCGCGCCGCAAGTTTCCGGCCACACGGTAGTGCAGGAGCAGCCGTGTGGACCAACGCCAGCGTCGCGATGCCGAAGGAGAATCTGCTGCAACAGTGAGTACCGTACTGTTCATAAACTCTCGCATACACGCCACATATATGTGAAAACCCACACCCACACGCCACAGAAAAGGGCAAATAAATGTTTTAGAAAATGTGAATATTCCTGTGTTTCATACTTTGTCCGCGTAGCCCCTCCGAATACCCAGTAACATGCCGGCCCTGCGACACAGTTCAGGGGTCTCATGCTACTGAGCTAGTTACCCGGGAGTGTCTGGTCATGCCATAGTCACAAGCGGAACAGAAACAAAATAGGCATCCTAATATACAAACAGATTACCGAACGAGTGTAAAGTCTTCCAACCAAGTGACTCTGTACACTGAACCAATATTTTTGAAAAAAAAAATAAGAAGTAGAGAATATCAAGGCTTAACCCACCGATTAGCTGAACTTATAGCGAATTCGTTTATTATTCAGTTCCAACCTGGATCGGGTATCAAGATTGGGTCTGCTTGTTTTCTGACAAACGTCAGTTTGTTCGTTTGTTTTCAAAACCTAGCTCAGGTTGAGGTTCGCACTGACAAAAAGTTCGGTTTCGCACTGGGTTGGAACTGGTTCCAACCCCGATAATAAACGAATTCGCTATTAGAAACAACTGGAAGAGTAATTGTTTAATTGTTGCAAAATTACCTTTTACCGTATTTCTTCACATCACTTTCGAACACTTTTGTCTTGTTTGTCATATGCCATTCAGCCACAATCTCCGCAAGCTCAACCTGCTGGCGCTCCGAAAGCGGTCCCGTTTCTGTCAATCGTAAAATGTCTTTTCCGTTCAATGATGTTCTGAGAATGTTCTGCAGTTTTTCGGGTGTCAGTTTATTAGTTGGATTATCATTCTCTCCTCTACTGGCATTGAGTTCCTAAAACACACGGAACAGTTAAAACATTATAACTGCTTTTCAAAAATTGTATATCAAACCTGTGAAGCGTTGATGTCCTCGAGGTTGCTGTCTGGTGCTGGTTTGTTTTCAATTTGTTTCAAAACAGTTGTAGGCAGGCTCACAGACTGTAATTGAAAACATTTATAGGAAATTTACGTGAATGGATCATCGAGTTTATAAACAAATGCTACCTTAGAACTGGTTGGTACTTCCGACGACTCACTTGAGGGCTCACTCGCCTTACACGGAGGCGTTGTCCACCTACTGGTTGGACTCAACTACTTACTCTGAGTCACCAACCGGTAGAAGAATTAGTCTTCATGATGATGATGACGTTGACGACGGGCTAAATTTGGGTGCATCGACGATTTCTGTAGTCTGTAAAATAAATTTGGCTAAATTAATTATTATTGAATAAAGCGAAATTAGTCACCTCAGTATGAAATGGTGGTTTCGACGGTTCACCAAAAAAAAAAAGATCAGCACTGCATGGAGCAGCTGCCAAATTCGGGTCAAAGGGTGATGATTGCACCAGCGGAATACTATTCACTGCTTCCTGTTGTTCGTGATGGGAAAAATAAAACAAAGAGATGATAATAGTGTCCACTGATCGACTACTCCAAAATACGTATACCGCGAATGCGAGAGTAGTTTGTTCCTCGTCTTTGACTACCTGTGCCAGTCCAAGTTTTTGGAGGAACTCAGTAGCTTCGTCGAAGTTCGTTGGATCAATGCCATGCTCTGTAATGAAAATATTGCATTAATGTTATAAATATATCTTATCATACAAACTATGTACTCACGGTTAATAATTTCGATAATTTCGTTAAGAAAACCTAACTCCATTAAAAAGCTTGCTCTCATCGCACAGTTGCTGTTGCCTTCCATGTTTGTTTTGACACTTTAGGCCAGCGTTGCCAGAATGTTTTCAAGCTTATTGGTATCAAAGGTTTTAAAAAATCGGTATTTATCGGTATTTCGGTTTTCGAAAGCGAGAATTTTAACTTTTGGAGCATGATCGGAAAATTCCGGAAGAAAACTCCGGGGAATGATTGAAGTAGCTTCTAGAGGAAGCTGAACTCAACATCCAGGGAAAGAAGAAAGAAGCTCTCCTGGAAGAAATTTGAGGAAAGTTCTGAGAGATGTCGGAAAAAACATCCGTGGAACTTCCAAGACATAAATTGAGAAACTTCTGGCGAAAGATTGAAGAAATTATCAGAAAAAAATCAGATGTGATTTAAAGGAAGGCAGAAAAGTTTCGGAAATTGGAAGTTAATTCCAGAAGTAGCCATTTCCAGGGGAAGCCAGATGAAGCTCGGAAAAACCTTCTAATATAAGTAAAAAACAAAAAAACCAACTGGACAAAATTCCAGAACTAGACGAAAGAAATTTCTCGGAGAAGTTTAATTGAACGTCCAGGGGAAGACGGAAGTAACTTCCTGGAGACTCTGGCAGAAACTTCCTAAGGTAGATTGAAAAAAAAAAATCTGGAGAAGTCGGAAGCCAGAGCGCTGACGGAGCAGTCGAAAGAAACAAGGAGATAATTCCGGAAGACATAGCTCCTGGGGGATGTTCTAATGATCCAGAAAGTGTTCCAAATGGTCATAACCATCCCTGAAGACCCTGCAATGCCCCTGAAGTTTTTGGAACATTCCTAAAATGTACTTAGGGATTTTAGGCTGAACTACCCTAATTATAATGAGACTACCGGAATATCTCTAATCAACTTTGAAGGACTCTAGACTTTCTTGAAGATTACGAAATTTCTAAAGCGCACAATTTTCTTGAATTTATTGTAACATCAGCATTGAAGTTCTCTGATCTTCTCGATTTTTATAATTTTTAAAAGTTATCGACACTGCCATTAATAAGCACGGAACTTCCCATAAAATGTTCTCACAATGCGCTAATGTTCATGTAACTTCCCTTACGTTTCTTAAATTTGCATGAACCCCTCGGAACATTGCTGTAGTTTTCGGAAATTGCCTGAATTTCTCTGAACTCCTTTTTAAGTTTCAGCGATTTCATTTAAATTTATTGATCGGTCCTGATGTTCTCGGAGCTTCCTAAAGTTCTCTCCATTCTCCTGAAACTAATGAAACTGTCCTGAAAACCTTAAATTTTCCAGAATTTCTATGGACTTGTGCAGTATCCAAAACATTTATGATGTTTCCTGAAGTTCGCTGGACCGGGTTTTAGAATTTTAACAGAAGTTATTGCAGAGCTGGTAGCGAGTCACTTTTTAGTGACTTGGTCACTTTTTTCAAGCCAGTCACTAAAAAGTCTCGGTTTTTAAGGCCAAGTCAGTAAAGTCACTTTTTCTTGTTATAAGTCACTATTTCAAACTTTTTTAAACGTGAATTTATTTCAAGATGGATCTCTTCTGGATGGGCCTACATTTTGTTCTATTTTTGAACAATTCGAAGTTGACGACCTGGTATAGCGATTTTTTACGTTTAATCGTTCTTGTCTACCTACAGGGTGTCCACTCATTTGGCTAAATAAAGTTTCCTGAGTTTTCCAGGTTTATTATAAGCATGCTATTTATGAAATCGTTAAAAATATGATTTTAACGCAAACGGTTTTTAAGACATGACAATCAGTTTTAAAGAAACAACTTTACTATCAAATCCATTAAATGTTGAAGTTGAATACCTACTTCATTTTAGTAAGTCTAAGATCACAACATTTTTAATGTCTGATCTAATCTCTTCCGAAAGATTCAGTACAGAGACCTCCAGAAAATTTATGAAAACTTCAGAAATATTTCAAGGAACTTGACAGAAATCCAGAGAATTCCAGGGAAGTTTAAAGGTGTTTACGAGAATTCCATGTATTTTAAAGCAGAACCGAGATCTTCATTAGGGTTGAGAGTTTTAGGGAAGCTCCGAGAACATCACGACAGATCAGAGAATTGAAGGGCAGTTCAAAAAAATCATGGAAATTGCGGAAACTTCTGTTTGCTCAGAGAAAATTTCTGGAACGCAATAAAAATTATATGAACATCCGGAAAATGTGAGAGTATTTCAAGGGTGTTTTATCATGGAAATTTCAAGATCTAAAGAAAATTCGAAAGTTTAGCGAAGTTGATTAGAGAACATCAACGAAGTTCCATTAATGAAAAAAAGGCGAAAACTTTTAGCAAGCACCGATATTTTCAAAAAAATTCCAGAGAACTTCTAAGAATTTTAGATATTTTTAGATTGTTTCATTATATTCAGTGAAGTTCCGAGTACTTCGAGGACGGTCAGATAACATCAGAAAAATCATATTAACTTAAGGAAATTTGCAGCGACTTACAAAGAGTTCCTTAGAATTATTGGATAATCTTAAGAAGCTTTAGGGAATTATAAATATATATCATGAAATTTACTGTAACATTTGATCAATTTAGAGAAATTAAGCAAGCATGGAAATCTTCTTGCAGGGAAAATTAGTGATTTAAGCCAAGGCTCCACGACCGTTTGAAAGCTTTATAAAACTTAAAGAAGATTGTAGAATCAATCAATTAAATCAATTTCAGTAAAATGGTAGGTTCTTTTAAAAACAATACTAAGGCAGGGCAGTCAAGAGAATTTTATGGAAATTGAAAAATATTTTGGGCAATTTTAAAAACATCAGGAAACTCTAGACTATTGAAGTAGTTTCGATTATTTGAACTTCAGACAAATCTTGAGAACTTCAGTGAAAATCATAGAACTATTTTAATTATTTCGCTGCGGAAACCTAACGGGTTCCTGAAATTTTAGAATAGCTTCGAAACTTCACAGAAGTACAGAGATCTACAGAAACATTTCGAGAACTTCATAAAAGTCTATGGAACTTAAGGAAATATCCGAGAATTTCAGGAACTTTTATGGACATTTCGGGAGCATCTCAAATAAGTTTAGTATAGCCCCAAAAACAAAGGGAATTTCAGGGGAGTGCAGTTCCATTAGTTTCACTGAATTAGTGGGAAGTTTTAAGAAGTTCAAAGATTCTCAGAGAACTTTAGAGATGTTAAGAAAATTATTGAGGTTTTCTCATAAGTCCAGAAGTTCACACAAGCTTAAACATTTTTAGAACAGTTCAATTAAATTCATAGTAGTACAACACGCTTCATGAGAACTGCAAACACTTTAGAGAAGTTTCGAGAACATCGAGAAAAACATTGATCTAGCTAATAAAACTCGAAACAAACAAAACAACTTCACCAAAGAACAGATATCCTCAGAGCAGAGATATTCCAGAGAAGGGAGATTACATAAATTTTAAAAAAGTTTCGAGAAATTCAGTGAATATTTAACACTCTAGAAATGATTCATGATCGTTAGAAAAATTGTGGAAATCTTAGGAAGTCCGAAAAAGTTTAGAGAAGTTAAAAAAATGATGAGAAGTATTGCGAGCATCAGGCTAGTTTTTCAAACTACAAAAGAACTTCAAGGCAGTTTAATTGAATTCAGGAATATTTTGGAAACTTTCAAGTAGTTATGAAGACCTCAGAATAGTCCACTCCATATTCAACGAACATTTCTCATGAAAAATCGCTTGGAGTTTACTATCTTAGGCTTAGTTTAAAATTCCTCAGAAGTACCATGAAAGCAGATTGCAGATGATGTTTTTCTCATAGATTTTTTTCCCTGAACTCCCGTGGAATCAGGTCCTTAGAAATTATAAAAAAATTCCTTGAGCCTTAAAACTGTGCAAAGAATTTGACTCCAGATTCTTTAAAATTTCTTGAAGTGTTGTGGGAAATATGCATATTCTAGAACTAGAACAAAATTTCTGAATTTCTAGCTTTAAAGGTTCCTATCGTACATATTTAATTGTTTATGAGAATCTAATTGAATAAGTCTAAAACTTAAAACATTTATTTGGTATGCCATCAGAACGACTTATTTTCTTCCCTTTCGTCACTTTTTAGTCACTTTTTTACAACTATAAGTCACTATTTGGTCACTTATTTCTTCAACATGGTCACTAAAATCATTATTTTTGACAGCATTGATCGCTACCAGCCCTGTTATTGAAACATTCCTTAATTTATCGAAACTTACTCAAAAGTCTGGACTTTTCCGAAGTTTCAGAACTTCCTAAAAGTTCCTGCAGCTAGTGTGGATCTGCAATCAAATTCTGGAAGCATCTCTGAAGTTCCGGGAAAGTTGAAAAACTGGTGGGAGAAGATGGAAGAATCAATCGAGCGAAGGCTAAAGAAGCTTCCAAGGGAAGTCAAAATAAGTTTTCGAGAGGAATCGTAAAATAATGTACGATGTAAGGTGGAAGAAAATTCTAGGGTAAAGTTGGAAGAAAATCCAGGAAGTTAAATAATGTTTAAAAAGTACTTCCCGACTCCCCCGGAATTACCAGAAAGAGCCATCGACTGTCTATCGATTCATGGGTAGCCAACAACGGTGAGGAAAGTGAAACAATAATCGAAAGAGTATCCATAAGACATTTTTGAACATGATTTTTTTTTAATTTTAAAGGTTCAAAAAAATTTGAGTTGTTCAAAAAAATACAAGTCTTTCACAATAATTTTCTCCGAAATTCGAGAGCGGGCAGGCCATAATCATTTTGATTATTTAAATAAATCGGTATAAATTGGTATAAGACCTCAAAAATCGGTATTCTGAGGAACCTTATCTGTATATCGGTATCTAGTTTGGAAATCGGTATAAATACCGATAAATTGGTATACTGGCAACGCTGCTCTAGGCACTCTTCTCATAATTATAGTGCTTATACTGAGATCCCGTTCGATTATAGTCGCTATATTCATAGTCTGGTGGATAGAATCTCGGGAACCAATTGAGCTGTCAAATAGCGGAACCAAGCGAGCAAATCACGACCAACATCAGAAAAGAGCATATCAGCTATTCCTAACAAAATTTCGGAAACCCTTTTCTCGTGACTCACGGCTCGCCTACGCAAACTAACACCATCTTTGGGTTGAGGAAAGTTTCCCCTATCCAATGATGCTGGTAATTTGCGTGCGATTGGCGAGGAAAGTATAATCAACGTGTAGTTTAAAAAAGTTGATAGTACTTTTTCAATTTTTGGTCTAAAATATATTGAATTGGTTCCCATAACGTGAGTGACTACCGACTGAGTCGGACGTGTGTGCTGTTTGCTGCTGCGTTCAGTGCTGTTGCTGATTCGAGGAAAGTGTTCGACGGAAGGCTGGTCCGGTAATACGGATTAGGAGGCGGATTGGTGGAGTGATACGAAGATAAGGTGGTGGTTAACATCCGCAGGTGGTGCGCTATAATTTGCGTGACTTTTTCAATCGGTGGCGGTGATAAAAGAAGAAAGAAAAAGCGTGATTGAGACTGCTTTTGGCAGGATTGCTGCTGAAGGGGCGAAGGGTCTATGCAGGGAGGCAAAGTGTGCATATGTGTGCGAGGTGAGCGCAAGGCGAGTTGCGTTTAAGAGTGGAAATTGTGGATTCCACGCCGAACGGTAGCGATAATTTCGAGTGCGAGAAGGCAGGAAAGAGGAAGAAAAGAAGAAGCTGATAGTGCGGGGAAAATAAAAAACCAAAAATATAGCGGCAAACAGTAGTGTGTGAGTGAGCACCCTAAAGGAATACAGAGTAAAGCGGCGGTGAAATTCTGTGAGACGAAGAGATTAGAAAGAGAAGCAAAAAGAAAACGGTGAAAGAGAGCGGCAGCGGTTTTAATGCAGCGACAACCGATAGTAGGAGAGTGAGTGCCACATAGGTGTTTCATCTTCTCGTAGTAGGGGTTAAAAGAGAAAAAGAAGGAGAAGAACAGTGAAGTCCCACCGCGGTCCGCAAGAAAATAGTTTCCCTAGAAGCTCTTCAATTTAGTGAAGAGGAAGAAAGTGCTGAGTGGTTGCGATGATGCGCGTTGGTGGTGGTAACCTCCAACTAGGTCGGCCAAATGTTGTAAAGGATCGTGATCGGATTTACCGGGAAAGGTAAGATAAATTAATAAACATATAAAGTATCCGTTCAATTTTGGCAACACTTCCTCAGTATATTTAAACTGCTTGTGCTCTGCAGTTATATTATTAAATTCTGTTTAATAATTTTCTTAGATTTTCAGTAAAATTGTGGAGCTTTAAACGTCACCTGCAGGTCTGTTCTGCGAGTAGTATGGCTCTCTGTCGCTAGTAGGGTGACGGTGGTCGCCCCGTGTGAGGTGACTCTTCATTTGATTGCACGGAGAGTCACCCCACTAGTGCGTGACTTTTGTTGACTCATTGATGGTGGAAATTCGCATGACTCGCGGAATAGGTCAGGTAATAAGATTTGCATTTATTAAAGATTTTGAAAAGCTAAGAAGTCAAAATTGTGTTGACAAAATCTAACGGGTAATGCCGATATAAATATATATATACATATACACACATTAAATGCAAAGGGGAGGGATGGGACCAGGGCTCCGGATTGAAGCGATTTGGATGGGGAGAGTGGAATTGCATACTCCCTGTCATTAACATTTCGTGAATTGACGGCGGGCTCTTCTCCCCACTCATTGGGACGTTCCCTCGTATGATGGCTTGTTCTACATCGGGTTGTAGGATTTTATCATTGGAAGGCGATTCTCCTGATCCCGCGGATTGCGCGTAAGTGTATCTGCTTACGGGTCCGTCCCTCCGTTTTTGGCCCTTCTTACAATGGTAAATTGAATACATATACACACATTAAATGCAAAGGGGAGGGATGGGACCAGGGCTTCGGATTGAAGCGATTTGGATAGGGAGAGTGGAATTGCCAACTCCCTGTCATTAACATTTCGTGAATTGACGGCGGGCTCTTCTCCCCACTCATTGGGACGTTCCCTCGTATGATGGCTTGTTCTACATCGGGTTGTAGGATTTTATCATTGGATTCTCCTGATCCCGCGGATTGCGCGTAAGTGTATCTGCTTACGGGTCCGCCCCTCCATTTTTGGCCCTTCTTACAATGGTAAATTGAATACAAACAGGTATCGTACTTAATCAAGTCATACTTGGAGGATGATCCACTGTATAATGGCTGTGCCTTGCAACAATGAGTGGTATCCTTTACATACATGCATACATACATAAAATATATTGAATTGGTTCCGCTTTTTTACAGATCGAAATTCTATCCGCCAGACTATGAATATAGCGACTATACGTGCGATGTCCCAGCGTGCGATTCATGTGTCATACACGTTTAATACACTAGTAGAAAACCGTAGCGCAGAATAATATGAGGATCTCATTGATTTCGTTAGGTAAACACATTAAATCAATTATGTGGTTAGTATTGATTTCATTAGCAACAAAAACATATTATTTTTTGTGTAAATCTCAAGACATCCGTGTGAAAAGCACATGATGCTATGGTGACAAGCAATGAATGGTCTTCATATTCCAAAACACATGAATGTAACGTGTCATTTTTGTTTTGAGTGTGGTAGCGTTCCCCACGGGCTTTCTATGTGCACTCACACTATCATAGCATGCTGCCTATTTCAGCTGCACAGTTCTACTTCTGTTCTGTGATAAGATTTCACAATAAGTGCAAAACAAGGTGTGAGACTGTGGGCAAGACAGCTTTTGATCATGAGTAAAATTTGAGTTAATTTTGAGCAGCTCTGAGTAACTCGAGTTGCTTAAAAAGCGATGCACGGTAACACATCAACCTTGTTGTGTTTATTGCCCTACTGTCAAAGAAAGACGTTCAACGGTGATACATATTCCTTAATTCTGCAGCTTCCCATTGTCGAAAGGTGAATCCTGATGAATGTGGGCGTCTAAGTGGAATAGCTGTATAAATAAAGAGAGTAAATGGTGGTTTACACCGGATAATCATTCATAGATAGATCCCATGACCTTCCTACTGCTTCGTTCAAATCCTTTGTAAGCCGTTTTCATCCAAATCTAGTGCAGGCTGTTATCGGTTGACGTTGACCATAGCATTGGCAGATTCCAAAATATGATAAATTTGGTTAAATTTACCACAGGCTTCAAAGCTACGACTACTACTTTGAAATAGTATTCTCTAACTTTTGTCTGAATGCCCAAGAATTAGTGCAGAACTTTGAGGCAGTAAACTCATAGTTCTGCACTAATACCTGGGCGAGTGTTGGGAAAATATCAAAACATCAAATATCATCAACGCCCAAGATCAGGCTTGATTTTCGTAGACAAAAATCAACAAGCAAACAACTGCGGTTAATTTTGCAAGCTGTGATATCGCAGCTCGGAATATCAAGCTAACAAAACTCACCAGCTACAAATGTCAACAAACTGTGGTGAGATTCAGTTTCATGATTTTTGCTTTACACCTGAATGCAACCGAAACTTCCATAACGGCTGGCAGCAGTCGCTTCGTGTCTGCCATCGGTGAAGAGTAAAAAGAGATAGCAAACTATACTTTCTCGATGTGCAACGGAATCATTTTTGTGTCGGGTCAACTTTCAGTTTGATTTTTGCACGTTGTGAATAGTCTCGCAATATCAAAGGAGCTTGTAAAATCAATATCAAGCATGATATTGTGTTCCAATATCACGCGTGATATTGCGAGCGCATGAGAGTGGAAAAATATCAATTGATTTCTGATTTTACGAACACTGACTTGGGCATTCAGAGAAGTATAGAAAAATAATCCATTTGGTAGCATTTCTAATTACCACTAGGTTCGACCCGAGATTAATAGAAAACAATACATTGTCATCGTATAACCATATTTAAAATTTTAAGTTTCCATAAAACCAAATCAAGCTCACATCCATCTTGAATTCTCAACTTATTCATTCCTATTTGAGATGATGCAATTTGCAATTGTAGACGTGCAGAACCTCTGATTTGCCAAGCACATGAAGGCCTCATAAATTACGTCGAGTTGGGTGATACGGATACATTTTTCACGTGAGGCCATCTTCGGATATGGCATTTTTTACCTTATTTCCCTTCAAAGAAAAATTCTCAAATTTCATGTTGAGAATGAATTCAATTGATTAAATAAGGATTTGTATCAAGAATATAATAAAACAATTCTGATTCTCCTCCTCCTCTGACACATAATGATTATTCACACTGTGGTTTGTATTTGTTGATGAATATACATAAGGCCAGACTACTTTGATTATTCTTGAGTTTCTCAAATTTACTCGGAGCAAAAATATTAACTTTGAGTACAGCTGGCTTGAGACATATTATGATGACATGTGGAATGTTTTGAGTGTACCGACGGCAGGGAGGCGCTCCCACACCTGAACCCCACCCACCCTATCGACCCATCAACCGGGACCGGGGGACCAACGGCTTTACTTCCTTTCCGAAGGAACGCGTGATCAGAGATTTTATGCCTCAGAAAATACCGGAGGTACCCCGACTGGGATTGAACCCACGCCCTTTGGTGTGAAAGGCAATCACTCTTACCGCTACAGCACCGGCACCGCTCGAATGAAAATATTTTCAACTTTAAAATCTCTGATTTTCCAAATAAAGCTTCGTTCTCGTGCATCAGCATCTCGCGATTTCCCTTTCCCTACCCTTAAACATTTGTTTTTCGTTTCTCTCACACCCGCACTTTTCCTCCACTGTTGTTCATCTGCAAATCAGATTACGAAACACAATTGTTAGGTTAGCGTGTTTTTTTTTGTTTTCCTTCTCTGTAGGTTTTTTTTTTAATTTTCCAACATTATCTTTTTCTCCTTTGCCTTTCTGATCTCTCATTCCGCGCGAAATCATCGTCGGCGCTATGTGGCCTTTATAGTTGTACTACGGCGGTGAGTGGATTAGTCTCTTTCAGCCGGTCGTCGTCGTGTTAGCCCAAGTAGAAAGAAAAACCCCGAAAGAAACTGAATTCAACTTTAATAACTTTATTTTATGCAACTCGCGCAAATGAGATAAGTTTTCCTCTGGGGTTAGGTGCGGGTGGGACCTTTCTTTCTTGTCTCAGCTCTCGGGGTTTGGTTTGTGCGGTTGGTAATGAAATGAATATTTCTCGCCAAAGCCCCCCCCCCCCCTCCTAACAGTTCACATCGAACGGAAGTGGTCGTTCGGAAGTGATTAGCAAGGGCTGGGCGGCGGCGTTCTTCTTTTCCGACGCTGATGTGGATGGCAGGGTGTAGGGGCGAACAGAGAGTAGGTTTATTATTGTTCGGATCAGCATTGAATGAGAAAATGTGTAAGCAAGCATCATTAAACGAGATCTGCACTGCTCTTCGCTTGTTAACGGATACAGTCGGTATGGTTCGATGTTCAATGGATGGAAGTCGAAACCTGCGGTGTTGTTTTTAGCTTTTGTTTGCGTCCACAGAGAGGCCCTTCGATCGGGAGGAAATAATCAGCTGTGAGGAAATCTGAAATTGGCCAACGACGAAGTGACCTACTTTGCGCAATCCGGTGCTGGCGGATGATTCGTTCCATCTTTAATGGGCGATTTATGCGGTGTTGTTGAGCTTGCAAGTTTGGTTCTATATTATTCTGAAGAATGTTATTGGGGATCGAATCGGTTTTAAATTGGGGGCATCTTGAGATATAAAACATTTGGAGAAAAAATATGCAATTTTCGTTATAGCGAAC
Organism: Ochlerotatus camptorhynchus; assembly: GCF_037179485.1. Lineage (NCBI taxonomy): Eukaryota > Metazoa > Arthropoda > Insecta > Diptera > Culicidae > Ochlerotatus > Ochlerotatus camptorhynchus. Next base: position 2,723,706 of record NW_027040498.1, on the reverse strand, counting down.
AGAAATATCAAATATGTTAATGATTTCGACTGGAACGAATCAATCCTACGCTAGGTACGATTAGTGTGGTTAAAAAGCTACAATACAAAGTCTATAAAAACGCTTAAGGCCGGCGCACAATAGATACGTTTTCAGGTTTTTTGACAGTTAGCTCATGCATTATCTGTCATTAGTATGCATATTTACATTAATTCTGTTAAAACAAGTAGAAGGGTCTGTGCCTAGGGGCACGAACGGAAGTTTGGCGTAGAACCGCTTGTGGACGGAACAAATGTGGACATTTAATTCTTTTAATTGATCAATTACCTTAACTCTTTCCGTTTTTTATTTGTAAGCGTATCAAATTTGTAGTATTTATTTCAAAGAGAAAGTTGATGAAGAGAATCCAAGGGACTGTCAACTTGAGTATTTGCGATTCATCTACCCTGTATTTTGAATTTTTTGTTATTTATGAATTTTTAAGTTTTGTGTTTTTTTTTTCACCCCTCACAGAAATGTAAAAATGGAGGGACCTCGAGAGATTGAACTCGTGAGAGCTAATTTTCTCACCAATTTGATTTTATTGGCTTTCGGGGAATTGAATATACACCCAAAGTGAATTATTCCCACTTCTCTCAAATTCTATATGGATTTTTAACGCTTCCTACCAGCGTGTTCTGGAAAATAGTCGGGTTTTTTTTTTATTATAATCTTTTTAACACTCTTGCGTCATTCGTGACTTGTCCGGGGGTGAGATTTGAACTCGTGACTTTGGCGTGAGAGGTATGGATGTTAACCACTACGCCGGGGTCGCCCCCTGGTCGGACGTTGATTAATCTCACCAGTACATTCGGGCCTACAATTCCACACCTTCTATAGGGACCAGGTTGAGCCTTGATAGCTAGCTGCTGGCGGGAACTGATGACCTTGACAAATGTCCAAATAATACTCTTAACAAATTTAAAGTGGTCCTGAAAAGGACCGTTTTGTAGTGATGGTTGAGTAATGCTGAGCTGAGCACGACGAGCTACTGATTCCGATCCTAGCCTAGCGGTGGGACTTCTTCCTCCTTCTCTATGGTTGCTCATATGAGCTCTGCAGCTCGCTGCTTGCAGGCAGCCTTTCGTTGTTGTTGTTGAAAGCACTCCTGCTGCTGCTGCTGCTGCTGCTGCTGCTGTGGAAGAACAATAAGATCCAAGCTACCAGCTATTGACGATATTGAAACCGTACCTCCAACCTCTGATTATCGTGATCTAGATTTTCTAAACAAACAAAAAGGAAAAGAAAGAGAGGACATCAGACGGCATGCGAAGGAGTCGAACATTGCGCAAGGTGATACAGTACTCATGGAAAATCTCACTCACTTTCAAGAGAACAAAATACACTGTTACAAATCGGTCGGGACCCAGAGCTACAATAGAAGATCAAGATTCCGGAAGAACCTACGAAAGGAACGTGGCTCATCTGAAGAAGGTACGAAATGACGTGACATCATCACTGCAGGAAACATTGAACAACTCCGATGAATCTGGTTCTTTAGTAACCAGAAACTATGAAGCTTTAGAAGAAGATTTTGCAGGACTAACAGCTGAGGAGTGTGAAGTTCCCATGCCTGGTATTAAGATTTGAGTCATTACAAAATGGACTCAACGTCTATGAGAAGTGAAGAGATTTTGTTAGCTTAATTGATTGTAATACATCCTAGAAAAAGGGAGATGTGCTATCTATAGCAGTAGGCTACGACTTTAGATACGTAAGCTCGGGTAGAATAAATTATACATCTGGAAGAGTAAGACGTGTTTATTTACTACATACTCTGTAAATCCGATTCCGTGGAGTGAATTTAGAAGTTGGTTCCTGTTCCGGATTACCACGTTCATTCCCCGATGTACTGCCTGAAGCCTGGCTGCTTCCGAAACTCCCGTTCACCTGAAATATTTCGCCAACTCTAGTGACGGCGATGTTACGTGCTTAAGCTGTTCGTGCGTGTGCGCTGGCGAAGAGTTAATATAATTTGCCCATAGAAGCCAAGAGCTACGGCGGCCTTCAAGATCTTGATGACCTTCACGAAGTTCTTCTGCTAGCATAGCATCGTCTCTTGTTGAATGCGCACCAGCACGGTCCGCATCACGAGGAGCAATTAAAGTACGCAATACGCTTTGATATTGAGAGTTGGTTTCCAGGCTTGTGGAATACACATATACGTGTACTTTGATGCATTTACCTCTCCATGTTGTTACCACTCGTGGGGTCAGGCTAGTTACAAGGTAAGTTTTGCGCTTCGATGGATCTTGCAGCGATAAAAAATTAGAAATGTCCTCTTGACTAGGCTCTACCATAGAGGTAACTCTAAGACCAGAAGGTCCCGAAATAACATAGGAAAATCCACTAACCCCTCATTTTACCTGTCAAACGTTCATAGCGAATCAAAACAAACATTGCGTAGTACTAGAATTTCGACTAGAATGGGATACGTTAATCGTTTGCTTGGGACCAATAGGCTAGTCGAGTAGTGAGCCAATTTAAAATCGTTAGTTTCGTATTGATTCTTGGCTCTACTGCGTCAGACCAAGGTGGCTCCTCGTCATTGAATATGACTTGTCGATGAATATGCTTATTTGATACCGACCACAGCAGCGTCAACAGTTCCGGAATTGAATTGGCACCAATGTTTCTCTGACACAACTCACGTGGCCGCAGCTGATTCCGGTAAAGCCGCCTGTAAAATGTTGCTTTGAAGAAAAACAGGCAATCTAGGAGGTTTTCTTCTGATGTGTCCGGTTCATTTTCGTTGTCCGCTGTGGATAACTGACCATCAGCCGGAAAGGTATCTGCCCGATATCGCCGAATGTCTTACCTCCACGGTGGTTGATGATTGAGGGGGAGCAAAATGCAGTGTCCAGTTCGTTGTCCTCACAACACTCGCCATGGCTTACTACGAGTCCCTGCGATAGTGCTGAATGTTCACCACACTGCACAGAGAAGCATTGGGCGCTCTTTGCACCCACACATATCTCTCCTTCACTCATAAAAAAAAGAATAAACTTAATTAGGCTAACTTTCCTTGTTATTAACTATACTTTAATTAAGTTACTCACATGTACATGGATCGAAATTAGTATAACGCTATTTCAGGAGCGCCGTTTTCGAATATTGTTACTGTCCCGATATTATATGAGGTTACATGAGAATCATGGGGAAAGTCGTCACTAAAAATTAGTTTAGAGTGTAGTACCAACACCTCTGTGTTAGTACTGCTTCCCAGATTTTTTTTTGAATCACAATTGTCTCATATGTATATGGCTGATGAGCCTTACTGAAGGTTACGTTCAGATGATCAGATGTAGTTGTTCAATAATTGACAACCGTGGCTCGAAAACCGGTCGATCGACAGCAAATGTCACTTTTAACTCGAAGCTGCATGGTTCAAAGTACTATTCAAAACTTGACTTGAGCAATGCTTTCTACCACCTCGAGTTATCTGAAGAATCACGAGACCTAACCACATTTCTGTCCGAAGATGACATGTATAGATTCACTAGACTCATGTTTGGCGTAAATTGTGCGCCAGAAATATTCCAGCGCGAGATGGTCCGGATCCTTAAAGACGTCGGTAACATCATAGTGTACATCGACGATATACTCATCTTTGCAAAAACCTTGGAGGAACTTTGGATAACGGTCGCTTCAGTATTACGAATCCTGAGAACAAACAACTTGACCCTCAACATAGATAAGTGCGAGTTTGATAGGACTAGGATAAAGTTCCTTGGTCATGAACTTGACGTCGACGGTTTCCACATCGATAACGAAAAGGTCAACAGCGTACGCAGCTTTAGAGAACCAACAATCCTGTCGGAGCTTCGAAGTTTTTTTTTGGTCTAACATCGTTTCTCAGCCCATACCTTGCAAATTTTACAAATATGTCTAACCCACTGTGGGCAGCAACAACCTCTAGGTCATGGTTATGGGGACCAGAGCAAAGCGAAACTTTTAAGGCCATCAAACAGCAAATCATAGATTGCACGATTTCAATGGGCTGAGAGTGACAAAACTATCCTATACACAGACGCATCTCCTGTTCCTCTGGGTGCTGTGCTGGTACAAGAAAGTGTAAATCAAGCACCAAGAGTAATCAGTTTTGCCTCAAAAGCTCTCACTACCACCGTGTGTGTGTGTGTCATCCTCTATCCCTCACCCAGCCGGGGGCGTTGGACAAGTAGAACTGCGAATAATTTGATCAAATCTCATGCTCCGTAATGGTGCCCTTTATGTTGTGAAGACTAGTACTTCAAAAAGGGTAACTTTTGAGGCAAGACAGGGTGTCCTCAACAAGTTAAGGGAACAGGATGTACTAGATGTCCACAACAGGTACAGCAAAACATCACATAGACGCCCTTATTCACACTAACTACTCAGGGGGTAGAAGGTCAAGAAGAGCCACCGCCGCCAACTAAAGCTTGAACCGGGTACCTGGGACTCCCACGATATACCCGCGGCAATGGTCAGCAGACGATGCCCTGTGCGTATTTAGTATGTAATATGTTTTATTTGGATACACAAAATGTTTGAAGCCATGCGTCATCTAAACCATAATTTGCATCACCACAAATACACTTGTCAACAATCTTCAACTGGAACGTGCTCATCAAATCACTTCACCCGGGAGCGCATTCCCGATGCTTCCACGCATATTTTTCTCGCCACTCCAACCACACAACAACCAAATATCACTTTTCTTCACTTTTCTTTTTCAAGACACTCCGTGCACAAAAGCAATGCACATCGCAAAACCCTAACAATAGATCAGCGCCATGCTCATCACCGCGTAAATAAAAAGAAATTAAAATTTTCACTCGCGATGCCACAAATTTTTGGTCCGGGAGAAACAATAAAACCACGCAGCGCCAAATCTTCTGATGCTTGCAATTTTGCAAACATGATGAATCATGTTTTCTTTCTTGATTCTAAAACTTCTCGGAAAGCGAGAAAACCACCACTCACACACGTATAACCATCCGGGAGGCAGAGTGCCAGCGCTAATCCGGCAAATGCAGCCGAAAACTATGAAAGAGAATGCACGCACAAAACAGAGAGCAAATTTAAATACAACCGTATCCAAAGGCGTTCAAAACTCGACTCATCAAAAGCTCTCACTACCACCGAGAAGAAATATGCGCAGAATCAAAGGGAATCATTGGGAGCAGTATGGGCAGTGGAGCATTTTTCCTACTTCCTACTAGGCCGACACTTCACAGTTTCACACTCCGTACGGATGCGCAAGGGGTTGTCTATATTTGGACGCTTGCGATCGTTGGAGTTGTACGAGGATGATGATGGCCGATATGCTCTCCTGACTTCGAAAATACTTGGGTAGTCCTGTTGACGCATCTCGGATTCGAAAGCCTCATCCCTCGTAGCGGATTGTATGATAAAATTCGTTTCATGGCCATAGATCCTTCCCTGTTTCACGAGTTCTCTGTTCCTTCTTCTTCTTCTTATTCGCATTTCAAGCTTATTGTTTATGGTATATTAGCTTATTGCGTGCTCTCAACTTAGTGTTCTACTAAATGCACTTCCACAGTTATTAATTGAGAGCTTTCGATACCAATACCAATGCATGAATTTGTATATTGTGTGCCCAGGGAGTCGAGAAAATTTCCAATCCGAAAGATTCCCTCGACCGGACCGGGAATCGAACCCGCCCGCCTCCGGCTTGGTCTCTGTTCCTTAGTCCACTTAATAACTGTACACGCACGAATCTGTCCTCGTCGTGAACGCTGTAGTTGCACGACCGTACTTTACACATCAACCGAGCGTGAAACGCGACCGCTGATTCACCGTTTTCCTGCTTCATTCTAGAAAAAGCATCGTGCCCTACTGCCGTGTCCGTCATCGACCGTAGGTAGGTTTTGATGTTCGTAACGAAGACTCGGTAGCAGTCCGGATTTGTCAAGCTTGGGCGAAGCTTTGCGGCTTTCACGATTGCTTGCTGTTCGTCGCCCATGGAGAGGAAGAGTAATTGAGTCCTCTAAATTGGATTATTAACGTTACCGATCGAAGCACCTATCTCGAAGTTTTCTAAGTAACGATTCCATTCCTCCCTCATTTTATTGGCGGCGATGCCACTTGGGAATGGTTTCATGTGGTCCCAGCGGATGCTGGAGGATGAACTTCCACCGACACTTGCACAAGCGTTTACTTCGCTAGAGAGGTTCCAGCTGTTATCAGCATTTCCAGTCATCGTCGGTCCAGAATTTGACTGAAAACGGCTCATGGCGTCATTTATACCCGCGAGTGTCTTCTCCATACGGTCGATACGTTCGGCATTACTGGTGTGTTCCACTGTGTCCTGGCTTGCGTTTTCGGTGGGGATTGCTTCAGGGGTAGATGGGCTAACCGATGGCGAACTCGATGAAGAAGCAGATGTACCATCCGAGTCCAATTTTTTTTGTCATCGTTTGTATCGGTATCGGAGTCACTAGCATCACTCTCTGAGATGCTGCTGCTGTCGCTACTAGAAATCATCTCAGAGTCGATTTGGTTATCGATTTGAACATTTTCCTCAACGCAACCGGTTGGTTCGTCAACCACTCGAACATACCTGCCATCATTCGCCGTTTTATTTTCGTTTTAAGAACCTTGTATTATTCTGTAATGACAAGCGCAAACACTCAAATTAGCGTGAGTGTTTCGCTAGAAAAGAGGTGATGCTAATAATACTTAGGTTGCTCTCAGTCATATTTCTAGGATCTGCTCTCGGGTCCACGCGATCATAAGATCCGCAGCGCGATTTTTTAATCCGCTCTATTAATGCACAATATGTCCGATGCGCGATCGTAAGATCCGCTGCTAAGAACCTGTCATCATTTCAACAATGCGCGACCTTTTCGATCCGCTTGCGCGACTTTTTATGTCCGCTTCCCCAATGCGTGATCTATCTGATCCGCTCATCTTATGCACAATCTTAATAGATTTGCGTTTTATGCATAAAAAAATCGAAGCGCGATGTTTCTAATCCGCTCAATCTAACCTCACTTTATTTTTATATATAGGTCTTTTTTTTTATTGTGTTGCGTTGAAAATTTTGGGAGATTCCTTTCCGGCTTCTAATGGAGGTTCTGATTTTTGCGTTGCAGCAAAGGTTGGTTGTTGCAACTCCTGGCGGGATCGCCATTGTGGATAACTGACCATCAGCCGGAAAGGTATCTGCCCGATATCGCCGAACGTCTTACCTCTACGGTGGTTGATGATTGAGGCGGAGCAAAATGCAGTGTCCAGTTCGTTGTCCTCACAACACTCGCCATGGCTTACTACGAGTCCCTGCGATAGTGCTGAATGTTCACCACACTGCACAGAGAAGCATTGGGTGCTCTTTGCACCCACACATCCGCTATTCCACTTAAATCAAACTCAGAATTCGGGGTTTCAGCAAGTCGATTTTCATCTTCCGGAACATGTGAATTTTCCCCACTTATGCCGGATCCACTCGCTGAAGACTCCAACTCTTTCTCGTATGTGCTGGCTTCAGTAGCATGTCCGGTACCGAAGTTCTGTTGATTTTCTGACTGGAGTGGATCCTCAGAAGAATGTCCGTTCAGTTCGATGGTTGATGACAGCTGTCCCGAAAGCTGTACCAAATCAGCATTCTCAATCAACGTCTTCCAAATACTCTGTATTAACGTATCTATAAACACAAACATGTTTCAAATGGCTTAAGTCGATGAAATTACATAGTGATAAAGTACTTACTCGCTTCTCCATTTATCCATTTTCGATACGTAAACAAACAACAACAATTCTATTGACGAATTGGCATAGCCAAAGAAATGAGTAGAAGAAGACTTTTCAATGACGTTTATTGACGTCGCTAGTGAATGGGACTGAAAAAAAGTAGTACGGCATTTTCCGATTTTTGTCTGAATAGACAATATTGCATTTTGAGATATGGAAGATGGTCCAACGATTCGACTGGGATACTCAGTTTTCATGGAGATATTTTTTTTCGATAATATCGGTCTAAAGGAGCACCGTGGTTCGCTTTTGGCCTAGCGGCTGAATCGTTTATGCTAAACAAAAACTAAAACTTATTGCACCATTACACGTCAAAACGCCTCCATTGCTGCTACCAACCAAAACATTTCACATTTTTCACTAGATGCCCCTGGGGTCACCAACGACGACGAACGGGCTGGAGCCTACTCTACCCCGTTCAGCATGAACTTCACGTGCCGGTCGAAATAAATCGCATAAATATTTAATCGCAACATGGCATTGTTGTTGCTCGGACGACTGCTCTGCTGGTTGTAAGCCCGCTTTTTCGCCCCATCTCCGTTCAATAAATCCGTCCGTTTGGCATGGGTCTGTTGTTATGCCACATGGCACGTTAGTAACAGAAACTCACCCCAAGTCAGTCAGCTTATGGAAGGTAGTGTTTCTCTTTCAATATCGTAAAAAGCGTGCACAAAAATGGTCAACAGCACAATACTTCCCCAACAAACGCGTTGGTTGCAACGGTTGGGGGCAGGGAAGGAGTTGGACATAAATTCACTTCCACTTCCTCTGCTCCTGCTCTACCCGGGTTCGGTCTGTTGTTGTGTGCGATTAGAAAACATTCAATGGTGTATTTGAGCTGACAGCATAAATTTTAAAAACAACCACCAGTCTGCAGCACTGCCCGGAGGGAACAAAAAAATAAAGCTAATCATGATTGATTAATATTCAGCGCGTGCAACCTTTCTTTTGCGTTCCGTGGTGGTCGGAGGGGGTGGTTATCGTTGACTGCCCGGCCAAAAGAACACACAGGTCTAAATTGCAGGCAGGTACGAACGAATCCGGAAAGTTCATTAGCCTACGCCACTGCGACTTGCGTTCGGAACGGTGAGGAAATCAATCGTATGGTTGCGTTCCTTCTTTGACGACGCTCACGGGCAGGAAATTGATGAGGCCACCACCACCACCGTTTTGATTCGAGGCACGTCAGAATAAACACGCAATTTTGGCCATCCCGGAGCGTTTCCCTCCCCATCCCGGAATAGTGCACCGGAAATACAATTTGGAAGTGACAAAATCAAACGCTGGGTGGACCGCATACCTAAGAAATGGGTGCAAAATCCGTACATTTCGTACAAAAATCGTCTAATTTTTGTATGAGATGTACGAATTTCGGTCTCTCGGGCGTGGAGATGTAAATTGACTTCTATATTTGGTTCCTAAAAAAATACATTTTCAAAAAATATCAATGGATTGACAGTTTGACATAATGGCAGCAAAGCGCGCATTACACATGTCAATATATTGACAAACATCGTATTGTCAATTTTCCTTACTATATTATCAATACATAAATATTTACAACATTAATTGTGGACCGTACACTATTGCTTTTATTGACAATAATCGTATTGTCAATACATTTTATATTGACGTCAATACATCGGTATTGACAATATTTCTGTATTCACATCATCAATATTATTGTCAATACTTGTAAGTATTGACAATATTTCTTACCGTGTGGGGTTTGCTAATGACAATACGCTAAAGCGCTCGTTACACGGGTCAATATATTGACATACTGACAATATTATTGAAAAGGTACTATTGATGACGATGGATTGATGACGAGTATTGTTGAACAACTGATTTTCATTTCTCTTTGTCAATATTCTTCCCCTACCCAAGAAGAGGGAGAACGTACGTCATTTAGATCGACTAACTCACGAAGCACCTTCGCGCATGCAGCGAGGTATGAAGTGTTGCCATTTGTTAAAATTTTCGTGTGTGATATGCAATCGATTTCAAACTAAATAAAAAATGTATCTTTTAACAGTCACCAATAACCCAGGCTTCATTTATATGGATGTACATTTTCTACAAAATCACATGAATAATCATGTTATTTTTTTACTTTAAAATAAAATAAATACCATCAGCGTTTCACATAACTACATGTACCGTAAATTAATTATTATATGCATCATTTTCATTTATGAATGTTCACCAAAACATCAGCATGATAGTTTCTATTTGGGAAACTGCGTACCGTTAACGTGGGGTATTCCACACGTGTAGTAATTCCGCGCATTCGACAATCGATTTGATTAAATTCGATCAATTTGGAAGTCCTGTGTATTTTCTGTGTCCTGTCAAAAAGTTACAACATTTGGTATCCAATTTGGTATTTGAATGACAAATCCGCGGATTTACAACTCACGCAAAATAACCCACGTTCACGTTACATCCTATGTCTAGTCTAGTCTAGTCTAGTCTAGTCTAGTCTACACATACACAGCCAGTACTTGAAAGAATCCTGGAAAATGATACATCTATCATTTTTCTTGTCATTATTAATGCCTGCTGCACATCAAGGATGTGAAACAAACAATAAAGCGGCCAGGCCTACTGTGTAGCGTTTAGTTAATTTTTGTGGAAGTGAATGTTTACCATGTCTACTTAATAAGTATAGACAGTGGTTAACATTTAATCCACAGGTAATCAAAGAGCGGGGACATACCGTACCAACCGCTCCGTATGCAGGATTTGAAAATAGGCTATATAAATCGTTGGGAGTGACAGAGCTAAGAAAGTTAATGTACACTCCTTGGTTGTCCGATCTCCTGGGATGGAACACAGGTATTTACCCCTTGTGTTCGAGCGTACAGTCCTCCCTCCGTACAAGCGTGGACGGCACCGCCAACCCACTGCCATCCCTCAATCGATCCAGCCGACCTCAGTCGAAGGACAACAGAGAGCGGTGTGCGGACGTAACCTATACGGAGGGAATGCTGTATTCGCCTAGGTTATAGCGCCCTTGCTCGCTACCATTTTCTTCTTGCGGTTGGGACCTGAGCACTAACTCTTGTCCTAGCCCTATATGGCATATGGTTATAGCGCCATTACTCGCTTTCTGAAAAGAGAAGAAGGGAAGGGAAGGAGAGGAAAAGGACTTGGGAAAAGGAAATGCGGAATTCCTTTCCTCATTAGTATTTGTATCGTCAACTTTTATGAAAATTATATAAATCATTTTTCCTTGGTCAGAGGTATTATTACGACATTTTAATAAGATTGTCTTATCATTTGTTTTTAAAAATTTAATGTTATAATGATCAACATAGCTTTGGATTATCCAATATATTTCATAATTTAAAAAAAAAAAACATTTTTTTTAGCTGAAATGAGTATTAGCAACCTTGTCATACAGATCTGAAAATTAAATCAGTAGCTTGCTTCTCTGCATCAGACATGCTTAGACGGCTTAGACTGACTCCACAAATCAATGGTTGCTACTCCGTGATTGGCCAGAATCAGTGAAATTGCACAGTGAATGGGGTTAGGAGTGACCGAAAATTCTCATTGTAGGGGAAATGGCTCTAATGTTGGCCTATGGGTTTAAGATTAGGCCCATAGCTAAAAATCTGCTTTTTATCAGTTTTATCTAGATGAACGCGTCATTGGGACGGTACTAATGGATATTTTTGATCGCTATTGAAAATTTAATCGATTGCTGAATTTATGTATGGGCCCAAATTAGGGTCATTTTTGCCGACATTGCATCCATTTCCCCTAAAAGTTTCAGTGACTCCTTATATTAAAGATCAATGATGACGCCGGCCACGTCTTTGCAACCAGGTGGGAGATGGGAAAGAAAGTTAAAGTGACCTTTGTTGTTATGGGGGCCGTGTTTACCTCTGCGTCCTCACAAAGGTCACAGGAGGGAGGTTTTGTTAGTAAGGTGGGGTTCTTTGGACCAGGATTCACCTTGATAAGTGATGTGATGATTGCTTTGATACAATCGCAGTTTGATAAATACACGAATGCGGAGCTATGAGAAAACGAACCAATATTATCAACTCTTTATTGTAAAGATGTCTGGGATTGAACCCATGATTTTCTGCTCAGTAAGCAGAGTAAAATCACTATGAACGACGATCGTTTTTGAATAAAGGGATATTGAAATAACGGTTGATTATTTGAAATATACGTATGGTTCAACCAACACTATCAGCGGCGCCGGTGGTGTAGTGGTAAGCGTGATTGCCTCTCACCCCAGAAGGCCTGGGTTCAATCCCAGTCGGCGCCGCCGGGATGTTCCGACCACGTTCACGTTACATCCTATGTTAATTAATAAACTATATGTGTGATCATTAATACAGCTTATATCACATATCACATTAGTTGACTTCAATGATCATCAATAGTAATTTGCCAGAAAGTATAAGAAGATTTTCTTAATGATAAAACTAGTGTATCATTATGATAAAACTAAGAATTATGGGGGTTGTTGTTATTCCGAAAGTCGAAGTGACTTTTGTCTCTAGTGAAGTAAGAAAAGTCACGCCGTGGTAACGTGACTCTCCATTTGATTTGCATAGAGAGTCATGACACCACGACCTGACTTTTCTCACTTCACTAGTGACAAACATCACGTCGACTCTCGGAATAACCCCCTATATGTATGGGTAACATTAGGTAAACATTATTGATCTAACGAAACAGGAGAGTTCAGTGATATCAAAAATAAAATTGGATGCTATAATTAATCACCTAGTTCTTACATCATTCTGAGAACTTAAGAGTAGACCTGGAATAGGTCATTATTAACACTATTTATTCTAAAAATCCTGAAAATTTATTTGAAATATGTAACCGTTTGGTCACAAATTCATAAGTTTTTGTCATTTATGTTATATATTCAGAACCTTCACGTTTCTTGTGCAAGAACAGCAGTATACCACAGAAGTGATAGGGTTCTGTACCGCTGTGAAAATGTTGTGCCGTTACGTTATGTCCACGTTATGTCCACAATAGTAAATAGTAAATTAACTACGTATTCGTCCGATAGGACCTCTTTTTTTATTAGACCTTTAAAAGGTCATCCGTCAGCACACGGCCGGCTCGTGAAATTGGAAACAGTTTCCGAGCCTAATTGTCAAGAACCAAACAATATTATCTGGCCAAACGTAGGCCATAATCGTAAAGGAGTTTTTCCCTTCTCGGCTTGACCAAGGTGGCCTTGCCACGGTCGGCCGATCGTGCCAACGAAGGACGACGCCTGCCATCCCTCTGATTACCCGGTAGCTAGCCGACCCTGGGTGTTCCGGAGCTTGCACTTGTCGCCTGAGTCGACCGGGTGCTGTATATTTGATCTCCGAGTAGGTAGTTGGTAAGTGCTAAGTTCTTACATCAGTAATAAATAAGCAAGTATAAATAAATGTTGGGTGAAAGTTGGTTTCTTTTCTATATATATCGACTAAACCAGGACTCCGCTGAATGGTAATTTTTGAACTACGGAACTGTTCGGTAAAAGTTTACAAATCAGTGAAAAATTAAAAAAAAAAATGGAAATTTATACCGAAAATGTTCGGACCTAGTTAACCCCTTTTGAACGATACAAAACCAATTTGTCGATTTTTCCAATTTTTCAGCTGTTCAAAAACCCGGCAAAATTTAGCGAATTCAGTGTGTAGTTAGTATGTCCAATACATATAAGTTCAGCAATCGTTTCTGTTTGGACCCGAATGCAAACATGAACTCTAAACACACTTTCTTTCGCTAAAGGGTGATACGGTCAAAATTTGGTCAATATCAACTTGACGTATTTCTTTCAATTTTGCATTTAAAAAACCTGAAAACCCCTCATTTTGAAGGTGTGTGTGTGTAGAATGTTGCTCCTATTTTGATTTTGGAATTCACTCTTCAGTTGTCAAAATGCCGTCCAAGCAAGAAGAGCAGCGTATCAAAATTTTGCTCGCGCATCGCGAAAATCCGAGCTACTCGCACGCAAAGTTGGCAAAATCGCTAAAAGTTGCCAAATCAACCGTTACAAATGTAATTAAAGTGTTTGGGGAACGTTTGTCGACAGCCAGGAAGTCTGGATCGGGGGGAAATCGAAAACCGGAAGCCGCTGAGACGACAAAGAGAGTTGCCGGTAGTTTCAAGCGAAACCCTAACCTCTCTCTCCGAGATGCCGCAAATAAGCTGGGTGTATCGTCTACAACCGTGCATCGAGCCAAAAAACGAGCCGGACTATCGACTTACAAGAAGGTAGTGACTCCAAATCGCGATGATAAACAAAATACGACGGCCAAAGCGCGATCCCGGAGGCTGTACACGACGATGCTGACGAAGTTTGACTGCGTGGTAATGGACGACGAAACCTACGTCAAAGCCGACTACAAGCAGCTTCCGGGACAGGAGTTTTATACGGCAAAAGGAAGGGGAAAGGTAGCAGATGTTTTCAAGCACATGAAACTGTCAAAGTTCGCAAAGAAATATCTGGTTTGGCAAGCCATCTGTACCTGTGGCTTGAAAAGCAGCATTTTCATAGCTTCCGGGACTGTCAACCAAGAAATTTACGTGAAAGAGTGTTTGAATAAACGTCTGCTGCCTTTCCTGAAGAAACACGGTTGTTCCGTACTGTTTTGGCCGGATTTGGCATCTTGCCATTACGGTAAAAAGGCCATGGAGTGGTACGCCGCCAACAACGTGCAGGTGGTTCCCAAGGACAAGAACCCTCCCAACACGCCAGAGCTCCGCCCAATTGAGAAATACTGGGCTATTGTCAAGCGGAACCTAAAGAAGACCAAAAAAACTGCTAAGGGCGAGCAGCAGTTCAAGGCAAACTGGCTTTCTGCGGCGAAGAAGGTGGACAAGGTGGCTGTACAAAATCTGATGGCAGGGGTCAAGCGTAAGGCCCGGCAATTCGGATTTGGAAAAGCGGAAGCCTAACTGAATATTTTTCCTGAATTTTATACTAATTGAACTTGAAAAAGAAATTTAATTTGATTTTTCAAATAAACGATTTCACCGATTTACACGCGTTTTCCCTTGACCAAATTTTGACCGTATCACCCTTTAATCCATGTTTCTTGTATGGGGAAATTGAGACAAGTTATATTGACTTCAAGACTTCTAACGTATTGCCATTAATGTTGTCAATATTTGTATATCGATGATATTGATGGCGAAATTGACGGTTTTTTGTCAATACATTCTGAGTATTGACAAAGTGAACTTAAAATCAGCTTTTCGTCAAAACTTGTCATCAATCATCGTCTTCAATATCACCTTTTGAATAATATTGTCAGTATGTCAATTTATTGTCAATATATTGATATGTGTAATGGGCGCTTAAGGCCGGAACAAATCTCAAGTTTTTCTTTTGTCATTCTATGGCAGATTCGCCAACGGGGGTCAGAGCGCTTCCATTCCAGCAATGGACGCAAAACGTGGTCAGCACTCACACATTCATCGACCGAAAGAACTGCTGATGAAGAACAATGAGGAGGACCACACAAAGGTTGCTGCCGAGTACACAGACGATCGCGTGACACACATTGAGAGTGGTCTGCTTCTGAAGTCAGCCACGTGAACACCTTGTGTGCTAGATTTCATTATATTGTAGAATATAATTTGTTCTTTTACAGAATTTTTACATAAATTGGTACTAGACCGGTATGGCATAACAGGTCCTTGAAATCAGATCAACCGGTTTCAGTTGTTGAAAACGGATTTTATCGAACTCATTCCTAATCTTGTTTGGCAACTCACTAGGTAAGCCGCCTTCAATCTGAACGATCCCCCTTGTTCGCTGCGCACATCTTCGTCTTGTTCCAGTGGGGTCGCTACCAAGAACCATTTTCATTGGGTCGTTATCCGACTTTGTTACAATGTGCCCAGCCCACCGTACTCGCCCGATTTTCCCATTCGATCTAAAAAAAATTAACTTGCAAACCTGCTGAAATGCTACTTAATTATTCAATTCTTTTCTACAGTGATTCAAAAATTACCGAGTTAAATCCAATCTTTTCAAAATTGGTTTAACATTTTTAGAAGTGAGACAAAATCAGAAACGATTCAGGAAATTCCTAATTGAGGTGAAACTTTTTTAAGCAGATTCAAAACTGAGTCGAATTTTTTTTTTTTTCCTTTGGTTTGTTTTTTCCGTCGATCTTGTTTTCCGTGCTGAGCACCAATGCTACCGACGTGCCAGGAAGGCAGCTCCCACACCTGGACCCTACCTATCGACCCATCAACTCATGAACCGGGGAAAGTTGAGGTCGTTTCTTCGGGACCTTCTGGTCTTAGAGTTACCTCTATGGTTCAACCTTTTCTGAAGTGGTTCAATGCAAATAGGCAGTCCCAACTTTTCTGTTGAGTGATTGAATTATATTTAATGTTAGTCTGAGCTTTCCTGAAGTGGTTTAACTAACCTTTAGATTCCGCTCCCTTAGACCCCTTCCTCGTTCTTGTGAGATTCACATCCTATGAAAATTAGGCTGAGATTTTAAAGAATCGACCTTGTGGTAGATTTTTGTAGCAACACAATTGTTGAAAAAACTGGGCTTACAGCCAAGTTGGCTTTTGACAAATAGGCTTAGATTTTATAGAACAGACTAGAGTCGGTGTATAATGAGTCTCGCCAAGAGATAAACAGTTGAACTCGCATCACGGTTTTCGAAGGATTCCCTTTCTTTTCACTTGGCAACAGAAGACTTCTACATCAACTTCAAATGACTTCTAGCGAGAACCAAAAAATAGCAGCTGTAGAAATTACCATTACTGATCATTACCAAACGTATCCCATGTCAATTTAATGCTCACTGCGTGTTTATGATCATTTCTTCAATTTTATTTTATATTTTACTGTAATACCTTTCGTGGACCTTTCATAGCATCGTAATTTTTGTTTACTTTGCACGATAGGTAGCCGGTTTGACAGTTCTATAGGTAGACTTGGCTTCACTCTTGGCGTGACTCATTATACACCGACTCTAGAACAGACCTTTGTGAGTTCATATGTGATGGTAGATTTTTTTGAATAAGTTGGATTTCGGTTCTATCGTTTGAAATTTGTGCTTGGATTTCATACAATGGAACTTGCTGAAACCAGACGTGAAGGACGAACCTGTTTAATATTCACAAAAGTATTTGTGAATTTGAAATTGGGCTTGTTTTATATAGAATAGACCTTGCTGACTCCATACGTCAGGGTTGAATTTTTGTAAAACCGAGGTTTAATTACTATGTAATTGTTTTAGTTCATCTTAAAAACTTGGTTGAAATCAAATAGCTGTCCAGTGAAACCAAAAAACTCTAAACAATGTGAAGCAACAGTGAAACTGATGAGTAAATTTTTAGCTAAACTGTTTACCATAGAATAGGTCTAGTCTATCTGAACAACTTTGCCTAAGTTGGGAGCTTTCAATCTAGATAAGCTGCTAAGTTAAGGCAATACATTCTAAATTAATGTCACACGAACACCACCTGGTGAGTGAATCCTGTGTCGAACTTTTTTACCACAAAATAGGTCTTGTTCATCTGAAAAAATTTGCTGAATACGGAAACCTTCTATTTAGTCCGTGTGTTAGGTTAGGAAAACAGTTTAAAATTAATATCACACTGGTGCAACTTGATTAGTGTTTTCTGAACTAAACTCTAATTCTGAAGATAGGTACAGTTCATCTGAACAACTTTGCCCAAGACGGGAACCTTCTATCTAATCCATATGTTAAGTTAGGGCAAACAATGAAAAAAATAATGCCACACTAGCAACGCCTGGTGAGTTAAATTTGATCTGAATTATTTACCATAGGATAGGTCTTGTCAATATGAACAACTTTGCCGAAGACGGGAACATTCTATCTTGTCTAAACGTTAAGTTAGGGCAAACAATTTAAAATCAATGTTGTGAATTTCCACCTGGTTCAAAGGGGAATCCTCCAACGCTGTAGCTTGCAGCTAAATTATTACTTACCTCTTGGAGCTCCTGGGAATGAAAAGCCACGAGTTCTGAGTTTTCAAATATACGAAGCATAGCCTACATTGATCAAATCGACATACAGTGTACGTCGACTTTAGTTCCGTGTACATTTCTACCGAATCATTAATACAGCTCATTTCACACTTTCTTAAGCTCATGACTGTATACCGCACATCTCCCCTCAACTCTGAGCAAAAACAAATA
The DNA here is from genome assembly GCF_037179485.1 of Ochlerotatus camptorhynchus. Classification (NCBI taxonomy): domain Eukaryota; kingdom Metazoa; phylum Arthropoda; class Insecta; order Diptera; family Culicidae; genus Ochlerotatus; species Ochlerotatus camptorhynchus. Next base: position 2,705,759 of record NW_027040498.1, on the reverse strand, counting down.
TTTTAAAATTTCTTATAAACACTGACTTAAAGTTTTAATTATTCAGTACCTGCTCATCATCTGTGTGAGTGTCTGGATCGAGTGAATCATTCCTCTTCACTTTGACTCGATTAATACGTTTCTTGCGGCACACCACTGCAAAATGACAGCGTTCACCGCACGAATTGCATTGCTTGTCGAGGACTGGACAAGGGTAGTTTTTGTGTCGGAATCGGTTGCAGCGATTGCATCGTGAGCGTCGAGGTACGTGTTGATGTTGCAGACGTCTGGTCCTGTGCGTTTCCTGTTAACTTCGACACATGTAGACTGAAAGTTCCCCGATTGATTCTGTTCTTCTGCTTCGCCTACTTCCGCTTCGAAAGCTTCATCACGCGTTGCTGCTTGCACGATAAAGTTGATGTCATATCCGAACGTTCTAGCTGTTTTAGCGAGGTCCTTATTCTTTAGTCCCTTCAAAAGCTGTGTCCGCACACTCCGCGGACTCCGCAAAAACCGATCCAGATCGGTTGGACTATAACTACACAACCTGACTTTTCCCATTAATCGGGCATGGAAAGCCATAGCGGATTCAGTTTTCTCCTGCCTGTCATTCATTGAAAATAATTTTTAATATTTGACACGAAGACTTGGTAGCAATTTACGTTGGTCAGATCGGGTCTCAACTTCACGGCTCTCACGATACCCTGCAGTTCATTTCCAATGGAAAAGAATAGTAATTGCGAGCTTTGAACGGGATTGTTTGCGTTGGTAAGCGTTGCTGCAATCTCAAAATTTTCTATGTATTTCCCACAACTTGTTGGCCGGAAGTCCACTGGAGAAGGCTTCATGTTGTCCCAGCGAATGCTTGTTGAAGCGCCGGTCAATGGACTAGCAAGCCCAAGCCGCAATGTTTCCCACGCAGAATGCTTTCCGTGAAATAACCACCATCAGCTGAAATGCCAGTAACTTCACAATTGATTTTTTTATGAATAATAATGACTGTACAAAACCGGAAAAAAATAACCATACAATTACCATAAAATAAAATACAGTTACAACGAAATCTATTGTCAACAACCCATCTTATTTTACGTATATTGTACAATAAATTTTAACATATTGTTGTAAAATACGTCCCATATTGTAAGGATTTTCAACAATAGAACAACATTACAATTTTCGGTAAATGGCTCAAGTTTGTTCGGAAAAAAGTGATTTTTCGTATGGTTAAGATACATAACAACCCCCTTGTTCTATTGTAGATTTCCCCATTTACCATAGATTCTATTGTGGAAATAATAAATTCTATGGTTATTTTATTGTTGTAGACAGTACGATTTATTGTGAATACAATAAATTCTATTGTATGGTTACAATACATTTCATTGTACCTCTAAGGTACTTTTTTTTACGGGAATTCCTTCAATAAAAGGACACCTCGTCTCGCGTGCGGACACTCCGTCTCGCTTTTCACGTGTTAGGATAATGTAACTTTTGCGGACGTCCTGTCTCGCTTAAAGTCTTGGTCATTCTAACTTGAGCCTCTTCGCTAATTGTCTTTTGCGGACATCCCGTCTCGCTATTACGATATTTCATTTTTGCGGATATTTGTTTCGCATTTTCCATGACGACTCTTCATGAAATTCAACTTTGCGGACATCCCGTCTCGCCGTTGGCATTTTAAAAGCGGACATCCTGTCTCGCTGCCGGTATTTCAAAGGCGGACATCCCGTCTCGCTGTCATCGTTCCGGTAGCCTAGGGGTACTTTATGCTCTCTCAGAGCATACCATCTTGCTCTACAACGAAGCCTTGGTGGCACGTTACCTCAAACCACTTGTCTCACACACGTTTTCCTTTCTTTTTTTTAGTTCTGAACGTTTCTAAATGTTGAAGAATAAAAAATAAAATCTTAAACCTTTTTAATTAAAAACGAGCTGGCAGGAACGCCAATGTGAATTTCCACCTGGTTCAAAGGGGAATCCCCCAACGCTGTAGCTTGCAGCTAAATTATTACTTACCTCTTGGAGCTCCTGGGAATGAAAAGCCACGAGTTCTGGGTTTTCGAATATACGAAGGGGATATACGAAGCATAGCCTACATTGATCAAATCGACGTACAGTGTACGTCGACTTTAGTTCCGTGTACATTTCTACCGAATCATTAATACAGCTCATTTCACACTTTCTTAAGCTCATGACTGTATACCGCACAAATGTCACACTAGCGCTGCCTGGTGAGTGTATTTTGAACTAAACTTTTTACCTTAGGAGAGATCTTTTCCATTTGAATTACTTTACCGAAGACGGAAACTTTCTATCTAGGCCGTGTGTTAAGTTAAAGTAAACAATTCATAATTGATTCCACACTAGCGCTGCCTGGTGAGTGAATTCTGAACTAAACTCTAGTCCTGAAGATAGGTCTAGTCCATCAAAACAACTTAACCTAAGACGGAAGCCTTCTATCTAGTCCATATATTAGGTTAAGGCAATCAATGCCAATGAGTGTCAGTCTAGCGGTGCCTACCCGAGCAAAGTCGGTTATCAAAATGAAAGCAAATCGATATTAAAGTGTGCAGTTGCTATCATAATGAAAACTCATTTTGATTTCAAATGTTGCGACATAAGTCTGATATCATATTGTGCTTTCATTATGCAGTCAAGACTTTTTAAATGAAATCAACTTAACTTGAAGTTCTGCTGTTTACGTCTTGTTTAAAATTTAATTGAAATTCATCTGTCGTTGAACTAATGATTATTGTTTATTTGATTTGTTTAACACATTTTAGGTCATTCGTGACTTGCCCGGGGTGAGATTGGAGTCCAAGTCTTTCAGCTTGAGAAACATCAATGGTATCCATTTACTCCAGGCCCGTATTCAGTTGAACATTATGAATGCAAAATCAGTAAACAAATTGATTTCATTGAAAGCAGGATTAGTTTTCCGTTTGCTTCAACAGTGTAAAATTTTGCTCTCATTTTTGCTGTGTTAACCAAAATGAGATCAACTGGAGTATTCAAAATAAGTTACATCATAACAGCAAATTTTGATTTCAATTTGATCTTCAGCTTTGCTCGGGTAGTGAGTGAATTCTTAACTAATTTTTTTTCCTGAAGATATTTATTGTCCATTTGGACAACTATGCTGAAGAATGGAACCATCTGTATGTGCAGGATCTGTAGATAACGTTATATAATGTTTTTTTTTACGATGGCGCAACTTGATCATTTTCATGCCATCTAGTGAGTGAATTCTGTCATCCATAGTTTTGAAGACCTTGTATTTTTGAACATCTTTACAGAAAGAAGCAACATCCTATATGGTTGGGTACTCGTGATTCAAACATTTCTAACATAAAAATATGCCATTTCATGGGTATATTTTTGCAATGACCCCTCCTCCCGAAATATTCAGCCCTTAAAAAATCTGATAATTGTAACGGGAAGTCCACTAAGTTACTAAAAATATTGAATTTGGGGTCAAATTGACCCCAAGGTACAGACAAAGGGCTAAGGAGACTTTCAGCCCTGGGCTGGTTCGTCTCCGTATCTTAGTGAATTGTTTATTATTTAATAATCAATCATGAAAATTACATTTCGCGTTAATATTCGATAGAGATACAACATGTAGAAAGTACATATTTTTCTATTCATAAAACTCACAATGCCTTGAAACCGGTTGGACTTAGTTTAAAAATGTGTATGGTTATTAGATAAAAATGATTCAAAAATCCATTTTAGGTAGAATTTACTAAAAAAAATGTAAATCCTAATAAAAATTAATAATAAATTAATGTTTAAACAAATTTTTGACTTACTCTTTTAACCTGATTTTTGGACTACAGCTTGTTTCAGTAAAAATATTACGAAAATTGAAGTGGGACTAACCCGAGAAAAGAAAAGTTTTATTATTACTGATTTTATTCTATCAGTGTATTTTTTTTTCTCTAAGAACGATTAATTACCAACATTTTTTTTTCAGATATCGTTTTGCTTAGATAAGTCAATTTCACTTTTTGGTTTTTTGTCGTTCTAAGAAATTACTCTTCATAAGCTAACATTTTTGAAAGACGTAGTTTTCTTTGAACAATAATGACACAATATCTTACAACATTTCTAACCTTAACACGTAATAATGATATCGAATGAATCATTTCGTATTCTCGACGACGATTTCATCACAGATAATTGCGATGAGAATGGAGCCATCTGCTTCGAATAAAAAAAGGGCTTACAATTGAAGTCAACCTATCTCACAACTAAATCAACCAGAAATGAGAGCACTACCTGTTTCGATTTACTTAACGGTAGTTACCGTCACAATCATTCCATACGACACCAAAGTAGTGCTTCGAAACAGTAAGAATATATTCTCTCGGTGTGACAATGTGTCATTAGACATTTTCAATAGTCAAACTTGCCTCAGTCATAACATTAAAGGTCCTAAATGGAACAATACAACCTCTTCCAAACAACTTGACGATTGCATATCCATAGATTTGAACACTACAGTGGAAGCAGAAGCATTCGCTACTAAGAAACTGCTATTCTTCGATCCAACCGCATCAGTGCGCTTAAATGTTTATGATCATAACAGTTTCAATAAGAATGACACTTTCGAAACACCATTCGATTTTGTCGAGCTACGTGTTTGTCATTTTGCCAGTGGACATCCCTTTTGCTCTATCCGGAGTAACTCAATGGTCAAGAATAACAGAAATGAGTTGTTAGTAATTGTGGATTACAGTGACGTCTTGCCTGATCAGTGTAACTGTTCAATGTTCAAAAGATTCCTCGAGACACAACATCGAGCCTGCGACGTGCAACCATCGTTTACATTAGTAAAAAGTAACATAACTACGCTTATATTGCTGGGGTTTTGTCCACTGCTTCTACTAGTGGCTCGCGTGGTGTTGCTGATTATTCATTGGATGCACTGCTGGAATCAGTAGGGGAGACTGGACATACTTGATCGCCAGGGACACTTCATCTCTCTTTGGTTTCTGGACATCGTGAGTAGATTTTTTTTGCAGGTTAGTTTCCACAAAGTTTCCACTAGATATAAGGTAATTTTATGGTGACATTTGCCTCAGATTGTGGAACGTACAGTGTAACTCAAAATTGATCGTACAGCATTACTGACATTTTAGGAAAACGGCTCTAACAGCACAAGTTAAAAAGATACGTCTCTGAATCTGGGCATATTTGGATGAGTTTACAAAAAGTTAGAACAATTTAAGGCAAACGACTTTTTCTAAAAAAAAACCTTATTTTCTTGAAATAAAATGATCATAACTTTTTGAAATTTTGCTCATTTTTAGCCGTAATAAATATCATTCATCTGCCACTAATTTTACTAAAATTCGTTCACTAGGTAAAAAGATGAAAATCGAGCTTTTTACTAAAATAAATCTTACTTCATTCAGGCTCCTCCAATAGAGACCAAAATTATACCAATAATTCAATAAACATCTGTTCAATCATCAACCACGAGTTAAAAACATACGTCTTTTCACCATGTTAAAAAAAATCTTTTACGGTGTGCGATCAATTTTGAAATACACTGTATAATTTTTGAGAACGGTTTGTATGTTTTCACTCCCTTAGACTTTGTTTTTGGCCATTGTTTACAGCTTTGAATAATATTAACAAGAATTTTGGTATTTTTTTCTTGATTTGTTTTCCGTGCTGAGCACCAATGCTACAAACGCCAGGGACGCAGCTCTCACACCTGGACCCTACCTATCGACCCATCAACTCATGGACCGGGGACCAACGACTTTACTTCCCTTCCGAAGGAAGGCGTGATCAGAGATGTTATGCCTAAGAACATCTCGGCGGCGCCGACTGGGATTGAACCCAGGCCTGCTGGAGTGCGAGGTAATCACGCTTACCACTACACCACCGGTGCCACTTGGTTTTTTTGTTTAATTTGATTTAAATTTTAAAACTCAGATAGGGAACACTTGATCTCCCAAGGATTGCACACACACACTTAAACCTGATATATGAGTGTGAAAAAATAAACTCTGTTTGGGGATACCTGATTCCGCACAATTCTCACACATTCGATTACGGGACGTGTGTTAAAACTAAAATTCTAATGCATATAATAAAAATAGAGGATCAAATGTCCCCTAATTCTTAAAACTGAATTTCCTTGCTTTTTTTTCGGAAAAAAAACGTACTTTTAGGAATGTATGTATCATGTCAGAGGCTCGAGAAATAAAATCCTATGAAAACTGCATGTCATCAAAGGAGGATCAAGTCTCCTCCAATTTTTCAAAATGTGTTTTTATGCATCTTTAAGAAAAAAACGTACATCAGGGAAATAATACACCATTTTGGAAAATGTTGAGTATTTACAATCGTACAAAATATATTTCCCTGCAAGCCTGTGTGAAAACCGCAAGTTTTAATTTTTTCGCTGAGATATATCCAAAATCAAAACAGAGGAGCAAGTGGGAGCACTCTCCCTGCGGTTCACTGCCCTCAATTAGATTTAGTTTCTGTTCGTCTGAAGTTGGAGCGTGAAAAATAAATAAATATCTTGCATTTGCGCTATGCTTTTGATACTTCTACATGGATTTTTAATAAAACTTAATGCTGATGACAAAGATTGACGTTTCTGCACTTAACTTTTTACAACTTAAAAACTATCTAGTGACTTCCCTCAACAGTTTACAATTACTTCACGGCAAAGGAAGTCCAAAAAGCCGAATGCGTCATCCCCAAAAATTCTTAGGCGATCCCAGCGATCAAGAAAATCTTTTAATACTCAACCTGTGCCGTTTTATTTTTTATCATAAGATAAGCCAACGTCAGCCTACTCCACCTCGGAGTTGCTTCGGTAGTTTAAGTTCTGATCTATTGTAACCTTTGTAACTTTTAGTGTGACAATTATTGTAAAACTAATTCGGGATAAACCCATTTTTGGCTGAAACACCCTCTTTCTCAAGTACCGTCACACAGTGGTACGAAATCAAAAACTGTAGGACATGGCCATTTGTGACGAAACTATTGAGTGTAGCATTTTGATGTTTCCTAGAATGTTTTTGCATTTCTTGAGTACTTTATTTGAGTGGTGAAAGTTTTTGATTACACTCAGATAAAAAACAATAACTTTTTTATGCCTTGTTAAAATTGATGAACATTTTTGAAAACATTGATAGATGAAGTCATTTAAAAAAAAAAAAACTTAATCCAAGACGACAATTTCCTATCTCTCAAGTGGACCAAGTTGTAGGGTGAACTCTGATTTCGGTGTGATTCTTATCAAAACAGAAAATGCGCGAAATTTCAGCTTTACCGAGGGGGCAGCATAACCATAAAAACACCTTGAATACGGGGGGTATTCATTGTTCGATACTAAAAGAGAAAGTTTTTCAACCGATTGTTTCATCTTAGTATTCTTCTTTGGTAGTACCTCCTTAAAACCTGTTTTTTACCATAACTTTTTTGTTTGAATTTTACAAATTTTCAATCTTCTAGAAAATTGTAAGTGCTCTAAAATTGTACATTTTTGCTCGAGAAAGCAAATCGCCATCTCTTCGTTTAAAGGATTACATCCGTTTTTCATTTTTTAACACTATCCCCAAGTAACCATCAAGCCCGCTAATCGCCCTTTTAGCAATATAAAGCTGATAGACGACTGATAAAAAGTATGGAAGCCCTGTATTAACCTTACATTGCAAAAAAGGCAATTATCGGGCTATTAGCGTGCATTTTGCAAGTTAGCAGGCATTTGTAGATAAACTCAACATAATTTCGTTCAGCAACTTATACTCTACTAGTACAAATACAATTCATAGGGGGATCCAAGGAGAGGCCTAAAGACAAAGTTGTTTGGTATAGTATCCTCAATCTCAATCAATCAGTCCGAATTTCGGTGAAACTTGAGCAATATTTATATTTTTGGTAAGCAAATGAACAGGATCGTTGCGTTTCTGATAAACACACTTTAAAATTCTCCCGCAGATTCTAATAAAATTCGTTGCAATTTTGCCAATTTTAAGGAACATACCTTGGCTGGCCCGATCGTCGAAGACACACAGTTAGGCCCCCTTATACCGCGAGTGACGTGACTCTTTGTCACCGGTGAGGTGATAATTGTCACCTCGTGTAACAAAAATTGTCCCCTCACGGGTGACGTCTGGAAATTTAACGTAGAGTCCTGCAAAAACCTTAACAACTTAGGGAATCCAATTTAGCAAAATGAGTAGACACGCTGGACAAATCAACTTATAATGTTTTCGAATTTTTGTGTTTTATAACATGGGACAGTTAAACGTTCACAGGCAGTGGAGGTCTTCTATGGGAAATTTGGAGTCTTTACTCTCTCTCGGGGCGCTCAGTTGGTAAAGGCGCAGCAATAAAGCAAGACCATGCTGGACAGTATTGGCAAAATCAGAAATCAATTGATATTTTTCCGCTCTCATGGGCTCGCAATATCACGCGTGATATTGGAACAAAATATCATGCATGATATTGATTTTACAAGCTCCTTTGATCTTGCGAGACTACTCACAACGTGCAAACATCAAGCTGAGAGTTGACTCGTCACGTTTTCTTAGAAAGAGAAAGCATAGTTTGCTATCTCTTTTTAATCTTCACCGATGGCAGACGCGAAGGGACTGCTGCAAGCCGTTATGGAAGTTTAGGTTGCATTTGGGCAGACCCTCTTCACTCTTTGGAATTTATAGAGACAGATAATAGCGCCAAACGGTTTGTGACGAGACAATGTTGAACTGCTGCGTGGGAAAAAAAAAACACGCACACCAACATCTATACATGTACGAACCCACACAACTGAGCGGACGATACAGCGCAAATCAAAACACGAAGCGGTGTCATCACTCATCGTCATCATTCAGCTTTGGCTACTCCCGTTTGCGTTTGTGTTCAACGGCGTTGTTAAATACTTCCCACGTTATAAAATAGGAAAATAATGCTTATTCCAACGTAATTTTTGGATAGAATCCCTAGCAGGAGGAAATAACTAATGAATACCTAATTCTGACCTGATACCAAAATTTGGTACTGTCCAGCATGACATAAGAGGTAAAATACCAAAGAATAATACCAAAAAATTACATGCAAAATACTTTTAAATAACAAAAATTGATTTTTGGATACCAAAAGAATACCAGTGTGCTATTGTTTTGGTATTGCATTATCATAATTTGGTATTGGAATGGTAATTAATAAATAGTCACCCTAATGACAAAATAAAAAAAAACGGATCTAATATATTGCGATAAGGAACAAAACTACCAATTTTTACAAAATTCTGAGAACCACTATATCGTTTTGCTGTATACAGACAAAAAAAGTGAAAACTCTTTTAAAATAGATAGCAGTAAATTAAAACTTATTTAACCCCAATTAACCTTAAAGCTTCAAAAAAAAAAAAAAATTATTGTTGGCAACCTTTGGGGTCATTCAAACAATCGCATCGTTCAACATTTTTATGAATTAAAATAAATTTAGCGAGGGTTCACTTTTACCCCTTACTCCCCTATAAAGTGTACCCCGTATTCCCCTAATATCTCATGAACTGTTGTTTAAAGGCATAGTATTCTAAAACCATGCATAAAGTGCTTATGTTTTACGAAAATTAGAGCTGTGAAAAAACATTTCCTCCAAAAAGTAGGGGCAAATGGGGTAAAATGGTCCAAAGCACATACCTACAAGGCTCTCCGGTCTATGGGAAAAGTCGTATTTCATGGCCGGAATTCAGCGTGCTGTTGAGATATTGAATTTTGGGTAATTTTGGACACAGTTTTGCCCATAGAACAATGTGCACAATCAGCTATAAATAGTGCTAGTTCTACCACAGGAAATTAATAAGGAGCATTTAATTTTGTATTACATATTCCATAAATAAAATTGCTATCAGCACCGCTTGTACAACCGCTCCATGACATGGGTTTGCGTACTTAATTTAATTTCTTTCCAAATATAGCTATGTCAAACTGCACATATTGGACACTGACAGCATTCCCAACTAACAATTTTCACAATGTAAACGCTTTACTCATTTCATTTATACAGTCTCAAGCTGTATTCAAACGTTATACGATATGAGGAAACCTTTACTCAACGTCTATACAAGAAAATCTGGCGAACTTAGTCAGCTAATTATGGCTGTTGGAACGGTCGGGAGAAGCTCTTATTGCATATCCATTAACTCTTCTATACAGCTGTTATCCTGCTGTTTAGTTGTGTGTGAACTTGAAAGGCGCTTAATTCAACCTTTTCCCGGTTGTCCAATAATCAATACACAGCTTTCTCTTGAAGCCGGGTTAAATACTCTTTGCGCTTTTTTTATGAAGGAATTTATTGAGTTTATTTTGCTGTGAATCAAATTAATCGAAATTAGTTACAAATCGTCACCAATTTATTTACCCTGCACCGGAACCTGGAATCGAACTCGAGATGACCTCATTGGCAAACCTTGACACTACCAACTGTGCTACGCCAACACTTTGAACTTATGTAAACAAATCAACATTCCCTTCTACAACAAAATCGCTGAGTAGAGGCTTTATAATAGTGCACATGAATCACTTTTTTTGACTAGTTATAAAAGAGCAGAGTAAAAGCTGTAAAACTGCACACGTCTAAAAATAAACCTAGTTGACTGTGAAAATGCTTCCGAATTTGCTCTAACACAGTTTATAAGCATTCACCAATTATGAACAACTATTTGAGCAACTTGTTGTCTGAGAAATATATGAGCTTTTCTCATGGAAACTCGGCAACTTCACGAATTAGTTACATGGGTCTCCCCCAGGGCTCATGTTTAAGCCCCCTTCTTTATAATTTTTACGTTAAAGACATTGATGGTTGTCTTGATGAAAATTGCTCGCTAAGGCAGCTTGCAGATGACGGCGTTGTGTCCGTTATAGGGCCAAGTGCACCGGACCTGCAAGGACCATTGCAAGATACCTTAGACAATTGGTCTACTTGGGCTATGAAGCTGGGTATCGAATGCTCTCCGGAGAAAACTGAGTTGGTTGTTTTTTCTAGGAAGCATCATCCTGCACAGTTACAGCTTCAACTAAAGGGTAGAACAATCACTCAAAGTATATCTTTCAAGTATTTAGGTGTCTGGTTCGATTCCAAATGCACATGGGGAAAACATATTGCGTATCTAAAACTAAAATGCCAACAAAGAATCAATTTTCTTCGTACAATTACCGGAACTTGGTGGGGAGCACACCCGGAAGATCTTATCAGGTTGTATCGAACAACCATCTTGTCGGTTCTAGAGTACGGTAGCTTCTGCTTTCAATCCGCGGCGAAAACACATATCTTGAAGCTGCAACGAGTTCAATACCGTTGCCTCCGAATCGCGCTTGGCTGTATGCACTCGACGCATACGATGAGCCTCGAAGTACTCGCGGGTGTTCTCCCACTGACAGATCGTTTCGCTGAGCTGTCTGTCCGGTTCCTCATCCGTTGTGAAGTATTGAATCCTTTGGTAATAGAACACTTTGAGAAGCTGCTCGACCAAAATCCTCAAACAAGATTCATGAGTTTGTACTATGAGTACATGACGCTGGAGGTTGGTCCTTCTTCATTAATCTCCAATCGTGATTGCTTCCAAGCCTTCTATAGTTCCTCTGTAAATTTTGATCTGACCATGATGCAAGAAATCCATGGAATACCAGATCACCATCGGTCGATGGTTGTTCCCTCAATTTTTGCAATCAAGTACCACCATGTAAGTAACGATAAAAGATTTTTCACAGATGGGTCAACCATAAATGCTTCCACTGGATTTGGTGTATTTAATCAATTTCATAGCGCCTCCTATAAACTGCAGAAACCATGCTCCGTATACGTTGCGGAACTTGCAGCTATATTTTACGCAGTAGAGCGAATTGCCTCACTACCTTCTGACCATTATTTAATTTTTACGGACAGTCTTAGCTCATTGGAGGCTATTCGTTCAATGAGGCCGATGAAGCACTCCTCGTATTTCCTGCCTGAAATACGATCTAAACTGAGTGCTTTATATAACTGCTCCTATACTATCACCTTAGCTTGGGTCCCATCTCATTGCTCAATTCCGGGTAATGAGAAAGCGGACTCATTGGCTAAGGTGGGCGCTATGGAAGGCGATATTTTTGAGCGACAAATCGCCTTCAACGAATTTTTCTCCATTGCTCGCCAGCAAGTCCTCATCAGTTGGCAACAAAAATGGAATAATGGTGAATTGGGAAGATGGTTACATTCTATTCTCCCACAGGTGTCGAACAAACCATGGTTCAAAGGGTTGGACATGAGCCGCGACTTTATACGCGTTATATCAAGGCTTATGTCCAATCACTGCTCGTTAGACTCGCACTTCTATCGAATTGGGCTCTCAGGCAGCAATTTATGTGCGTGTGGCAGTGGTTATCACGATATCGAGCATGTTGTTTGGTCGTGTACCTTACACCGTGTTGCCAGATCTGAGTTATCCACATCCCTCAGGGCCCGAGGAAAACAACCCGCGATACCCGTTAGAGATGTCTTGGCGAGCCGAGACCTTGACTATTTGAATTTAATTTATGTGTTTTTAAAACGGATAGATTTGAGGATTTAGAAGTTAGTGTCATCTTGTGTTCTCCCAAGTTGTTAGCTACCCATCGGTGTACCCCCATGTTTGTCTTTTTCATCAGAGTGTCGCCTAGTTCGAGATCAAGAGCACATTGCTCTCCAAACCTTGTGTTCACAATCCCTACCCTGCCATCCATTTGTTACAATTTGTTACCCCTAACCTCGAGATAGCCGCGAGTAATCGGCCCCCGCTTTACTAACGTTAGTTTTAAGTAATTTTGTAATCTAAACAATGAATATTGGCTCCGCAAAGCTACAGCAAATGAGCCTGGAAAAATAAACGAATTATTAAAAAAAAACAGTTTATAAGCTGAGTACAGGTTGTTTAGTTGTTAAAAAAGCACTTTTGATGTTTATGTTATTCAGCAAGAGTGGTTGGTTGTGTAGAAGCCATCAAATGAGTAATATATTCACTTTGTTAGCTTTGTTTTGCAGCTACAAGTTGAAAGTTGGGTAGTGTGTGTATAGAAGTGACATTAGCGTTGATTGGCTGATGTTATTCAGTGCGACTGACAAATTGAATAATGGTTGTGAGAAAGTTGAGTAAACGCTCTCCAAAACTATTTTGCTAGCTTTTGCTTGTAGCTGTATCTGCAGCTTCTTTTCAGCTACTTTACAGCACAACGCTGGAAAAGTTGGTTTACAAAGCTGAAAATGTTAGTTGGGTTGTCACTAACTGTTAAATTTAACTCGGCAATTGGGACACAGTCTCAATAGAAGTGCAATTGAGGCTTTTTTCTACACAAAATTTAGGGCTTTGCAGCACTGTACAATCCGCGATATCCCGCTTCGCGCTATTGAAAGATGGCAATGACGTTATTAATCGAAAATCGAACTACATGTTTGCAGTCGAAAGTATGTTGCCTTGTTAAGTATGCAATTCAGCTATCAATCTATAGTTATCCTTTGCAATTTTCTGACCGTAAGGGTGGTGGGGGTAAATGTGGGTTAAATGGGCACCCTAAGGATATTGCGGATTGATTTGGTGAAAATAAATGTATTCTCAGTATCTTATTGGACATAATGTTAGTTTCACTTATATTTTTTGAAACTAAATAGCATTCAATCGTAAGGTTGGTCAAAGTATTTTCGATGATGTTTATTTAGTAATGAAATAGCTTAAGGTTTCGGGAGCAGAAAGGCATGTTTGAAATACACCGTTAAAACAAAGCCAGACAAATGAAAACGACATTACCATTTATTGCTGCTTTGCACTTCAGTTCTAGTACACTCAAAAAATATTGAAATCTAAATAGTATAAAAATCGCATCTCTCCGTACCGACGCAAAGGTCGGTATAAAGGGAGAGAAAGCAAACTTAGTATCAAAATGGTTTATGCGTGCCATAGTATAAAATGGAAATATACTTACAATGCATAGGTACGGTTTATTCGAGAGAATGTATTTTTCGCTTCTTGGAAATATTATTGTTTTCAAATAAAAATAAAAATTGTCTCAGGAAGCTTTTTTAATTAGTTTATTTTATATGAATATTATTTAAAAAAATACTTACAATTCCGATGCTGCCCAGCAGATCACAGGCGCAGCAGAAATCCGCCGGGACAAAGCTCTTCACCAGCACGAAGCTCCGAAGGGAATCCAGATGTTCTTTTTCCTGTCATTTTAATAAACACTGATCGAATTCCACTCCGTTATTCGGACTTAGTATAATTTTGACGAAAATTTTAATCGAACCAATGTATACATTTTGAAAAATCATAAAATGTATAAAATTTGATCTATATTCGTTTTGTAATATTTTTGAGTGTAGTTTATATGCAGAGAAATGATTTTTAAATTCAAATGTATATACTTTTGACTCAGGGCCTAATATGTGTTTGGTATTGATTCAAATATTTTTGAATCAACAAACCGTTTGTAGAGTCGATAATTCATTAGTTGATTCTAAAAACCATTTTGATGATTCAAAAATATGTTTTGTTGGAATAGTGATACAATATTTTTGAATCAATAACAATTAAGCTGGGTTTAGATAGGACAAGTCAATTGATCAAGTCAGTTGAATTCAACTGACTTGAACGCGAATTGAACGTGTAAACCATGCCATTCAACTGACTTGATCAACTCACTTGAATTAAAAAAAGTTGGAGGGTGGTGTACAAGACACGACCACATTGTTGACGTAGGACTACGAAATTTTTGTTCAATTTTCTAGTTTGTTGTTTCGGATATTATTTTGGAATTAAGTGAATTTCATAACTCAACTCTTTTGTAGAAAGTTGTGGTGGCCCTGAATTGTGATGGTTTCTTTATGGCAAACTTTGCTATAATCACTGGACCTCGTGTTTATTCGCGTTTACATATCACTTGCGCAGGAAATCAGTTTGGCACGGCATTTGTGACCAGCATACCTTCCAGTAGCATGAAACAGGTCATAATTTGCCCAAATCTGTCAATACATGTGTTTGTTTTGCATTTGCTTATAGCAAAATACTGAACTTTTCGGGAAAATTCACGCCAAAGAATTCACCAACACGCTTTTTGTTACATGCCTCATGCATGTAGCAAATGAAATTTTGATTGCCTTTATTTTTTAACACGCCGGTAAAGTAGACAGACTCCTCCCATCATGAATAGTTTGCTATCAAGTAGCGACACTGGCTCCTCTCCTTTTGTACTCTCTGTACTTTAAGTCTATACTCTATGTACTCTGTATTATTTAACGGTTCGATGCAACGATGTTTATGAAAGTGAAACGGAATAAATTCAACCCACCGATTAGACTGCAAATACCTAGAACATAATTTATTTCCCTAACAAATTATTTGATTTTTGTATCATTTTGGTGTATTTAGTGACAAATTGAATGGGTTCATCATGGGTTACTCTATATAAATTCTATTCTAACTCTTTTCTGAAATGAACTTGGGGCCCTAAAAATGGCCGTTTTGTTACGTTGGTGATAAGTTTTAACCCCCAAAGCCGTACAGAGTGCGTCCCTGTCGCTTCAGAATGTAGACAACATTCATGGCCGTGACGGTTTTCCGCTTGGCGTGTTCAGTGTAGGTGAAGGCATCACGGATTTTTCTAGGAACACCTTCAGTACACCTCAGTACGCTTGACACCACCACGTCGAGCCAGACGACGGATATCAGGCTTGGTAATATCCTGGATGTTAATACGCAGAACTTTCCGATGACGCTTGGTGCCTTCTTTTCCAAGAGCTTTGTCTCCCTTGTCATTTGTCGTTGAACGGGTGAATCGAAACTAAGCCAAAAGCGTAGTTAGCAACCTGTTATATAGACAACCAGCTCTGCCGGTACCATATTTTCTCGCTTCATATTGGCTACATACAGTCATGATGATGCAGCTTTGTCGATTTTGGGAAATTCTGCGTAATAACATCCAGGGCCTGCCATCCGTCGTCTGGCTCGACGTGGTGGTGTCAAGCGTATCTCCGGTCTGATCTACCAGGAAACCCGAGGTGTGCTGAAGGTGTTCCTAGAAATTATGATACGTGATGCCGTCACCTGTACTGAACACGCCAAGCGCAAAACCGTCACGGCCATGGATGTCGTCTACGCTCTGAAGCGGCAGGGACGAACTCTGTATGGTTTCGGAGGTTGAAACTTATCACCAACGTAACATTGGTGGCCCTGAAAAGTTAGAAGTAATTTCAGAAAAGAGTTTGAATAGAATTTATATAGAGTATCCTCTGCTTCCAAGTTTGGTTACAGGATTACAACTCTGGAGAGCAGCGGCACCAGTGGTGTAGTGGTAAGCGTAATTACCTCTAACTCAGGTATGCGTAATTACCTGGGTTCAATCCCAGTCGGCGCCACTGGGATGTTCTGAGGCATAACATCTCTGATCACGCCTTCATTCGGAAGGGAAGTAAAGCCGTTGGTCCCCGGTTCATGAGTTGATAGGTAGGGTTCAGGTGTGGGTAGCATTGGTGCTCAGCACGGAAAACAAATCCAAGGAAAAAAACGGAGAACATTTTGTGTTCTGAATTGGCAACTAAATGTTCCGCAATTGCATCCTCCCTATTCGTACACGCCCGAAGATCAGACGCGAATGTCACTTCGACTTGTTTCATCTAGGAACCATTATCTGATGACTGTGTTGGGGAAGCAGCACATGCATGTACGTAATTGGTGGATTTGTTAGTTACTTTGAAGCTTCTGGACAATGCTTGAAATTTACCACTTTTTCAATCTTTTTAATTTGAAAATCAACAGTCAAAAGCATTGTTATCGATGCGTAGAAATGTTTATGATCGATTGGTGATAAAATGTTTGAAATTGGTCCAGCGGCAGCTAAGTTATTAACGTTCAAAATCTTTCATAATTTCATCTGTCGGTTTTCATAAAGTGCACCCCCATCTTCCCGAAAGACGTAGTCCTCCGTCAAAAGTTGAACCAGGCTCAACTTTTCAAGCCAATTGAATTCAACTGAATTGATCATTTGACTTGCCTAGTCTAAACCCAGCATTAGGCCCTGAAACAAAAAGTAGAAGGGTCTGTGCCTAGGGGCACGAACGGAAGCTTGACGTAGGACCGCTAGTGGACGGAATACATGTGAAGAGCATTTAGTTCTTTTAATTCATCAATTTTCTATTATCTCAACTCTTTCCGTTTTTGAATTGGGGTTGATGCAAGGGGGGGAGTTTAAGATTTTGTGACAAGCAATGCATTAGGTAAAGGAAAAACGTCACGATAGGGGGGAGGGGGTAATTTTTTGCTCGATTTAGCGTGACATAATTAATGCAGGGGCCCTTGTAGGCGTACCAAATTTGGAGTAATTTTTTTTAAAGAGAAAGTTGATTAAGAGAATCAATTAAAATCCCTTGCACCCCTGCTTCCAAGTTTGGTTACAAGAACAACTCTGGAGAGCATTTTGTGTGGTCGTTGGGGGCTTGTGGTTCTGAATATGGACAAACAAGCACAGATAAATTCTATTCTAACTCTTTACTGATGTAAGCTTGATGGCCCTGAAAAGGGCCGTTTTATTGAAGAGGACATCCATGGCCACTTACGCTTGGCGTGTTTAGTGTAGGTGACAGCATCACGGACCTCATTTTCCAGGAACACCTTCAGCACACCTCGTAGATCAGACCGGAGATACGTTTGACACCACCACGGCAAGCCAGACGACCGATGGCGGTTATCTCGAAGAACTTTGCGATGACGCTTGGCGCCTCCTTTACCAGACCTTTTCCTCCTTTGCCACGACCAGTCAATTGTTGCTTGTTAGGTGTGAAGGAGAGGACTAGCCACCACTTTCCTACTGCTGCTGCTGTTAACCACGCCGTCCAAAGCGAAAATGAGCTATTGCCGTTTCGTTCGTTTCGTTTAAATGATCTTTATTTTAGTTTAACTTGGACGATTACCATATAAATTTTTACTAAGTGATTTAATGATTTCTTCATCTTTAGGTATGGGCAAAATTCAAAATTTGTTTTACAGAATTAGTCCTAGACTTAGTACACGGTCGACCACCTTGGTGGGATTGGTTTGTTTTGTTTTTAGAATTTGAAGAGAAACTACTTAATACTACTATTTACAGCTTAAAACTAACCTACTCTACTATATACACTTAACCTACTATGTACAAATTGCTTATTAAAGCATGTTCAGAAAGATTGCATTTTTGAATAAATTTAGTTGTCATATCATCAATTTTGGAATCTACTTTGGGAATTTCTGCCTCTTGATGGAGGTCTGCTATTCTTGTGTCGAATGGACGATCTAGGATCATCCTCAACACTCTATTCTGTGCAACCTGGATTTTGTTCCTGTGGGTCTGAGCGCACGATTCCCACACCGGGGCGGCATAGAAGATCGCGGGGGCTATGATCTGTTTGTAAACAGCCAGTTTGTTTTGCCTTGAGAGGCGGGATCTGCGGCAAATGAGCGGATACAAACACCTAACCAAGGCGGAGCACTTAACTAGGGTTTTCTCTATGTGCGAGCGGAACAGGAGCTTCTCATCGAACAACATCCCGAGATAAGTAACATCAGCGGACCACTCGACCCTTGTACCATCCATTATTACGGTACAGGAGGGAGACGGTTTAAGTTTTAATGATTGTCTGTGAAGGAACATGATCGCTTGGGTTTTCGAGGCGTTGATTTTGATTTTCCACGTGGTGGCATAATCAGTAAAGGTGTCAAGGCATCGTTGGAGCTTGTTCGTAATTTCACGAGGCATCCTACCCTTGACAGCTATCGCGGTGTCATCTGCAAACAGAAAGAACACGCAACCGTCTCCTAGAGGAGGGACGTATAGATGCTGTAAAGCAGTGGTCCCAGCAGACTCCCTTGCGGAACACCTGCTGGGATCGGAAATTGTCCCGAAAGGGAACTATTCAACGACACCCTGAACGACCTTTGCTGGAGATAGTTACGGGTGATTTTCACAAGGTATGGTGGAAAGTTGGAGTTACAAAGCTTGTATATAAGTCCGTCGTGCCAGACATTGTCAAACGCCTTTTCGACGTCTAACAAGGCCATGGCTGTGGACTTGGATACAGCTTTGTTACTCCGGATGTTATTCATCACCCGCACTAGCTGATGATTGGTGGAATGCCCCTTACGGAACCCGAACTGTTCCGGAAGAAGAATGTCATGTTCCTCCACAAACTTGTTTAGTCGACTGAGGATCAATTTTTCGAACAGCTTGCTCAGCGCTGAGAGCAGGCTAATCGGTCTGTAGCTTGACGGTAGTGAAGGGTCTTTCCCAGGTTTGCGGATCGGGATGATTTTTGCCACCTTCCAGATGCTTGGAAAGTAGTGCCGCTCCAGGCACCTGTTGAGGATGGCAGCCAGCAGCGAGTGCACCCTCGCGCTGAGATTTTTCAACTCTAGGTTGAATATTCCGTCAAACCCGGGAGCCTTTATGTTCTTACTGTGTTTCAGCGCTGAGCAAATTTGTTCCTCTGTAATCCGTTCTTCTGGAGGGACGGCACAAGGGGAGGCATCTAACGTCTGGACGCACTGCGCAACCTGGTTCTCGAGTGGACTTGGGATTTTGGAGCCAAGCAAATGCGACTGGGCAATGTGCTCCCCAATCGCATTGGCTTTCTCTTCGTTGGTGATAAGCCGTTCGTCATTGACTCTAAGTGGTGGAATGGGCTTGGGGTGAGACTTCAGCACCTTGGCAACCTTCCAGAATGGTCTGGAACGGTCGTCCAGGTTCTGAACGAGCCGCCCGAAACTCTCGTTCCGGATTGAGACCATTCTGGAAGCGATCTGCCGATTCAGATCGACCATTTCGTATTTACGCTGCAGATCCCCAGTCCGCTGAAACTGGCGTCTACGAACATTTCTGAGCCGAATCAAGAGTTTGGTGTGGGAATCAATTGCTTGAAACTTACCCCTCACAGGAACTCGTCGAACGCACTCTTCGTCAGCCACGGATATGGCTTGATGGAGACCCTCCAGGGCCCGGTCGATGTCATCCACTGTGTCGAGCGGTGGGTTGTCGTCGATGTGGCGGTCGACCACGCGTCGAAACTGGACCCAGTTGACTCGATGGTAGTCCTTCCGCTGGCACGGTGCAGGGGCCACGTTGTAGCCCAGCTCGGTCAGCACCGGTTGGTGGTCCGAACTCAGGTCGTTGACGGCAACCGGCTTGGCTAATCTGGTGTTTGCCAAGAACAGGTCCAGCGTCGATGGGTTGCCCGTCGGTGATGTGAAGGTTGGTTCGTCCGGAAACCAGACGGAATAGAGACCATGCTGGGAATGGTCGAATAGCAGGCGGCCGTTCTGGTTCTGCTGGTAGTTCCGCCAGGCCTCGTGCCGGGCGTTCAGGTCCCCTCCGATTACAAAGCGGGCATTGGTGTGGGTTATGATGGCAAGGTCGTTCTTGAACTGCTGTGCTGTACCATTGCTAACGGTACATTGCCGGGGGCAGTAGGCGGCGATGAACCGGACGTTTCCGGTCGATGTTTCCACCTCTACGCCAACGGCCTCGATGATGGAAGTGCGGTAGTGGGGTAGGGTGCAGTACTTGATGCCTTTCTTGATGATGACCGCGACACCGCCCCCCCCCCTGGAGCTGGTGCGATCAAGCCGGACAATGCTCTGGTCGGGCAGCCAGAAGCTGTCACCGGTCTTGAGGTGGGTCTCGGTGAGAAGGCCCACGTCGATGTCGTGCTTGCGGAGGAAGTCTGCAAGCTCAATGTTTTTCGCCCCTACGGAGCGAGCGTTCCAGTTGGCGATCTTTATGGGTTCACGGTCCATAATTAGCGACGAAGGAGATGATAGCTTGGAGCTGTTGTGTTCTTGTTGCGCAGGTGCGCTTGATGATGATGGCCTGGGCCAACAGTGTGACGATCTCATCCGTTGACAGCGGAGAATCGTCTGTAGCTTCACCGGTTGTACCGGCCAATCCCGGAGCAGGGGGATCCGTCGATGGCCCGGAGGCTTGACCGGGTACTGCAGCGGCAGCCAACTGTTGGTTGAGCGGGAGCGGCGGCAACACTGGAATTAGCCGTGATTGGACCGGTGATAACGGAGGAAAGTTCTGCGCGTTGTTTTCTGGAACCTTCTTGCGACCGGGCTGGCTGTTGGACGAGGCCTTCTTCCGGATCTCGGCGTATTCGGCCCGCTTCGGACAGGCCTTACTCGTGGCCTTGTGGGCGGCACCGCAGTTGGCGCATGTGGGAGTGGCTTCCTCGATGCTGTCGCAGTTGTCGATCTTGTGGTTTTTGCCGCATTTGATGCAGCGGCTGGCCATGCGGCAATTCCTGGTGCCGTGCCCGAACAATAGGCAGTTCGAGCACTGAGTGACGCCACGGTGGGTGGGTTTATACCGCTCCCACTTCACTACGATGTGGAACAGTGTGCGTGTCGTCTGGAGATCCTTCACGGTTGTGGAGTTCTTCTCCAGATGGACCAGGTAGAGCTGGTCACGATACTTGATGGCCTTGCTGCGGGTCATCTTGTGGACTTCGACCGGCTTGAGGCCGTTCGCCTTAATCTCGTCCATTAAGGTGGTGGTGTCCATGTCGTGGAGCCCGCGCAGCACCACTTTCAGCGGCTTGGTGGCCTCGATGTCGTGGGAGAAGTACTCCAGCTTCATTCTGTCCAAGAGGGCCTGAACTGCGTTGAAGTGTTTTTCGGCCGGGACCATCAGTTTGTAGCCTTCCGTGCACCGTTGAATGGTGCAGCGAAGGCCCTGCTTAATGTAAGCCAAAAGCGTAGTTAGCAACCTGTTATATAGACAACCAGCTCTGCCGGTACCATATTTTCTCGCTTCATATTGGCTACATACAGTCATGATGATGCAGCTTTGTCGATATTGAGAAATTCTGCGTAATAACATCCAGGGCCTGCCATCCGTCGTCTGGCTCGACGTGGTGGTGTCAAGCGTATCTCCGGTCTGATCTACCAGGAAACCCGAGGTGTGCTGAAGGTGTTCCTAGAAATTATGATCCGTGATGCCGTCACCTGTACTGAACACGCCTAGCGCAAAACCGTCACGGCCATGGATGTCGTCTACGCTCTGAAGCTCTGAAGGGACAAACTCTGTATGGTTTCGGCGGTTAAAACTTATCACCAACGTAACATTGGTGGCCCTGAAAAGTTAGAAGTAATTTCAGAAAAGAGTTTGAATAGAATTTATATAGAGTATCCTCTGCTTCCAAGTTTGGTTACAGGATTACAACTCTGGAGAGCAGCGGCACCGGTGGTGTAGTGGTAAGCGTAATAACCTCTAACTCAGGTATGCGTAATTACCTGGGTTCAATCCCAGTCGGCGCCACTGGGATGTTCTGAGGCATAACATCTCTGATCACGCCTTCATTCGGAAGGGAAGTAAAGCCGTTGATCCCCGGTTCATGAGTTGATAGGTAGGGCTCAGGTGTGGGTAGCATTGGTGCTCAGCACGGAAAACAAATCCAAGGAAAAAAAACGGAGAACATTTTGTGTTCTGAATTGGCAGCAAAATGTTCCGCAATTGCATCCTCCCTATTCGCACACGCCCGAAGATCAGACGCGAATGTCACTTCGACTTGTTTCATCTAGGAACCATTATCTGATGACTGTGTTGGGGAAGCAGCACATGCATGTACGTAATTGGTGGATTTGTTAGTTACTTTGAAGCTTCTGGACAATGCTTGAAATTTACCACTTTTTCAATCTTTTTAATTTGAAAATCAACAGTCAAAAGCATTGTTATCGATGCGTAGAAATGTTTATGATCGATTGGTGATAAAATGTTTGAAATTGGTCCAGCGGCAGCTAAGTTATTAACGTTCAAAATCTTTCATAATTTCATCTGTCGGTTTTCATAAAGTGCACCCCCATCTTCCCGAAAGACGTAGTCCTCCGTCAAAAGTTGAACCAGGCTCAACTTTTCAAGCCAATTGAATTCAACTGAATTGATCATTTGACTTGCCTAGTCTAAACCCAGCATTAGGCCCTGAAACAAAAAATCAATTTTTCTGCGTGTACGCATCGCTCTGAAGCATTCGTTGTAAATATTACTCGGCTGCGAAACAAATCGCTGTCGAATGCATCACCCAAGTCTTCGAGCAGAAGTAAGCAGCTGATGAGAGACGAATGCTTGATGGCTAAAGGTAGTTAGAAAAAACCGGAAAAAAAACGAACCATTCGTACAGCACTTTATTCGTGCATAACTAGCACAACGTTTACTGTGATTGCATAAAATCGCTGATGAGCAGCAGAGAGAATGCGATGCATGTTTCGTTGCGAATATCTGCAACCTTGCCTGGAAGTCTCATTGGAATTAATTTTGGCTTCGCATGGAAATGTCTCCTGATTCCCCATAAAGTTCTTACCCAGACATTATTTCGACTTCTTCCGGATTGACTACACTGCGAAAAGTCTCTTGATTTTCTCCGAAAAATCCTTTGAAAATTGTTTCCCGGGAAATGGAAACCAATTCCCTGGAGTCGGAAAACGTGTTATTTGGTAAATTTCCCGGGAGGTCCCATTACATACTACCATTATATTTCTTGTAAGAAGCATGAACGAACCATACGAACAAACCGTTTGGTTTGGTGCCTGCCAAGAAGGATCTGTCAAGGTGGAAATTTCCCCTACAGCCTTAGCATCTTTTCTTTTTCCGCACGTCAATGCCCCTACTTCATGCACCCACAGTATCAGCTTATGGCCACTCGCGCTACATTGTACATCAGCAACATCCTCTTGAAAGATAGAATTTTCATAGATGCTCAGCTCAGCTGCTGGTCGTGGGCTATTATCGTGTAAGTGTAGGCAGGCTCCCATCTATCCATCTATCCGCTACCTGCTGCTCGTCTCAAGCTGTTCTTGATACCTTCCGACATTAAGATGCGGTCCATCATCTGCATCGCTTCCCTACTGGGCTTTTATTCGGTATGATGATTATAATAAGCACTTGATGCTTTCTCCGTCACGGTCTTGCGCGTGTGTGTGTGTATGTACCGGTTTGCCATATCGGGTGAGTGCTACGGAGGATAATGGATGATTATGGTGATGATAGTGATGGCGATGATGATGTTAATGAAAGTGGATGCTTAGGTGAATAGTGGGTACATGTTAGTGGCACTTTGGTGAGAATTTCATATTCGAGAATTTCACTTGCGGTTTGATAAAGCTATAGGTTTAGAAGTGATTTGAGGAGTACATTGAAAATTCCATTCCCGTCCCTTCCCGAAATACCAATTCCCGTAATTTTTAAGATCTAAAAGAGTTTATCACAACTATTGGTAGCATTTATTGACGATCAGATTCTGAAAAATAGATTCCCGTTGTTTGCTTACAGTTGACTGTCTCCGTTGACATTTTAGTTCTTCTCCAGCATGTAAGCACCATCTGCGCTAGATCCACCAGCAAAGACAGTGGACAGAGTATCAACAGTACGAGCACAAGCCCATTTCGCTTGAGTACCTTCCGTTGCAGCTCACAAACATTGCATTGGGCGTCAAGAAACTTGTTGAACTTTGAACAATCACACGTATCGGTTGAAACGTCATTGAATTCCGCCTGCACATGCAGCGTTCTTAACCCGTTGACCATACTGGTGTGACTTCTAATAGAACATAATCTCTCCCCTCCATGATAGCGACAAACCACAAATTGGACAAAGCCGCTCGCATCTGCGGTAGTCGTTCCTCTGTCAATGTATTCTAAATCGTAAACGATTATTTGCACGGAGCCTGTCAGTTCTTGGAACGCTGTTTCCCGTTGCTGTTTGTACACGGCGAATGAGAACGACGCAAATTTGAGTTTAGTTCACTCATAATCGCCAAAAGTGCAGAAACTCAGCGATGAGTAAAATTTGTCTCATGGTTTCCTGTAGAAAACCTAAAAAATCTGCCAGAAAATGAGAAAATTGACGAAAATTTTATTCAGTCTCGGAGTAGTACCAATAGACTGAGTGAATCAAATCTTTACTTTTTTCAAATTCGGGAATTTTCCCCTGGAAAATCATGGAAAAACATGAGGCAAATTTACTCATCGCCGAGTTCCTGCACTTTTGGCGATTATGAGTGAACTAAACTCAAATTTGGGTCGTTCTCATTCGCCGTGCATACAGCATGCAAAATGAGTGCCTACCCAGTCATTGAGCAGCCTCAAAATAGCGTGTACGTCAATGCACACTTTCTGGTTCCACGAAGCAGAAATACCTTTGTTGGCTTGGGTGTCAATTTTTCGACTGGTGCAACTTTTTGGATCAAAATTGTCCAAAGACGCGTGGTTACATCGAACAAAACGGATCTCGGGTTCTCTGTTCACTACTTTGTCAGCAGCAACTGTCGCTACTAACCAGAAAATCACAACAGTTAGTGCGACCCATCTCTACGGTTGAACGCCAAGTGAAGAGTTAGTTCCTGGAATGAATTTAATATCTACCTTGCAGATGGGTTAGTTCTCATCGGTTTCTCAACCATCAATCATCGCTATTACTGTCAATTCGAATGGTTATTGGTAGGAATGTATCACAACTAGCGATTATCGGATTATGTCAAAATATTCGTTGCTAGTAATTGCACCTGAAAAAGTCATTAGGGTTGAAATATATTTTATTATATTATCAATATGGTTCACTTTTTTTGGAGACAAAATTTTTAGCCAATAAGTGCACCATTGCGTAAAAAAGAGAAGACCAATAAGAGCGATGTCTGTGTGTATGTGTATTCAATCTAACCCCCACTGGCTGGCAGTGTTATTATGGAAGAACTCGACAGTGAGCATGCATAAGGGCGAATACGCGATGATCGATTCTCTTTATCGATTTTCTCTTGGCATTGCTACAGCTAAAGCCCTACAGTAAAAGTATGGACGACTGTCACCACAAAACTGAAAAAAGCTGTTCCAATCGAGCAAAGCGGTGCATTTTGACGGTTCGATTGGAACAACTTTTGACAGACGTCCATACTTTTACTGTAGGGCTTTAGCTACAGCTAATCGAAACAATTTTCTAGAATGTGTTCAATGCAGAGTAGTAACAGGTTGTATTGGCTATCAAAAGCAATAGCAAACGCACCTAGAAACGTTAAATCTAGCGAGTTATTAACAAAAGAGAAAATCGACGAAGAGAATCGACCATCGCATATAGGCCCTTATGCATGCTCACATGTTACTCTCTCTACAATGTCGCATTTACGGCCATTTTAGACAGCTTTAGTCCGGGAGTTAGAAGGTGATAGCTCTATTGCAGATCCAGCAACCCATTTCAGAATGTCTGGAGAGTTACGCCCATTCCGAGGTTACTTTCACTAACAATAAGCCCCGCATGTATGCATCACCGTTATCAAATGGATATTGGTATTACATACACGCTTCCAGGTTCGAAAATATAGTTTTTCAAACCTGGCATGTATTTAGTTTAATTTTGATATATATATATATTTTTTTTAATAATTGGAAAGCTCTCACCATATTCTGTTTTTCCGCCATCGTTGATTACTTCTTTTGGAATCCCTTGGACTTTTTCTCTAACGCTTCGTATTTCATTCCGTGCTTCACCGGCAATTTCCTTCCGTAGATCGTCCTTGGTTGGTTCTAATATGATTCCACATTTTTGGGTCGGTTTCATTCAATTGAAATGAATTGCCATGGTGATCTGGGACGAGGCTCACGTCCAAAGTCGCTGTTGCACCGAGCGCTCCATGTGCGAAAAGAGAATGAAAGAAATACGAAAGGGATCAGTTTCAAGAAGTGACAGTTTTGTCAGATTCCCCAACTAACCATAGTCAAGAAAAGTAAGAATATACAAGCTATATTGCGACTATATGGTTACTTGGGTACTCATATGGCCGTCAGAATGGTTCATCGGTTGCGAAGTGAAATATTTCTGAAAGTGATGCGTTATATTTCTCAATGTTTTGATTTTATTCTAACGTTACCTCCATGTTATTTCACAGACAAGCAGACACAACACATTGAACATTTATAATTGTAAACCCTACCGCCATCTGTCGTTTATACTTTCATGTGCAATACACTCAACAGATGGTTGTGGTGTGTAAACGTCAAACAGTAGGGAATTGATCATGTGCACCACAAATGGCAGTACTACCAACTAAGAAACATTTAAATTGACCGTTAAAAACGATTTCTATGAAGGTTTTAAGAGTGTTATGTCTGCTTGTCTGTGATCATACCTTCACTATCGCAACTTCGGGTAATCTGCGAAAGTATTTGCATTTTTCTCAAGCACTTTTGCTCTAACTGCAATTACTCTCTCATACTCGAAATGTGCCACGACCAAATTGGCACAACGACGCCCTATACGCTCTCTGACCGAAGCGCAGGGAGAGAAGACCATTAAGAGCGATGCTTCAAAATCACAACAGAGTTTAAAAAAAAAACTTTTTTAAACAATTACTGTCGTGCTCCCATAAATATCTACGGGCTTAACACATTGCGTGTTCAACCGTGATTATAATTAACGTATTAAAATTGCATTTTTCGAGAGTAATAATTTCAACATACTATAATGAAATGTATGTTGGATGCGATTTCTGACGTTAGGTGGTAAGTCGTACAGGAACTTTCTGTCCTCTGCCACAATTTTTGCACGGGTTTGTAAGCGATTATAAGGCTCCTTCTCTCCCCCTTGTAAGACCATGAAAGATGTTTAAATAACACTCCTGTTCCCCCTTAAATCAAAGTAAGATTTCAGAATTAAAAAAAAAAATCCTTTAGACTTCCATAACATTGTATCCGTTATATCTCAAAATCATATGATTTTTAATGATTGGAACACTTCACAACCGAAATAAAAAAAAGTAGAAGGTTCTGTGCCCAGGGGCACGAACGGAAGCTTAACGCATGACCGCTAGTGGACGGAACAAATATGAACATCATTTAGTTTTCAACTCTTTCCGTTTTTGAATTGGTGGCCGGTTGTTTTTCAAATGATGGCCACACCAGTGCAAATTAATGCCGACCGGATGACGGCGGCCTAGTTATGCTGCCTATTGCGAGAAGCCTTTCAGTCGGTCGATGTGGGTGCTTTCGTCGTCATCTCAGTGATGTCACATATACAGATTTTTCGGCGATACAAAAGTAGTGACTTTAGTGACTAAAATTACGGAAATAGTGAGCAAATAGTGAGTCATAAATAATAAATATGATGACTCAGAAATTCAAATACTGGTTGATATTGAAATAAACTCCATTTTTTGTCATGGAACCTAAAATTACATTTCATAAATTCCTCTAAATATATCGATTTGAATAATTTTCTTATGATTACGTTTTACATGCTGACCCCAAAATATCATTTTTAAATTTTCCAGATTTTCCTGAAGTTTTGTAAATTTTACTGGTTGTGCGACATACATTTAAACTAATGTATAAGCCAATGAAGCTACTAGGTAAAATAGGGTTAAATAGATCATTACTACAACAGCAGTATTTTCCGTAGATTTTGAATCTGCGTTCAAAATCTTAAAAGTTCCTATATATCTAGGTAAGTTAATTTGGATATTTCGCTAAGAACTTTTAACAAAAAATCTTCGCAATGTTGAAAAGAACTTTTTTATGATCCCTCGTCTACTTGATTTCTCCTTAGAATTTGCAAGCAATTCACCTCAGAAATGTCTTAAAGTTCTGCTCGTGAATGATCGTGAACCTTAAATTGTATTCTCTTTAGAGTTCCCATGGTATTTCCTCAGAATTCTCAAATCAAAAATTCATCTCATAATACCCTTGAAACTCTTCTCACAATTCCTTTGAGCGCTTGTATCCGCACAATTTTGATTCTATTGGAGTTTTTCTTGGAATTTCTTTTGAATTCTTTAGGATTCTCTTGGAATTAGAGTCAGAAATCACCCCAGAATTCCTTTACAATTATCCGCTGATTTTGGAGACCTTCGGGGTTGATGGGATTTCAGTGGAATTTCAATCAGCGCTCACTTAAAAAATGTATCAGAACTTATTTAAAAAAAGTTATTAGAATTTGGACCAAGAATCCTCATCCAATGGTAATAGAATTCTTCTCAGAACTCTCGTTAAAATGAACCTGGAGCTCGTCTCTCAATTATCTTGGCATGCTTCCCAAAATTTTTTTGGGGCTGAATTTTGCGCTTTTAATCATTTGTTATCAAAAATGAAGCTCGTATGTGTCAGTCTCAGGGTGGATTTTTAAATCTTCAAACAGTGTTAAGATTTAAGCGGAGATAAACAAATCAGCACTCAGAGCATCTTAATTTACATGTAGAATTCATTTGATATTCACTTTAAATTTCCTTTAGTATTTTCATTAAAATTTCTATATAATTCATTTAATAGTTCTGAATATCTAGCACAGACCAATACCCTTTGAAAGTTTCCAAGGTTCATAATTTATTTTTCTCGAAATATCCTCAAAATTCAAGGCTTTTCCAATCATATTTCCCTTAAATTAGTCCGGTCACCCTGGCTATAATTGTATATTTTTTGACAGATATGTTAAATTCATCATAACTAATGCAGACTTCCTTAGTGCCAAGTACTCAATTTAAACATGTTGATCATATTTTTCACTCCCTATATTGGATGGGAAAAAGTGACTTTTTAGTGACTGACTTCAAAATAGTGACCAAGCCACTAAAAAGTAACCTGCTACCAGCCCTGAGATTGAAATCCGAAATAATGTGGCAACACTGCGTCGTCTTCGTATTGGTGCGATGCGTGCTGTTCCACACATACGTCGTGTCCGACGCTTATCCGTCCATTGGCAAGCGTTTTTGTTATCGCTGCTTTTCTCCTTGCTTCCTTTCATTGGTGAAATGGTGAGCGATCAACCGAGCATTGAGCTCGCTCATGTGAGCATGCGCAATGTGTCGTTTGTTCAATTTGTGCTCAATCTTTGCGTCCGTGTTTTTTTCGTTACACGTCTGAATTTTGATTTTTTTTAATGTGACCCCCAGTATAGAAATTAAAGACGTAGTCCTACATAAAAAAAACCGCGTCGAATTTTGAGTTGCAAACGTTTGTTTTTTTTTTAATCTACTTTTCATATATTCAATTAAGCTGGAAAAAAATATAATTTTTAATTTTGTCTTCGAAATTTATGAAAATAATGAGTGGGGAATAAAATAAAATTATGGGAGGATAGGATGATAGATGAGGAGATTTTCGTTTTGTTTATTAATTTATTTGATAAGGCTCAATCAAATTACCTTTACAGAGTGGAGCATTCTTATTCACTATAAAATAAATATTAAAGCTACACATTTATAAATACCCATCTTTGACATAAAAGATGAGACGTAAACAAGTTTGATTGAGCTAAATTTTGCACCTATTATGACTCAATTCTATGTTAAAATTGACGCTCGCATGTGTCAGTCTCAGGGAACCTAAATTCACATGATTTTTTCTAAGTGTGTATAGTCAAAAGGTAATGCACAATAAACACTTTATCTTACGCTATCCAATAAGCCGCTTCAAGTGATTTAATTGTATGGCAGTATCGCCAACGGAGGGCAGAGCGCTTCCATTGCAGCAATAGACGCAAAACGTGGTCAGCACTCACACATTCATCACGAAACGGTTGCTTTCCAAAGTCGACGACGCATCGATCGAAATAACTGCTGATGAAGAACAATGAGGAGGACCACACAATGGTTGCAGACGATCACGTGACACACATCGAGAGTGGCCTGCTTCTGTCGACAGCCAAGTGAACACTGAGATGAAGAGATGAAAGTATAGAATTGATAGTTACGTTATAGTAAGGCAGTGTGAAAATTGTATAAAGAAAGAAGCGACAAAGGTCAATTTTACGGAAGGTACGAATCAGATCGAGTATCCTCTTTACCAAACTCACCAGTTGGTGAGAGGTGTTTCCCGTTGCCACCTCTGGCAAAAGGAGTGTTCGCCGGATCTACCGATTGTTACATACTCTAGTCGCCATCTTACGTAAGCATCTAGTCGTCACTGTCAGTGCTCCCGTCATCGTCAACTTAACGATCTCAAGGAGACACTTGATGCTTACTTCAGATATATACACACTTAGAAATAACTAATTTTACACGTGACGGAATCCGTTCTTGACATAAAAGATGAGACGTAAACAAACATGTCATGTAATATTTGGTGCTCCGAGACTGAAAAGTTCGTTGCTCGATAGAAAGTAAGAGGTTGTATCCAAGACACGACCGTAGATTTGACGTAGGATTACGAAAGGTAGTTATGATGTCACAGCAAAAGTAAAGTAAATATTTAATTGATTTCTTAACTCGTTATCAGTGAAAAATTTCAATAGGTTGAAATTCGGAAGCAATTTGAGAGTTCTGTTTTTGAGGTGCTCTGTCGATTTAGTACAAGCCAATCCTGGACGATATGTCTTGAATTCAAGCTCTTACTCTTTAGTTAACTCTTTTACTAGTCATTTTTGGTCCTGAAAAGGACCGATGGGTTGGAAGCAGCTTGGAACAATATTGTGGAAATGTTTCCTCGATGTTTTTGGAAATGATAGCGGTGCGGAAAAGCAATATGTATTAGGGAAAACACGTCAATCACAGAATCTGAGCCTACCGGACGGTACACAGCAAAAAAATAATTTTGATATCACGTCAAAGTGGATGCACTACAATCATGTCGAAAATATGGTGTAATATTACTTGCTAAAAAGGACAAAATTATCATTAATACAATGGATGAACTGACATTACGCTGCTTTTACTGCATTTGTTTATTTATGTGGTCATAAAAATTACATGAAATTTTCGACATGATTGTAGTGCATCCACTTTGATGTGATATCAAAATTATTTTTTTGCTGTGTACCTACGTTTATGTCTTTTGATGCAAATTTTAAGATCCTTCTATTAAGAGAATCAGGCAATGTTTTTTTTATGGCATAATTATCTTAATAGGAGGGGCTTAAAATTTGCACCAAAAAGCATAAAGATCGGTACCGTCTGGCATGCTCAGTGCTTGATATCAATATTCGGTAACTGTGTTAGGGAAACCACTTTTCCCTTCACGGAAACGCCTCGTTTTTTGAAGACAAAATTACGCATTTACGTGCACAAAACGCATGGAATTTTTGTTTTATTCAACAGATAATAAAAAAGCGAATATTGATTGGAGGAATTTCTGCTAAAAATTTTCCAATCGCGATTAATCATATAAATTAGAGGGTTTTTTTTTGCTTTTTCTAGCGTCCTGGAGAAAACCTTACGAAGGTTTTTAATGGTTAATTGACATGGTCATCTTTTTCTCTCGCGGAAACGACAGTTCAAAAAATATTTCATTATGGGCGACGCAGTCGACTGTCAAAATACAAGAAAATAGATTCCCTGTTGTAAAAATTCTTGCATTTCTATACGTTCACCTGACCACTCAGATGCTGGTTCGCGTTTGACAGAAAATTGGTTTAAAAAAGCCCCCCTATTGTCTATCCTCTTCATCTTGGATTTTATTCAACACATCTGACGTGTTGACAGAACGAGGGAAAAGCATCTAGTGAAAAATTGCATGGACGAGGGATGCTCCGGCTGCAAATCAATACCTTGGAATGTGCAAGATAGAGGGTGCTAGTGTGCATGCAAAATAAGCTTGACGATATTTTTGAAGAACTTAGGGAGGTCCAAATTTTTTTTCAAAAATGACTTAAAAAAAATATAACTTTTGATTTCACAGATCAAAATATGAAATGAAAGTTAATTAAAAACACGTTATATGAAAAATATATGAGGGAATTTATATCTGTAACCAGGGGTTGAAACAGTTCACGTTGTTTACTACACTTGCTTCATTGTAGTGCGCGACAGCCTGTTTGTATTCGTACACTCATGCTCTACCGTCATCTCTCTCACACAACACAAACGGTAGAATAACATACACACAATAACAAGCAAAAAAAAAAATTATCAAATCTAGATCAAAAATTGAAATTGGCGAAACAACCAAACGTAAACAATATTATTAAACGCAAATTCCTCGAGAATCAAAGCACATCCATGCAACCTAACACCATCATCTGATAGAGCAAACTTCCTTTATCGAATGGCATTGTTAGTTTGCGTGGGAGTGTTTTGATTATCGAGCTTTTTGTGTTTAAAACCATTGTTTACGTTTGGCTGTTCCGCCTATTTCAATTGTTGATCTAGAAATAACTATCATATCAGTGCTAACATTTGAAAACGGCGCAAAAGCCATTTGTAAACAAATGGTTTGTGGGCCCTTTACTCGCTAGCCGAAGAGCGCCCACGCAAACCAACAGCATCGTCAGGAAGGGGAAAATTTCCCCTACCCGATGTTGCTGTTGTGTCGCGTGGGTGTACTTCAAATAGTGAGTAAAGGGCCCACAAACCATTTGTTTACAAATGGCTTTTGTGCCGTTTTCAAATGTTAGCACTGATATGACATGTGTGATTTCGTTCTAATTCCGCAATTTTGTGTAAAATAAACCATTTCTGATCAGATATGTTGCACATCATCAGCAGCTCTTATTATGAGAAAAACAAAAATACATACATTCGTGACGGTCTTCAGCGACATTGTCGTAGGACAAAGAATGTCATATGACATTTTAGTTTGGTACTGTACTATGATAGCTTATTTTTTAAGTATCGGAGAAGTTTCTCTAATAAATGAAGACTATCAATTCCAACTATTGCAAATTTGCTAGATTAACCTTTAATAGACAAGCTGGATTTAATTTATCTTATACAGAAGACCAACTGTTAAAAATGCATCCTTAGGAGTTGGGAAAAAATCTGGAAATGCATTTTTAACAACAGTGTTAAGCTACGTGGTGCGGAGTCACTCGAATTGGTTACCAAAAAATCCAACTGGTGCTGTCAAAACAAATCCAACGATCAGGACCAATACCAAGGCTTACGTCCCTTAAACAGATTCGTTCGAAAGATAAAGTATTGGGATTATCACTCTAAATTTTATCCTCAAATTAATTGAGAAGTAATAAGACTAGTGTATCTTTACAGGTTGTCCAAATTCATTCATACCAATGACAATGTACGATTAATTCATTGCAATTATAACTAATGATTGCAAACATCCTCAACAAAGAAAACTTAAGCATCAAATAAACGGGTCTGAAGGAAAGCAGCAAAGGCATATTCGACCGATTGACTTGACATTGTTCAGTTTTTAGCTTGATAACAATTTTAAAGCTTATTTCGAAATGCGAGAATTCGTATGTACCACTTCAATACTGTAACGCATTTGACGACAAACGTTTGGTTGCTGGGTACATTATCAAAGAGCTTTGGGGGTGATGTGGCTGGCATGAAGGGTTAGCGAACGTTCAATGAAAACTAACTCTAAAACAACAATAATTTATGGTGATCCTAAAAAGGACCGTTTTGCCATAATGGTTTCAAGAGTAATGCTGAGCTATTAGGGTGTTCAACACGGATGAGGCTGGCGAGCTGTATGTTGTTTGGAGCTAGGGTGACGCGCTTGGCATAGATGACCCACAGCGACTCACGAAGAAACTGATTTCGATCCATAGCGGTGCGGCTTCGTCCTCCTCCATGTGGGCTCTGCAGCTCGCTGCTTGCAGGCTGCCTTTCGTTGTGTACTAGAGAACAGTGTTCAACGCCACACGCCGAAAGCACTGCTGCTGCTGCTGCCACCGACGACCAGACACCCCACACACGGTGATTGAATGAGCAACGTTCGGTGAGACAGGATCGAATTCGATTTTGAAATCTGTGTTAGGGAAAGCACTTTTTGCAGGCAATCGGTGATAATTTTGATCACCATTGCAACATATGGACATTTGTGTATTTTTCAAAAGTGACCTATTGTAAATTAATAAAGTGTTCATTTTAACAGATTGGTAGATAAATTTCCAATCGTTTGGCTTGTTAGAATTAAAATCCATCTGCTATTGACAGAGTTATATGTGGTCAAAACCTGACCTCTTTACGTAATGCGGTCGATTTTGATTTTTTGAAATTGCACCCCGAATATGTTGCCGAAAGACGTAATCCTACGTCAAAAGGTGAAGCACCGTTGTTCAGCACCACCTCTTTCTCAAAAAAAATTCGTCAGGATAGAACCTCTGGGGTCTGGGTGAGGGTTTCCTCAGTCCGGATGGTACCCATTGAAGTAGCCAACGATGAGCTGCGGCGCCGGAAGCTTAGAAATATAATCGCCAGAAATGTGTATTTTAAAATTTTCACTTGATTTTATGTAACGTATGAAGTGTTGTGGTCATGTCAGGTATTGGCTTCCCTGAAGGTACTCGGAACATATCCGGGTGAGATCAATGTGTGCCTGGGAGCTCAATATGACCATCTATGATCTTATTTTTTTTATTAGATCTCATGCAATTTAATTTGTTTTGGTGCATGCCAGAAACTGCAAACAATACGGGGTGCACCCATAGACTTTATTAGGCTAGAGGGGGGACATGGTTGTATGTCTTCACTTCTACATTTACAAATTACGGGTGGCAAAAGATTAACAATCTTTCAGATTTTTTAAACTGAGTTTTTTCAGAAGCACAGGGACCTTCTTAGAAATCAAAAGAAATTCGTAGAAGATGTGACTTTAGAGATTGGACTCAGGGAACTATATTGTTTGGAAACTTTTTAAACGTGTATGAAATGTATATATCTTCAAGAAACGTCATAAATCTTCAGATATTTCATAGTACCTTAGAAAACTTTTTACAACTTCAGGGACTGCGTCCTGGAGAATTTATAGAAGTGCAACAAAGTTAATAGGAGTGACTTTGGAGATGTTCAAGTGAAATCGTAGAAAGGCTTGAAATCTTATTTAAATTCGTAGAGCTTCGATTTTTTAAAACTTTGTAAAATTTTGGAACCTAGCCAAGTTTGAAAATTTAACTATACTTTGTTTTATGGCATTAAACTCTATTAAAATTTCAGAACCTAGTTTTCTCTTTAGCACTTCTTCATAAAATTTATTTAAAATAGTTCAGGGACTTGCATAGATTTTTTTTTAATAGAACTACAGGGAATCAGAAATTCTTAACAGTAGTTCGGTGATCTTTGTACAAGTTGAGCGAATTGAATAGAAAATCTAGAAACATCTTTGAAGAGTAAAGAATTATGTAGAAGTTCAAGCAACTTCATAGAAACTCGTCTAGATTTTCGAGAATTTCGTGTTATCCACACACTAAGAACATTTCAAAGATCTGTGAAGTTTTACCGAAATCTCAACAGCTGGACATTTGGTAAACAGTTCGGTGATTTTTCACAGTTTTCCTTTTTTCACATCTATTATCTTGGAGGAAGTTTTGTAGATGGGAATATTGTAAAAATTCAACTTGATGTTTTGAGATCTTGTTCAAATTTCTGGGACTACCGAATAAACAATAGGAAATATTTAAAGGTTCAGTAATCTTGGTAAAAATTTAGTTGTAATTTGTGTAAGCTATTAAGATGAAGTTCACCACCGCGGGAATATTTTATCATGTTTTGATGTTTCTAAAAATATTGGAAAAAAGATATCAAAATTTCAATACAATCGATTTTTATCTACATCGTGAAAAATGTCTGCATCAAGAATGAAAAGTCTGCTCATTCACATAAATGTTTGCAAATCTGGCATCTCTAGGCAGCTCGTGAATTGTAAGCCCTACTGATAGCTCATAATTGGCAAACAAATATTTTGAACAAAATTTCTAGGCGTGTCTGATTTCAATAATATTGGTAATAAATTTAGTAACAATTAATAATAGCTTCACAACAGCTTATTTAACAATTAAGTTGTTTGGAAAACAAGCATAACAGCTTTGATTTCTAATTGTCTTCCACAAGATCTTCCAGTTGCATGGCAAATTCAATCCTTATTAAGTGGAATAAAGAAAATGTTTCAAGTGGAGCTGGAATTACCATAACTTCTGATTTGATCCAAAATAAGACAAACCCCACCACATCACAGGGACGCAAAATTTAACTTCATTAAAACAAACCCACTTCCTTCGGAGTAGGTATTATAAATTCTTATTCTCCTGTCTGCCCATCTCCTCCGAGGAAAACCACAAATCTTCATCTTGACAAAGAAAAAGTTGCCACAATCCACCCACTCAGTCACGCCTATCGAAAGAAAGCCTCCCGTCTCGATGTTGCACTGTTGATCAAAAGTTCCCTTCAAAGACACTTTTTTTTTTTTTCATTTCACCATTCTACAGGAAACCAAACACCGACATGATGAGACAGCAAAATGTGACTTGCGGTTATGCTCATCTTTGGCACTCTCTTCTAATGGCCGTCGCTATCATTTTTGTCGTCGCCGTTGTCATTGTTTTTAGAAAAATGGCAAAAATATAAACGATGTTTATAGAATGGATTACTGAAAGGATTTGGAAGGTAAAAATTAAAGCTATTATGTGTACCAAATATTTTTATCGATAAAATACATTTTATACATTTTAACCAGCTTAGCAAACAAAATCGAACTGGTTACATTTACGGATATAAATTCCTTTATAGTTTACAGTTGCTTCACAGCGATTGAAATGAGGAAAAGCTCAGGCGTCCACCTCTTAGTTTGCCTTTTTGTCCAACTAAAATATTAATAAGTAATACAAGCGATCAAGATTTAAAGAACAATTAACAAAGCATCATATTACACTAGCAACCCCGCAATCTGATGCTATTATAATGTTCAGCAATGTCAGTAATGCTCACGAACCCCCAACATTTGCCAGAAAACTTACTACTAACTCAAGATATCTTCCAAATAAGCTTCAAAATTGCATTTTTTTTTTAAATAAAATATTAAATTCAGTTCTCTATATCCGTTATACGTGCGTGAGGCTCAAACCTTTGTAAACTACTAACTACTAGACTACTAAGTAACGATAGAGTGCAAATTCATTGCGCATGCTCACCGCTCGGTTGACTGCTCACCATTTCACCAATGAATAGAAGGGCGGAGGAAAGCAGCGGTAATAAAATCGCTTGCCAAATCGTTTTCTTCGTTCAGAGAAAGGTCGATCTTGACAGAGTGATCTTATATTTCCGGAGTGATTTGAGATTTAGGCGTGATTGATTTTGTAAATTGCCGATTTCTCTTGAAATAAAGCTCAATCTCATAAACAAACTAAACCAAATGCTAGAGGAATCATTCCTCTACCTCAAAGCATTATTATTTTTTTTTATGGAGCTTTAATTCGCGAGAAATTAGTGACTGATGTATTTGTTTACAAATGCAATTTAACTCAAATCTCAAATAACTCCGTATTTGGCTCTAGAATCGATCCACTGATTAAATCGGTACCAACGAATCGATCTTTGGTAGAACGAACTTCTGATTTTTTTTTTAGAACGCTTGTTTGCATTGGTATCCCAATGTATCACCAAAAAACCACCAATTGGTCCTCCACGAGCATAGTCCAGGTCTCGTGGCCGTAGAGAACCACCGGTCTAATCAGCGTCTTGTAGACAGGCATGGAAAATCATTTGCATTCATTTCGTGCATTCATTTACATTCATTTGCCTCTAACTTTTTTCATCAACAGCATTCCGCAAAATGATGTACATAGCTTTTGCAGGTTTTGTTATTAGCTACAACTTTTGTGAACAAGTCAAATCCTCAAATCCGTTTCTCTGATGCATGACGAACCAGAGCGAACAGAAGCCACTACTGTTTTTCAGTGAATGTATTTTACATTCACTGAAAAACAGTAACAAGTTCTGCCCGCTCTAGTTCGTGATGAATAAGAGATACAGATTTAAGTTATGAACAAAAGTTGTAGCTAATAAAAAACCTAAAAACTCTTTCCATCAATTTGCGGAATGCTGTTGATGGAAAAAGTTAGAGGCAAATGAATGTAAATGATTTTCCATGCCTGTCTACCATATGCTGATTAGACTGTTTGTTCTCTACGGCCACGAGACCTGGACTATGCTCGTGGAGGACCAATTGGTGTTTTTTGGTGTTACATTTTAATACCAATGTAAACAAGCGTTCTATAAAAATCAGAAGTTCATTCTACCAAAGCTCGCCTTTTTCTGAACGAAGAAAACGATTTGGCAAGCGTTTTATTACCGCTGCTTTTCTCCGCCCATCTATTCATTAGTGAAATGGTGAGCAGTCAACCGAGCGGTGAGCATGCGCAATGTATTTGCACTATATCGTTACGTCCGTGTTTGGGATTTTTCGTTACATGTCTGAATTTTGATATTTTTTTTAAAGTGACTCCCAGTATATTAATTAAAGACGTTGTCGTCCGTCAAAAATTACCGAACAGGGATATCAAATTGTAGCCTCTCTTTTGATGCAGACCCTAAGTCTGACCTTCTGCTATCGAACGTGATGAACTAGCCTACGGCTAAAAATCACCATTATAATGCATGACAGTTCAAAAAATATCCCCCCTGGATTCTGGAGACAACCACCAGCGCAAAACAACAACCCCGATCTGTTCTCAGCGGATGAACTGATGGAAATTTTCGTCAACATGTCCGGTGCTCTTCGTTAGTGCCGCAATAAGCCCGAACAGATCCAAGTGCTCGGTAAGTTCATCATCCAGTATGGCGTCTAGCAGTGTCTAGCAGTGTCTAGGCAGTGTGATTAATTCTATCACCGAGAGACAGAAAATCTCACACGCTGAGCTTAGGAAGGAAATGGCTTAGCAAGAACAGCAGATCGCTCAGCTATCAAAACGAATCGCATTGACAACTCCGACAAACTCTGATTTCATGCGTCAACCGCCATTAAAATGGCGCCGCGATGAAGGCTCGCTTACAGGCAAACCACTTGTTAGTGGTTCTAAAGCAGTAACAGGTGACAATGCCTTTACCGAGGTCCTTACTGTCCCTGAACCCACCGAGCTGTTTTGGCTGTACCTAGCGTGAAATCGGAATCAAGCGAGAAGCTGGTGAAAGGTTGTGTACAGTGCGAAGATCCGATTAAGGTTGTGCCGCTAGTCAAAAAAGGAACCGACATCAGCCGTATGAGCTTCATCTCGTACAAAGTCGGAATGGATCCCAAACTACGCGAAGCTGCTCTTAGATCGGATACATGGCCGAAAGGAATTTTGTTCCGTGAATTTGAAGACGGTTCAAAAAACATGTGGTTGCCTCGATTGAACACGCCTACCATCACGATCTCTCCTATTACGGGACCTTCCGGGTTCTCAACTCCCATTTCCGGACTAGACCCAGTCTGCTGATTCAGAATTGGATTTTGCGTTGTGAATCGGAGCGCTGTAGACCAGACCGCAATGCCTGTCGCATTATGGGAGACCTCGAACCACTCGATCCAGTCGCGCTAGCTGTTTCCCGCCATCAAAGTCGTTCTATTTCCTGCCATCAGAGTCGTTCTGGCCCTGCGGTCGAGTTCGGTGGTGGGGTCTCCCAAGCATCGTCTTCAGGCAAGTATGCATACATTAGTTACAGTCATTTGCCTGATCAGCTTCCGTGTTCCAGTGCAACGCTTCAAGCACCTTCCGGCTGTTTCCAGTTGAGAAGCACTTCTGATACTGCTCATTCACAACATCCGCTTTACTGTTCGAACAATCCTAATTCATCTCCGGGACGCACAATAGACCGCTCTTTGAAAGCTTCTGGTTACTCCAGCCCAGTCGTGCCGATTCCCGCCAGCGTTCAGCATAGTCGTCCTGGACCTGTCGCTGGATATGAATCAGGAGTCTTCCACCTTGCCTCTACAAGCAAGTA
This sequence comes from Ochlerotatus camptorhynchus, assembly GCF_037179485.1. Classification (NCBI taxonomy): domain Eukaryota; kingdom Metazoa; phylum Arthropoda; class Insecta; order Diptera; family Culicidae; genus Ochlerotatus; species Ochlerotatus camptorhynchus. Next base: position 2,665,133 of record NW_027040498.1, on the reverse strand, counting down.
CAATCAATATATTAACTATTCACTGCCTGCCTGCCACTGCCTCAAAATTTCAGCAATTCTAACTATGTTAGTCATTGTGATGATGCCTCTGTAACTCCTAATCCTGGAAACCCGGAACGCGCCGTAGAAAGCCCCATGGAAGCCCCATGGAAGCCCCCAATCCCTCCGTCTTAGTCCTGCCATCAGCAGCCTTCGTTCATCATAGTCGTTCCGGACCTGCTGTCGGATGCGGAGAGGGGGTCTTCCAACCCACTCACTATGGCGAGTATCCAATGAGACTTGATGATGGTCAGTTATTGACTGATGTATCAGTGATTTCCAGGGAGAGCAGTCGTTCGATTCCATGCCGCAAGCAGGACGTCGTGATCTTCTACCAAAACGCCGGTGGAATGAATTCTGATGTTGAAGAGTACCGCCTAGCTGTATCGGATCGTTGCTACGATATTATTGTCCTGTGCGAAACGTGGCTCGATTATCGAACGCTTTCCAGTCAAGTCTTCGGTCCTGACTACGAGGTCTTTCGTTGCGATAGGAATCCTAACAACAGCCGTAAATCTACTGGTGGAGGTGTCCTTGTAGCTGTCCGTAGCGGGTTGGAGGCAAAGGCCATCGAGAACGATTCATGGAACAATGTGGAGCAAGTTTGAACAGCCATCAATCTGGGTGATTGCACACTATTTCTATGCGCTCTGTACATTCCACCTGATTGAGTCCGCGACAATGAACTCATCGATACTACTGTCGGTCAGTTTTCACAGTTGTCGAAAGTTCCACTCCAGTTGATGAGATATTCATTTTTGGTGACTTCAATCTGCCAGGCGTTTCGTGGAGTCCATCTCATAGCGGATTCCTGTATCCAGATCCTGATAGCTCTACATTTCACGCAGGAGCTATTAGCCTTCTCGACAACTACAGCGCAGCGACGCTTTCTCAAATTAACCATGTAGTTAATAAAAATGGTCGTAGTTTGGACCTCTGCTTCGTGAGCACGTAGGACAGGGCTCCATCAATTTCCTCGGCTCCTTGTGCACTAACTAAGCTAATTCCACATCACCCTCCTCTAATTGTCACTGTTGAAGACAAACTCGTGCGTGATTTCGGCGACTATACTGCTACGGTTTCTTATGACTTCCGTAAAGCTGACCACCGTAGCATCATAGATGCATTGTCTAGCATGGTATGGGAGAACATCCTTGATCCAGATGACGTTGAGGCTGCAGCGCAAACCTTTTCACATGTCTTGGCATATGTCATTGACAGACACGTCCCGAAAAGAACTCACCACAAAGTGTCTCACCCTCCCTGGCAGACGAGAGAGCTACGTAGGTTGAAGTCAATCAAGAGAGCAGCATTGAGAAGATTTACGAAGTATCGCACGCTTCCTCTGAAACTACATTATGTGAGGCTGAATCACATGTACCAGTGAGTCAGTCGTGAATGCTTTTCAAGTTTCCAACGAGGTATCCAGCGCAAACTTAAGCTACACCCGAAATCCTTTTGGAACTACGTGAACGAGCAACGCAGGGAATCCGGCCTCCCATCGTCTATGGAATTCAACGGAGAAGTTGCTGCCACTGTTCAGGATATATGCCACCTTTTTTCCGAAAAGTTTTCCAGTGTATTCACTAATGAGACACTAACTGACGACCATATTAACCTGGCTGCCAGGAACGTTCCAGTAAACGATCAAACGCTGGGTGCAATTGATGTTAATGCAGAAATGATTTCTAAGGCCGCGACTCTGCTCAAATCATCCTTCAATCCTGGACCTGATGGAGTTCCATCTTTTTTTTTTGAAGAGACATATTGCTAGCTTGTTAATTCCGCTTCTTCGCCTGTTCCGAATGTCTCTCTCAGGTGGCATATTTCCATCTTGCTGGAAATTTGCGCACATGTTTCCCGTCCACAAAAAAGGAACGAAACGAGCTGTGGATAACTATCGAGGAATTACATCGTTAAGTGCCGTTTCGAAGCTATTCGAGCTAGTGATTATGGAACCGTTGCTGTCCCATTGCAAGCAGTATTTGAGTGCTGATCAACATGGGTTTACTGTCGGCCGCTCTACAACTACCAATCTGCTGTGTCTCACATCGTATATAACCGAAAGCATGTCGGATCGGGTTCAAACGGACGTTATTTATTCAGACCTATCCGCAGCATTCGACAAGTTGAACCATGCTATTGCGATTGCTAAACTCGGCAGACTCGGTGTATGCGGTAATCTTCTGAGTTGGTTTCGATCATATCTTACCGGTCGGCAACTAAAAGTTGCCATAGGAGATTGCAGGAGTATGCCACATCAGGTATACCTCAGAGAAGCCACATGGGACCGTTATTTTTTATACTGTACTTCAACGACGTGCATCTGGTCATCGAAGCTCTTCGGTTATCATATGCAGATGACCTCAAAATCTTCCTACGAATCTGCTCCATTGCTGACTGTCACTTTCTTCAACGTCAACTGAATGTATTCGCTAGTTGGTGCAGGTTAAACAGAATGGTAGTGAACCCAGCCAAATGCTCCGCTATTACGTTCTCACGAAAACAACAACCGATAATATTTAGCTATGACCTGCTTGGCTCGACAATCGAACGCGTGAATCAGGTGAAAGACTTGGGTGTGATCTTGGGTTCGCAGCTTTCATTCAAGCAACACATTGCATATGTTGTTGATAAGGCGTCAAGAACTTTAGGGTTCATTTTTAGGATAGCTAAAAACTTCACTGATATCTACTGTCTAAAATCTCTCTATTGTTCGCTTGTTCGATCGACGCTTCAGTATTGTTCAGCGGTTTGGAACCCAAACTACAACAACGGTGCCGAGAGAATTGAATCTGTTCAACGTCACTTTCTTCGTTTTGCGTTGCGTAGATTGCCTTGGAACGATCCGTTTCGATTACTAAGTTACGAAAGCCGTTGTCAACTTATCGACCTAGAACTTCTCCGGACTAGAAGAGACACAAACAGAGCCCTAACCGTGGCCGATATCCTACAAGGAAGGACAGATTGTGAGGCTATCCTGAGGCAAATTGACCTGAATGTTCAACCCCGACCGCTTCGTAATAATCTTATGCTAAGACTGCCTCTACGTCGCACAAATTATGGAGCGTACGATGCGATTTGCGGACTGCAGAGAACATTCAACAGAGCTGCATCTGTTTTCGAGTTTCATCTCTCCCGTGATGCGCTTCGTCGAAAGTTTTCTTCTGTTTTTCGCCGGCAGGAGTTAAGATATTGACTATAAGATATACGTTTTTTTAATGTTTTTTTATGTTATGACCATGCTTGAATGTATTTTTTTTTACCATAGTTGATAACGTTAAAATCATTGGGGCTTCATCCAGCCTGTTGATGTAAAACAACAATAAACAATAAACAATAAACCGCTAACTACCGTCACCTGGAATGCTTGCTCTGTAAGAGCAAAAGAGATTGAGCTTGCTGACTTCCTTCGCAAGCACAGCATCGACGTGGGTCTTCTAACCGAGACCCATCTAAAGTCTGGCGACAGCTTCTTGTTACCTGACCACAACATTATCCGGCTAGATCGCACCAGCTCCAGGGGGGTGGTGTTGCAGTCGTCACACATTCCACACTCTGTCCCATATCCACACCTTTATCATCGAGGCCCTTGGTGTGGAGGTGGAGTCGTCGATTGGATACGTCCATTTCATCGCCGTCTACTGCCCTCGACAGTGTGCGCCAGCAGTGGACTAGCGGCTAAATTCAAGAAGGACCTGTCCACCATCACCCGTACCGGTTCCCGCTTCGTGGTTGGATGAGATCCAAATGCTCGCCACGAGGCCTGGCGGAACTACCAGCAGAACCAGAACGGTCATCTGCCGTTCGACCACTCGCAGCATGGGCTGTACTCCGTTTGGTTTTCAAATGAGCCAACATTCATCTTACCGGCGGGCAACCCATCGACGCTAGATATGTTCCTGACAAATACCGGCTTGTCCAAGCCGATAGCCTTGAACGAACTCAGCTCCGACCACCAACCGGTGGTCGCTGAACTGGGCTACAACGTGGCCCCTACTCCAAGGCCCCTACTCTGCGCAAGGACTACCACCGCGTAAACTGGGCCCAGTTTGGACGCGTGGTAGACAGGCACATCGACAACCAGCCGCTTGACACCGTGGAGGACATCGACCGAGCGTTGGAGGGATTCCACCAAGCCATAACCGTGGCTGACGAGGCGTGCGTCCGACGAGTTCATGTGAGGGGTAAGTTTATTGCCAGTGATTCCCACACTCATCTCTTGATTCGCCTAAGAAATGTTCGTCTCTCGAATGGTCTCACTCCGGAACGAAAGTTTCGCACCTCAAACCCATCTCACCACTCAAAGATGAAAATGATGACGATCGGCTCATAATCACCCCTCAGGAGAAAGCGCAAGTGCAATTGGTGAGCATATTGCCAAATCGCACTTGCTTGGCTCCGACATCCAAAGTCCGTTCGAAGATCAGGTTGCGCAATGCGTTCAAAACCTAGATGCCTCCCCTTGTGTCGTGCCTCCGGCGGATATGATTACAGTACAACAAATTTGCTCAGCGCTGAAATGCACCAAGAACATGAAGGCTCCCGGGTTTGACGGTATATTCAACTTGATCTTGAAGAGACTCAGCATGAAAGTGCAGTCGCTTTTAACCGCTATCATCATCAGCCTCCTTTCAGCGCTGAGCAAACTGTTCGAGAAACTCATTCTCAATCGTTCGCTCAAGTTTGTCGAGGAAAACAACATTCTCCTTCCAGAACAGTTTGTATTCAGAAAGGGGCACTCCACCAATCATCAGCTAGTACGGGTGATGAATAACATCCGCAGTAACAAAACTGTATCCAAGTCCACAGCCATGGCCTTGTTAGACGTTGAAAAGGCGTTTGACAATGTTTGGCATGACGGACTTGTGTACAAACTTTGTAACTTACATCTGGTTAAAATCACCCGTAACTACCTCCAGCAAAGGTCATTTAAGGTATCGTTGAATGGTTGTCTTTCAGACACGTTTTCCATCGCAGCAGGTGTCGCGCAAGGCAGTTTGCTGGGTCCATTGCTTTACAGTATTTACACTTCCGACATTGTATCCGTATCTCTGATGCATTTCAAGCTTATTGCTTAGCGCATATTAGCTTATTGCGTGCTCTCAACTTAGTGTTATAAATGCACTTCCACAGTTATTAACTGAGAGCTTTCGATGCCAATACCAATGCAGTAATTTGTATATTGCGTGGCAAGCACAACGATACTCTATGCTCAGGGAAGTCGAGAAAATTTCCATCCCGAAAGATTCCGTCGACCGGACCGGGAATCGAACCCGCCGCCTCCAGTTTGTAATACCGTGCCTTTCCTGACTAGGCTATGAGGCCCCTTGATGAACGTGATGAACTAGCCTACGGCTAAAAATCACGATTTTAAGGACTGTTCATTAATGAAAGTAGACACCTGTTGCTCAAAGGAATAGATTTATTTTTGAAGAAATTCATAAGTTTACTTTATATAAATGAAAATCAACCTACATATGACCGATTTCCCGTGAGTTTGAATGTTTACCTCTCATTTCTGAAGAACGCTCGGACTTCTCTCTTGATACCGCCCATCGTGATTCTGCACAACTTTCTTCTTAACGTTTCGTTGTGCTGCAGACCAAATTTTCTTGCAGCAGTCAACAAATCTTGCCTCTCTTCCATCTTTCTCAAGATGCCGTTTAATTATAGGACGCAGTCTAGGGCAGTTTGGGGGATTTTGGAATTTTTCGACAAAATCGACTTCTTACTTCAAGCATAGTGAGCAGATGCCAGATCCGTCCAAAACAATGGAGGATCCGCATGCTTTCGGTAGATGGGTAGAAGCCGTTGATTGTGCCCGTTGTGAAATACGAAGAACTCTTCAAGCCACAGGAGCAAAACCTTTTTTCCACATTTTTCGGTTTCGGATGTATCGCACATGTCCTCTACTAAGCGTTGAAAAATTGCGGCCCGGGAAGTGTACTGGTATCCAATTTGACGTACGTCTCTTCGTCCATCAAAATGCATCGGTTCGGCTTTTGAAGGAGAATGTCATACAAGTTCCGTGACCTTTTTTTTTTAGAAGAAGCTTTCTGAGAATCCGTCCTTTTGGGTGCTTTTTGCTTCTTGTAGGTTCTGATATTGTTGCGTTTTTTGATATTATGCACAGTTCCGACGCTAATGTCCATTTTTTTTTGCAATTTCACGAACGGAACACGGTTTATGCTATTTCAAAAGGCGTACTGCTGCCAGCTCCTTTTTCTGGTACGATGCCCCCTTTTTGCGCCCAGATTTCGGTAAATCTTCAAGAGAACACGTTTCTCCAAACTTCTTAACAATCTTGAACCTTTGTAGATTTACTGAACTTCACGCTTTTTGCCAATTCTGGAAACGACAACTTTTCGGAAAACCATTTGTGCGAAATTAATCTGCGAGTTGATAAGCTGGTTCGGCCCATCGCACAGTGGTTTGAATTCTCTATATCACGAACTTTTTTATTTGCGCCTTCAATGTCGGTTTTTTCACTATGATGTCTTTAAAAGAGTTTTTGCATAAAATAAGGCAGCGCTGCAAAATCTAACTTTTTACATTTACAAGATAGGTATGTGGTGTCTTCAGCAAAGTTGTCGATAAGTTTACTACAACAATCTTTGCTGAACACACAAATACTCTGTATTCCTTAGTTTTTGAGATACGTAGCGTTTAATATGACTGTTCAGCAAATTTTTTTTTTCAGTTTTTATAACATATTAAAAAAAAAACTATAGGTTTTAGAAGACTATAATGTTCTACAAATATTTGTATTTTATCACAACACAAAACTTTGTTCAAGACGTCCAAAAGGTATCGATTACACAGACTGAGTTATTCACAAATTTGGTAATTTTTTTACATATTTTGTGCCCTCACAGACAAAAATCCGGCAAAATCCGGCAAAATCCGGCAGGTGAATCTTGAATAGGATGAAAGCTTGTTCAAAAGTGATCTCAAATTCCGTTGAAACATTTGTCCCTATTAGTATCCTCGTTGATTGTTTTGTATATTTAAAAGGTCGTTCCGTAGTTCAGCGACAGCGCGCATTTGTCAAAGACTAAATCAAAGTAGGCTCAGTGATAACATACCAAAGTTTGGTCACACATTGATCGGTTTTGCAGCATTAAGCGCATATTACTTAGAAAATAATCCTTTTATAGTGAAGTGAAGGTTATTTTTTCAACATTTCCGTAGCAGATCCCAAAAGTGAGAAAAGCATGTCTTTCAACAATGTTGTTAATAAGGTATTTAGTGATATTTTCCAATTCATGATATAAATGAGTTATCTATGGAAGTTATTTGTTTGTGACAATTTCAAAAATAGTTTAAATTATAAGTTATCATTGATAACTCAAACGTTGTGTCGAGAGAAGTTTTTGACTGTTACGGTATTGAAAAATAATCAATGCCGTAACAGTCAAAACTTCTCTGGACACAAGTGGCAGCTGAAGTCAACTATTTTGTGAAGGCGACATGCAAATATTAAAAAAAACTGTGGGAAACCCACAGCCGGACTATGCTTGAAAGCAGTCGTGGTTATTTCGATAGCCCCTTCAAACTACCACAGAAAGTTGTTGATCGTTTCCCTTGTACTTCTGGATCTTCCCGTCGTGCAAGAAAATCTTTGGCGTTCGAAGAAAGCAGCGAGGTTGTTAAGAGACGCAAGACGTCTGCAATGCGGTCTAACTACCCAACAGATGAACTTGCATCTGCAACCCAAATGAAATTACGTGAGGATGGTAAAGAAGATGCAGCGTTCATTGTAAAACAGGCAACGCAAACAACTCCGACAAGAGCCATGAAAATGGGTTCGGCTATGCAATCATCCAAAAATAAATGGCTTTGTACCCTATTCGGAGACGGAAGCTCTTCCGTTAATATTGGATCTTAATTTATCGAAAGACCAATACGAAAAGCTTCGTAATGGAGCTCTGGATCGGAATGTGCCATTGTATCCGTCCTACTACAAAGTGCTGCAAGCTAAAAAGTGCTGTTATCCCAATACAGGGTTAGTAGTTTCGGAAACGTCTGCAGAAGTGAAACTAAAGGATCTCTTGGAGCACACGGAAATGAGGATTGTTGATGCAAATGTGTGCATGCTGGAAAAGTTTAGTGATGACGAATTGGAGAAAATGACGATTAAGTGGGGATTTGATGGCACAACTGGATTAAGTGAACACAAGCAAGCACTTGGCGATGATGACGAAACTAAATCCGATGAAAATATGTTGATTACATCCATTGTGCCGATCAAATTGGAATCAAATGGGAACATTTTCTGATCCTCTCATCAGCATCTAAGGCTCGCCGAGACAAGCCGGTTAATGACCTCTGTAGTGATGCGAAATAGATGCTTGATGTGGAAGAGAAAGATGAAAATGTTTTTGATAACAATATTGTGTAACCTTTGTTTATATTTTTGGAATATTTATATATACATTCATACAATGATGTATAACGTAATACGTTAAATCATTTAATTATAATATAATAATAGCTAACTCAAAATTATATATTACTTTCAAGTAGACTACTGTGATTTATAATTATGGCAATTACTCTGATGTCCGTGGTCAAGACCTTTTTGAAATGCAAAATAATCAACGAGGATACTAAAAGGGACAAATGTTTCAATGGAATTTGAGATCACTTTTGAACAAGCTTTCATCGGATGAGAGAAAAGGACAGTTGTTGTTATTCACATCGTCGTGATTGTGCGCTGCTAAATTTGTCGATTTTTTATCACACGGGCTATCGTTATTCGTTGTTTTCCGTACGATACCTGTAATATTGTACTGGTTGTTAGTGGAAAGTGCAGTTCGTTGCGATAATCATCTAATTAGAGCATATTTTGTGTTGTGAAAACAGTGAAAAAATTATCCAATCAGACATATTGTAGTGTATACTGTCTAGCATTGGGCGATCTTGAGAATCCAATTCCTCTTTGCGTATTAGAGCATCTCCACCGCTGTTTCTAAACCACTTTTGGAAACTGAGTCAGCATGACTTCCGCCTGTGACCAATGCGCTAAACCAGTTAAAGGCGATGAAGAATCCGTCTCCTGCATGGCTTTTTTGCGACAGGATGATTCACCTAAAGTGCGGGTGCAGTTTCGAACGCCTTTGGATACGGTTGTGTTTTAAGTTTGTTCTCTGTTTTGTGCGTGCGTTCGCTCTCATAGTTTTCGGCTGCAATTGCCGGATTATCGCTGGCGCTCTGCCTCCCGGACGTTTATACGTGTGTGATTGGTAGTTTTCTCACTTTCCGGGAAGTTTTAGAATAGAGAAAGAAAACGTGATTCAACATGTTTGCAAGCATCAGAAGAGATGTCGCAATCTGCGTTGTTTGATTTTCTCCCGGACCAGAAATTAGTGGCATCGCGAGTGATAATTTTTAATTTCAGTTTATTTACGCGCTGCAAGGTGCGTGAAAGAGCTCGGCACATTCGGTGTTGATGTTGGCTCGCTTGTAACTTTTTGGTTGTGTTTTCCAAAGAAATTGACCGAAATTGTACCAAAAGTGCTTCTGAACGTGTTTCGCAGTTGGGTGTGGTGAAATTCGTGAATTCGCGGTTTATGGTCAGTGAAAATTCCGTGTCACAAAATTGCTCACCGAGTTTCCTTTTTTTTGCCGTTCGACGACGACGGGTTTGCGAGAGAAAAATAAGCATCGGGAATTTGCTCCCGGATGTATTGATTTGGTGAGTACGTTCCAGTTGAAGATTGTTCTGATACATATCTCAATTGGATTTTCGAGCGGACGTTCGGAGAGCTTTGAGATTTAGGCGTTGTTGCATTTGCGGGCAGATGAGTTGGTCGCCGGTAAGGGCCAACAAGTGCTGCCAGCAGATGAATCAAGAGGTATTCGAAACAAAATTGATAAGAAATGTTTATTCAAATCGATTTAATACAGTTGAACAAATTTCAAAACTATATACGTGCCAGATTTGGAAATAATATTTTTTGAATCTGGAAGTGTGTTTATGATACCATTATCCATTTGATAAAGGTAGAGTGAACATGCGGGGCTTATTGTAAGTAAAAGTGACCTCGGAGTGGTCGTGAATTACCAGGCATTCTGAAATGGGTCACTGGAGCTGCAATAGAGCTAACACCTTCTAACTCCCGGACTAAACCTGCTTTAATTTAAGGGTAATAAAAAGCAGTTTTCTTCCATAATAACACTGCCGGACAGTGGGGGTTAGATTGTACAGACACAGACACACACACACACACACACACACACACACACATACACACACACACACACACACACACACACACACACACACACACACACACACACACACACACACACACACACACACACACACACACACACACACACACACACACACACACACACACACACACACAAACACACACACTTTTGAACAAGCTTTCATCGTATTCAAGATTCACCTGCCGGATTTTTGTCTGTGAGGGCACAAAATATGTAAATTTTTTTACTCAATTTGTAAATAGCTCAGCCTGTGTAATCGGAGTGTACCCCATTAGGCATAAATACGTTAGGCATACGGACGTTAGGCATACGGACGTTAGGCATACGGACGTTAGGCATAATGGGCGTTAGGCATAAAGTCATTAGGCATAATGGACGTTTGGCATAATATACGTTAGGCATAATGGACGTTAGGCATAAAATACCTTGCTGCCTTGCAACTCTAGAAAACTGTTTCGAGCATGGTAAACAATGAAATCCATTATTTATCATATCATAAGTGACGTAACTACATATTCACTTAGATCCAAGATTAGTAGCGATAGCGGTTAAGTAATCTGGCAACAAAACTCAGCATAGTTTTTTACTACATCTTGAAATCAATCGCATATAGAAATAATAGCACACATTTGTTTTAATATATTCTTACACACATATTGCAAGTCCGGGAAACTTTGAGATTTGGGCGTAATTGCTTTTGTAAACAGACATGTCAATCGCTGATCGTGAAAAAAAGAAAAATCTCGTGAACAAACTATACCAAATGATAGAGGAACCACAGACAAACAGACATAACACATTGAATATTTCTCACTGTAAAACATAGTCGCTAAAACATTACCGCCATCTGTTGAGTACACTGTGGTGGGTAGTACGCTGAACAGATGGCGGTAGTGTGTAAACGTCAAACGCAAGGGAACTGACTGCGCGCGCCACAGGTGGCGGTACTACCAACTACTATACTTTTAAATTTACCGTTAAATGCTTGTTCGATGAACAACTTGCGAGTGTTATGTCTGTTTGTCTGTGGAGGAACCATTCATCTGCCTGTTTGTGTTGTTAGTTTTTGAGAAATTGTCAAATGAAGTGTTTGTTTACAAAAGCAATTACGCCCTAATCTCGAAGTTCTCCGGAAATGTCAAAGAAGAAAAGGTTTTCCTCAAAAACAGCTCATGAAATAAAGAATGGTGAATTCTGTGATTTTTCATTCAATAACAAAAAAAAACAGCTAATGTTGAATAAAAGATGATGTCAAAGAACAGCTCATGAAATAAAGAATGGTGAATTCTGTGGTTTTTCATTCTATAACAAAAACATGTCTGATGCTTCCAGGATTTACTCCCATACTTTTCGATACAACGATTATGTTTTTGTTGTCATCAGAATGAATACTAGCAGAAACGTCTGCTGATGTGAGGGAGCGATACTTCCATGAACAGCAACGAGTTGCCGAAACAAACAAGGAACTGTGGCAAACGTACCATCTGCAACCAAATACTTTGCCTGTCCAAGACGTCGAAAGTTTTCATGAGTCCCAAAAATTAAGGCTCTTTTATAATTGTCACCGATGTCAGCAATCAATACACGGTCCCCATTATCATCCTTCTGGAATTCATCGGGTAGATTATGCCTAACGTCCATTATGCCTACCGTACATTATGCCTATCGTCCGTATGCCTAACATCCGTATGCCTAACGACCGTATGCCTAACGTCGTGTGCCCGTGTAATCGATACCTTTTGGACGTCTTGAACAAAGTTTTGTATTGTAATAAAATACAAATATTTGTAGAACATTATAGTCTTCTAAAAACTATAGTTTTTTTTTAAAATGTTAAAAAAATTGAAAAAAAAATTTGTTGAACAGTCATATTAAACGCTACGTATCTCAAAAACAAAGGAATATAGAGGATTTGTGTGTTGAGCAAAGATTTTTGTAGTAAAATTGTCTACAACTTTGCTCAATACACCGTATACCTATCTTGTAAATGTAAAAAGTTAGATTTTGCAGCGCCGCCTGTGGTGGAGTTCCGAACTAAAACCTATCACTAGTCTTTGCGCCTTATTTTATACAAAAACTCTTTTAAAGACACCATAGTGAAAAAACCGACATTGAAGGCGCAAATAAAAAAGTTCGTGATATTGAGCATTCAAACCACTGTGCATCGTTCGAAATTTCCCACTTTCTTTTCATTTTTCAGGTGTGTTGCTAAAATAAACAATGTTTTACACACTGAGCAAAAATTCACAATTTTTGTTACGTTTTAACCGACAACCATTGATAAACAGGTGTCCACTTTCTTTAATGAACAGTCCTTAAAGAGACAAAAATGCATGAATGAACTTTCAACAAAACAACAAAACAAGAGTATTGAATACAAAGGGTAACAGACATTGAATCACATCAAGATTTAAGAATATGATCATTTGAGGCCAATTCGAGTGCTGAACGTTGCATTGACCACACCCGCGGGCATGTTCCAAGTGTTCCCTTGCCAAAATCTGTCATGAGCCTAAACGTATCTTATGAAAATTCAAACCCAGTCCCATATATCAGAAACATCTTCCCGGAATGCGGACTTGAGCTATTTTGTCGAATTTTTTATGATGAAAGACTTCCATCCTGGGAGGTTGCTCACTTTTGTCTGGACCCAGCCAAACGGAACATGGGTCTATCACTGCTGCTATGTCCTGCCGGGTTTCAATCTAGCACTTGCTTGCAGATTTACTGGTGGATTAAATTAGATTTTTCATTTAGATTCCCAAATGCAAGGTGAACTTTAAAGCCTGACAGCAAAACTTTTCCGGCAAATTTGCTGGCTCCCAAATGACCGCAAATACAGTTTGATACACATGCTGGAAAGCCTCTCAGTGAAATGATTGAATTTGAAAGGTACTGAAGCCCAGGTATAGACCACCTATTTTCCGAAATCCCGCAAATCTCTTCCGTTGAAAATCATATTCCTCCGAAAAATAAGCATTTATCAACGATGGCACGTCACCGAGGGACGAAAGCCCTGTACGTGACTTCTACGGTTTCCACGCCGGGTAAACTTTTTACGGATGGAAGGGCGGAAGCAGCCTAAAATTTGAACTGGGAAAGGGTCCTACTTTTTTCTCTAAGTATGGAAAATCAAAACATGCCCTTTTTGCGTCGTAAAACGAGGCCAGAGAGTAACATCCTCATGACCATCATCATCATCATCATCATCATCATCGCCATTGCCATCACCAGCCATGGTTACATCTTCATTCTGTGGGGTTCTGCGTGAGTGGTGCGGAAAGGGGAACCAACACACGTCGGCCGAGTCCTGACTTTGAAGTTGCTTCTTCTCCTCGTGAACCGGTCATGAATAAAAAAAATAGTCTTTTGATGCCCTGGTTATTACCTCTGCCGCTTATGGTCGAGATGATTCAAGCACGGTGATTAGGATGAGAGCAGAGTACATGTAGAAACGGAGGATATGTGAAGCCACTTGACGGTTGCCCTTTTGGTCGTTTTGTATCATCCCACAGAGGTGGTAAATTTAATTTTAAAGCGCATACATTTTTTTTTGGTAGAATTCAGCTGACTTGTGGAAATTAGATTGCCAAATTAAATTTCGAGCACCCACCACCGATGCGATGTGTCAAGTGCAGACCAACGAAACTCTATTGAAAACTTTTCTGATTATGCAAATACGGTGGTGATGGCGGTGGGTGGCAGTACCAATTCTAGTTTACGTCATCGCCGCACATATCCACATTCACATACAATGCCAAAGTTGGAAAAGTTAACATGCATAAGCGTATTTACATCGTTACTGAGGTAGCTGTTTAGCATAAGCACCAGTTTTGCATATAAATTTTCGCTCCATTTAGCGTGAGATGAGGGCAATTTCCAGCTACTAAAAGTCACTAAACGCAGCATCGAGTTGGCTGGCGTACAATGTGTGTGTGTGTGTGTGTGTGGTTAGAACACAAATGCAAACTACCATCACCCTAGCAAACGACTGCAAAGCACAAATTCAAACCATCGGAGTTGAACATTGAAAACATATTGCAATCGTAGACCGCACTTCTCATCACATTAGAGCATTTCCAGCCCAAAACGCAAACCGGTTGGTCATGAGTGTTTCCGATTTGAATGAAACATTGCTCACGTGTTCGCTGCTACTAATGGTTGCATTTTTCATTTAAATATGATTTTTTCCTCCAGAGTAACTTTTGAAAAGGGCGTATAAAAAAATGGGTTATTTTTTTTTCAAAAAATCATAACTTGAAAATTTTTGATCTGATCAAAATGGCATATGAGAAAAAGTTTTAGGTAGTTAAATTATCTTTGCGGAAAAAAATACACTGAAAGAAAAACTTAGTAAATTAGTATTTAAAAAACGTAAAACGATGATTATCTCAAAACACCCCCCCTTCGATCTTCATAATTTTTTTTTTTCAAGAAAACTGAAAAAATGCCCTAATATTTGGTAAAGAGTGTATGCTGGTAACTTTCTTGAAAAAAAATTTATAATTTTTGAAATTTTTGTTAGTTTTTACAAGTTGGTGAAATTGCATGTTTTTTAGTAAAATAGTAATTTATTTGGATTCTACGCATAATTTTACAAAAACTTTGTTTATAGAAACTTTTTTCCTAAGTCCAGCCGTTCTCAAGTTAATGCAATTTAAAAAAAAATAATTATGATAATTTTCTACATTTTGGGCCATTTTCAAATGTTAGTCGTGATGTTCAGCAACGAGATGTTTTTCCATGAATATATATTAAAAAACAGACAATTCATTCTCAAATATGGTAGCTGTCAGACTTACCCGTTTCTATTTAGACGCAGCGGAAAAGAAACAAGTTTATAAGTAAATACTCTCAAATATACCCAAATAATCAACAAACCCACTCATGTGCCTTTTTTCTGTCCTCTATTAGTTGTTTACCTGGATAGAATTGTGTATGTCATAACAGAGGCTCAAAACATAAACAGGTAAACAAATATGTTATTAAACCTGTAATTGAGGTAAATTATCTAGGTACTTCTCTGACGTATACCATATTGTGCCTTAAGAGCTCATCCCGCGATATCACAACTACATAAAAAGGCACCCCGTGGAGGCTTCTTACACTCACACCTAAAAAAGTTTGCTATAATCAATTGTACCTAATGAAGATAGGTATAATGTCAACATTGTAATTATTCTGCTACATATATATATATATATATATATATATATATATATATATATATATATATATATATATATATATATTGGGACGTTCTTCACCTGTTCCATTCAGTTCATCTCTCTTAGCGTTTCAAGTTAAAAAGCAAGTAGTTTTTTACGATGGATAACAATTTCAAGTGTTGTAAACCTCTACCTAAATCAATTTCAAAGCATGACACAGTAGCAGTTCAGTTGTTTATCTCAAAATTATTAGAATTTTTAAAGTTGCAAATAACAGTTCAAAAGTGTATTTTTATGTCAGATGGAGCAGCATCACAATACAAAAACATAAAAAAATTTGCTAGCCTCTGTGGATTTAAAGATAAGCATAATGTAGAAATTGAATGGCATTTTTTTGCAACTTCACATGGCAAAGGTCCTTGTGATGCGATTGGCGGTACCCTTAAGAGAATGGCAACCAGAGCAAGTTTAGCTAAGCAACACGAGCACCCTATAACGAACCCTAAACAACTGTACGACTGGGCAAATAGTCGTAAAGAAGATCTTCAAACAAAAATGTCATTTTGTTATGTTTCTACGGAAGAATACAAAAAGGCTGACACGGAATTTGATCCAATTTTTAAGAAAGTGAAACCAATTCCTGGAACTCGAAAATATCATTGCTATATTCCAGTTTCAAACAACCAAATTGCAGTAAAAATATTCTCTAATTCAAACGATACACCCAAATTATTCAATTTATTCAAATAATATGAGTTGTAAAATAAAATAATAAATATATACTGTTTTTTATCTCAACAAATCTTTCATTTGACCACATCAACGTGCTTCTCTTCCGCTGCCTCTAGATAGAAACGGGTAAGTCTGGCAGCTACCATATCTGAGAATGAATTGTTTGTTTTTTAATATACAATCATGAAATAAAATCTCGTTGCTGGACATCTCGACAAACATTTGAAAATGGCCTAAAATTTTGAAAATTGTTATAATTATATTTTTTTAATTCGCATTAACTTGAGAACGGCTGGACTTAGAAAAAAGTTTTTATATGCAAAGTTATCGAAAATTATGCGTAAAATCCAAATAAATTATTATTTTTCAAAAAAACATGCATTTTCATCAATTTGTAAAAATCAACAAAAATTTAAAAAATTATAGATTTCTTTTTAAGGAAGTTACCAGCATACACTTTTCACGAAATTCAAGGATATTCCATCAATTTTTTTGAAAAAAAAAATTATGAAGATCGAAAGGGGCGTGTTTTGAGATAATCATCGTTTTACGTTTTTTAAATACTAATTTACGAAGTTTTTTCTTTCAGTGTATTTTTTCCGCAAAGATAATTTAACTACCTAAAACTTCTTTTCATATGCCGTTTTGATCAGATCAATAGTTTTCAAGTTATGATTTTTTGAAAAAAAAAAATCCATATTTTTATACGCCCTTTTCAAAAGTTACTCTGAAGGAAAAAATCATATTTAAATGAAAAATGCAACCATTACTAGCAGCGAACACGTGAGCAATGTTTCATTCAAATCAGAAGGGGTCGAGACAAAATTGACATTTCTTTTAACGATTTGAGCTAGAAATGCTCATTACAAATTATCTGACACAAACATTTCACAGCACCATGTTGGTCGGAGGTACTTCACAGATGTGCGGAGTGTTTGCAGCAAGCTTCATCAACTGTTGTTGGGCCACTGCTAACCGCACCACCAGCCACAGCAGTTGGAAGTTGTATCCGCTGACTGGAAATAGATGAAGATTGAGGGTCGAGCTTGCAGAGAGCATTTAATTTATTTGATTTATATTTGACGTTATGACGCCCTTTTCACATGACATCAGGTCGCTTTGCAAGGGCACTGAGGTATTGACAGTTTGTCCTTGAGGTTTACCAACTAAAGCCGCAAATTACGATTTGTAACCAGTAAAGGCTTGTTTTGTAGACCATCAGTGGTGAAACGAACTAGCTGTAATTTCAATTTTCAAAAGTACATGATAAACTTGTTTTTTCATATAAAGTTGTTTCTGGGTGCCCTTTATGATGAAACTAAAGCTTTGGTCTTTTTCGTCGAGTAGATGTGCTTTGATATCATATGGTCATATGAGACATTCATCCGGAACATCCGGAACCAGTTATACAATGCCCATTAGACTGATGCAAAATTTGAAATTTTCGCTCCACAGTGCTCAAACGGTTCCAAATTGGGTCCTGATTAGCCTCCCAAAATTTGAACTACTTTAGTAAGAAACTGACTTGGCACAAACCATTTCAAGTTTATATGGGAATTACTATGGGAAAACTTATGTTTTTGTTGATATCTATCTAACAATTCACCACATCATTATGCTTTTAAAAATGATAGCAGTGATTGTAGCAAATTTTCTCAGCTACATCTTTGTTGAAAACCACTTTTCAATCAAATGTAAGGAACAAAAGTTATCAATGATTCAAGTCACTGATGTTTTATGATTATGCTCATTTAACTGTTCAGCAGGCAACATTGGTGTTTCTGGTGCGAAGAATAGAGCACAAATATCATGGCTACTATGTCACACTGCAGAATACAGTGTTGCTCACAGAACAGCTGCTTGATCATGCCATAAGATTATCAATCTCTTAAACAATTAATAACTATTTAATTTGACATTTGACTGAAAAACGATATTTCGCAAAGTTGTAGCTTAGAAAATTTTCCGTAAGAATAGTTATAGAACTTTTCGAAAAAGCAATATGGAAAATATGTAGAAGACAATGAACAGAAAGTTTAGTTTCCCCATAGTAATTTCCATATAAACTTCGAATGGTTTGTGCCAAGTCAGTTTTTTACCAAATGAGTTTAAATTTTGGGAGGCTAATCAGGACCTGATTTGAAACCGTTTGAGCACTGTGGAGCAAAAATTTTAAATTTTGCATCAGTCTAATGCCCATATTGATCAATCATTATAGATTTGAATGCCATTGGTCATAATACATCAAGTTGGACCGTGTTTCCATAGAACAACAAAATAAAAGAAATTTATTTATTTATTTGTCTTCATCAACAGGCTGAGTAGAGCCCCAATGATTCAATTAACTTATATAGGTAGGCCAGATAATGGTTAGGTCACTTTATTAAAGAGACTTTCAGACATTGGCAGACAATTAAATACAATAAAACACACGATCATTCACGGTTAACTGTGTCAGAAAAGAACGATGAAAAGTATCTACGTAGCAGCTGGAGCGAGGCAGATTGAAATCGAAGATTCTCGATACTCGATTGAACACTCGTTGCAGCCCACCTATTGTACCGTTCATGCCATAGTTTGTGCGCTTAAGTGGCAATCTCAGCATAACTTTGTTACGTAGCACACGGGGTTGGACGTTAATGTTGACTTGCTCCAAGATTGGAGAGACTCCAGATCAATCAGCTGGCAACGACCTTCATAGCTGGGCAGATGAAACGGGTCTCTCCAAGCCAGCTTCCGCAGAGCGAACCGAAGAACGGACCCAAACATCTTCAGCACCACTGTTGTAGTGTGGACTCCAGACCACAGAACAGTATTCCAGAATGGATCGCATTAAGGAACAGCACAGTGACTTCAGACAATAGATGTCTGTTGAAGCGCAGCATTCAACCAACACAAGAAGAGGTAGGTGCATCGGTCAGCTGAGTTGGCTAGATCGATCGCGCTACTGTTTCACCTGGGATGTCATCAACTGGTAGCAGACACAGCTCCGTTGTTGCACGACGACGAATTCCTGATTGAGTGCGGACGTCCACGACCCGTACGATGTTGTCCTTGTTCGGGTAGACCACAACAACGCGCCCGAGAGGCCATTGTTTGGGTGGAGCGTTGTCGGTCTTCAACAAAACCATTGCACCGACCGTGAAGTCGGTAGGGATTTTCCTCCACTTAGTTGGACGCTGATGCAGCAATCCGATGTATTCTTGGGACCAGCGCTTCCACAAGTCGTTCATGGCTCGCTGTGTCGCCTGGAAGTGCGATAGGCGATTAATGGGAATGCTTGAGTAGTCTGGCTCCGGAAGCCAGAAGGCTGGTTCACCCAGCAGGAAATGTGCAGGAGTGAGCACAGAGAGGTCTTCAGGATGATTGGAAAGAGGAATTAAGGGTCGTGAATTCATGATGCAACTGCCGTGCGAAGATCGTCAAAGTGGTAAGGTGATGAGCCAATGATCCTGACGAGATGGTGCTTGAAGCTCTTCACCGCAGCTTCCCAAAGCCCACCACAATGCGGTGCTCTCGGAGGTATGAACTGGAACTCGAAGCCTCTTTCCAGGCATTCGATAGCCCATTGGTTGGACTTCAGCTACTGGACGAGTTGCTGTCGCATCTCCTTTATTTCGCGAAACGCGCCGACGAACGAGGTGCTGTTGTCGCAGTGTATAACGCGAACGCGACCGACGCGACTCACAAAACGCCTCAACGAATTGACGCACGCCGCAGCTGGCATCCCGGCGACGATGTCCAGCACAACGGCTTTTACGGCGAAGCACACGTACACGGCGACCCAGACTTTTACCGAAGCGCCCCTTCCCGCGAGTTGACGAACGAGAAACGGCGCGCAGTATTATTGGATCTGGCCAGGATTCTGGTCCTGATAGTAGATATGGTGGGCGATGCCACCAAAGTGCGTCATCGCTGATGTCCTCGGGTTGTACTCCGCGAGAAATTCGATCGAAAGGGTTTTGCAGCGTTCGAACGTGACGCCATTGGGAGCCTTCTGTGGTTTTGAGGACCTCTGCTATTCGATTGGATACGAATATTTTCCACGATGACGGCGGGGAGTTGATCCAGTGCAAGACAATCGTCGAGTCCGACCAGAAGGTGATTTTGGCGTTAAATTTCGTGGTTTTACGGATGCTGTCTGCCAACTGACTTCCCAGTACAGCTGCACAGAGTTTCAAATGTGGCGTTGAATAGCCGCTGATTGGAGCGCCCCGGGATTTCGCTATGAGAAGATTTCTTGTTTGCGTGGCGGTCAGCCCTTGGGATACTACGTAGATGCATGCTCCATATCCTTTCGAAGAAGCGTCGACAAAGCAGTGCAGCTCATACCTTACTGCATCGTCTCTGAATACCCATCGTGGTATACGAAGATCTCGGATGACACAAACCGATTCTCGAAAGGATAGCCACCAAGATTGAAGAGTCTCTGGAAGTCCATCGTCCCAATTCAGTTGCTCATGCCACAGCCGCGGAACGAACATCTTCGCGCTGGCGACTACTGGACCGATAAGACCCAAAGGGTCGAAAAGCTGTGACATCTCCGACAGGACAATGCGCTTGGTAGCTCGTTGTAGTTGTGGAAGATCAGGAACTTTGAACGCAAAATAGTCGTTTTTTGTGGACCATAAAAGACCAAGTGTTTTGATGGATGAGGAGCGATCAAGTTCTAGTGACGACTGAGCCTTCTTGAGTTCGTCTGGAAAGTGTTCCAGGATACTAGGATGATTCGCGCTCCACTTGCGCAGATGGAAACCACCTCTCTTGAGTAGGTTGTCCAGTTGGGTGCTTGTGTCGACGAGTGTTTCGATGCTGTCGGCTCCAGTTAAGACATCGTCAGCATAAAAGTCCTTCTTGACAATGGGGGCGGCAAGTGGAAAGTCATAACCTTCATCGTCAGCTAGCTGATTTAGGACCCTAGTTGCAAGATATGAAGCACAAGATGTGCCGTAGGTGACGGTGTTCAAACAGTAGGTTTTCAGTGGCTCTGACTCCTTTCTGCGCCAAGCAACTTGCTGTAGTGGTCGATCGTCCGGATGAACCAAAGCCTGACGATACATTTTTTCTACGTCTGCTTTCATGACCAATCGGTGAAAACGAGAGTTGCTGACAATGCATAACATTGAAGGCTGAATTGTTGGTCCTGTTAACAGACGGTCATTCAAGGAGAGCTGGTTGCTGCTTTTGGCCGAGCCGTCGAACATGACTCTTATCTTGGTAGTGGAAGAATCGGGACGATGAATTGCGTGATGGGGCAAGAAAAACTGGGGCAACGCGACGCGCGTCTTCACCTCCTCCATATGACCGAGCTGTTGGTACTCGTCCATGAACTCCAAGTAGCTTGTACGAAGGGCATCATCAGTCCGAAAGCGTTTCTCCACAGTGGTGAACCGTCGAGCGGCCATTGGCCATGTCTCCCCAATGAGAGGTAACATCTCTTGGCGAACTGGTAGACGGACCACATAGCGTCCCTGAGCGTTGCGAGTGTGGGTTTTGACAAAGTGAGCTTCACATCGTTGTTCTTCGGCCGTGAACGTCTTGCCGTGGTCAAGGTCTTCAACTTCCTAGAATCTCCTCACTTGAGCGTCTAGGCTATCAAGAGTAGACACCAGACACGTAACTGGTGCGGGTGTGCTAGTGGGAACTTTGCCGGACAGGATGTATCCAAGGCTGGTCTTCTGCAGAACTGGAAGGTGGTCACTGAACGAGATTTGCTCCGCTTGAAGCAGGATCGAGAACAGCTCAGCGCCAACGATGAGGTCAATGCCGTGACTCACGTTGAATTGAGGATCCGCCAACGGTAGATGCTTGGGGATCTTCCAGGTGCTAATGTCTACTGTCCTTGTTGGTAGACTACCGGTCAACTTAGGTAACACCAAGCATTCCAAGCTATGATCCTGTGATTCGAAACGAGAAGGGGATTGCACTGTCACCGTATAGCGAACATTTACTAGGGCCTGCCCGATGCCACTCACTGGCACGTTCACTTTTTGCAAGGCGTTGACATAACGCTTCGGACATGAAATTCCGGCAGTTTCTCCTGGTGTGCGTCTTCCGGAGTTGAGGCTTCCCGAGTTTGATGGGAGTCCGGAACATTGGTCAGGTTTTCACGATTTGTTTAAGACCATGATCAATGACAACACATCACTCTGTCCTATCAACAATGTCGGAGAAATTCTTTGCTATCCTGATGATAATGCCCAATATCCTAGACGCCTTGTCGACAACGTACGAGATGTACTGCTTGTACGTAAGTTGAGAATCCAGAATAACACCCAGATTTTTCACATGGTTCACACGTTCGATTACAGTGCCCATAACGTGTAAAGTGATCACTGAACACTAAGTGGGGTTAACCACCATTCTGTTCAAATTACACCAGCTGGCAAAGGCTTCTAACCGACGTTGAAGGAAGTGACAGGCATCAATCAAGCGGATTCGTAGATAGATTTTAAAATCAGTAGAGTAAGAAAATCAAAGGTCCCAGACTCCACCTGTGACTTCCTTGAGGTATTCCTGACGTAGCTAGATAGATTTCGGACCATTTGTCACCAATGGCAACCATCAGCTGTCGATCAGTGATATATGACCGAAACCATCGCAAAAGGTTGTCGTTGACCCCAAGTCTATGCAACTTGGCAATCGCGATGGCATGGTTTATCTCATCGATGGCAGCTGACAAGTCAGTACACGCAAACCAAAAATCTATTACAATGAATGTTAGTTCCGTTTCCTATCATCCTCTGTTCATGAACATCGCAGCGAATGTTAGAAGTTGACCTTACAGGCGATGTAATGGTTTTTTGTCTTTTTCATTTCGTGTTCCATCTACGCTTTCGACTATACCAGTGAGCTTGTAGAACGACGCACATTGTAAAATATTGTAGAACGACGCACACACTTGCGGTGACATCTATCGAAAACAACACACAATCTGTTTTCCGTTAATTGTTCACAGATGACACTGCAGTGCAAAACATATCTCACGTCTATGTATGCATTTAGATTAATATTCGAAGTCCCTCCTTTTTACACATTCTGCACACAAAATAACTCACCCCTCACAGAATTTCCCGCCGATTTTTATGAATGGGGTGGGGCAGAAAGTATCTTTTGTGCAGAATATGTAAAAAAGCAGGTACTTCGAAGTTTAATTTAACTGCATATATAGAGGTACCAGACATGTTTTGTACTGACAGGTACACTATTTTGAAATCTGTGAAAGGGAAATCACAAACCAAGTGTCATCTAAATACATGGCATATTGAGAGATTGAGGTCGTGAGAGCAAATTTTCTCTCTCGAATATGATTTTTTTTAGCTCACTGGGGACTGGTAGTAAAGCAGGTAAAACTGTATGGGGAAAAATCATTTTTATTTAATTGTAGCTTGTTTAACAAAAATTTCCGGGGAAAAACTAAACGACAAAGTCCCTGTCTAATTTCTTTAGGTTGTTGTTCACTTTTTTGACCTGAATATGCACCGAAAACGAATTATTCCCACTTCTCTTAAATTCTATATGGGAATCATTTATATCACTTCATACCAGCGGAACAGCGCCATCTCTGTGGGAAATGGCCGGACGATATAATTAATTAGAAAGCGGAGGCTCCATGATGACTAACTCCAATAACTTCGAAATTGTACTCAACGACGTAATTCCACGATAATTGTCCACATCCCGTTTGCTACCCTTTTTGTGGACAGGAAACATATGTGCGAATTTCCAACAGGATCGAAATGTACCACTCGGGATGAACAATCGGAATAGTTAATGCATCGGCATCAGCAAGCTGGTGATATGCTTTTTCAGGAATACGCATGGAATGCCATCGGGTGCTGGATTGAAGGACGACTTGAGTTGTGATGCGGCAGTGGAAATCATCTCGACGTTGACATCCATTGCACCCAGTGTTTGATCGTAGAGTGAAACATTACTAGCTGCTAGGGTGACGTGTTTGTCAGTTAATCTCTTATTCGAGAAAACACTGGCGAACTTCTCAGAAAACAAGAAATCTGCTGAGGAGTGGAAGCAACTGCTTCTTTCAAGGCTTCCTTGCGCTGCTCATTTGCGGAATTCCAGAATGACTTCGGGTGCAACTTGAGTTTCCTCTGAATCCCTCGTTGATATCGCGAATAGCATCGACGGCTTACTCGCTTGAACTCATAATTTAGTCTAACGTAGTGACGTTTCAGCGAATTCCGCATGATATGGTTATGATAAATAAGAAACGGAATATCCAGAACAGACTCTACCTGGGTAAAGGCGCATAGCAAAATAATATCAAAATTATGTCAAATTGTGCTATCATATCTTATTACAGTACTGGACAAAATAAATCATACACCCATATAATTTTTCTTTGGAGCTCGATATATCAGGTAGATTCAAACATACAAAAATGGTTTGTTCTGCAATACTTTTGTATGTTTTTCGCTAAAAGTGTGCAGGTATAGAATATTCAATATATTGTATGACTTTCTCACAACTTATAATGTAAAAGGAGAATTCCGAGTTGGACAAAATAAATCATACGCCTGATTTCTTATTGAAAATTCTTGTTTAATTCAACTTTCAACTTACATTTTAAAACTCTCAGTATTAGCTATGACCGCCCTTTGCTTTCAATACTGCTTCCAACCGTCTTGGCATAATTTCGACGAGGTTTTGTAGATATCCTGAATCGATATTCTCCCACGCTGCTTCAAGTGCTTCAAAATAAACGTCTTTGTTGGAAACCGATGCTTTATTCACTTTGTTGTGCAAGTAAGACCACAAATTCTCAATTGGGTTGAGATCGGGAGATTGGGGAGGCCATTCCAGCGTTTTGATCCGATTTGATTTGAAAAATGCCGTTGTTTTCTTCGCTGTGTGCTTTGGGTCATTATCTTGTTGGAAAATGTAATTGGATTCCAGGCCAGTTTTCAGTAGTGAAACTTCCAGATTTTCACTTAACAAGTCAATTTACACATCTGCAGTCATTATTCCCAAATGCTCCCCATACCATGATATTTCCGCCTCCGTGTTTAACCGTCTTTTGAATGTATGGTTCCTTACGAGCGTCACCGGAACCTCGCCAAACCCTTGATCGCCTTTTCTGTCCAAATAACTCAAATTTGCTCTCATCCGTCCACAGAACTCGTTTCCAGCAGTCCACAGTCATTCTGGCGTACTTTTTAGCAAATTCCAGTCGTTGGTTCCGCTTGTTGATAAAAGGACGGTTCGATGCCAAACAGCTTTTCAAACCGCTCTAATTAAGTCACCGGGTAACAGTACGTCGACTTACATTGAGATCCATCGATTCCACTCAAAAAGAGTTTCAAAACTTGCCTTTCGGATTAGCATTAAAACATCAAGTTTTGATTTGATCAATTTTACTGCATTTGTTACTTGGTTGGTTTTCTCTGTAAACAAATTAGTGGTTTTGATACATTGAGCGCAACATTATCCTTTTTTTTTATTTGG
Organism: Ochlerotatus camptorhynchus; assembly: GCF_037179485.1. Classification (NCBI taxonomy): domain Eukaryota; kingdom Metazoa; phylum Arthropoda; class Insecta; order Diptera; family Culicidae; genus Ochlerotatus; species Ochlerotatus camptorhynchus. The sequence continues at coordinate 2,639,487 of NW_027040498.1, read as the reverse complement.
ATGAAAATTTGCAGAAACGTTCCTTTTGTCCATTTTTTATCTTCAAATTGCCTTATTTTTGAAAAGGACCTATAGAAAACATTAAGCTTATCTTCGGAAAACCGTTAGTAGAAAACTGGTTTGTCCGATCGGTTCGGTGCATTGAACAATGTTGTAGGTAATAGCTCTGGGACTATTGGAGAAAAAATATTTACAGTCTAAAAAGCAATGCACCATACAAAAATAAAAGCTTAAACATATATTTTTCTCAAAACGGATTTTTTGTATTTTTGGTTTTATTCTATGTTTTAAAGGATACATAATGCCATTGCACTATAGGTCATGATGAAAAAAAAATCGAACAACTAAAGTTTTTGGAAAAATATCCTCATAAAAATTCGAATACATAGTCTACATTTGGTCCCTAAATTGCAATTAGATATGAATTTTAAAATAGGAACATATTACGAAACATAATCAAGTTTCTCACCTTATATTTTGATTTCTGGAGTTTTGTTGTTGTTGAAATTAAAAAATTAAAAATGTTAATCTAAAACAAGTGAGTATAAGTTTCAACATCAAGTTCAGTAGCTTCATCATTAGTTTAAAATGAGGTCTCTGAAGCAAAGAAACAATAATGGTTTATATGTCAACGAAGTAGGGGAGGAAGAGGTATAATGATCATGTGCTTCAATTTGGAGGAGAACCCTAATAAAATATTAACATGCATCATTGTTATGTAGAATCATGTAGAATAGGTGATCCCTCCTACATGAGGAATTATGCTATGGAACGGCTTGCTATGTCCCACCCCCATCAGCAAAAATTCCAGGAAATTATAATCGAGACAGGGCATAGCAAGCAGAGGAGAGTTGTTGCAGGAGCGGATTCTGTTTTCGGACCTCTTCAAGTCAAACCCGTAATTTATTGTTGTGAGTTAGCTTTAAGAATTATTGTCCTCTACTATTGTAAATCCGCCGTGCTTGAACAGCTTTTTGTTCCGATTTGTGTATAGTAGATCCTATTAATTAATGAAGCACAAATTTATTAACTTTAAATAAATTTTTATGCAACAAGTCATTATTATCTCTTGTCATTGATTACACTAGTTTACAGGATATTTGAACTTTGGTCATTTTCTGAGTAAAATCGTGTGCTGAATCCAAAAATGTAGTCAGATCAAATCTCAGTAGGATAGTTTTCTATACAGCTAAAAAAATGAAATTTCACTCAAAAAAAGTTTATTTACTAAAAAAAAATTCTCCAGCTGTAATGAAGCTATATCAATTATTTTTTAAAAGATAATAAAACTTGCTTTAGATCAACTGGACATAATTTTTCAGTTATATTAGTGATATTCTTGGCACAACCACTGCAAACAATAATATTTACCTTTCTTAAAAATTTAGCTGAAATCCAATTTTTCTTGGTAATATGCAAAAAAAAAAATTAGAAAAAATTAAACAAACTATTAATTTACAACAATACCATTAATATAACTGAAAAAAAAATCACCTTTAATTTAGCGTTAAAATAATTGACATAGCATCATTACAACCGGAGATATTTGTATTTCATAAACAAACTTTTTTTGAGACAGATTTCATTTTTCAGCTGTATCTAGAGAACTATCCTAGCGAGATTTTTTTGCTAAATTTAAACGCACAATTTCACATAAGGATCATAGGTCAAACATTGAAGTTCATGTTTTTACTTTTCTTTGTAAACTAGTGGATACAATTGAGCGGCCCCATCGGAATAAAAAAAAAAAACTTTTTTCTTGCGCGGGTGGTGCTGACCGTGCTAATCCGGGTTGCCAACATGCCCCCGACCGTATTGCTTCAAGTGCCCTTAAACTGTACTTCCTTCTCTGGCTACATCCAGCATTGCGAGCTTCGTCGCCGGTTGGCGCATGATACCCGCTGAGGTCTGCACAACCGCGCTGCGGACACGTCTATCTCGCCCAGGATACACCCGAGTGACTCTTGCTCTGATCCAGCTGTTCCTTACACTCTCGTTCACAACGAACACTAAACCTCCGATGTTGATTGAAGTGACCTCTCCAAACCACTTTGGTTATCGGGAGATGACAGACATCCACCGCATCCAAAACCGATCCAGCATTACCTGAACCTGCTTCCAGTTCGACTGCAATACCATATTCTCCTCGATTGGCCGAACCACCGGCAGGACCACTCCGCTTGAACTCAACAGTAGAAGGTGGTTCGGTGTCAAGGCTGCGCATTTCTCACTGTCGATTGGTAGACAGGTTAAGAGTCACGAGTTCACCATGGATCCACCTCTGCAAGAGCGGTTACCATGGTCTTCTCATACGGATTCCTTGACAAATCCATGTATGCCAGACCTGTCTTGACTGATCGCACCAGCCTTTCCCATATGCCTTCCATATGGGGTGCGTAAGGAGGGTTGAGCTTGCACTGCGTGTCGACGTTTGTGTATGTCTCCGCTAGATCTCGATTGATGGCACCGATCTGCTGCCTTAGCTCCGTACTAGCACCTTGGAAATTAATTCCTTGATCTGATTTCCTGTGGCGCACCTCAGTGGGCGATGAACCTACGTATTGCCATCTTGCAGGATTCGGAAGACAGAGTGTAGGTGACTTCTACGTGGACTACTCGGGTTCCTAGGCAGATAAAGATCGCTAACCACCTTTTGACACAACCACGTCCAAAACAAACAGTGATCGGACCGAAATAGTCCAGTCCCGTAAAGGTGAAGGCCCTGACATACGGCGTAAGGCGAGCCGAAGGCAGTGAAGCCATCGGTGGGACTTGTGGTTTTGATTTGTAGACTCTACACCAGTTACAGCAACTTGCCACCTTCTTGACGGCTGTACGCAGTTTTTGAGACGTGGAACTTCTGCCGCATTTCCTTCACCACCGTTTCGTTGTTCGCGTGTCCATACTTCCTGTGATACCAGTTAATCACTAGCTGCCTGGCGTAGTGATCCTTCGGCAAAATCACGGGAAACTTGGCTTGATCTGAAAAGCACTCTGCAGCAGCGATACGTGATCCCATTCGCATGAGTCCGGTTGGGTCTAGAAACGGAGATGGTTTTAATATCCGACTGCTCTTCTGGATTCGCCTACGTTCTTCAGCTAGCTGCACTTGGGGATTTTTCCGCAGAATACTGCAGTCCTTCGGGTATTCACTCCAATCCACACGACGATGCGTAACCAAGTGGACTCGTTGGTTTGAAAAAACATTTTTTCATGAAAACAGTGAAAAAATTATCACTTTTTATTTGTAATTTTTTCAAAAGTTTTTTCATTTTGGAAAATTGGTGTCAATTGGTGTATTTGCATTTTAATTTCATCTATAAATGACAAAATTATAAGCGTTTAAAACATAACACCTTTCCGTGACGGTCGTAATTTTAGTTTTTCGATTAACCTCCTGTACCTTCCCGTAAGACGTAGTCTACGTCAAAAATATTGTTATTTTCTTTTCTCGTCTTACATCTAGTACAACTTTTTAATATTGCACGTATCAAGACAAAACTTTCACCACTGAAACACGTGTTCCTTCAAAAAAAAATCGCTGTCAAAACATTCCACTAGTACTACCTTATATCAGGCCTACCAGTAAAGTATATAGGATGCCAGTGATGATATTTTTATACATGAATTTGGTATTAATCGGTTATTTTCACTTGCTCGAGTGTCTTTGCCGAAATTATGATCCACTACTTTGACCTACCCACGCAGACAGTAAATCCAGGCCTGTTTTCAAACTCCATAGCTTTCTCGCATTATGTCCGTCTGCTCCCTATCTTTTGAAACTAATCAGCACGTGGTAGAATTTCCAGCCTCCATCCAGATCACAGCCGATTAGGTGGAACCTAGGTTCAAACTTCCACGAATTGGCTGGAACCGGAGAGGCCCGTCCGTCGGCCGAAACGGTTGAAAAATCAAACAAATCAAAGGCAACTCTCTGCGAACTGGGGGTGCGCGGAAAGAAAGGAAATCATTTTCACTTTCCAAAGAATTCGACAACTTCAGTGGAACTTTTCAGAGGGTGACCTTCAGTAGAGTAGTACAAATAGAAGAGCAGAAGGGGCAAGCATTCTTTTGAAAGTTCACGGAATATTGACTTCTACTGCCTCAAGGTTGACAAGCATTATCTTTGACGATGCATATCAGCAAGCAAAATTCCGTGCATCAGAAGATTATAGAAATACAGCCAACTCTCCCTTACTCGATCTCTCCCTATCGCTTATCTTATCTTATCTTGTTGTTATCTTTATTAAAGAGACTTTCAGCGACTCCATCCCTATCTCGATGAAAACCCAGGCTACTTTTCTAAATTTACCTCCCTAACCCCCTTCAATATTGAGCTAGGAAGAGTTGACTGTAAATAATCCAGGACGGAGAACCCTTTGGGTTCTTTCAATGCAAGTCCGTTTCCAGCAGGTGTCATGTTTTATAGGCCGAGCGATTGTTGCGATTTATTTTCCTGCCAACACGAACTGAAACTTGATATTTTAAGAAGCAAAAAGTAAGGATGATAATGCTGACGGAAAAAAAATACACTGCATTAAGGGTGGACTCATAAATTCAAAGGATAAATCCACCTTCTGCGAGATGCATTCTTTATTTCATAGAAGAAAATATTAATTTTGATTAATTTTGACAGCTTTCAAGATGAGGTTTATTGGCTCAATTTTGATACAGTAAGTTATTAAAATTTCAATGACCAATTTAGCTGGAAATGCACCATTACCATACCAAGGTTGAACTAGATTATCGGTAATTGACTTTTGTCACTTCCATCGTCGATTTCTAACAATGGACCATTCAATAACGCAAAATAACAACACCACTAGATAATTCTCCATCAGCTGGTAATGTTGATTTGCATGATTCAATTTTTGTTTGCGAGAAATCTACGATAGAAATGACAAAGGTTAGTTGCCATTAATCGAGTCTGAGCTATATTTAAATAAAAATTTGATAATTTGGACACGTTGACCGAAATCCACTTAACATTGGATTTAGCTTGAACTTAATTCAAAGTAAATTTGGATAGAAATAGGATTGATTTTTTCTTCGACATACAGAAAATAAAATCTGAATTTTAAACATCGCCTAAAATCTTTGCTCGTTAAATGTTGAGCTAAAGTTGGCATAAACAACGAAATTGTTTGCAAACTATACAACATTGCTGAGTTATGCGTTACCGCGCTTAAATATACATGAAATATCTTGTAAATTTATGTGTAATTTTTTCAAACGGTGTATGAGTTAGATTAAGATTGTATTTGAATTCTGGATTGGAGATTTCAATTGAATTTGGATAGGATTTGAACCAGATTTGGATTCAATGATGATGTGATTTGGATTGAATTTTAATACGATTCAGCTTGGGTTCTGATTGAATTTGTTTTAAATTTTGATTATATAAATTGGGTTTGAATAAAAGATGTGGAACTTCGATTGAATTCTGGTTGTATTTGGATAGTATTTAGATTGGATGGATATTGGATTTGGATTGTATTTGGATTGATTTTAGATTTTAATAGGATTAAAAAAGATTTGCTAGTGGGGCAAGACAGCAAGAGCAATTTCTGAGTTGCTTTTGGTGCAGCTCGAGTAACTCACATTGCTCAGTAGGAAAGATCACTGTCATTTGCTTTCTCACTTTTTGCATCACAGCAACAAATGAAGGTGCACCTTCATGCGAAGCCTAAAAACTGCTGTCAATCAAAATCTCGATCAATGGTTTGCTATGGATTTGGTCCGACTTCTATTATATTTGGATTGGAATTCTTTTCGATACTGATTTGAATTTGAATTGGAATTGTATGTGTAATGAGTTTGAATTTTTAATGGATTGGATTTTGATTTAATTTTTAATTGAATTTGGATTGCATTTTGTGTACATTTGGATAATATGTAGTTTGAAATGAATTGGATTTGGTAAGGAATTTGCTTGAATATGGACGAGACTGGACTATGTGGATTGGATCTGAAGTGGATTAGGCAATTGGATTGGATCTGAAGTGGATTAGGCATTGGACTCGGATTTAATCAGGTTAAGTTTATTTTTCTTGGCAAATTTCCAATAGATGCACTTTTCAATGAACTGAATTGCTATATTTAGTGGTTAGGCCATTGTAGAAGCCGAAAAAAGGTTAAATTTTGCGTTTTTTTTTGCGAACAGAGACATTTTAAAAGAACGCCGTTTTCAGCATTTTATTGAAAATATTTCAAATAACATTTTCTTAAATTTTGGTTTTTGAAATGTGCAGCGAGGTGGCGCTGCAGTCGTCTAAGTGATGGCATCCCCAACGTGAAGTGGTTTGCGGGTGGAAATAATTTACAGCCAGAGGTAGTCCTAGAACAAAATGGATAAAAGTTTCATGAACTAGAATGTTTAAACTAGTAAAGTACATGGCCGATTTCAAAAATATTGATTGTTGACAAAGTGGCGTGAGTTTGAAAAAAGGGGTCTGATTTTCAGGCATAAATATGAAATTGCCCAAAATTGGGCCCATACTTAAATTCAGCAATCGACTAAATTTTCAATAGCACCCAAAACTGTCCGTCCCAATGACACGTTCATCGAGATAAAAATGATAAATAGCATAGGCCAAAATTAGAACCATTTCCCCACAACCACAACAAAAAAACATTTTAAAGATAAAGATAAAAACTCAGGTACGTCACTATAAAAAAGTATGTAGAATAAGCAATAAAAATATCCAGTCGATGTATCAATAAGAAATATGACATTCATTTCCGCCTTGAAAAACGTGGTTTCGAGAAAAACGCGATAAATTTCATGCAGGTAGTCCTCTAGTCTCTGCCCCAAAATAATGCAAAAGAAAGTGTTCTCGGATATAAAACCAATTGCCCCGTATTATTTAGACTCTAAACTATCATTTAAGAGCAAAATAAAAATCCATTTTTTTAAATAAGGAAATGAAAAAAAAAAATATCAAGGCAAACAAAATTATTGTTATTTGGATTGTATTTTGATAGGATTTGGATTGGAAAGCAATTTTATTTGGATTTATTTTGGATTTCATTTGTATTGTATTTGAATTGGATTTGAATTTGAATTGAATATGGATTGGATTTGGATTGGACTTTGAGAGGATTTGGATTGAATTTGGAATGGAAGTTGAGTGGATTAAGGTTTGGAATTGATTAAGATTGGATTAAATTCGGATGTCAGTGGGTTTGGATTCCATTTGACAATTTGAATGAATTTCGAAAGGATTTGAATTCGATAATGATTTGTTTTGTATTTGGATTGCATTTGAGGTTGAATTGGATGCATTTGGATTTATTTCAGGTTACAGTTGGGTTGTGTTCGGAGATAATTTGAATTAGATTTGAAGAGAACTTGCAAACAATTTGGATAGTATTTACTTGGATTGTTTGAAAATGGACTCTAGTAGAATTCCGTTTTGATTGAATTTGGATTGGATTCGATTTGTATTTTGGATTTTAAGATAATTTATAAAGGATTTGGATAGTATTTGGATTTAATTAGGATGGGTTGAGTTACGACTCTTAAAGAATTCAGTTTTGATTGAATTTAGATTGGATTGTGTTGAAATTTGGATTGGATTTAGTTTGGATTTATTTTGGATTTGCATTTGATTTGGATTGGTTTTGAATTGGATAAATAGTGGATTTGGATTGTGAGTAGAATTTAGATTGGATTTGAAAAAATATGTGACAAGCTTTTGGATTTAATTTGGATGGAATTGTTCTGATTGAATTTGAATTGGATTGCAATGGAATTTGTATTGGAATCGGATTAGATTTGAAATTAGTATGGATTGAATTGGGATTGAATATGCATTGGATTTGGATATGGTTTTAATTAGATTTTGATTTGATTTTTATTGGATTTTGATTGGATTTGAACTGTGATTGGATTTGGATTGGATTTGAACTGGATTTGAATTGGATTTTAATAAAAATTTTATATGATTTGAATTAGATTTGGAATATATTTAGATTTAATTTGGACTGTATTTGGATTTGATAATGGTTTGGATTGTATCTGGATTGGATTTCGATTGGATTACGATAAGATTGGGATTCGTATTGCATTTGGTAAGGATTTGGATTGGATCTGAAGTGGATTGGAGTTGGATTGAAATTGGATTGGAATTAAATATGATTTAAACAGGTTTCTGATTATATTCGGATTGGATTTGGAGAAAACTTGGATTTGATCAAAATTTATTATATAAAAATGGATTTGGTTTAGACTTGGAATGAATTTACATAAACACGAGTGTTAGACTTGTCATATAGTTAACTTTTGGTACTATTCGGCTATTTCAGTCTATATTATTCAAAACGACAGGGTTAAATTTCACCCGACGTTTTGGCTTAAAATTCAAGTCTTTTTTTTTCCCCTGACGAAGGCTCGAACCCTGAGTCGAAACGCGAAATTGAACATTTTTTTTTTCCTTTTGGTTTGTTTTTTCCGTCGATCTTGTTTTTCGTGCTGAGCACCAATGCTACCGACGTGCCAGGAAGGCAGCTCCCACACCTATGGACCCTACCTATCGACCCATCAACTCATGAACCGGGGACCAACGGCTTCACTTCCCATCCGAAGGAAGGCGTGATCAGAGATGTTATGCCTCAGAACATCCCGGCGGCGCCGACTGGGATTGAACCCAGGCCTGCTGGGGTGAGAGGCAATCACGCTTACCACTACACCACCGGCGCCATTAAAATTGAACATTATTTGTATTGTATTTTAATTGAATTTGAATTGGAGTGGAACTGCATTTGCGTTGGATTTTAATTTTCATTTAAATTGGATTAATAGCTGTTATAGATTGAGGTCGAATTGCATTTGGATTTATGTTTTAGAGCATTTGGGTTGAAGCTGAAGGAGATTGACAATGGACTCGAATAGAATTCGGTTTAGATTTAATGAGGTTTGAATTGCATTGGAATTTGCATCGAATTATGATTTTTATTTGGAATGGATTTGATTTGGAATTTGTATTTGATTTGGGTTGAATTTGGAATGAATTTAAATTGGATTTGGATTTGGATTGTATTTGGATTGGATTTGGAGTGTATTTGTGTTTGATTTGTATTGGAATTGAATTGGATTTTTATTGGATTGGACTATTTGGTTGCATTTGACTTGGAGACCGTTTGAGTTGGACTTGGATTGTATTTGGATTTAAATTCGATTGAATTAGGATTGAATTTCGATTGGGTTTAAATTTGGTTTGGATTGGGTTTTGATTGGATTTGGAATGAATTTGAGTTGGGTCTGAAGTGGGCTGGATTTGCATTGCATTTGGATTTAATTTGGATGGAATTGACATTGGGCTCGGATTGGATGTAGGTTGGGTTTGGAGAGGACTTTTGAAGCATTTATATTGGATTTGGAATGGATTTGGATTGGATTAGGAATGCATATAGATTGGATTAAGCTTTGACATGATTTGGATATGAATTGGATTTTGATTAGATTATGATTGAATTTTGATGGGATTGGTATCGGATTTTGATTAATTTCGATTTGATTTAGATTGGGGTTGGATGTGATTTGAATTAGAATTGGATTTGAATTGGATTATGATTGAATTTTATTTGGATTGGGATTGGGCTTGAATTGAATTTGGTTTGAATTGGGATTGCATTATGATTGGATTGTAATTTGGAATGTATTTGAAAAAGAATCTGTGCATCAGATAGCCTAGGTAGTAATGGCACGGTATTACAAAGCTGTAGGCGGCGGGTTCGATTCCCGGACCGGTCGAGGAAATCTTTTGGGTTGGAAATTTTATCGGTTTCCCAGGGCATATAATATCATTGTACTTGCCACAAAATATACAAAATCATGCGTTGGAGTTGGAATGGAAAGCATATTGATCAATAAGTTAATAGCCAGCAAAACGCTCAACGCAGAAGCGTTTAAAACTTATAATTAGAATAACATTATTTGGAGAAGATTTGGATTAGGTTTGATTCGACATGGATTTAGATGTGATTTAGATTGGACTAGGATTGCATTCAGATTTGATTGAATTTTGATTGCATTGCGATGGAATTTGCATTGAATTTTGATTTGGATGTGCATGGATTATGAGTAAAGATTGGATTTGGGTTAGGTTTGGATTGGATTTGGAATGTCTTTGCATTGTATATGAATTTGATTTGCATGGAATTGTGATTGGATTGAATTTGAAGATAGTTTGTATTGGATTAGGATTTGAAATAGATTGTATTTGGATTAGTTTAAGAGAGGATTTGGAATGGATTTGAATTTAATATAGATTGGATTTCTATTGGATCTGCATTAGATTTGGATTCAATTTGGAGAGGGCTTGGATCGGATGGAATTGAGATTGGACTCGGAAATTTTCTCGAAGTCACAGAATCACACAATATACAAAATCATAAATTGATGTGGGCAAGTAATCTCAATCAATAATTGGAAGTGCATCTAGAACAATAAGTTGAGAGCTGGCAACATACTCAAAACAGAAGCGTGGAAAGCCGTTGAGGAATTGGATTGGATTGAATTTGGAATGGATTGGTTTGATTGGTTTGCGATGGAATCTGCATCGGATTTTGATATAGATTTGGATTGGATTGGATTTATTCTTGGATTTGGGTTGGATTTGGATTTAAATTGCATGTGGAATGAACTTGAATTGCATTGGGATTGATTTAGGATCAATTCAAATTTTAATAATTTGAAAAGTAACTCAAGCGTACGAATGTTCATTAGTTCATTAAATTTGCAATTAATTCGAAATTAAATCGCAATAATATAAATACTATTCTTAAAAGTTCGAAGAGTAAATAGAGAAAGGGTGAAATTACACCCATTACCTCGGTCTGTCTTTCTCGGGTAGGGAAGCCATTGCATTAGTAATTCTTATATTGCTACCGAACCAGGCGTCAGTAGAAAGTTGAATCATTGTGGTGGTTGCTAGACGCTGGTGAACATTTGGCCACATTAGACAAGCATACACCGGTCTACTTACAGTGTCTGCAGAATAAATCGGCTAGGATCGGGCTTGGTTGAATGCTTTCAATGTTTCTGTCGTATTATTATCCAATTTGTGGTGAAAATTTAACGTAAACTGATAGCTGCCTAAATGGATAACATGCCAAGTAGTTTTCAAATGAATGCCTTGTAGTTTATGGTATCGTGAGTTCATTTTGAATGTCACATCGGATCGTATTTCTCTTATTTAAGCTAATATGCGATATGCAATAAGCTTGAAATGCGAAGAAGAATAATAAGAAGAAGAAGAAGTGTCTCTTTTGGGATTATTGACCCCCCCCCTCTTCCCCTGCGTAGACAATTGTCCATGCACATTTTTTTTTTATTTGGTATGGGCCGTGGATAATTGCCAACCCCTCCCCCTTTAAACTGTCTCCGTGGTTAATGAACAGCCCCTAGTAGGTTTTCCCGAATCCACAGATTATTGTGCAGTTTATATTTTATTTATTTTATTAGTTTTTTTCTAGCTTAATTTTGTGTGTTCACGAAAATATTGAAGACATTCTTCCACACTGAAAAATTGCCCTATTACCTTTCATCACTTCTGCCTTATTCCCCCGCCATTATCGTTCCCTTCTCAAACCAATTGCTGTCCATTTACTCCAATGCAGGGATTCCCACGTCAAGTGCCAAAAACACCAAATTCTGATTGATAGCAACTCAACTTACCCTCAGTTCCTTCAAAATGAAGGCCATAAAATTGTTTTCCCAAAGGTTCAATAATGGAAACAATTTCCTTGGAAATCTGCCCGAAATCCTTCGCCAATAGAAAAAGGAAAAAGACGAAAGTGTCCGGTTTACTTGGTCGTATCATTCTGTCACACACACAAACACCCAACCCCACTTCTTCCATCATCCCATCGCAGTTAGGGGCTATACGATAAGCAATTCAAAATCCATTTTCGAGGAAATTCGTTCTCCTGTCCTGTGACCTTCTTCTCCGTTGCTGGTCGGTATCAGGTTCGAGAGTGTGGGAATGCCAAAGGCTGGATATAACGACACTGCAAATATTTCAGACTTGAAACATATGAAGGCACACAGGTGAAATCTCCGATGGCGGTGATGATGGGATGATGGAAGAAGGGAAATTTCGGTTCACGGTAAAAATGGTTTTCCACGACGAGTGCCATTATGTGCGGGTGTGCCAAATATGGATTTCGATTTGTTATTTGGCTTTTGGATTCGGCATGAAGCGCGGTGGCGGCGAACATGGGTGGAGCCAGGCAGGTACTTAAAAACCTAGCTGACATCGGTGAGACAGATTGTTAGTCGTCTGTTAGAACTGTCAAATCTTCCACTATTTTTCTGGGTTCAACCAAATTGCGTTTGGGTCTTAAATTAACCATTGCGCAATCCAAATTATATTTTCCCTTGAAATCCTTCACGTCAATTGCAGTTCCACCCTTTTCTTCAGTATGTGCTTCACAATTGACCAGTATTCCTCAATTGGCCTTAGTTCCGGGGTATTGGTTGGATTCATCTCCTTTTCGCAGCACAAGTGTTTGGTGGAATTTTAGTGGTAGCTTGCCAAGTCCGGCCAGAATAGGCAATCCACCTCATGCTGCTCGAGAAAAGGCAGTATTGTCTTCCGTAGGCACTCCTCCTGGTCAATTTGCTGGTTCATGGTCCCAGAAGTAACGAAAGTTTCGCTTTTCAGTTCACAACTGCAGATTGCGTGCTAGACAAGGAACTTTTGCAGAATTTTGACTTCCTTTTGATTTTGACCTTTACTTTTAAAGAAATATATAAAAACTGGGAACATTTTGAGATTTGTTCCGGGTAAACCAGGAATTTCAAAATGAAAATTCACTGACCTTTTAGTTACCTGTAAATAGAATGTAGCCTCGAGTAAGCCACGATTATTCGGCCTCCTCTTGAGCTAACTCTACACTGTACCAAACCACCGTTCTCTGTTCGAATGAACTAGCAATGCGGACGATAGTTCCAGGCGAGGAGTCGATAATGATTTATTATTTTTCTTCAAATTTTCGAAAGAAGCTACTCGAGATTTGGAGGTCAGAAGATGTACTGATACGCTTCCATCTATAGCTATAGTACGAACGTATACGCATACACCATACGCTTTATTCGAGGCGTCACAGAAGCCAAGTCTAAGCTTGCTAATTTCCGCCTGTACTCTCGCCAGCACTCCTGTAACTGCGGTTCGAGTGGATCATCCCATCCACAGTCTTGCTTCCAAAGACCCTGCAGAAAGATCTTCGCCTGAATTATTACTGGTCCTACCAGTCCCAAAGGGCAAACAGTCGGGAGGTATCTTATTGGACACAACGCTTCGTTACCTCCGTTGACTCATTCCACATCGGTGAACTGAATCGAAAAGAATCTGTGCTTGGCTCTCCCAGTTTAAATCCAGCGTTTTCACAGACGAGCTCGAAGAATTCAATTCTGAAATCGAGCGTTTGTCCCCCAAATCCTCCGGCACCTCTGACAGCAATTCCTTGCTGTTAGAATTCCACTTCCGTAATGAAAATCCAGCTGATTGCAGTAACTCTATCATCTCCTTGATGAGCACCTTCCCTTCTTCAATGTCATCTACGCCTGACAACATATCATCCGCTAGAAGTCCTTTCTAAGGACCTTTGCAGCAGCTGGGTGCGAATCCTTGCCTTCATCGGCCAAGCGTTGCAGACATTACGTAGCCAAGTTAGCAGCTGATGCAGTGCCGTAGGTAACTGTGTTGAGAACGAATGTCCGAATGGGTTCTGTGATGCTATCTCTCCATACGATTTCATGCAGCAGACGATCCAGTAAACTCTGCAGCACCATCCTATAAGAGCGAATCTATGTGTACGGAAACGGAGAGTGATATCCACTATCATATCTTGAACTACGGGTCCTACCTTCAGTCCATCGTTGAGTGAAATGTCACTGGACGTTTTGCAAGAAGCGTCGAATACTATTCGCAGCTTCGTCGTCGTTCTGTCAGGCTTGAAAACAGCGTGGTGAGGGAAGTAGTATGACGGGGCACTCGTATCTTCTTCAAAAATCTCCTGCATACGACCCATGGCTAGATATTCGTGCATAGAATCCACGTACTGCCTTTTCAGTTCTGGATTCATCGAAAAACGACGCTCTATTTCCAATTTCCATCTTCGGTCGCCTTCTGCCGCTCCTCCTTGAGCAGCTTCAAGAAATATTCCGCTCCGATGATGATGTCGATGGCTCGAAGAACTTAGGATCGGCTAGATGCAGACAATCAGGAAGATTCCAAGTCATGATGCGGAAACTTGCGGTTGGAAGTGGTACAGATAGCTTCGGCAAGACGTGGAACTGCATCTCTTCAGTGAATAATGAAATATCCTGCCATCTTGGATCCACTACAGCACTGACTAACTTCGTCGAAACGGCTTGAGATTGTCCAATACCTTGGCTTGACAGACTGGTGTCTCTTCTAGCTTGAGATTGAACACGAATCGAGTAAAGCTCGTGCAAGCACAAAATTGCCATAGTGATCCTTAATACTGACCATTGCGGTCGAGAGAACGATGTTTTGTGAAGGTGGGATGGGAAGAGCTACATGTGTTTGGCTAATTTTCGTTTACTGTGGCTGGCTGAGAGTGTGAGTTTGTACATTTCCTGTAAAATTGTAATCCGTAAATGAATTGCCCATTTTTGGTTTTAGAACATTCATTGCCCTTGGTCAAAGAAAAAGTTTAGCGAAATTTACTCAGCCAGATCTTGCCGTATTATTGCATTAACGAAAATCTACAGAGCTGTGGTCTTCAAAAAACCTGATAAATTCATGAATTGAAAGGACTTACCTTGTTGTAACATGCTATAATAATAAATTAATAGGGTTTCTGATCTAATTTCCGTCCTACTAAGCACAACCCGCGCTTTAACTCCTTTTTTTTAACGGGTTTGAACAACAAATTGAAAATTTCTCTCAAAGAAGACTCCTAAATTTATTCACCATACGTATGGATTTGATAGATAGTCACAAATGGTTGAGATATTGTTTAAAATCTTATACTGCTTCTTGATTCTAAATTCGATCTACGAGTTTCAATTCCGTCCTAACGCATTGAAACGCCATTAGATTTTCTTCGTCCTACGGATAAACGTAGAAAAAGGGGATTCGCTAGGAGCGCTTCTTTTGTTTTGAGAACTATGAGCGTAAATATTCATACAATGCGCTATGCTATGATTTATGATGTAGCTAATGAGCTAACGCATCGGAAAAAAACCAATTATTGATTTGTGCACGGTGAAATCATTGATATTATTGATCGATCGAACGGAAATGGGCGATTACGACGATGTAGTGCTCTACCCTATCACACTTTCCACTCTTCCTGCTAATTTAAAAGATTTAACGCCTTTAGCGCTTTATATCTATGGACCGAACATTAGGGACGTAATGTTGATGCTTGTTTTCAATTGTGGCCTACGAACTTATTTGATAACTTTGGTTTGGTATTGGTGAAACCATTCGCGTTGAAGACGCCTCTGCAACTGTTCACTCCTATTGGCGTTGACGGCACCGTCGAAAAATTTGCTCTTCTAGCAAATATCGACTGTTTCTTATGGGATCTTTCGGTGGATTGAAAGGATAGTACAAAGTCCGCCATGTTTCACGCACAGTCTGACAGTCGCCGTCAACGCCAATAGGAAACCCCCATGAGCAAATGTCGAATTTCGTGAAACATACTGGGGGGGGGGACGTGCTTTCAAATCAGCCTACTGATCATTCTTGTATGAAACTGGCTCCAAACGTAAACAATCGCTGTAGGTTTCTTATGGCTTGTTTACGTTTGGAACCAGTTATGCGAGGCATGCGAGGTAGGCGACGATTGTTCGTATTTGACAGCCACCTCCCCCCCTTGGAAACATAGCGAATCGTTTCTTATGCTTTCACTCCACTGAAAAATCCCAGGCAAAATGTTAATCTTTGCGTGAAAGGAGGAGTCGACACGGTACACACGCTATTTCTAAACAACCCAAATTTGAGAAGGATCTACTCATATTCGTCAAAAGTAGGGTACACCAAATTGAGTAAAAAAAAAAAGTTTAGACTAACAAGATGACGAATGGAAAACATCGACCTGAATCTGAACGATGTTGTTCATTTGTCATCTTGCTAGGTCCAACTTTGATTGCTCTATTTTTGGTAGCCCTACTTTTGACGGATTTGAGTAGATCATACTCAAATTTGGGTAGTTTAGAAATAGCGTGCAGTCAATCCTCCCGTCAAAACAAGCTTCACGGCAAATGAGACTAACTCATATTTGGGTATCGTTTACTCAAACTCGCAAAAGCGTAAATCCGAGGGGTTTCTACCACGCTTGTAAGGTGATCGGTAATCAAAAATTACCACAAATTATTGAAATAATTTGTGAATTTTGAATTACTCAGTAATTTAAATTTAATAAAAATAATTGTGGGTAATTTATGAGTAATTTCAGCAATTCCTACAGCTTGGAAAATAATTTGGTAATTTTAAAGATAATTAAACAGTAATTCGAGTAATTTGTACTCTGGAATTATCATGTTCATCATCTGCTTATTTCGTCTGTTATTTGCGTTGGAAAACTGTAGAGAAAATATTTTTGCATGTAAATTTTCCAGGAATTAAAAAAAAAACTGAGTTGCATGCATTTTTTATATCTTTTTCCAATATTTTTACTAAAATCAATAAAAATTGTTTGAGGTATAAACTTCTCTTTAAAGCATTTGATCTTCTTTTGATGATATTTGATGAAATAATTCAGTGCCAACATTTCAAAGGCGCGTAATTGCATTTATAAACAATGGCTTTAGCCGTGGATTTCTCGCGGATTAAAACTCACTCAGATAGAGGAATGTTGCTTCTATAAGCTAGCATTGTTAATTTGGAGGAATGAGCTTTTATTTGTGAGAAATCGACGGCTAAAGCCGTTGTTTATAAAAGCAATTACGCCTCTTTTAAATGTTGGTACTGAATTATGCATTTACCCTGATTAATCTTGAAAATCTTAATGCGTATGAAATTATCTAAATCAAAGGTATGCAATATAATCCACGAAGACGTTTTCTTGTGATTTGGGTTTTATTCAAAATAAACAGTGGTGTAGTGGTAAGCGTGATTACCTCTCATCCCAGCAGGCCTGGGTTCAATCCCAGTCGGCGCCGCCGGGATGTTCTGAGGCATAACATCTCTGATCACGCCTTCCTTCGGATGGGAAGTAAAGCCGTTGGTCCCCGGTTCATGAGTTGATGGGTCGATAGGTAGGGTCCAGGTGTGGGAGCTGCCTTCCTGGCACGTCGGTAGCATTGGTGCTCAGCACGGAAAACAAGATCGACGGAAAAAACAAACCAAAGATAAAAAAAAAAGTATTTCACGGAGCATACTAAGCGAATCTTTATCAAGTAAGGTTCCATTAGTATCGCTTTTTGGTGCGGTAATATGTCCAGCGTAGCTCTCGATATGAATTGGACTTCGTTCTACACATGGCTGTAATCTGTTTCCTGATGATAGCTCAAACCAACTACAAACCACAATCAATCCGTTTCGGTTTTCGGGATGGTTGACAGCCGCTGTGTCCAGACGATAAGGACGATACCTTGCACGATTCCTGTCTTTACCAGAAATATATTGGAAGCATAACACTTGTCCGATAGCCAATCGGATTTCCAACCAAAATGTCCACCATTCTCCTATGGTGATGGTGTTATAGATTCCATAATGTTTTGAGAGATTGACCTCTTTCTCATCTTGTCCACCATCAGCTCGCACATAACGCCTTAAGCGATCAGGACTCACTCGGCTTCGTTGCTTACGGAAAATCCATAGCAGGCTGGAAATCTTCACAACAATTATGTCTCCGTTAATCTTTCGAATCTTGACGAAATTCGTTTTGGCGGAAGATTTTTCTGGAATCAAAACAATTTGATTAGATATGTAATCCAAAATCTAAAATAATCAATAGTTACCATAATCTTCAGTTAGTGTTAACTGCAATTCAAAATTAGGAACATCGAATAAGTCGGCCATATCCACGACATCATCGTGGATTGCTCTCAAACCTTTATTTTCAACGATGTCGTCTACTTTGGCAAAGATTTGCCTTTATTTGGAACTTTTTTATCTGGCGTTCCGCATACCTCTGCGCTCTGAGTCATTTTATTTGCTTTTCGGACAAGACTTCCCCAATAACTGGACTGCACCAGATCCCGATACCTAAATAAAGCAGCTCGGTGGCCTGGGAGTAACTGTGTTCTCTATGCGTTTTAAATCATCATCTGACAAAGATTTCAAGGCCACGTAGCTGTCATAACCGGTATCACGCAACAACTTTTGTACTGTATAAGGTATTGGACCGTGAGTTTCCAGGACATTCCAGAATGAAATAAGCAGACGATCAGGTGCAGCGTCGAGTGCTACACGCTTCCGGAATGCACGGCAAGTTCTAATGTAGTCTGGATCCATTCCTCTCCAGGTACGGGTCAATGTTTGTCTGAGGCTTGCTGTACTCGGGTGGCGTTTAGAACAGGCCTTGGCCTTCATGACGCGCCATATTGAGTAATTCATCATTAAGATCGGGGCTGGATGGCGGCCACATATCCTTCGCCCAGAACGGAAGATGTTCCTGCAACCACTTCTGAGTGCGGTTCGAGGTGTGGCACGGAGCCCCATCTTGTTGAAATACAACATTTGGCTTCGGACCGTACTGTTCTTTGATCCACGGAAGAACATACTTACTTAAAATCCCGATGTAGACCTCCGTGTTGACCTTGTCGCCTTCTGGAATGAGCACCGGGTCCATTTTTTTTTGCCATAGGAAGTCACCAATCCAAACACCATAACGCTAGCAGGATGCTTGGTCAGATACAAGTTCTTGTGCTCGTCGGCCACGTCTTTTACCGGAAGAGAACTAATATACCGGTCGGTTCTGGAATTTAATACGAGATCGACGGTAAACATGCTCTCGTCGGTGAACAGGAGTGCTGGATTTTTTCGCTTAAGGAAGTTCAAGATTTTCTTGCATCGTTCGACTCGTAGCTCCCGGATGCGGTTGGTAATGATGTGAGTTTTTTTTTCCGTGCCCTCGACTTCGCCCCGCAATCTTCCTTTACGATCTTCCGTGCCCGTAAAGTCACTGATCCCGTGTTCCTTTGCCTTTTTCCTTATTGAACGCACTGGATTCACCCGAATCTTCCATTTGATAGCAGTGATAACCCTCGGAACCCGAGCTAACCTCGGACGACCTGTGGCCACCTTCGCCGATTGTTGTCCTTTCTTTTCTCGGTCTAAAACCCCATACCATAGATCATATTATATTATAATAAAATACCAATGGTATGCTATTTGATACACCTTCTGGTCCTTCAGGATCTGCAGGACAACTTTTTTCTTTAAATGGAAATTTTTAGTTATAATGATATAATGATAATATAATTTACAAGTCATGCAATATATAAAATATAAGTAATGTAAAATAAACAAGTATAACATAATACAAATAAGCTAAATTTTAGTTGTTCTCAATACATTTAACTGATTTCAACTTTTGATATTTTATTGGAATTGAAACAAACACTTTATTATGCACCATGGAATGGCTTAACTCAATATGGAATGCTTTTAAAAATATTGGTAAACTTTAATAATGAATCAATAGTCACAAAAATTGAGGTTATTTGGACAGTTAACAGTTTTCATGCAATTGTAATCATGCATTAATTTTTTGTATTTTCATGAACGAAGGCTGAAGAAGTGAATCATTATAATATTTATCTAAAAATGTACCATCATCGAAGAGCTGAAAATAAACTCAAAGATTTAAAGCAATAAATCCAGCCTAAACGGAGAACTCGCGAACACAATAAACTGCCTCATAACTCATATTCCGAATCTGATTAAATAAGTTTTTACAAGTATATAAATAATATATCAACAATGAATGTATTTTTCTCTCCTGGAAAGGAAAAATAAAATGGTAAATTGCACTGCCATATAAACGTTAAACCCCAAGTAGCATTGCAAGTTTTATCAAGGTTTTAAAGCATTCTAAAAGTCTAAATCATGATCTACAGAACCCTCATAAAACTAAAATTGTTACTTGGGACATACATTAGAGAAAATCAAATGATCTTATGTTGCTTCTTCCAGATGTGTTTTGATCCTGCTTTAAACATTTATCATTGAATATATAATAATAATATAATATGACCTGGGATTTATTCAAACTCAAAATGGGGGCGACGCCGGCGTAGTGGTTAACATCCATACCCCTCACGCCAAAGTCATGAGTTCAAGTCTCACCCCCGGACAAGTCACGAATGACCCTAGAGTGTTGAAATGACTATAATGAAAAAAAAAAAAAAAAAACTTAAACTCCACGGTGGTGCCCTTCACACAAGGATAAGCCTCTACTACCGATGATCTTTTAAATCTGGATCCTGACCGAACTCTATTGCGTTTTATAACGACTGTTTTTTCTTTCATAATTTTCGTCACCACCAAACCACACAATCAAACACGACCCGCCGTGACTACCGTCAGTCTTCAATCACGGCCCTCATGATCATGTTAAGGACACACCTAACAACACAACAAAAACTGATCGGTCAAGTGCCAAGCTTGCATGTTCGATCGCGACATATATTTTCTTAACAAATCATGCTTCAACATGAAAAAAAAATCATAATGGATTATTCGTAGACACCTCACCGTAAAAACCCGAGGAACATGCTTCATGCGATCGAGGTCATCCCTCTGACAAATGGGAACGATGAAAATAAATCTCGATTACTCCCCTGAAGGGACGCATCTGCTCCCGCAAACAATGCATGCGATCCCCAATCCGGCGCAACCGGCATCCCGCCCACGCATGTCAATACCACCATCAGATAGGGGAAATTTTCCCCAACCTTATAGCGGCGCAACACGCGCGGGCGAACCACCAGCCACACCAAACCGACCATCAAACTGCCCACAAAAGCAGACTCGTCCCCTCGAAAATGTAATTGAGAAATGTATAAGAACAATCTTCAACTGGAACGTACTCACCAAATCAATATATCCAGAAGCGCATTCCCGATGCTTAATTTTCTCTAGACATTTTTGAACAATTGCTCCTCCAGCGAAACCAACCATACAATAACTAAATATCACTTTTCTTCTTCAAGTCACTCTGTGCACAAAAGCAATGCACACCGCAAAAACCTAATAATAGAACCAAACAGAACTTGTTATTTGCAGATTAAGTCATATAAAGGGTGATACGGTCAAAATTTGGTCAATATCAACTTGACGTATTTCTTTCAATTTTGCATTTAAAAAACCTGAACACCCCTCATTTTGAAGGTGTGTGTGTGTAGAATGTTGCTCCTATTTTGATTTTGGAATTCACTCTTCAGTTGTCAAAATGCCGTCCAAGCAAGAAGAGCAGCGTATCAAAATTTTGCTCGCGCATCGCGAAAATCCGAGCTACTCGCACGCAAAGTTGGCAAAATCGCTAAAAGTTGCCAAATCAACCGTTACAAATGTAATTAAAGTGTTTGGGGAACGTTTGTCGACAGCCAGGAAGTCTGGATCGGGGGGAAATCGAAAACCGGAAGCCGCTGAGACGACAAAGAGAGTTGCCGGTAGTTTCAAGCGAAACCCTAACCTCTCTCTCCGAGATGCCGCAAATAAGCTGGGTGTATCGTCTACAACCGTGCATCGAGCCAAAAAACGAGCCGGACTATCGACTTACAAGAAGGTAGTGACTCCAAATCGCGATGATAAACAAAATACGACGGCCAAAGCGCGATCCCGGAGGCTGTACACGACGATGCTGACGAAGTTTGACTGCGTGGTAATGGACGACGAAACCTACGTCAAAGCCGACTACAAGCAGCTTCCGGGACAGGAGTTTTATACGGCAAAAGGAAGGGGAAAGGTAGCAGATGTTTTCAAGCACATGAAACTGTCAAAGTTTGCAAAGAAATATCTGGTTTGGCAAGCCATCTGTACCTGTGGCTTGAAAAGCAGCATTTTCATAGCTTCCGGGACTGTCAACCAAGAAATTTACGTGAAAGAGTGTTTGAATAAACGTCTGCTGCCTTTCCTGAAGAAACACGGTTGTTCCGTACTGTTTTGGCCGGATTTGGCATCTTGCCATTACGGTTAAAATGCCATGGAGTGGTACGCCGCCAACAACGTGCAGGTGGTTCCCAAGGACAAGAACCCTCCCAACACGCCAGAGCTTCGCCCAATTGAGAAATACTGGGCTATTGTCAAGCGGAACCTAAAGAAGACCAAAAAAACTGCTAAGGGCGAGCAGCAGTTCAAGGCAAACTGGCTTTCTGCGGCGAAGAAGGTGGACAAGGTGGCTGTACAAAATCTGATGGCAGGGGTCAAGCGTAAGGCCCGGCAATTCGGATTTGGAAAAGCGGAAGCCTAACTGAATATTTTTCCTGAATTTTATACTAATTGAACTTGAAAAAGAAATTTAATTTGATTTTTTAAATAAACGATTTCACCGATTTACACGCGTTTTCCCTTGACCAAATTTTGACCGTATCACCCTTTAGGGTAAATGACTTTAATGTTAGTCTATGAATGTAAAGAGTGCACCCATCTGGACAATACAAATGGATATTTTTGGTTGCTAGTGAAACATTGTCAAAAACTGCTTTCCTTCGAAAATACCGACATTAGGCACATCAACCCTATGACCATAGAGGTAACTCTAAGACCAGAAGGTCCCGAAATAACGTGCTCAACTTTTTGGCTCAGCTCTGGTACTATCTTCGGTCCCAAGCTAGTCGAATCACCCCTCGAAACATAGAAAAAACCAATAACCCCTCATTTTATCTGTCAAACTTTCATAGCGAATCAAAACAAACATTGCATAGTACTAGAATTTCGACTAGAATAGGGTACGTTAATCGTTTGCTTGGGACCAATAGGCTACTAAAGTGGTGAGCCAATTTAAAATCGTTAGTTTCGTCACGGTGTACACTATAGGAGGTGAGATATTCCGGAAAATGACATTTGCGCGATGACGTCATTGCTATCCATCTCGTAAACAAGCGCGAGAGAAAGCAGTCTATGAGCGAAGTTAGTGTTTTCAATGCAATTTGCTTTATTTTATTGCTTTTATTGTGGATAATATAGTGGCTTGTGTTTTCTTCATTTAGTTAAAATACTGTACGGCTGGTGTTTATGATGCGTGATGTTAGAAATTAAAACGAGAAGCATTCTGAGCTAACGATTTTCTTTCTAGAGAGCAACACGAGGATGCCTTCTCTGGCTTTAATATTTGATTTGATCTGATGAAAGTCATTCAAATTCATTGGCCAAACCCAGACATACCCCGGATTCCATCAGGGAAGTGGCTATACCCGGAGATAATCCGAGATCCACCGGGGAAGTGCCCAGAATATGACTCGAATTAAAACCTATCATGTGACACATCATATCACATGAGAATTCAAAAACAAAGTCATTGGCAGCGTCATTTAGTTTCCAGGACCACATTGGCCACACCTGGTCATGTTTCGGGTACCTTCGGGGAAGTGGCCAGAATATGACTTGATTTAACACTCATCGTGCGACACCTCAAATCACATCAGAATTCACAGGTAAGGTCATTGGTGACCTTATTGAGTGTCCAGGACCACACCGGCCACATTCGGACACATCCCACTCGGGGGGGTGAACGTAATCTGACTTTAACTGAAACCCATCATGCGGCACATCAAATCACATCAGAATTTGAAAATAAGATCATAAGACAAGCGGATGAGTGAACGCATTAGAAATTGTCCTAAGGACAGAAATCCCGCAGTGATATAAAGTGAAATTCAATGTAAGATCACATTAAAGCTCTTTTAAAAATAAACGAATAAAGTACAAACAGAAGGTATATTTCAGAAAAAAAAAAACAGTGGAAAAAAGAGTAGTCTACGCAACGATCTTCTTCATTTTCCTTTTCTTTGCTTTCGAAGCGTTTGCAATGTTACGGTTTAGATATCTGATACGGATATACAAGCGTGTTCGGAAAAACAGTCTTTTAGCATTTTCTGCTAAATCTACATCCTTAGATGTGTTCATACACGTTTCAATGGTTTTTTTCTCTTCATCAAATGTTTCGCCATGAACTCGTTTAAATACGTTATTCAATGCCATTATCTTGATAGCAAAAGCACGATCCGGTTTTGTCAAGCCACCTTCGGAAACTTGATCCACCCAAGTAAAAACGGATTCGTCCGGTGGGGAAATCTTAAGTTTAAGCTTTTTGATGATATATCCCGCAATATATTCAAGCGCGTCCTCTTCAAACTCTGAGTAGTTTAATGCATCTTCCTGTTCCAAGTCAGCATTGAGTTGGTCGTCGCAGTCCAACGATCCTTCGCCTCCAGTCTCATTTACTTCATCACGAGCAATGTTTCGCAGCATGCAACCAGTAAACTGCTGTTCATCGTACTCTTCATTAGATTCCTCTACGTTACTGCTGTTGACTTGTTGAGTCGCATCGGATCGACCTAATGAAAATTAAGATTTGTTAGATTTTTTAACAGTTAATTGTGTACACCTATCTTAACAGTCTTACTAAGGACTTACTAAGAGTGATATTTTATGTGAGATAATGTATCACTACGAAAACTATAAAGGAATTTTACCTAGAATGCTGTTTCTCAACCTGTAAGTGAATTCCAAGGCAGTTGGGTGGTCATGTAATCCTCCTTTGGAGCGTATGGTTCCAAAGAAACGCTCGAGGTCATCTTGTTGCAGTCGTCTTGTTAAGATGTACGGATTACCGTAAGTGTTTCGGAGCCATTCTGACAAACCGACCAGCGCTGCGTTATTCACGAGAATACCTTTCTGGCATGGTAGGAGAGCACGCTTATTTGGTACTCGTAGATTCGAAATCAGTTCATTGGAATCGCTTATGATTGTTTGATGAACATGGTTTGTGTGGTCGAATGCTTTAAGCCTTTCTCTCAAACCCCTCGTTGCCGATGATGCATTGAACAAATCAAACCAATCATTCATTATTTTTATGAAATCGCTGGTAATCAAAGCATCTTGAGATGTTATCATGCCTAAACTCACAGCTCTCCTGATTCCCTGTGAGACGGAGTGTGATAGTAGCTGTACCGCGTATTTTACTTTTTGACGGGCAGCATCTTTGACATCCAGATGGGTTAACGTGATTTTATGACATATCTTCAGTTCATTTGGCTGAATGTTCAACAAATCCACAACTGGCTTGGAGGTGATCCAGTGTTTCTTTTCTCCTTTGTCCAACACGTAACCAGTATCGAGAAAATGATTACGAATGAGTTTCATGAGATGTGGAGGGTCTGCAAAAGTGAAAACCTTCAGGTCGTCTACGGTAAAAAAGGGCTTGTCGCAACTGATGCCAAGCTCTCGCCAAAGACCCATGTTGGTCGGTCCCATGTCACAAACAACAGCAACAACATGAAATTTAATGTTTTTGAGCGTTTTGATTATATCCGTTATTATAGTTGCATTCATTGCAGTATCAAAATTGTAGTAGATGACTTGCTTCCAATTTTTGTACACTCCCCGGATCATTCCCACTTGGACGTACTTCGATGGCTTCAAAACTTTATCGCAACTCCGGTGGTACTCATAAACTGATTTGACTTTCATTTCGTCGAAAGACAAAACGCAAACACGTTCTTTTTCGCAATATTCGCTGTTTTCCAAAAGGTTCAGTACTGGTTTCAAAACACCTGGCGTAAGCTTTAACTTCCCTGCCCATTTCTTGAGAGTCGAAACTGCAGGTAGAGGATAACCTCGCGACAAAAGCAATCGGTATGCTTTTGCACCAGCAGCATGTAATGATATCGCACGAGAAATATCATCAGGTGTCCACTGAATTCTTCGCTGATTAGGATCCCGCAATTTTCGCAGCTGTCCCTTTGAAAATATCTTCGAAACATTGCAATTCAATGCTTTCGACTTCTGCAGCAGGGAGGCGTATGTTTTATTCTTTCGCTTCTCTCCATTGAGCTTCTTCTTCAATTCCAAATTCTCTCTGCGCAATGAACTTTCCAGTTTTTTCCTAAAAGTAATGTATCATACTACATTCCCTTTTTTTTTTTTGAACTTTCGATTAACTGCTTACCCCGTTTGAACAGCCGTATTTCTGGTACAGTTAACATATTGAACGCCAACGTCATGAGAAAAAACCGGGCACGATGATTGAACACCAACATCTTTCCGAATCAACGCCGTGGTACTATGAGAAGAATACTCTCCTGCCGTACTCGTGTATTCCTCTGAAGTTTCTTGGCTCAAAGTGGATCTGCTATGAAGATATTATTGAAGTAAATATATTTTTGAAAACAGTTGAATTTAACCTTCTTCCGGAATTCTCTGGCAATGTTGAAGAAGCAACACCTTCATCCTGCGCTGGCAATTTCAGGCTAGGAACCGCTCCTGGTTTCAGCCTTCGTTTCGACCACTCCGTATTCAACAAAATATCTTTCAGCCTGTAATCTTGCTCGGAGAAATGTTCCGAGCAGATTTTCAAATGTTGTTGCGTATTTAAATTTCTACCGCAGGCTTCCAACCACAAAACTTTCAAACTTTCCTCACGCGGAAACCAAAAATACTTTAATTGTATCGAACACAGTTTATTCCCTTCGTAATTACTGCAGTTAATTACAGCACACTTCACCATTTTCAACAAATTAAACTCGCACTGCACGGCATAAAATCTATAGTGTACACCGTGTCGCACTACACAATTCGCGTTGCTACGGTTCGCGCTGTTGAAAGATAGCAATGACGTCATTTGTTTACATCCGAACCAGATGTTTACTGTCGGTAGTAGCCTGCCTTGTTATGTATGCCGTGAGTTTCGTATTGATTGTTGCTATGACGACGAATCAAACCGTTTATAATGAAATTATTAAGCCTATTTAGCTATGTTTGTACATTATATTTCCTCTAATGTGTGCTACATTTGGAAAGGACAAAACTCTTCGGCTATAACCTGTTCCATTTATGTCGGAAAAGTTTATCGATGAATTCTGAAAAAATTTTCAACGGATGGTGAACAGCAATAACCGTATCATGAAATAGAACTTGATTCAAAAATTTAATTCGTTGCTCAAACAGTTGTTTTGCACTTACGTTCCAATTGCAATCCACTCAAATCCATTTATGTATCAAGGTTCGATTATGGCTCTAGCTTGGCGGAACCGTAATTCAATATTAACTATCAATATTTCTTATGACTAAAGTTAGTGAAAAGAGGCTTTATCATGCTACATTATGCTGATGAAAACCGAACAAACTAGTGAATATTTTCAGTTCACAGTTACACACTTACTCCATCTTTGACATAAAGGATGAGACGTAAACAAACATGTCATGTAAAATTAAGTGCTCCGAGACTGAAACGTTCGGTACTCGACGAAAAGTACGTTTGATTGAGCTGAATTGCGCGTCTATTATGACTCAATTTTATGTCAAAATTGACGCTCGTATATGTCAGTCTCAGGGCACCTAAATTAACATGAATTTTTCTAAGTGTGTACGTTACTCTTTTTTTTTTTTTAGAATTTGTCTCCTGAAATAAATTTAAATAATTTCAGGACATCAATCCTTTTGGCCCCTCCTTTGCTCCGCCAGTGGCAGAGTACACATTTGAACAGTGTGCTTTTCACCTTCCAATTCTAAGTGGTTTCCGCGAAGACGGAAGGTCGGCCAGCACATGGGATTGGCGCTGTGGTTGTCAGGTTGTGGCGAAATTGATGTATAGAAACCTAAAAATTGCTTCAAAGGACGTCCGCCGCACTGCCGGTCGATAGAGATATGTATGTGTAGCGTGTGGTGGTGAAGTGTGCTTTTTTGGGAACTGAAGCGGAAGAATGTCTTGAGTGTGATTTGAAGTGCGGAAATTTTCCGAAGGGTGTTTCGCGTGAAGTGTTGACATTGGATAGAAAAGGGGGTCTATTTATTCTTATTTCAAAAATACATTCCAATGCCAAACATTATATTTCACTTGCGAATCACAAATCAATCATTTGCACTTCCCCTTTCAATTGATTCAGCAGCAATCCACTTGACGTTCCTTCTTTTTTTGCGCGCCCTCTTCCGATTTCTCCACTGAACCACATCCTACCCACGTCCCACACAGCTATCGCTATCAACATATTTCAGCGATTTTCCCCGACACCCACCCGATTTCCCACCGCATGGCAGCATTTATTAGTGCGTGTTTGTGGTTTTGCTTTCATCATCGACTTGCCATCCCGTACGGACTCGGTAGGAGTCGTTTTTCACAGAGAGTTCTTTTTTTCTGCGCTCTTTGAAGAAGATGGGTGGCAGTCTACGAAAACGTGCACTCTGTCAGATTCCAACGAGAGCCGTTCGTTTTAATTTCCATTCAACCGGGGGGAAGACAAAAGTTTTTCCTCACTTTTCATCGAGCGCACTGCAGCAGGGCTGTAAATCATAGACTTGGTTTTGGTGGTTGGTTGGTTGGTTTGTACCTCCGCACAGATAGAGCTCGATGACTTCCTGCTTTGGTTTCGATTGGCGGCAGGCGTGTGGAAAAGAAAAAAATCAGTTTTCGGGACCGTCGCAGTTGTCAGAATCAGTAGGGAAGTGTTTTTTATTTGAGAGATTTTGTAAATGAACGATATCAGGATTCTGCATTCCAAGCTAATGCAAAATTTGAAATTTTCGCTCCACAGTGCTTAAACGGTTCTAAATTGGGTGCTTATTAACCTCCCAAAATTTGAACTACTTTAGTAAGAAACTGACTTGGCACAAACCATTTCAAGTTTATATGGGAATTACTATGGGAAAACTTATGTTTTTGTTGATATCTATTTCAAAACCACTTTTCAATTAAATGCACGGAACAAAAGTTATCAATGATTCAAGTCACTGATGTCTTATGATTATGCTCATTCAACTGTTCAGCAGGCAACATTGGTGTTTCTGGTGAGAAGAATAGAGCACAAATATCATGGCTACTATGTCACACTGCAGAATACAGTGTTGCTAACAGAACAGCTGCTTGATCATACCATAAGATTATCAATCTCTTAAACAATTAATAACAATTTAATTTGGCATTTTGCTGAAAAACGATGTTCCGCTAAGTTGTAGCTTATAAATTTTCCCGTAAGAATAGTTATTGAAATTTTCGAAAAAGCAATATGGACAATGGGTAAAAGACAATTAACGAAAAGTTTGGTTTTCCCATAGTAATTTCCATATAAACTTAGAATAGTTTGTGCCAAGTCAGTTTCATACCAAATGAGTTTAAATTTTGGGAGGCTAATCCGGACCTGATTTGAAACCGTTTGAGCACTGTGGAGCAAACATTTTTAAATTTGCACACTGGCGTGCACATGGTGGAGCAAGCTGGGGCAATTGCCCCACCTTTTATAAATAAGATTTTTATTTTCACGTTTACAAAATTATGATATAAAATAACTTTCTTGATAACTTGATTTGAAGGTAAAATAATTTCGTTACATAATATAAGGGCACTGGAAACCTTTTATTGCGTAAATTCCTTTGAGATGGTGCCTAAAAATTACACCACAAAGGTGCATGAAGGGACAAACTTCGATTAATTTTTTTTGGTTAAAAAATTGCACCACAGTGGTGCAAACAAAAAATTCTGGTGAATTTTTTTTTCAAGGGTGTTTATGGAGGGGTAAATTTAAGGTTTGAAAAAATTCACCCTCGTGGTGGTAAATCGAAGAAAAAGCTTTCTATTGAATATTTCTGGTGTAAAAATATCATCAAGGTGTTGCATGAAGGGACTAATCAAAATGTATAACTCTGGTGGAAAAATTAAATCACGCTAAAAATTTGGAGGTGCACATTTAACTGAAAATTTCTGGTGGAAAGTTCGCAACACTGTGGTGAATGTAGAAGCAAGGTTTATTAATTTTTCTGGTGTATAATTTGCATCGTTTTGATGAATGCAAGCTTTTTTGAAAATTTATGGTGGAAAATTTGCACCATTTTGGTGCATGAAGAGACAAAGCCTGAAAATTGCACCACAAAGGTGAATGGTGAAACAAACTTCACTGATAATTTTTGGTGCATGGAGGAGCAACAGAACAGAATATTTCTGGTGGAAAACTTGCACTGGTATGGTAAATTAAGGCACAAGTTTTATTTTAAATTAAGCTATATTGAAAATTTATGGTCGATAATCTGCACCGTTCTGGTGAACGGATGGGCAAACTTTTAGGAATTTTTTTGTTATTAAATTTGCATCCTTCTGCTAAATAGAGAAACAAACTTTAATAATGATTTCTGGTTTAAAATTTGCACCATGATGATTGGAGGGAAACTGCTTTACTTAAAATTTATGATGAAAAATCTGAAAATATTTGTTGGAAAACCTGCAACATTCTGATGATAGGAGATGCAAGCTATATTGAAAATGACTGGTGAAAATGAAAAAAGGAAATCTGCACCCAGCAGAAGATTGGAAAAGCAATTTTCATTGAACATTAACGGTGAAAAATTTGCATCGTTCTGGTCAATTGAAATTTTCTGGTTTAAAATTACCTGGGGAAAGTTTGTATTGAAAATTTCTGGTGTAAGATTTGCAACAATCTGCTGCATGGAAGGGCAAGTTGAATTGAAAATTCCTTATGTAAAAATTGCACAGTTCTTGTGAATGGAGGGGCAAGCTTTATTGAACATTTCTGAGAAGAACCTCAAGGGTATTGAATTCTGAGGACAGTTCCAAAAGAAAAGATTTCTGGGGATGATTTCATGAAAATTCTGCGAATAATTTCTAGTGAATCCTGCAGATAGTTTCATGATAATTTTGGAAAGAATACCGAGAGAATCAAATTTTGAATAAAATTGCCAAGGGATGTTAAGGAAAATTTCAATGGAATTCTGGGATGAATTTCAGAAACTTTGGGGAAATTTAAGTTCCAAGGTGTTCATAGGAAAAAAAAGTTCTAAAATATTCCGAAAAGAATCTCAAGGATAGTTCCAAAATATTTCTGGAGAGAATTCAAAGAAAATTCTGCGGATAATTTCTAGTGCATCCTGCAGATAGTTTCAAGATAATTTCAAAAAGAATATTGAGAAAATCAATTTTTGAGTGAAATTCCACAGGTATTTTAAGCAAAATTTCAAGCAAATTCCGAGGATAATTTCTAGCTCATCTTGGGAAATTTTTTGAAACTCTAAAGGAATTGAAGTTCCAAGGTGTTATGAGAAAAAAATCACGAAGAGTTCTAAGTATAATAACAGTGGACTTCTGAGAAGAATTTCAAAAGAGTTCTTAGAAGAGTTCTAAAAAATCTGAGAAGAACCTCAAGAATATTGCATTCTGAGGACAGTTCCAAAGGATTTTTGAAGAGTATTAAAAAAAATTCTGCGAATAATTTCTAGTTTATCCTTATAGTTCCAAGATAATTCCGAAAAGAATACCGAGAAAATTAAATTTTAAGTGTAATTCCAAAAGAATTTTGAGGAAAATTTCAAGGGAGTACCGATAATTTCTAGCTCATTCCGGGAATAATTTCTGGATAATACTGAGGAAATTCTTCGGAAACTCTAAGGGAATTTTAGTTCCAAGGTTTTGTGAGTAAAAGTCAAAAAGTTCTAAAAATAATTTCAGATTGAAAAGTATTTCAAAAGAGCTCATAGAGTTCTAAAAATTTCGAAAAGAACCTCAAAGAATTCTGAGGATGGAATTATTCGCAACTGTACAAAGTTCAAAGACAGCTTTTGGATTCCCTTATTGAAAAGTAGGTATTAGTTTGCCATTGAACCTTGGTCTCTAGTTGCCTTACTAAGAATTCGTCAAAGAATCTTCTTTGAAAATTTCAAGACATTTGTTACCGTGGTTGAAAAGTTACGGCTGTTTCTGTGCGTTGCAATAAGTTCGGGATTGTCCATTATATCATCTTTATGTTGAATGTTAGGCATCATTTCCTGTCACCCCGACTGGCGGTAAATAGTTTTGTGCGCTTTTGTTCCAATCGTTACATATTTTTTAAACCTTTTGGCATTTAGGTTAAAATTTGAAAAAAATAGAACTACAATTTTTGCTGAAAATGACCAAGTACAGACTACGGCTTATATCATGTAATATAGACTGTATTGCAATGAGCACTCACATATAGGATTTCCACTGAAAACTAGATGTATGAGTGCTCATTGCAAGACAGCCTATATTACATAATATAGGCCATAGTCTAAACGGGGTATAAGGCAAAGCGGCTACAAAATCTCTATATAATGGAACGTTTCATCGATATTGTGCGCATATTTAGCAAAGGTGGCCGACCACTTCGTGAACATTCTGGGAAAGTGTGCCTCCCAGTTGGTGGCTAACTACGATCCTGTGCTGAAAAACACTTGGCGGAAGGTGCCATAAATTGCCAGTACACAAGTAACCGTATAGACCTTTTTGACGTTTAATCGTTTTTCTCTATCTAGCACACATGAATGAATGGACGGTTTGTTTTCCCACTAATCTGTTTCCTTCTTGCTCGCACTCAATCGATTTAAATTGTGCAGTAGTGTGCGCCGATTAAACGTCAAAAAGCTCTATTCAAAATGACATGATTACGTCGTTGCACAATGTAATGTTGCGGAACATTGCAAAAACCTTGCGAGGAAAACCAGTCTCAATCATTGCAGATGAGACGAGCGATTGTGGCCACCACGAGCAGTTGGCAATTGTCATCAGGTATAATTGATAATGATCGGCCGACGGTAACATTCGTGGGTGTGAGACGGGTGCTGAAAACAGATGCGACGACCATCTTCATTGCATTTCTGAGGTCCTGACAGCAGATTTCTTGGGAGCAGTTGATGGCAGTATGTTTTGACAGTGCTAGCACAATAGCTAGCAGCACTGCTAGAGTACAAGCCAAGTGCAAGGACAAAAACAGCAATATACTTTTATGAAGAGCTTTGAGTGTGTTGGTTTATTTCCTTTTAATTCCGTTATAATTGCTTATCTTTTGACAGATACGAGTATTTCGTCTACTACTTGCAGACTTTATCAGTGCCAAGTACTCAACACCACTGATCAAGATTGGATTGATCAAGAGCAATATACTGTTTGTTCACTGCTATGCGAACTGTTTGAACCTTGTACTTGTCGACGCAGTGTGCATGCGAAAGAAGAATGTGATTCTTATTGGTCATTCATGTAGGTTTGTCGGTGCTATCACCACCATCTAACGTGACTTCAGCTGAATCCAACCACCAAGGCAACAAACATTGCAGCAAATGTATCATTTTGGTTATTATTGCAACCATTTGACGAACCGATCATCATCGACATCGTCGATGGGATTTAATTGCCAATTCCATTGGCTGTCTGAAAGCAGTTTGCATTGCTGAAGATGAACCACCACCGGAGCAAAAAATTAACAAAATTAGCTAAATTGAACAGTAGGGAAACAGTGGTGGATGGACAGCACCATCCACCACGCACTTTGGAGTAAATGCACCATAGAAAAAAAAATGCCCCTCCTTATCAAGATTCCTGTGCACGCTAGTGATTTTGCATCAGTCTAATGCGCAGCAAGACTGGATGAATACACAGAAATATAGAAAAGGATTCTCAAGTTTCGCAGTTGAAATTTGTCATGATTATAGACATATCTATACAGAGCTTGAAAAAGGGTCTATCTGCTTTGATCGATTCTCTTCATCGACTTACTCTTTCGCTAATAACTCAACTGCAACAACATTCCCTGTTGTATCTGACGATTTGGATGATAGATAAAAACCTCCTTTATCATGCTATGTAGCAAAAAAGCACGAAAACTGTTTGCATAGCCGTGGTTATCAAAAGAGAAAGTCGATGAAGAGAATCGATCAAAACATAAGGCCTGTACTCGAAAAAAAAATGCACCAGACAAAAATTGGATTTTCTTGAAACTTTCAAGGAATGAACTAATACATATGGATTATGTTTCGGCATAATTACTTTATTCAATTTCCGTTCCATCGCTGAAAGCCCGCACCTTTCCCTTAAGACCCCTCATTACATTTTATGCAATGGTGGAGCCGACCTTTTTGGTCACTTTCATCCATTCTTTCTTCAACTCCAGCTCGTTCACCTTGGACGATTTTCGAACTTTGGCCTTCATTATGGCCCAAAATCTTTCCACCGGATGAATTTCTGGTGAATTTGGGGGTTGGCGGTTTTTGGTACAAAAACAACGTTATTGTCTCTGTACCAATCCAACGTCGATCGCGCGTAATGGCATGATGCCAGGTCCGGCCAAAATAATGTCTCGCCTCCGTGGGACCGCAGGAAGTGCAACAAACGCTTCTGGAGGCAGTCGGTGCGGTAAATTTCGCTGTTGATGGTACCCATTGTGATGTACGGTTTACTCAGTTTACCGCATTGGCATATGGCCTGCCAGAGCAAGTATTTAGACCCTTTTTCCAGCTCTGTATAGATATATTGTTGTAGTATCACAGTTTGAAACAAACTCTTTCGTGTCAGCAGTCCATTTCCAAACATTAGAACAGTCCACTGGCATGATTGCATGAGCATGAGCATGAGCATGATTGACCGCCCACGGTTGCTACTCTGTTATTGCCAGACCAGCTGTAATTACACAGAGAACCAATAGATGATACTTGGGACTAGCAATCATCCTCAATGTGTAAAAACTGGTGATCTCAAACTAGGCAATACCAGCGCCAGCCGCACCCGAACACATGTCAAGAAAGGAAGGGGTAGGAATGTGTTGACGTAACACTCGCTTTGATGGAAGCCGAGAACACCTCTGCACTTCCACGAGGAATCACTGGGATATTGGGTAATAGGGTTGGGTTTGCAGCAGGGTTCGTTTTGGTAAACGATAAGCTGAAATGATGTCCTAACAATCATATAACGCGAAGGAGCTTGGGATTGAACCCACGGTCTTCTGCTCAGTAAGCAAAAACGTTTGCCACTAGGCAGACGAGCTCCTTTTTTTTATCATCGAGTTGCTGTTATTACCATGTAGTCATGTTAACAAATAAAACGATTGACGAATATTGAATGTGGATGGGCTTGAGATTAGACTCATGATGTTCTGCTCAGTAAGCAAAACCGGTTGCTCTAAGGCCACCGAGCCCCTCATTTCACATTATAGCGTTACTCAAGTTTTTATGACTATTCAGACCCGGCACCGACGACAACGAAAAGTTTTACGAAATACACGATAAACAAGCGATCTAACCATACATTTTAAATATGAAAGGATCTGGGACCGCGTTTTTCTACTCAGTAAGCAAGCCACTGCAACCGACGATCTTTGAAATCCCTAAACTAAAAGCTATGAAAGAGGCCTTCATTAAGATCCATTTTCACGCGACGTTAAATGTTTCGATTTTCTCTTTACGCATGGTTCAGGTAATCATAACAAGCTATGACCGACGTGACGATTGTTTAAGACCTGGTTGAACAAGCTATTCAAATGAAATTACGTTCTCAAATTTCACTTGGCATGTAATGAACAACAGAAATACTCGATAATTCATATTTTCAGCGGTTGGTAGTTAATTTTTAATATACTAACGGTACTGCCTACGACTACGACGGCGATTACGACAGTGACTACGACGACGCCTACGACAAAGACAACAGCGAATTTGTAACTTACCATTTGTCTAGGATAAACATCTTTGCCCCGCACCTCCAATGGTTCTTCATGTCCGCTATCTGTCACTGTTTGCAAAATATCTAATAGTAATTACCTTCCAATACCAATACTTCCTGTATTGCCATGGCCATCTGGGAAGAGGGTCGCATCTAGTGCTTTCCCCACGGCCACGGCCACCAGCTACTGCCCGTCCAGTCTTGGGCGTATCCAGCGAGGCATCCTTCAGATTACTTACAATCTCCGACACCCAATGCAAATCGCAGGCACACTTACGCTAGTTACAAAAAAAACACACCCGTACAAAGAAACGGATCAAATAAACGTCACTCTCGCGAAAGCACACCCGTCGTCGTCAAACGGCAAAAAAAAGGAATCGGTGGGCAATTTTGCGATACGGATTTCCAAAATCAACCGGGAATGCACGAATTTCACCACACCCAACTACGAAATACGTTCAGAAGCACTTTTGGTACACTTTCGTTCGAAAGCACTTATTTTTTTTTTTTTTCAAAAATAGTTGCGAGTGAACCAACATCATCACCGCGTAAATAAACTAAAATTAAAATTATCGCTCGCGATGGCACACATTTCTGGACCGGGAGAAAAAAATCAAACAACGCAGATAGCGTCAAATCTTCTGTTGCTTGCAAACATGATGAATCATGTTTTCTTTCTCGATTCTAAAACTTCTCGGGGAAAGCGAGAAAACCACCACTCGCACACGTATAACCGTCCTATGGTTTTGCCAGTTCGGATCACTGCACATTTAAATTGGCCGTTTACGATTTTCGGACATAAGTCAGAATTGAGTGTCATGTCGGTTTGTCGGTGTTATAACGTCCCTACTGGGATTTTACGCCAGCTCTCAATTTAAGGCCGGCACACAATGGATACGTTTTCAGGTTTTTTGACAGTTAGCCCATGCATTATCTGTCAAAAAATCCGAAAACGTATGCATTGTGCGCCGGCCTTTAGTGTTCTTTGAGAGCATTCCAAGCCCAAACCACTTCTTGCTTAACATTTGAAAAGGGCCTATCCTCGTTGATCGATTCTCTTCATCGACTTTCTCTTTGCTTTACCATGGCAACATAAACGAATTTCTCGCTAAGCTCGCAGCACACTTCGCCAGAAGATGATGTTAGCTTGCACCTGAATCAACACACTGAATGGAAAATTCATTTGCAGTGGGGTTATTCGCAAAAGACAAAATTGATGAAGAGAATCGATCAACAATGATAGGCCCTTTTCTCGTGTTGCGCGAGATTTTTGCATTTGTCTTTCTTTTTTATGGCCGAAAGAAGGTTTTTTCCAAGTGCATTTATGACCGGTATTCCGGACCGGATTCAACCAGTTTTACCATTATTTGATCTGGAAAACAACCAGCAAAATGGAGTGGCTGTTCGGTAAGAAAATGTTTCCGGATGAGATAATGCGCAAGAACCAGCGGGTTCTGAATCGGGAGAAGATGAAAATGGAACAGCAGGAAAAGAAGATCATCGCCGACATCAAAAAGCTGGCCAAAGAAAATCAAATGGATGCGGTCAAGATTATGGCTAAGGATCTGGTCCGGACGCGACGGACTAATCATAACCACGAGCAATGACGAGGAACTGCATCCCCCCCCCCCATGATAAACAAGGAGCGGATGCATCCAACGAAACTTTTAAGCGCAAAAGAATCATTACCAACATAGGAAAAAATTCGGAAATATCCTTCCATTGCATTATTTTATGATTCTTCAATATTGTACAAATATTTACACATTACACACAACTAAACATAGTAACTCGGAGCGTTTGGTACGGTATGTCCACGCATCCTTCCACCCCTGTAGATTCAAGAAATGTTCCCATTCATTTCCAAGAATCATCTTTGCGGAAAACGCAACGCAGTAGGCCTGGCCATATTGATGTTTATATCATATCTCAGATATGCTGTAAACATCAATTAGACAAGAAAAATTATTAGACCTCTTCTAACCTAATCATTTTCCAGGATGCTTTCTCGTACTGGCTGCGTTTGTATTAGATTAAATTAGATTAGCAATGCATATGGGGAAACAATATTGGTTCGAAAAATAAGCTAATTACAAAATAATTTTTTAACCTCCCGGCAACCACATTACACAATCTGTTCATGTCGCGAAGCATTGCAAAGTTTGC
The DNA here is from genome assembly GCF_037179485.1 of Ochlerotatus camptorhynchus. NCBI lineage: Eukaryota > Metazoa > Arthropoda > Insecta > Diptera > Culicidae > Ochlerotatus > Ochlerotatus camptorhynchus. Next base: position 2,601,723 of record NW_027040498.1, on the reverse strand, counting down.
ATACGTTTATTGCAAATCCGTAATATAATCTTACATTACATTTGTTGTATGAAAAATCTGCATAATGCAACCTTACACTGGATGTAAGAATCAATAATGCGGTCTTGCTTCGGAAACAACCCATCGGATTTTTATTTATTTGTGTTTTGCTACTTTTCTAGGTACTTCATTCGCCACCGGGAGAAAATTCAAAAGCCCGGTCTAGGAATTTTTCGGGTTGGAAAATTTCTCGACTTCCCTGGGCATAGAGTATGATTGTACTTGCCACACAATTATACTAATGCAAAAATGGTACAGGCATCGGAAGCACTCAATTAATAACTGTGGAAGTGCATCTAGAACACTCAGTTGAGGGCACGCAATAAGCTAATATGCGATATTTGTATTTGTATTTGTCCTTGTATTTAAAATAATTCATCTGACAATTTAGTCCTAATGAATATATTAGAGCTAATTTAACACAGACCTAATCCGATTTGCAAAACGTTCGGTTGGTTCATTGAACTCGAAAAACTCTTCGACAGCCGTAAACGCACGAATACACGTTGAGATTGGTTCGTTGTTCCCAAACATGGTTCGGTGAAAATTTGGTTGCAGTAGCGTTGTATTCCTAAGAGATCTGATCGGCACACGAAAGTTCAACATCGCAAGCAGGTCGGGGGCATCAGTTTCACCATTCAACAGCTTAGCAATAAGCAACGATTGCTGTACTTTCCGTCGTTGTTCCAGTGTGTCTAAGCCCAACAGTCGGCATCTATCAGGATACGGCGGCAAATTGTCAGGATCACTCCACGGCAAGTTTCTCAGTGCCAGACGAATGAACCGTTTCTGAACCCGTTCGATCCTTAGGCACCACGTGACATGGTGAGGATGCCAAACGACGGACACATTTTCCAAAATTGGACGGACAAGTGCACAGTACAATGACTTCCAACAATGTGGATCCGAAAAATCCTTCGCAACTTTGGAAATAAAGCCCAACTGTCGCGTTGCTTTCGATATGAGCGCTGAACGGTGTAAATCAAAAGTCATTTTTGTGTCTAGTTGAACCCCTAGATCAGTCACACTGGTAACTCTGGTAAGAGTATCGCCGTCAATATGATAGTCAAACAAAATTGGATGTACCATGCGGTGAAACGTGATTATCTGACATTTTTCCACACTAATAGTCAGTTTGTTTCTCTGGCACCAATCGGCAAACAAAGTCAGCGAGTTTTGCAGAAGCCAACAATCTTCTTGTGTGCGCACCACAATGTACAGCTTTAAATCATCTGCATAGACCAGTTTGAATCCTTCGCCCAAAACCAAAGCAGCATCGTTGAAGAACAGGATAAACAGCAACGGTCCGAGATTACTACCTTGTGGAACTCCAGCCTTGTTTGAAAACGGCAAAGATACAAAACCCTCAACCTTCACTCGAAGTACACGCTCTGTAAGGTAGGATTCCAACCAAAAAACCAATTGCATAGAAACTCCAAGACGAGATAACTTGTGTAGCAGTATGTTATGATCAATTTTATCGAACGCCGCCTTCAGGTCGGTATAAATTACATCGACTTGCGCTTTTTCCTCCATACTTTTTATGCACTTCGACGTAAAATTCAACAAATTGGTAGTAACCGATCGTCCGGGCATGAATCCGTGCTGATCAGTGGATATGTAGCTTTTTGTGGCATCGAGAATAACTCCACCCACTATAATCTCAAACAATTTTGAGACAGCTGAGAGACTCGTGATTCCCCGATATTTAACAACATTGTAACGATCACCACGTTTGAAAATGGGTGTCATAAACGATTGCTTCCAAATGCGAGGGAATTTTGCTTGCTGAAGTGAGCGATTGAAGATATCACACAACGGTTGTGCTAAAGCGGCAATACAACGGCATATTATAACTGCAGGCAAACCATCAGGACCAGGGACAAACGAACGTTTCAGTTTATTTGCAGCCAATGAAACTATTTCTGGATTTACAGCAAATAGTCCAAACTCAACAAAATCAGCGGGAACATCACTGGTGGCTTCATCGATTTCCAAGTTTGAGGCGGGATTCGTCGCGAATACGGATGCAAAATGCTTGGCAAACAACTGGCATGACTCTGTAGCTGACGCTGCAGTCGTTTCGTTCAGGTAGACATTCGTTGGGATCACTGCACTTTTCCGTTTGGAGTTAACAAAGCGCCAAAAACCACGTGGATTCATTCTCAGACCAATTTGCACACGCAGTACGTAAGATTTGTAGAGAGTGGCATTCAAAAACCGGTACGCATTGCTGGCTTGTTGAAAACTTCGTTTGTTGCCAGGCGTTCGTTGACGACGTAGTTTCCGTTGACAAGCATTGCGAGTGCGTTTTAAATCCCGTAAACGGAGAGTACTCCAGGCAGGCGAAACTGACGGCCGAATTCGTGGAACATTCGAAACAAGCCAATCGTTCAAAATGGAACAAAACATTTCCGCCATTTCATCGACATCTATGATAGTAGATATCGCATTCCAGTCAACGTTTAGCAAAAAGTTCGAAAGGGCCGCAAAATCAATCATTCGAAAGTTTAGAGGTCGCTCCTCATGTCTTTCAATAGGTTCGTCACACACCACAAGCGCTGGTAGAGAGATCTCAAGCGGGGGGTGGTGAGAGTCAACGGGTAGCAACGGAGCTAAGCAGCTATTCACATTAGCCTCACAATCAGGCAAACAAAAAACCAGATCGAGAATGCGATCGAGCGGATTGCGCACAAGATTCCTTTGGCCAAGGCACAAATAATCCATACCATCCAAAAGAGTGCTACTGGACAGCGGTAGTGGTGAAGCATCACATTGGATGACGTTGTCAATTGAACAGCAGCGCATGCGTGGTTGATTATAATCACCACATACCAGGAGAGCGTCACCAGTCGAATACTTTCCACAAAGCTCATTAAGGGAGGAAACGTGGTCATTGATTAGAATTACATCTTGGCTATTGTCCGGTGGAATATATATGCAATAAGCTTGAAAAGCGAAGAAGAAAGAAGAAGATGAAGACATTGAGGAAAGTTGCTTTTATCTAAGCGTACCACTCTTTCTCCGTTTCGTTTTTTGTTTGCCTCAATGTGAATGTGTTTTCATAGAGCTGTGCAATCGGTCTCCTTGATGTGATATAAAGCAGTCTTGTAAGCGGTCACCGTAGTCGACACATTTTCTGTGATAATTGACTGCCTTTGCTTCCGACATTTGCAAAACAAGCTATCATAGTACAGTACCAAAATAAAATGTCATATGGCTCTATCATACGACACTGTCACCGAAGACCATCACGACCAACTAACGATGTCCTAATAATAGCATTTCTGATCAGAAATGGTTTAATTTACACCAAATTGAGGAATTAGAACGAAATCAAACATGTCATATGATAGTTATTTGACAATTTTCTTTTTGCTCGAATGTTGTTGTACCGTTTGTGTTGTGTAAAAGAGAAGACGGTAGAGCATGAGAGTACGAATACAAACAGACTGTCGCGCACAGCAACGAAGCGAGTGTAGTAAAAACGTCAACATTTTCAACACCTGCTATAAAGTATGCCCTTTGCCAGCAATGGGTGAGGGATGATATTCTATGCTTAACCGTCAAACAGTTCAGCTCTGTTCGGATTATCGCTCGCTTTCTCGAGTTGTTAGGTTTTAGTTTGTTGAAAGACAACAAGGTGGATTTTTACACCCATGATTTGACGTCGCTTAAGCCTCTGAAGGTGGTTTTGCGAGGTTTGCCGTCATTCGAAGCGGCCATTGTGAAGGCTGAGCTGGAGCGGCTTGGTCTACAACCAGAGGCAATGTATCCGATGAATCGGCGACTCTTGCCAAACACTAGCTTTCAGGACCAGTTATTCCTGATCCACTTTACGAAGGGCTGCACCACACTTGCTGGGCTGAAGGACAACATCCGGGATCTGTTTCAGGTCATCATCTCTTGGCAGTCGTACAGACCTTACAGCCATAACACGAAAAATTGCCATGTGAAGCCATGCTGTGACAAGTGTGGAAGGACCCACGTGACAGCATCCTGTGGTCAAGCAGATGACAACGAGCCGAATTGTGCCACCTGCAGTGGAAACCACCGTGCCTCCACTGACGACTACCCCAAGTTAGCGGAATTCATTAAAATTCGCCAAAAGACGGCAACAGGCTACCAGATCGGTCACCACCGCAACAATCGTACACCTCCGGCGAACACTGATCCTCAGTACCCTGCACTCCCGCCCCGTCGACTGGTTCCGAACCTAACACCACTTCCCCTCAACAATCAACGAGCCCTTAGCTACCCACGGTGGGTATTCTCCAACAGAACAAGCGGCCCCCAGCCACCGTTCATAACACCAGGCCCAGCTAAACTAAGGTCCATACACTACCCCTGGTTTATCATATGCCAGTGCTGTGTCAGGTGAGTCCGTCGATGATTCCTCGTTTAACTTGGAGGAACTTCTGAGACTCGTGGCAGAGGGTATCATCATCATGTGCACCTGCAAGACACGATCTGAACAACTTCATGCTGCCCTGTCCCTCGGCAGTAAGTATGGACCGTGAAGTTATAAAGATTGCAAATTGAAACGCTTGTTCGCTGAAGAACTGGCATATCGAATTGCTTGACTTCCTTAACGCCAAGGAGATTGACATTGCCACCGAAACCCCCCCGGCTCTTGAAACTCAACAGAACTAATGCAAGAGGGGGGGGGGGCGCTGCTGTCAGGCACAATATCAACTGCCACCTGCTGCCGAACTTTCAACTCAAAATTATTGAAGCCATCGGGGTTGAGGTTGGTACACCGCTTGGCCCCATTACCATCATTGCGGTTTACTGTCCCAGACAAGTCAACAACAGGGATATCATCAAGCTGACTCGGTGGCGGCAAACATACCCAAGTAACATTGCAGGTTTTATCGAGGTTTTGTAGCATTCTACAAGTCTAAATCATGGTCTACATAACCCTCGTAAAACCAAACACTGCGTCGATGCATCGATCGACTACGATATTTAACCGGAGACGTCCGAAGACGTTGATGGGTTACTACATGCCATCGAAGAGGCGATTTCCCGGGCCAGGGATCAACACGTGCCAGTATCCAGACAGGTGAGTAACACTCTGAACCTTGACAGTCCTACTAAAGACCTCATTGGACTCCGTAACACCATTCGTAGCCAGTACCAGCGTACTGGCCTGCCCAACTTGAAGACCAATTGTAATCGATTAACAAAGATCATTCAGGCCAGGATGGTGGATCTCAGAAATAACGATTTTGCCAATAGATCCGTTCTCTCCCAGATTGTGCAAAGCCTGTCTGGAAGCTAACCAGAATCTCAAAAAATTAGCCCAAACCCATTCCCACTACTGGTTCCACTGAATCGTCCCGATGATTCATAGGTTCATCTGATAACTCCTGTTGAGAAGGCTGCTGTGACTGGTCAACACCAGCTAACCTCCTTTTGATTCCAAAAAAACTTCCCCGTAGTTTCAGAGATTTCAGCTGATGAACTGTTGGCTTATATCAAATCTTCCAAAAACATGAAGGCCCCAGGTTTCGATAGCATCTTGAATCTAGAGCTCAAACATTTGAGTTCTAGATTCTATGATTACCTCGCATTTTTCAATTAAAAGAAAATCAGTGTTCACTCGGCTGTCGACAGAAGCAGGCCACTCTCAATGTATGTCACGCGATCATCTGTTTACTCGGCAGCAACCATTAGGTGGTTCTCCTCATTGTTCTTCATCAGCAATTCTTTCTGCCAAACAATGGAAACACTGGAAACGGATCCCGTTCTGATGGAGGAGGCTTGTTGAATAACGGAAGATACCGTGTTTATTGTTTACCTTTTGACTATAGCTTTAAAGTGTGTCCACGATGAAATTGCCACACTATGAAATTGCTCTAACTTTTTAACCGTTGGGTAGAATTTAATGAAAATTTGGGTGGATTTAGTTCATAGTGCATTATTTACATCCTTACATCTTTGTGCGATGGACGAGAATCTTCGGTTCTGTAAAGTTAATTCGATTGAGCCTTATCAAATAAATAAATAAACAAAATTAAAAGGAAACACCCCCACAAGGAGTATTATATAAACTAGTAGAAGAACGCCAATATTAAAGCAGGATATCCATGAATGAATAATGCCAGAGAGGCTAATCAATTGAAATGTTAAATCAATGTACTGTCAAGATTCCTATAGTACGGTCAATCCGGCATTGACAATAATACACGTACCATATGGGATTTGAGCTATAGATCCGGAACATCCGTAAAAGTTGTCAATTCATGAAACTGATCCTAGTGCTCTTCTTTAACGAATGTTCCGGATATTCCGGAGGACGATCCAATGGACCCCGGGGTCTATTTTCCAGTCACAACTCCGAGTTCATTCTGATGAGACGTCTATGATCTTCCAGAGGAGCATTCATGGTCTACAGGGTCTATTTTCCAACCACTTTTACTAATGTTTCGGATCTTTCGGAGGACCATCCACTGCGCAATGGTCCCAAAGTCGTATTTAGGAAGACAAAAATGTTTGCGCCCAAACCGTCAGTTTTAGGTATATAGGTATGTCAGGAAAGTTTCTTCATATTTTTTGGTCGATCTTAAGAACTTTTGATGAAGCATATTTTTGTTGAAGCAACAAGGTTGCTATATTTTTATATTAGAAAGTAATGACATTCCGGATACAAAATTGTCCCAAAAGGAGGTCATCTATCTTGTAAATAACTTTTCAGAGGACACCAGGAAGTTATCTCTTAAAATTACCCTACAATATGTGTTTGTCAAAGCCTGAAGAAGACAGTTGTTCAAAATTACAATACTTTTTCTTTTTGTTTATCTTTTCATAGCATGATAAGTTGCGCTATACTTCTGCATCACACTACGAAAAAAAAAATTTGATTTTGCCTATTGATTATTTTTTGTCTGCCCTCGATTCATTGCATTAGGTGCTGTTTATAAACTACATAGACCGTTTAGGGGGGTTGGTAACTATCCACGGCCTAGTAGGCCTAGATGTAGTAGGCCTTGCCTGACTGTCATAAGTTAGAGATTGATTCTTTATCCGACCACCAACCAAGATAGACGTAATAAATAGTAGCTCTTAACAACAGCTTGTTTTACTTGTTGGCCTTGGTTACGGATATAACAATTGGCGACGAGGAATATTTTGGAAGCACCTCGAACCACGAAGCAAGAAACCTCAAGCAAGAAAATGTCTGACGAGGATCTTCGGAACGCCATCCTGCAGCTAACGAATCTCATCACGAGGCAGCAGCAGCAGATTGAAAACCTGGAAAATCGGGGAAATCCGACTGCTGGCAGTGAGAAGATTATTGAGTCCTTGGCAAGCGGGATCCAGGATTTCCAGTACGATCCAGACGGAGGAGTTTTTTTTGATGCATCCCCGGGACTTCACCCTGGACGAAACCGTCACGAAACTGAAGAAACTGTTCGGTCGACAGAAGTCGGTTTTTCATTCCCGTTAGCAGTGCCTCCAGTATGCAAAAAGTGACGCGGATGACTTCACATCGTATGCTGCCATGGTGAACAAATACTGTGAAGCGTTTCAGCTGTCCAAGCTCACACCGGACCAATTCAAAGCTCTCCGTTTCGTCTGTGGACTCCAATCGCCACGGGATGCGGACATACGAGCTAGGTTGACCTTCGAGGACCTTCTGCTGGAGACGTCGACTGCGGTGTGTTTCGGTTTGGAATTGAACGATACACCGAAAGGAATGTCTGCAGGTGCTCCAGTGTGGGTGATCCTTAATTTCGAATTAAGGATCACCCACACTGGAGCACCTGCAGACATTCCTTTCGGTGTATCGTTCAATTCCAAACCGAAACACACCGCAGTCGACGTCTCCAGCAGAAGCATTCCTCGGAAGACCAGTGCGCACCACTTTGGACCTACTGAAAAAAACCTGTTCCTGTAACTGAAGCTGTCAAGAACCACAAACAAAACGAACAGTTCAATTGGCGGCATGGAGCAGTCAAGCGCGAGTTTGAAGAAGATGACCTGGTCTACGTTGAACAGCATCGCAGAAACGCCAAGTCCTGGATTCCTGGTCGAGTCATCGAACGGAAAGGTTCCGTCAACTATATCGTTGCACTGGACATGAACGGGAGACCGAAGCTGGTGAGGTCGCATGTAAACCAAATGCGCCCTCGTCACACTTCTGATGATCCAGAGCAAGCGACGCAGCAACTACCATGGGAAATCCTGCTTGATGAAATTCAAGATTAAGCTGTACCGTTAGATCCAGAAGTGCCATTCAATCACGATGTCCCTATTCATGTTGGTTCCGTATCACTCGAAGCTATTGGTCAAGTGACAAGTACGTCTGGCGAAAATCCTTTTTCGACAATCGATCATGAACCTGCTGCTCAAGATGGAGAACTTCAGTCCGCACAAAAGCCCGTGTCATCTGAAGCAGTTGGAGACTTTATTCGACGTTCTGTACGAGAATCAAGAATTCCAAGATGGCTCTCTTCCTATGACATTTTCTAAAAGGGGGAGATGTAGTAGGCCTAGATGTAATAGGCCTTGCCTGACTGTCATAAGTTAGAGATTGATTCTCTATTCTCTCTTAACAACAGCTTGTTTTACTTGTTGGCCTTGGTTACGGATATAACAAGTATGGACAATTGCCTACGCAGGGAGAGGGGGGGGGGGTCAAGAATCCTAACAAAAACTGACTACGTAGTTAATAAACAGCCCCTTCTGATATATATCGATTTTGTTACAGATTGTTATAACTGACTACACGTTTATTTTTAATCCAGCCTTGAAGTAAATGCCAGTTATTAAAAGTAATTAAACAACCGACTCACTCTCTTTTTCTCTTTCATTTTACAGGTAATCCATTTAGGCAGAGAGCCTCAATCAATAACAGGTACAGGGGGCCTTAATTTGATGTCCTTGGATGCATTCGACAGGAAATGCATCCAAGTGTGTAAAAATGGTTCGTTTTTCAATGGCATAGGGAACATTATCCGGAAAACGCCCATTTTCCATTCATGAATGTTCTATTTGGAAAACTGTGCCCTCGATTTTTAAATACATTAACACCCCTAGTGGAGAGTTCTTCCATAATAACAGTGCCATAATAACACACACATTAACACCCCTAGTGCAGATTTATTTGTATGGATGCTGATTTGAAACGCAGAGTAAATCGATTGAAAATACAAATTCACGGTCCAAAAAAATCAGATATGACTATTGCATGTAGATATTCAACATTCATCACTCAATCTGCATTTTGATTCATGTCTGCTCTCATCCAATTCATTTTTTTTTCGATTGAATAACCGCACATATCCATGTGAATTTATACCAGCTATGATTTACAAATGGGCAATGCAGCAATGCTCTCATTGAAAAACCTTCTACTGGATTTCTATACTCTTACTGTAGCTCTAGCTCCCCTCATACACTTCCCGTCTTCTAGTTAACAATCATATGATGACTTGCTTACATCCAACGCCAAAGCGAGTGCCATCAAAATGAATTTGGCCACGATGGAAGTGGGGAACGTTCTAAATTTAGAAGAAACCACTAAATGTCTCCCACCCGTCTGATTCGCTGTCATTCCTCTTGTGTTGATATGCTATGTGCTGCACCCGTGCATGCCGTTTGCTATTCTTCTACTGCAGCTTTGTCATTTCCCATTTAAAGGAGAATTTTCCAGCTACAATTTGATGAGTTGCCAGCTCATTTACGTTATGAATGTTATGTTTTTTTTTCTATTTGACCGTACTCGTTGATCTGAGCCACTGAGCCGTAGTTGGCAACACTGCCCAGCAGCACACGGTCGAGCTAGACATATGAATTACTTCTTTCTGTCTGGATGGCACCGTCATATTCCCGCTCCACATGGGACCAACTAACTTAATCAAATGTGACTGCACCAACGGGAATCTCCAGAAGCTACGGACGGACACTCAAACACTACTAAGAGGGCACACTGCGCATAGCAACGCAAGAAACTGTGTCACCATCGCCACCCGTCTTGGCTACTGCCTGTCAACTATAGCTACCTACCATTCCGGAATAGGAATGAGCCTTGTGGCCATTTTTATAGCTCCCGTGATACAGTTTCCCGAGCTGAATGTGATGCGATCGCATCTCCCGGACCCAGGTCTGGTTCGTGATGTGAATCCGGTATTTTACGGCTCTCTTTCTATACTATTGCACTTTACGAGACGCCCACGCAATCGTAAACGGGAAATTGTGTACCGGACGGATCTTGCTCCCGGCGGTTTTCTTTTTCCGTCGCCTCCGCGGAGATCCGTTCGGTGAATGAATTTTACGATTCAATTCAGCAGAAACGCAATATTCACACACACACACACATAAGCAGAGAGCTAATTGTCCGTTAAAACGATCGGCACGGCTTACGTCAATCAACTGCAAATAGCATACCGGCTTTCATTCATAATTTTCGTCTGTCCATATGTCTGTGTTGTGACAGCTGAAAATGGCTAATTACATAAATCACTCCCTACTGATCGGAGTGCGGTGGGAGCGAGTGCGTTTGCCACCATGTTCAATAACGGAGACTAATCGGACGTCAGACGAGACGAGAGCCGAGTCGACCGAACGACGTGGACGGACATGAGTAATTCGATTTTCGAGTCTACATTATGACATTATCCCGAAAAAGGGTTGTGAACAGTGTCCGAGAGACGTGCTCGAATGAAACTACAGGTAGGGTAAGATGGGGTACGATGCCGTTTTGAAAATTTTGAATACATTTTCAATATATTTTCGGGGATTTACCTTGCAGCATTGCTAGTTCAGACATTGAACTAGCAATGTTCCTTAACAGATCCTCGAAAAAGTAAAAACGTATTTCAAACGTTCAATAGTAATTTTTCCCCGAGGGTGCATCTTACCATATTTTACACTACGTTCTACTGGTTGGCAGATTTTCAAGCGATTTCCCCACCCGCCATTGACGATTGGGCAGATAGACTGGACTTACCCTGTTTTGGGAGTTAACTAATTGCGGGTATTCGATTACGAATTTAATGCAGTGGTCATTTCACATCCTTGATTTTTTTTTTATCAAGGCCATCGGCTCAATTGAAATTGTAAGCCTGCTCTGAGTTAAATGTTGCTTGAGTACTAAATGTACAGTTGCAGCCATTTGTGAGCTTCTTTGCTAAGCTGATACTGCTTTAGCATACAAACAAATAGTATGGGGAAGCACGGTGATACCATAGAGGTAACTCCAAGACCAGAAGGTCCCGAAGAAACGAGCTCAACTTTTTGGCTCACCTCTGGTACTATCTTCGGTCCCAAGCTAATCGATTCACCCTACGAAACATAGGAAAATCCACTAACCCCTCATTTTATCGGTCAAACTTTCATGGCGAATCAAAACAAACATAGTGTAGTACTGGAATTTATACTAGAATGGGGTACGTTAGTCGATTTGCTTGGGACCAATAGGCTAGTCAAGTAGTGAGCCAATTTAAAATCGTTAGTTTCGTATTGATTGTTGGTGATACTCAATGGCCCGGAAAATCGAGATATTTTCCAACCCGAACCAGGCCGGAAAACGAACCCACCCCCTTAAACATAGGGAAGCCTCTTTTTCCTAGACCTGTTTGCCGAGCAAAATGTCAGCGGTGGCTTTTCCTTTTCGGCAATCAGCGTTTTTCAATCGCAAAAAGAGGGAGGAGTAATACGACCATACTAGCTTTAGGGAGTGGAATTGAAAAGGAGATGTTGCTTTTCGGATGTACTTGGAATATCGCACTTCTGGAATCTGCGACAGAGATTGATTAGAATAATACATCTAATCTAATCTAATCTAATACAATCGCAGCCAGTACGAGAAACAGTGCTGAGATTTGTCATTGTCATTGACAGACTTTCGCGCGATATTGACAAAATTGTTCGTCACATAGTCACTGACAGACTTGATCCTCAAAAAAACCTTTGTCAAAATCTCAAAAAGTGTAAGTTAGTACATTCTGTGTCACATTATTGTTATCCAAGTAGCTCAGGACGTAGATACTTGTTCACTAAAATGGATCCATGTAATTGTTTTGCTCAAGTCATTTAATTTCGTTACAAATTTAGCTAATAAACAAATCTGCACATGTTCGTCACTGACACCATTGTCATTGACAATTGACATGGTTTGCCTTGACTATGACTGTTAGCTCAAATGAGTGACCAAAACAGAATTGTCAATATCACCGTGTACTGTCGAGATTTTGCAGCACTGACGAGAAAGCACCCTGGAAAATGATTAGGTTAGAAGAGGTCAAATCATTTTTCTTGTCAAATTGATGTTTACAGCATATCTGAAATATGATATAAACATCAATACGGCCAGGCCTACTGTGTTGTATTTGCCGCAAAGATGATTCTTGGAAATGAATGGGAACATTTCTTGAATCTACAGCGGTGGAAGGATGCGCGGACAAACCGTACCAAACGCTCCGAGTTACTATGTGTAGTTGTGTGTAATGTGTAAATATTTGTACAATACTGAAGAATCATAAAATAATGCAATGGAAGGATCTTACCGAATTTTTTCCTATGTTGGTAATGATTCTTTTGCGCTTAAAAGTTTCGTTGGATGCATCCACTCCTTGTTTATCATGAGGTTTGGGATCAGAGTTGCAACCTATCACAATCACGATCGTCAAACAGCTGATGGTAGTAACGCTTTGTACATTCCTATCAATGTGCTCGTCGAAGCTCTCTCCATGACCATCCATCAAGTTGACGAAAGAAGTAAAAAGCAACTGGTGAATGTCGTCCTCGGTTGTGATTCATCACCGATCTGGTCATTCCCGACAATCACGACACTCATCTGTGCTTGTTTTGAAGCAGTTGCTGCTTTGCTTGCTTATGTGAGTGTGTTGGTGAGTGAGCCCAACAGCTTCCGTTTAATGTTGCCTGCTTTGTTTGTAACTCACACAGTCGCGCCTGCTGAGACGAACTTGGAATGCGCAGGCATTGTTTTCATTTTCTTCTGTCGTTTTGCTTTTTCTCATCATCGTACTGCAGAAGTCGTCACTGTTTTCGTTGTGCTTTTCATCATTAGCAGCGAGTGAAGCATTTTGCTTGTGAGCAGCGACCATTACTGGTGATTGTTGTTTGCCATGGCTCTACCTCTCACTGCGTGACAAAATGTTCTGTCAGCGATAGTCGGTTGATGCGTAGACGAGTGTCACGTGAGTGTCATGATATTTTGCATCACTGTTTGGGATGCAGTTCCTCGTCATTGCTCGTGGTTATGTTTAGTGATGTGATGGAGATCATTTCTTTCACTAGAAATTACAAATTAATTGCCTCCTCGCTCGAATCCTTCGTTGTGAGTGGTTCCGATAGATACGCGCCCATTTTGGCTTGCAGGCAGCAGCACTTTGCAGGAGAAAATTTGCACGTTCGATTTTAACCTACTTCCACTGGATATCACCGTTACTTCCTGGACTTATTTTGTAACTTCCGGCTTCCGGATCGTTATGCACTTGTAACTAAACCCAAACGGACACGATTCTACAGTGTACATTAGATTCAGCGAAGATCTGCTTTTTCGCAACGTTTCACGGCGGTGGCGAAGAAAGAAAAAAACCTGGTTTGTTCACTCGCGGTAATCTTAAAAACTGTCCAAAAGGCACCAGCTAAAGGACTTATTGCTCTAAATTTTCAATAAACATCTCGGAAAATAAATCAGCAGCAAATTCAAAACACGTCAGTTTCAATGCACGGCCTACCTCGATCCTCAGAGATTGATTAGAATAATACATTTGCTATATCTTAACATCCTGACTGTGTCAGAAGGTGCTATCCTCGAGAAAGTTGTTCAGGTGATCAAGGCCCTCAGACTAGACTCTCAATTAATTCACTATGCAGCACTTCCCGAGCAAAGTCGGTTAACAAAATGGAAGCAAATCTATATTTATGTTTGCACTTCCTATCATAATGAAAACTTATTTTGATTTCAATAGTCGCGACATAAGTCTGACATCATATTGTGCTTTCGTTATGCAGTCAAGAGTTTTTAATTGAAAGCAACTTAACTTCAAGTTCTGCTAATAACGTCTTGTTGTAAATGTAATTTAAGTGCATATGTCCTTGAACTAACGATTATTGTTTATTTGTTTTGTTCAAAACATTTTAGTTCATTCCTGACTTGTCCGGGTGAGCTTTGAACTTAAGTCTTTCAGCGTGAGAAGAATGAATACGTAACGCCAGTTCAAAATTAAGAATGAAAATTCAGTAATCAAATTGATTTCAATGAAAGCAGGATTATTTTTTTTCCCTTGATTTGTTTTCCGTTGATCTTGTTTTCCGTGCTGAGCACCAATGCTACCAACGCCAGGGAGGCAGCTCCAACACCTGGACCCTACCTATCAACCCATCAACTCATGAACCGGTGACCAACAGCTTTACTTCCCTTCCGAAGGAAGGCGTGATCAGAGATGTTATGCCTCAGAACATCCCGGCGGTGCCGATTGGAATTGAACCCAGGCCTGCTGGAGTGAGAGATAATCACGCTTACCACTACACCACCGGCGCCGCTGAAAGCAGGATTTGTTTTCCGTTTGATTCAACAGTGTAAAATTTTGCTCAGATTTTTGCTGTGTTGACCATTAAGTCAACCGAAATGAGATAAACTGGAGCAGAGCTGGAAAGCACCTCAGAGCGTTAGCAAAGCAACTTTGTGCATGCATCTCACAACACTCGACAAAGAGTGTGTGGTTCTCCCTTTTACTTCGCACACTCTTTTCCAACTAATCTGTGAGAAAGCTATTCACACAACAAGCGCTAATGTCGTCTTTGAATTCTTTGCAGGCTTTGCATACCACGACTGCATGCATAGGATATGAAGAAGGACATAACAAAGAAGAATTTTGTCTTTTTACTGTGTTTCCCATGTGCAACCCTACACTGAGTGGCGCTCTTTGCGTCAATGCCGTGGGAGCGATGAATACACATTGAGCTTTCGTTATTTTCGGGTGTGTGTCTATCTTCTCATCTCCGCTGCTTTACACTTGCACAGGGTGAAAAACAAGCCATCTTTGTGTTTGCTTGATTCTCACTTTGTATATTTCAGAAAATCAGTACATTGCACGCATTGAGTTATCAGATGACAGCCCTGAACTGGAGTATTCAAAATAAGTTACATCTTAACAGCAAATTTTGATTTCAATTTGATCTCCAGCTTTGCTCGGATTGTGTGCATTCTAACTGAACTACTTTAACAATGAACGCCATTGTCAAATATACTATTCTTTGCTTCACCAACAACCATTTTAAAGCGTCTAGCATCAAATTTGAAGAAGTGAATCTATCCCAAGTAACCAACAAGCCCGTTAATCGCCCTTTTTGGTATATAAGGCTGCTATACGACTGATATAAAGTTCGGAAACCCTATACTTACCTTATATCGCAAAAAGGGTGATTATCGGGTAGTTAGCGGGATTGGTGGTTACTTGGGATTACATCTCAAAATCAAACACATTATTTTATTCTGCAAGTACTGTAATCTCGATAGTTTTGTTTCATTGGCCAGAAATAAAATGAAAGAGCAAAAGTCTAGATGAGGAGCGATGATTGATTTGTATAGCTGTATTTTACTGGCAATAGTCAAATCATTTTTCAATAGACATATAATTTCATACTTATTGGCAATTTGTGAGTGTGGCATTGTGAGACGGAAACTAAATCTTTAGCTGCAATGAATAACACAGTATCATGAGCATGAGCATGAGCATGAGCATGATTGACCGCCCACGGTTGCTACTCTGTTATTGCCAGACCAGCTGTAATTACACAGAGAACCAATAGACGATGCTTGGGACTAGCAATCATCCTCAATGTGTAAAAACTGGTGATCTTAAATTAGGCAATACCAGCGCCGGCCGCGCCCGAACACAGGTCAAGAAAGGAATGGGAAGGATTGTGTTGACGTGACACTCGCTTTGATGGAAGCCGAGAACACCTCTGCACTTCCACGAGGAATCACTGGGATGTTGGATAAGAGGGTTGGGTTTGCAGCAGGGTTCGTTTTGGTAAACGATAAGCTGAATTGATGTCCTAACGATCATATAACGCGAAGGAGCTTGGGACTAAACCCACGGTCTTCTGCTCAGTAAGCAAAAACGTTTGCCACTAGGCAGACGAACACCTTTTTAATCACCGAGTTGCTGTTACTACCATGTAGTCATATTAACAAATAAAACGATTGACGAATCTTGAATGTGGATGGGCCTGAGATTAGACTCATGATGTTCTGCACAGTAAGCAAAACCGGTTGCCTTAAGGCCACCGAGCCCCTCATATCACATTATAGCGTTACTCAAGCTTTTATAACTATTCAAACCCGGCACCGACGACAACGAAAAGTTTTACAAAATACACGATAAACAAGCGATCTAACCATACATTTTTAATATGATAGGATCTAGGACCGCTTTTTTCTGATCAGTAAGCAAGCCACTGCAACCGACGATCTTTGAAATCCTTAAACTAAAAGCTACGAAAGAGGCCTTTATTAAGATCCATTTTCACGCGACGTTAAATGTTTCGATTTTCTCTTTACGCATGGTTCAGGTAATCATAACAAGCTATGACCGACGTGACGATTGTTTAAGACCTAGTTGAACAAGCTATTAAAATGAAATTACGCTCTCGAATTTTACTTGCCATGTAATGAACAACAGAAATACGCGATAATTCATATTTTAAGCGGTTGGTGGTTAATTTTAAATATACTAACGGTACTGCCTACGACTACGACGGCGATTACGACAGCGACTACGAAGGCGCCTACGACAACGACAACAGAGAATTTGTAACTTACCATTTGTCTAGGATAAACACCTTTGCCCGGCACCTCAACTGGTTCTTCATGTCCGCTATCTGTCACTGTTTGCAAAATATCTAAAAGCAATTATCTTCCAATACCAATGCTTCCTGTATTGCCATGGTCATCTGGGAGGAGGGTCGCATCTAGTACTTTCCCCAGGAACCGTTCACGGCCGCCAGCTACTACCCGTCCAGTCTTGGGCGTATCCAGCGAGGCATCCTTCAGATTACTTACAATCTCCGACACTCAATACAAACGCTAGTTACTTACGCTAGTTACAAAAAAAACTTACTTACGCTAGTTACAAAAAAAACACACCCGTGCAAAGAAACGGATCAAATAAACGGAATTGGTGGCCAATTTTGTGATACGGATTTCCAAAATCAACCGGGAATGCACGAATTTCACCACACCCAATTGCGAAACACGTTCAGAAGCACTTTTGGTACACTTTCGTTCGAAAACACTTAATTTTTTTTCAAAAATAGTTACGAGTGAACCAACGTCATCACCGCGTAAATAAACTAAAATTAAAATTATCGCTCGCGATGTCACAAATTTCTGGACCGGGAGAAAAAATCAAACATCGCAGATAGCGTCAAATCTTCTGTTGCTTGCAAACATGATGAATCATGTTTTCTTTCTCGATTCTAAAACTTCTCGGAAAGCGAGAAAACCACCACTCACACACGTATAACCGTCTGGGAGGCAGAGTCAGCGCTAATCCGGCAAATGCAGCCGAAAACTATGAAAGCTAGAGCCAGCACCAAACAGAGAAGAAACTTATGACACAACCGTATCCAAAGGCGTTCGAAACTCGACTCCTCTGCAATGAATAACACAGTATCATCTACAAAAAGATTAATGTAGCAAATTCGTAAAACTCGTTGCAAGATATTAATATACATAACAAACAAAAGGCGCCCTAATACCATAGAGGTAACTCTAAGACTAGAAGGTCCCAAAATAACGTGCTCAACTTTTTGGCTCAGCTCTGGTGCTATCTTCGGTCCCAAGCTAATTGATTCACCCCTCGAAAATCCACTAACCCCTCATTTTATCAAAACAAACATTGTGTAGTAGTAGAATTTCGACTAGAATGGGGTACGTTAGTCGTTTGCTTGGGATCAATAGGCTAGTCAAGTAGGGAGCCAATTTAAAATCGTTAGTTTCGTATTGATTGTTGCTAATACACTTCCCTGTGGCACTCCGAAGTTGTTCCCCACGGGGCTGGAAATAGAATCAACAGTCCATTGAGTTCTGTTAGATAATTTTCACTTCGCTAATCCCAAATTCAACGCAGTTTCACAAGAATGACCTTTCTGATATTCCGATTGTTCTGGTATCAACAAAGAGTTGCTATTGAAATACTCCAACAACTGGCCTTTCACACCAAGTTCTTAAACTTTCACCATTCGAAAGGCATTGGACACCTGAATAACTTTCCAGAAGACCGCAACTTTGTAGATGATCAATGTCTTACAATAAAGCATACATACAAAATTTACATGTAAGCTAGTGCTTCGAAGGGAAAAATTCTTAACAAATATCTCCACCATCCGAAAGGTCTTGGTCTCTAGAACATCTTTGCTGAAGGCACCAACTCCTTAGATGGTCAGGGTTCTCGATACACAGCTTATACAGGAAATTCAAATACACAGTAGTGCTACGTAGTGAGAAAATTCTTAACTAATCTGCACGACAGTGACTGCTAGTGACTGCTTTCTCTCCCCAATGGGTCTAATTTCAATCCCAGCCGAGTTTGGTGGGATTTTTCTGAGGCAAAAAAATATCTGGTCACGTTTTCCTTCGTTAGTGAAGTAAACCCGTTGGTCCCGGCCCGCGTGTATTTAATTGAACGGGTGCGATATCCTACGCAAATGTGAAAGCTGAACATTCGATTGCCGTCAATGGATGGGAATCGATGTCCGTCCGTGATTGGCACTAGATCGCGGAACAGAGACCGAAGTTAAATAAAGGAATGAACAAACAAATGTGTTTAATTCACCAACTTTAAATTATTTTTTTTTTGATTTTTCTGGTACACGCAAACAAAAATGTATTAGGGGAATTTACGTATTCTCGGCAACCTAAGCAGCGACCTTCTTTCTATAGCCTTTTTCTCTATGAAACGCAAACATATGCAGTATTGGTTTGTTTACAATCTTTTGCTGCCAGCTGCTCTAACAATTTCAGTCGAAAGAATTGTCAAAAACTGTTTTGAAACGCTTTTACAAAGCTCCAATCTTCTCTAGTGAGAGCGAGTATTGTCGGCAACCAGTTTTTCTTCGGCAACCGTTCCATTTGAACTGCATGTAAATCTGCTGTTCTATTATCGGCAACTCGAAATCAGCTACAATGTGTAGTGCGTGTGTTTCATTTCAAGAAAACCCTGCTAGATTGCTTTTTCTCAGTGGTAAAAATAAAGTCAAATTGAAGCTGAAAGCATAAAGAATCGTTTGCATGCATTCAGCGAAGTGTTTTCGTAAGAAAATCCAGTGAAAATAGTGTTACAATTTGGGTTGCCGAAAATAGTCTGTCATGCCGAAGCCGTCATTTCCCCTTGCGGGACTCCTGCTGGGATGGACAACGTGTCTGAAAGACAACCATTCAACGATACCTTAAACGACCTTTGCTGAAGGAAGTTACGGGTGATTTTAACCAGATGTAATGGGAAATTGAAGTTAGAAAGCTTGTACACAAGTCCGTCATGCCAAACATTGTCAAACGCCTTTTCAACGTCTAACAAGGCCATGGCTGTGGACTTGGATACAGCTTTGTTACTTCGGATGTTATTCATCACCCGTACTAGCTGGTGATTGGTGGAGTGCCCCTTTCTGAACCCAAACTGTTCCGGAAGGAGAATGTTATTTTCCTCGACAAACTTGAGCAAACGATTGAGAATGAGTTTCTCGAACAATTTGCTCAGCGCTGAAAGGAGGCTGATGGGTCTGTAGCTTGAAGACAATGTTGGATCCTTACCGGGTTTGCGGATTGGTATGATTTTTGCTATTTTCCAGATGCTTGGAAAGTAGTGCAGTTCCAAACATCTGTTGAAGATAGCGGTTAGAAGAGACTGCACTTTCATGCTGAGTCTCTTCAAGATCAAGTTGAATATACCGTCAAACCCGGGAGCCTTCATGTTCTTGGTGCATTTCAGCGCTGAGCAAATCTGTTGTACTGTAATCATATCCGCCTGAGGCACGACACAAGGGGAGGCATCAAGGGTTTGAACGCATTGCGCAACCTGATCTTCGAGCGGACTTTGGATATTCGAGCCAAGCAAATGCGATGAAGCGACATGCTTGCCGATCGCATTTGCTTTCTCCTGTGGGGTAATTAAAAGCCGATCGTCATCATTTTCGACTCTGAGAGGTGGAACGGATTTGGCATGATTTTTCAGGACCTTGGCTACCTTCCAGAATGGTCTGGAGCGGTCGTCCAGATTTTGGACAACACGCGCGAAACTTTCATTTCGGAGTGAGTCCATTCTGGAAGCCTGTTCAGATCGGCCATTTTACGTTTTTTGCCCAGATCTCCAGTCCTCTGAAACTGGCGTCTACGAACATTTCTCAGGCGAATCAAAAGTTGGGTGTGGGAATCAATAGCAATAAACTTACCCCTCACAGGAACTCGTCGGATGCACGCCTCGTCAGCTACGGTTATGGCTTGGTGGAGTCCCTCCAACGCTCGGTTGATGTCCTCCACGGTGTTAAGCGGCGGGTTGTCGATGATGTGTCTGTCCACCACGCGTCCAAACTGGGCCCAGGTTACGCGGTGGTAGTCCTTGTGCAGACTTGGAGCAGGGGCCACGTTGTAGCCCAGTTCAGCCACCACCGGTTGGTGGTCGGAGCTGAGTTCGTTCAAGGCTACCGGCTTGGACAAGCTGGTATTTGACAGGAACAGGTCTAGCGTCGATGGGTTGCCCGCCGGTGAGATGAATGTTGGCTCATTCGAAAACCAAACGGAGTACAGCCCATGCTGCGAGTGGTCGAACAGCAGACGACCGTTCTGGTTCTGCTGGTAGTTCCGCCAGGCCTCATGGCGAGCAATTAGATCTTCTCCGATTACGAAGCGGGAACCGGTACGAGTGATGGTGGTCAGGTCCTTCTTGAATTTAGCCGCTAGTCCACTGCTGGTGGCACACTGTCGAGGGCAGTAGACGACAATGAACTGGACATATCCAGTCGACGACTCCACCTCCACACCAAGGGCCTCGATGATAGAGGTGCGGATATGAGACAGAGTGTGGTATTTTATTCCTTTCTTGACGACGACCGCAACACCACCCCCCTGGAGCTGGTGCGATCAAGCCGGATAATGTTGTGGTCAGGCAACCAGAAGCTGTCGCCGGACTTTAGATGGGTCTCGGTTAGAAGGCCCACGTCGATGCTGTGCTTGCGGAGGAAGTCGGCAAGCTCAATCTTTTTTGCTCTTACAGAGCAAGCATTCCAGGTGACGATAGTTAGCGGTTTAGACGCCATACTGGATGATGAACTTACCGAGCACTTGGATCTGTTCGGGCTTCCATCAGTTCATCCGCTGAGAACAGATCGGGGTTGTTGTTTTGCGCTGTTGGTTGTCTCCAGAATCCAGGGGGGGTGGAGAGCTTTGGCCAGCAGAATCACCGGAAGTTGCTTGAGCGGGATGCACCCGCGAATTCGCTTGCCTTTGCTGAGGAGCACGAAGAGGCGGGAAATCCTCCATCCGAAATGCCAGGACTTTGTCCTTCTTGCGTCCTGGTTGGTTGTAAGTTACCTGTTTTCGGATGCGTTTGAAGTCCTCGCGTTTGGAGCACTGTCTGTCGGAACCTTGATGTGCACCACCACAGTTGGCGCATTTTAACGCCACGGCTCCATCCGCAGGGCAGTTGGAAGTGGCGTGTTCTTGAGCGCAGTTGCTGCAGCGTGGCTTGATGTTGCAGTTGCGGGTACCGTGTCCAAAATTGAGGCACCTCATACACTGCGTTACGTCACGATGGCCGCCACGGTATGGCTCCCATCGTACGATGATGGAGTAGATCGATCGGATGGCTTGCAGCGCAATGAGAGTCACCGTCCCTTTCTGGAAGTGCACCAGGAAGAGGCAATCCGGGTACGTCTTCACGTTTTCGTCTCTCCTTGTCATTCGGAATACAGCGATTGGGGCTAGCTTGTACCGGTTGAGTTCAGCTTCGACCATCTTGGGGTTGAAGTTTGGTAGACTCCTGATGACTACCTTGAAGGGCTTCTCACCGGGGATGTCGTGCGTGAAGAATTCCGCCTTGGAATCCTTCAGATATTTCACGACCACTTCGTACTCCGCTTTTGTTCGCAGCATCACCTTGGTGCCGATCCTGCCGAGCTTAAACTCAGCTGCAACGCCCAGCGATGAGAGATCGCCAATCAGCGTGTTGAGTGGTACTTGCTTCACCACCAGTGGAGGAAGCTTGATTTTCACCGCACTAGGGGCGGCAGCATTCTCGGTTTCGACGGCGTCGCCGAAATCACCGATGTCGCTGGCGTTCGTCGCGGTAACATCAACAATCAATACGAAACTAACGATTTTAAATTGGCTCACCACTTTAGTAGCCTATTGGTCCCAAGCAAACGATTAACGTACCCTATTCTAGTTGAAATTCTATTACTACACTATGTTTGTTTTGATTCGCTATGAAAGTTTGACAGATAACATCAGGGGTGTGTGGATTCATGCAGAACATGCAGGGGTGAGTGAAATAGCTTGGGACTGCTTGGGACCGTTGTTCTGGTACTGAGTGAGCCAAAAATAATAATGATTTTCTTCGGCACCCAGTAGTCTTAGAGTTACCTCTATGGTAACATCGTCGCGTCCACTCGTACCATCGGACTGTCCTTGATTCCTCTTCCTCTTTTTCGTCCGCTTCACCGGGACTGGGTTGGTATTCCCAACACCTATTTGAGGTAGGTACCGAGCTACCCTCACCACTGTTTTTCTTCTCCGCTTGGTTACGAAGTCTGCTCCGGGAGCGCTGTCTTCCCATCACGCGATGCGACTGACACTACTGACGACGCGACGTGCAGTATATCTGCGAACGTTTGTAACAAACTATAGGTTAATCGAACCACTCGACAGAGCCAGCAAAGACCGAACTGTACTGCTTGACGTTCAAGCAAAGAATGATGTTCCTCCAGAGTGAGAGTGATCTGGGAAGATGGTTACATTCTATTCTCCCACAGGTGTCGATCAAGCCGTGGTTCAAAGGGTTGGACATGAGCCGTGACTTTATACCTGTCATGTCGAGGCTCATGTCCAATCACTGCTCGTTAGTCTCGCATTTCTTTCGAATCGGGCTCGCAGGCAGCAATTTGTGCGATTGTGGTAGTGGTAATCACGAGATCGACCACGTGTTTTGGTCATGCATCCTCCATTGTGTTGCTAGATCCGAGTTATCCGCATACCTCAGGACCCGAGGAAGACAACCTATGCAGCCCGTTAGAGACATCTTGGCGAGCTGACATCTCGACTATTGCAATTTAATTTATGTGTTTTTAAAACGGATAGATCTGAGGATTTAGTAGTTAGTGTCACTTTGTGTTCTTCCAAGTTGTTAGCTTCCCATCGGTGTACCCCCATGTCTGTCTACGGCAAATGAGCCTGGAAAAATAAACGCATATGAAAAAAAAAAAAATGTTTGTGTACGTCTCATCCGTCAGACGTCAGTTTTAAGATTACACACTTAGAAAAAATCATGTAAATTTAGGTGCTCTGAGAGTGACATATCTCGATGAACATTTCAAATGGTCCTATCTGCTTTGATCGATTCTCTTCATCGACTTTCTCTTTCATCAATAACTCAGCTGCAAAAGCTTTCCCTTTTGTATTTGACATTTTGGACGCTAGAAAAGATCCTCCTTTATCAAACTAGATGGTATAATTAGCGCGAAATCTGTTTGCATAGCAGTGGTTATGAAAAGAGAAAGTCGATGAAGAGAATCGATCAAAGCAGATAGGACCATTTGAAATGTTCATCGAGATATACGAGCGTCAATTTTGACATAAATTTGAGTCATAACAGACGCGAAATATAGCTTAATCATACGTACTTTTCGTCGAGCAACAAACTTTTTAGTCTCAGATCTCTTAATATTACATGAAATGTTTGTTTACGTCTCATCTTTAATGTCAACGATGGATTCCGTCACGTGTAAAATTTGTTATTTCTAAGTGTGTAAGTATTTCTAAGTGTGTATGTACCATTTTTGCTCGGTTCAATTATATCTGGCCGCTGGATAAACATATTTCCCGGAATTATTGAGAATTCCTGGGAAGAGCCTTCAGCCGTTTCCCACCGGTAGCCATAAATGACCGGGAAATGGAAACACTACTCTGGCCTAATAGTACATATTCAATTTTTGTTTTTCAAAACCTGGCTACGGCCGTGGAAACTTTGTTGATTTGGGATTATTATTATTGAATGGAGCGCGAAAAGAGTTCTTCGTCAATAATGTGGTCGAACTTTATGGTAAACCGTTTCCTTGGATCATTGGTAAAAAAATAATAGAAAATCTTTCTAATTCTAAATATGCCATGCTTTCGATATATGGAACTGTTATTCATTTGACCATCCAATTGCAACAGTTTACGCAAGCTGACATAATCACATTGTATGCAAACATTTTCCCTGGCATCAAAATGAACTCCACGAATCAAATTCGCTGCGGAAAATGAAAGGTCACCTTAATTACGCCACCACGATTGGCTAAATGAACCATTTTGTTTTCAGTGCGCACTCTGCATCCATTCGTCCGCCGGGTGGCGTTGTTCCACACTAATCAGTTCCATCCTGTCACCGACTACGGCGACGACCGTGGCTGTCGTCGCTGGAAAAAGTGCTTGAAAGCAATTTGATCGCGCCGTGAAATAAATATATACACATTGCCGTCGCCCGTCGTCGCCGCCGCCGTCGCCACCACCGGCACACTAAATAACCGGTGACCGTGGTCAGCGCAGAGCTCGCTCGCTGGTCTTAATTGAATGATGCGCTATTTGTTTGAGTGGAGTTGATATTTGTTTCAATTTTTCGGAATCGTTATGCGTCTCGGTTTGTCACACGACGGGTTTGTTGGAGGGGATGATTTGGGGAACGTGGGGCTGGCAGTGAGCTACTGCTAAATGCGACGGATAAAAACAACGCAGACCAGGGTCGTGCTACATTTCGGCGGACCGTGTCGAGCGTGGCCAAATCCATTAAAATATTTATGACGGTCACCGCTTCCAGCCAGAACGAGAATGGCCTTGAATTTAGATTAGAAGAGCGATTTGAATTACTTCTTTTTCCCCCCGATGATAGCGATTCCGCAAGAGCGTAGCCGAAGATTTGCAAGTGTTAAGATAGCCGATCTGTATTCAACGCGGCCTCAAAGTATTTATAGCAAAATTGATTTTGTGTTCTGCATTCTTCGCCGGTGCAAATAAGGTTCAATAAAGTTAAATTTATAATCAAATCCACCCGCTGATGTTGGTAGCCAGGGCCAGCTAGCGGCAGCAGACTCACCGGAATGTGTCATTTGCACGGGAAGCAATCAAGCCGCAATACAAATTGGCTGCTGTGGTGTGCTTGGTGGTCACGTTTTGGTGATTTGGAAGATAAATTTCCACCCCCCGAGAATGGTTGGATTTATGGCCGTCTCAAGGAGCGCAATGTTGCGATGGTAGCGATATGAACTTCTGGGTAGGATCGTCCTGCGAAATGGAGCATTGGGTTAGTGGAATTATGCATTTCTGAACCGGAATCAAAACGTTATCTAGTCACAGTCATGCGGTTTCCAATACATTTCCTGATCCTACATGCCTAAAAATGCAAATTTCAATTCGAAGAATCCAAAAACCTACATCGAAATTTGTAAAACCGACCCCGAAACACAAAGTCATGACAAATTGTTCCTCAAACGACACGATGCGATGGCGTGAAATCAGTCGATGCGGATGGTTGAAACCCGTCCGCCATTGGGCTGGGACTGGGACTGGGACTGGGAATTGATCGAATGCTCCACTTCTTTCGCTCTTTTTGACCCGCCGAATTTTACTTGAGAGGAAAACAGTCGGGAAAAGGCACCATCATTCATCATTTGAATGAACGAATTTTGCTTTCATTCTCCTTTCTCGCCATGTGTATCTACAGCCCCTGATGATGGCGGGGGCGTGAACTCCCATATCGCCACCGCTGCCGGCAGGATGGTCAAACGTGACTCCGGAATGATTAATCGTTTGCCAGATATTAAAAGATGTGGGTCTCCGCCAGGCAGCAGTAGCAGTAGCAGTTTTGACGGAGGGCCGTCCCATGGGAAACAAGGAAAGTGTGCGGCATCGGGCGTTGCATGCATTTGAATTATTTATATCGTGCCAGACGACACGTCTTGATTAGGTGTGGTCTTCTTGGCGCTGCGCTTCGAGTTGGATTTGATTTGAGTTGGGTGAGATTGCTTTTCCCCTTGGGCCATATGTTACTGCTACAGATTTACGTTCGTTGACAGTAAGTGACAGTTCCTGCCGGAAGGACCGGTGATGCCATTTGATTTAATTACACATTTGCTTACGTTTCCACGCAAGCTCCATTTCTCACTCATGAACCCCACCAAAATTCAGGCCTCGTTGGGTGTCATTTTTGCCAACCTTCACGACTCGTTGACTATTTATTGTCGTCGTTCATCCCAACTGCTTCATGCGGAAAATTCTATTACAGGTAGAACTTTTACGACCTTTACCGCAGCCTCGGTCATATGTGAAATGCGTCATTCCCCTTTTGTTATGGCATGGAAGTCAGTCGACTTCTCATGTTACATTATGGTCACAGAGCAGAAGTGGAAATGCAAACAAATCGGTGTGGTAGTGTTCCACACGAGATTTCTATGCGCACTCACATTATCATAGCATGCTGGCTATCTTAACTGCAGGCAGAAGATGCCTTCTACCGCTAGGTGCGCTAGTGGTCTCCAATGTAGAGTGGATACATGGTCAATCGTTTATTGTGCAGTAAATATTTGTTGAGGCTTTCGTAAACAGGTCGTGGTTTATTAATTCCATACTTCTTATCTAAGTTGGTGTTTTGACACGAAGCCCAATTTAGTCAAGCGTCCAATTTGGTCAATCATTAAAGTAGTCCGATCGGACGTATGATTTACAAGGTTGAATCAAGATGTGTTTGCCTTTCTCGTACACCAACGTGTAACATCACCTGCAAAACACATTTTTGACATACCAATCAACTCAGCTCGACGAGATAAAACAAATCTGTTTGAAAAGCATGTGTGTATTATAGTCGCTATCAGAAATACCAGATTGACAGACATATGTCTGTGAATTTTATACAGACTTTTATTTATTTCACAGACATTTTTTTCGTTACAGACATTTACAAACTTTTTAGTTTTTTTCCACAGATATTTACATACTTTTGTAATCAAGAAAATTGGTGGGGTTGTGTACAAGACACGACTGCATGGTTGACGTAGACTACGTTAAGCTGTGTAGTGAAATTCTCGTGCGTTTTTCTAGATATTGATTTAAAATACAGTAGAAGTTGCCTATGATTTCGGTCCTATGTACATATTTTGGATTTCCTACTTAGTAAAACTTGGTTAAATTCAGGACCTCATAAAAATGCGAATACATATTCTATTAAATTTGGTTCCTAAATAACAATCAGATATGAGTAAGGCTTTCTTCAGGTGATTCATTGAAGCGTCCAACAATGACCGTCACAAATCTTGGACGGTTGTGACATCACTCATGAAATTGAAACTCCTTGTGTACTGGACTGCAGCAAACGTGAAGTTCCAGTTTCTTTGTTATAAGTTTTGTGAGAGCTGATATCTGTACTCTTGAAATTTTTATGTGGTAATGAGATTGATCAGAAATAAGGTTTCCTCAGCGATTCAACTTCAAAACGCTAAACGGAGTGCACAATTTTGCACCAATGTTATGCAACATTTCATAGTTGATCGGGATATCAATTAGCCATGAATCCCTCCAATAAGTTCTCGGTACATCTTTTATCTACCGATTGAACAAATAAAAAAAATAGTAAGGCTGGTTTCCATTTGGAAAATCTTCACTTAGATTTGACACTTCGAAAATAAATTAAGATGCTCGAAAATCCCTGTTGTTGATCGGCCGATTTTAGAAAAAGCGTCTGTCAAAATTGATTCCTTGGCTGTCAGAAATAAGTCTGCTGGATAAGCAGGTTTATTTGAAAATTTTCCATCTTTCAAATTTAAATAAACATTCACCAAATGGAACACAGCCTTAATAACTTGAGCACATAATCGTTTCTTGTTGTGTTTGTTGTATTAGATGCGAGATAAAATCTTCTTTTATCGATATGTGTGCTGAAAATACCTGGACCGAGTGGATTTAAGGAGAAAGCCTACGAAGAGAATCTTGTCAGTTACTTAGGACCTAATGCAATGTTCAGATTGAATTGTTTTGCTTAGCTGTAGCAATGTAAACAGAAAATCGATGAAGAGAACTTAGCAGAATTTCAGAACTTAGCACTGAAAAAACTTGACTTTTTTTTTTACTTTAAATGATCTATATTTCTTGAATTTGTGTGGTTTACATGTATAACTTATCAAGTGACACAGATGCGTCTTTTCAACTTTAGTTCCTGTGAAATTTCAATTATTATTAATTAAAGTTCCTAGTCCTATCAGGCCTGTTTTAAGAATGACCACCTTGGTGGGATTGGTTTGTTTTAAAATTTGAAAAAGGAGACTACTTATAACTACTATTTACAACTACAACTAACCTACAACTACTATATACACCTAATCTACTATATACAAATTGCTTATCAAAGCATGTTCTGATAAATTACATTTGTGTGCAAATTTAGTCTTAATTTCGTTAATTCTGGAATCTATTTTGGCAATGCCTGCCTCTTCATGTAAATTTGTTATTCTAGTGTCAAAAGGACGATCAAGTACCATCCTCAGCACTCTATTCTGAGCGACCTGGATTTTGTTCCTGTGAGTCTGTGCACATGATTCCCACACCGGAGCTGCGTAGAGGATCGCAGGTGCTATGATTTGTTTGTAGACGGCCAGTTTGTTCACCCTTGAGAGGCGGGATCTGCGGCAAATCAGCGGATACAGACACCTAACTAAGGTAGAACACTTGACTACAGTTTTCTCTACATGCGAACGGAAGAGGAGCTTTTCATCGATCAACATCCCGAGATAGGTTACTTCAGCGGACCACTCAACCCTTGTGCCATCCATGATTACAGTACAAGATGGAGCCGGTTTCAGTTTGGGCGATTGCCGATGGAGGAACATGATCGCTTGTGTTTTGGAGGGATTGATTTTAATTTTCCACGTGGTGGCAGAATCAGCAAAGGCATCGTTGAAGTTTGTTCGTTATTTCGCGAGACATCCTTCCTGTGACGGCTATTGCAATATCATCTGCGAACAGGAAGAACACGCAACCGTCTCCAAGGGGAGGAATGTCTGATGTATAAATGCTGTAAAGCAAGGGGCCCAGCAAACTGCCTTGCGGGACTCCTGCTGGGATGGAAAACGTGTCGGAAAGACAACCATTCAACGATACCTTAAACGACCTTTGCTGAAGGTAGTTACGGGTGATTTTAACCAGATGTAATGGGAAGTTGAAGTTACAAAGCTTGTACACAAGTCCGTCATGCCAAACATTGTCAAACGCCTTTTCAACGTCTAACAAGGCCATGGCTGTGGACTTGGATACAGCTTTGTTACTTCGGATGTTATTCATCATCCGTACTAGCTGGTGATTGGTGGAGTGCCCCTTTCTGAATCCAAACTGTTCCGGAAGGAGAATGTTATTTTCCTCGACAAACTTGAGCAAACGATTGAGAATGAGTTTCTCGAACAATTTGCTCAGCGCTGAAAGGAGGCTGATTGGTCTGTAGCTTGAAGACAATGTTGGACCTTACCGGGTTTGCGGATTGGTATGATTTTTGCTACTTTCCAGATGCTTGGAAAGTAGTGCAGTTCAAAACATCTGTTGAAGATAGCGGTTAGAAGAGACTGCACATTCATGCTGAGTCTCTTCAAGGTCAAGTTGAATATACCGTCAAACCCGGGGGCCTTCATGTTCTTGGAGCATTTCAGCGCTGAGCAAATTTGTTGTACTGTAATCATATCCGCCGGAGGCACGACACAAGGGGAGGCATCTAGGTTTTGAACGCATTGCGCAACCTGATCATCGAGCGGACTTTGGATAGTCGAGCCAAGCAAATGCGATGAAGCGACATGCTTGCAGATCGCATTTGCTTTCTCCTGTGGGGTGATTAAAAGCCGATCGTCATCATTTTCGACTCTGAGAGGTGGAATGGGTTTGGGATGAGTTTTCAGGACCTTGGCTACCTTCCAGAATGGTCTGGAGCGTTCGTCCAGATTCTGGACAACACGCCCGAAACTTTCATTTCGGAGTGAGTCCATTCTGGAAGCAATCTGTCTGTTCAGATCGGCCATTTCACGTTTTTTGCCCAGATCTCCAGTCCTCTGAAACTGGCGTCTACGAACATTTCTCAGGCGAATCAAAAGTTGGGTGTGGGAATCAATGGCAATAAACTTACCCCTCACAGGAACTCGTCGGACGCATGCCTCGTCAGCCACGGTTATGGCTTGGTGGAGTCCCTCCAACGCTCGGTCAATGTCCTCCACGGTGTCAAGCGGCGGGTTGTCGATGATGTGCCTGTCTACCACGCGTCCAAACTGGGCCCAGTTTACGAGATGGTAGTCCTTGCGCAGGCTTGAAGCAGGAGCCACGTTGCAGCCCAGTTCAGACACCACCGGTTGGTGGTCGGAGCTGAGTTCGTTCAAGGCTACCGGCTTGGACAAGCCGATATTTGTCAGGAACAGGTCTAGCGTCGATGGGTTGCCCGCCGGTGAGATGAATGTTGGTTCATCCGAAAACCAAACGGTGTACAGCCCATGCTGTGAGTGGTCGAACAGGAGACGACCGTTCTGGTTCTGCCTGTAGTTAAGCCAGGCCTCATGGCGAGCGTTTAGATCTCCTCCTACTACGAAGCGGGAACCGTTACGGGTGATGGTGGAAAGGTCCTTCTTGAATTTAGCCGCTAGTCCACTGCTGGCGGCACACTGTCGAGGGCAGTAGACGGCGATGAACTGGACGTATCCAGTCGACGACTCCACCTCCACACCAAGGGCCTCGATGATAGTGGTGCGGATATGGGACAGAGTGTGGAATGTTATTCCTTTCTTGACGACGACCGCAACACCCCCCTGGAGCTGGTGCGATCAAGCCGGATAATGTTGTGGTGTGTCGCCGGACTTTAGATGGGTCTCGGTTAGAAGGCCCACGTCGATGCTGTGCTTGCGGAGGAAGTCGGCAAGCTCAATCTTTTTTGCTCTTACATTGCAAGCATTCCAGCTGACGATAGTTAGCGGTTTAGACGCCATACTGGATGATGAACTTACCGAGCACTTGGATCTGTTCGGGCTTATTGCGGCACTTACGAAGAGCAGCGGACATGTTGACGAAAATTTCCATCAGTTCATCCGCTGAGAACAGATCGGGATTGTTGTTTTGCGCTGTTGGTTGTCTCCAGAATCCAGGGGGGATGGAGAGCTTTGGCCAGCAGAATCACCGGAAGTTGCTTGAGCGGGATACACCCGCGAATTCGCTTGCCTTTGCTGAGGAGCACGAAGAGGCGGGAAATCCTCCGTCCGAAATGCCGCGACTTTGTCCTTCTTGCGTCCTGGTTGGTTGTTAGTTACCACCTGTTTTCGGATGCGTTTGAAGTCCTCGCGTTTGGAGCACTGTCTGTCGGAACCTTGATGTGCACCACCACAGTTGGCGCATTTTAACGCCACGGCTCCATCCGTAGGGCAGTTGGAAGTGGCGTGTTCTTGAGCGCAGTTGTTGCAGCGAGGTTTGATGTTGCAGTTGCGGGTACCGTGTCCAAAATTGAGGCACCGCTGGCACTGCGTTACGTCACGATGGCCGCCACGGTATGGCTCCCATCGTACGATGATGGAGTAGATCGATCGGATGGCTTGCAGCGCATTGAGAGTCACCGTCCCTTTCTGGAAGTGCACCAGGAAGAGGCAATCCGGGTACGTCTTCACGTTTTCGTCTCTCCTTGTCATTCGGAAGACAGCGATTGGGCTAGCTTGTACCGGTTGATTTCAGCTTCGACCATCTTGGGGTCGAAGTTTGGTGGACCCCTGATGACTACCTTGAAGGGCTTCTCACCGGGGATGTCGTGCGTGAAATATTCCGCCTTGGAATCCTTCAGATATTTCACGGCCACTTCGTACTCCGCTTTTGTTCGCAGCATCACCTTGGTGCCGATCCTGCCGAGCTTAAACTCAGCTGCAACGCCCAGCGATGAAAGATCGCCAATCAGCGTGTTGAGTGGTACTTGCTTCACCACCAGTGGAGGAAGCTTGATTTTCACCGCACTAGGGCCGGCAGAATTCTCGGTTTCGACGGTGTCGCCGAAATCACCGATGTCGCTGGCGTTCGTCGCGGGAACATCGTCGCGTCCACTCGTACCATCGGACTGTCCTTGATTCTTCTTCCTCTTTTTCGTCCGCTTCATCGGGACTGGGTTGGTATTCCCAACATCGGTGGGAAGAGTAGCGTACCTATTTGAGTTAGGTACCGAGCTACCCTCACCACTGTTTTTCTTCTCCGCTTGGTCACGAAGTCTGCTCCGGGAGCGCTGTCTTCCCATCACGCGATGCGACCGACACTACTGACGACGCGACGAACGTTTGTAACAAACTATAGGTTAATCGAACAACTCGACAGAGCGAGCAAAGGCCGAACTGTACTGCTTGACGTTCAAGCAGAGAAATCATGAGTTGAGGCACATTAGCAGTGCTGTTTTATAGCTTTTCAGATTCAAGCAGCACGATGTGCAACCAAATTGTACTTAATTATTAGGACTTGGTTTGGGGAGAACGTTTATTTCATGTAAACAGTGATAAAATTATCATTTTTTATTTGTCCATTTTTTTTTATGAAAAAGTGAAAAAGCGTTTATTGCAACAGCTTACGAAAGGTATTTACTATCAGTTGGTGTATTTGGATTTCAACTTCATCTATAAATGACAAAGTTATAAGCGTTTAGATTTTCGATTAACCCCCAGTACCTTCCCGTAAGACGTAGTCTACGTCAAAAAAAAAAAGGAAAATGTTTCACATTGGACAGACCTCAGGGAATTTCCTTGTAAATCCGATGTGACTTATGGAATTGAGATCATTTCTCGATTATTTGCAGGTTAAAAAATTGAGAGCCAAATGAACAACAAAATTGATGACAACACATCAGTCCCTTCGCGATTTTCGCGACATCATTTAACGATACTAGCGACACTCACGTCTCTTCTGAAATTCTCAGTTAGACTACTTTCAGGAATAGTGCTGGAGAGTAAACATTGGTTCCAATCTAAATAAGAGTAACAGAAGCATGACTGTCGCTATTCCCGGCCACGCCCATCTTTACCATAACTAGGGATATGGAAGGAAATGTTGATGTAGTACCTACTTAACGAGAGGCCACCGACTTAGCGACACCCTCATAAGTGCTACGGAGTTGGAGGGTTGGGTAGGGTATTCGGTTAAGATTCACCTAGGTTGGCGATGCAACCAAAATTATGTATTGTTTATTTGTTGTTTATTTAATCTCTCCATAGCCGGCTATCGAAAGAACATATACATTTTGTTTAGTTATAATGAATTTTAAGAGTCATGACGGAGAGCTTGGGATTAAACCCGTGATTTTCTGCCCAGTATGCAAAATCGATCCCTCCAGGGTCATTGAGCATTTCAAAAGCATAAGGCTTCGCGACAATACAGGACTACCCTTTCGCTTGATATGCAAATAGTTTCTGAGGTTAATGTTCAATATCAAATATACAAATGATGGTGGCGATTTATTGTGCTGTGGAAGAGCTTGGGGTTATTTCCATGATTTTCTGCTCAGTAAGCAAAATCGATCCCTCCAGGGTCATCGAGCATCTCATAATCCACAGCGCTTTGCGTCAAAGTACGAATGTAGGAATGAACTATCTATTATTGAATAACTATTATTTACGATAATTACATGAATGAAATAAAATATAAACTACAAACAAAACGTGGCTACTAAAATCTCAAAAAAGATATTCTCACAAATATATTTCACGCAACCAGGAGTTTTAAAACCATTAGACGCTATAATGATACTCTGCACATGTTAGACACAAGAAGCGGACAAAAAGCAAGCGTCCGACACACAAAATCAATGACAGTCGAAAATGACAGACTCTATGCGTCAAACACCCGCCCTCCAATCTCCTCCCGCATCCAACAACACAAATCTCCATTACAACATCTAACGAATCCAGTAAGAATAGTTATAGAAATTTTCGAAAAAGCAATATGGAAAATGGGTAGAAGACAATCAACAAAAAGTTTGGTTTTCCCATAGTAATTTCCATATAAATTTCGAATAGTTTGTGCCAAGTCAGTTTCTTACCAAATGAGTTTAAATTTTTAGAGGCTAATCAGGACCTGATTTGAAACCGTTTGAGCACTGTGGAGCGACAATTTCAAATTTTGCATCAGTCTAATGTCCATGGGGAGGGATGTTTCCGCGATTTTTCGCGACTGAAAGTTCCAATCCGTGACAATCACGAAATCCGCGCCTGTTGTAACAACCCTGGAAATCGACTCAGTGGTTCAAAAGATATAAATACAAAAAAAGGCATTTTTGAAAAAAAAAAATCGAAGTAAACCGATTGTTTGGACCATGAAACATGGAAATGGTCGCTCTAATGACAAAAAAATACAGGTTTAATATTTTGCGATAAGGGACAAAACTACCAATTTTTACGAAATTCTGAGAACCACTATATCGTTTTGCTATGGAATGGCTGTATTTGAACCGTTGATCGTTATTTAACTCTGCGAGAGTCATAAACAAAACAATGCTCCCCTTGGTGACACGTGATACTTTGTCCTCCAACGGTCGTTTTGTTCTTTTCGTTGTGCTCAGCAAACAAATCAAATTTCATTTTGTTGCAAAAAATAAAAACATTCTCCCGGCCTCGAGTGTAGTATTACCGTGTGCTGCCAGGCGTTTTAATCAAGAGCCAAAGGCGTTGATTTGACGGCTCAATCAGTGTGTGAAAATTAAATCTTGCTCCAAGTAGGGTTCCTACCTAGTAGAAAAGCACAATGTGAAGAGGTGTGAAAATGTCACATTCAGAAATTGAAAACCGGAGTGAAGGAATAGAAGGAAAAAGCTTTCACAAGTTGGCGACAAAGGCCGTCGTCATCGGAAGGAAGTTTTGATTCTCTCTCTCTATCTCTCTCTCTCTCTTTCTCTCTTGAGTGAGCTTCCTTCTTTATGTTTGTAACGAACTGACGGAAACGATGGCTTTCCAGCTGTGCGTTGTGACGCGGTAGATTGGATGTGTATGCATAAGGATGGTTGAAGGTGATTTGGGATGTGTTTGTGTGTGTGCGTGGTGATGGAGGAAAAGCACTGTTTGATCTAGCGATCTGTTTGATCTAAGTGCGAATTGTTGATTGGGAAAATATTCATAAAGGTGTGTAATTGAACTTGGAGTTGGGCGTTCTGACCCTAGCAGCTGGTTTTTTGTTCTTATTTACATTATATTACTGAATCGCCAACGAAGTTATAGAGGATTAGACAGTCTAGAAATCTCTCATTTAAAAACACTGGAAATACTCAAAGAATACTTAGTTGAAGGTGGAATTACGGTGCTTCCTTCATTTTTTCCTACACCGTTTCTCTGCTAGCTTTAAGATCTGATATCATCGCATGAGGAGAGCAGCTCACAAACGACTACACCGATTGTAGACACCTTCCGGATGCCCTTTTCAAGCGCGAGGTGATTCAAGACCAAAGAGAAGGCAAAAATTCCTATACAATGAACAACTTGATGACAACCCTCCTTTTCAGGAGGAACGACTCTGCTCGGTGATGTGAGACGGTGTCACCTTGTTAGATCCAGACCTTAAACGATGTACGGAATAAATATATTCCACATCAATATAGGACAGACGACCGGACGAACGGTTGAACAGCGACACCGATGATAACGGCAACGGATCACAAACAAGATCTGCATCAGCATCTTTTCTCTCGCTATCTTCCCACACCATGTTCGCTATCAATGATGATGCTTCCACGGTGGTGAGTTATGGGATGACGGAGAATGGAATGAAGAGTACCGTATAGAGCGATACCATCTTCCCATAAATCCGTTGCAGAGGAATAACTGAGTATGCCTTCGAGGACGAACTAACATGAATGGGATTGCTTCCTGGAAGAAGTTTAATAGCGTTTGATCTAATATTTGCATTTTAATACAATTTCGAAGCGAATTTTCTTGTAATGCAATCTATTTATCTCATTATAGGTAATTGCCCGGTGACTTCCGAAAGCTTTGAAAGTAAGTTTTAAGTGACATTGATGCCTAACTTCACACTCCGTCAAATTTTACTCTGCAATTCACACACATGAATTACGCCTGCAGTGCTCTAATCTAATAAATCATTCAAAATGTCTCAAACAAACCGCGTATATTTACATTCCTGGAATCGAGAAATAAATCTCGTTTGCCCAGGTTTCATCCCATAGCACGTCTAACACGTCGCACCGGTATTATGATGATGGAAATGGCCTGACTGGCAACCGACATCGAATCCAACCCAACCCAACCAACCTTATGATGTGTGGAGGATGTGTGTGACTTTGGTTGGCCACACCGCACACGTGAACCTATCATCTCCATCGCCGTCGTTGTCGTCGTAGTCGTCATCACACACCACACCGGTTCCGTGCCGAGCGCGCCTGAATGTGACTGATGAATAAATATAAACACGTTCTGCGCCGACCAAGAATCGAGAAGACGATGCCACATTGCGTCATCGCAAAACCATCAGCAACCATCTTCGAGTGTGGTGTGGGTTAGAATCAGAAGCTGAACTGCTGCGAATCGACTGCGACGCCGTGCTGGTTGTTGTTGAGGTTGGCCTACATTAGGCTGACTGTGTTGTCTGACTGGATTCTCGGACGGTTGGCAGAAGAACTTCCAGCTTTACTTTACCGTTGGCGTGTCGCAGTCGAGTGACAGAGCACTTTGACGAATGGCGTGTGCATGACGGACGCACGAATAATCGCCGATTGAAGGTGGCAGTTTTGGAAGGTCTCCGTTTGTAAATTTATTCTCGCCCTCATCGGAAGATTTGCAAACCTGTTTCAGGGTTGAATCTGTGATGAAATGAGGTTAGCAAATTCAATAGATTTTCTGCGATTTGCAGCGCAGCAGTTCCATTTCAAACGACGATATTTTTTTTCAATTTTTTTTGATCGACCTTCTACGATTATGTTGAAAATTTGCACAGTTGTTTGTTACTGTCAAACATGCCATTTCACATATTTGGTTCCCTAGTTTTGTACACGATTAACACTTGAAAAGGGCTTGTGCAAATGATACACAATAAGAGTAAAACATATATCTCACGAACGATTTGTTTGATTGAGATGGTGTCTTGGGCGAAGTTGCGGACAAGTATTGTGCCTTTCAAGAAAAAAAAATACAGTGTCAAAAATTATATGATTATTTACAAAAAAAAATCAAAATTATAAAAAAAAAATTAAATTAATCAAATAGCATTTTTTTTTATATTGTAGTTAAGATAATGTGCTACTCACTGACAATGTGCAATTGCTGGGCAATTCATAAACAAAAAAGTTATGAATTATTGAAAAAAAAAGTACTATTTTCCAAAATACTACCAACAGTTATCGAATATTTTTGAAATAGTGTTAATATTAAAACACATTAAATTTGCAGCAAAAAAGCTCTTAGTGCTTAAATTACCCAAATCTTTTTGAGTGAACAAGTATAATTTGAATATGGAATTCAAGAAGGTCGAGTGTTGCAAGCCGTTTCCTAATAAACGGTGTTCGTCAAAGCTTCGTAAATTATCTGAAAATTTGATTGAAAAACACAAGTTCCTAGAGTGGAAATTTAATTTGGATACATCTCTATCAATCTGTGATACGTGTCGCTTGAATTTAAATAGAATCGAAACATGTGCTGAAAATCTGGAACTAGAAGTGCAACCGTCAGTCATGGACATCGCGGAGCCGCAGCCATCTACATCTCGACATGGCCTCGAAGAAATACCATCAACTACGTCAATAACAACAGCATCATCTCAGGATAGTGGAGAGCAACAATTTTCCAGGACGCATAATATTGGCTGGTATCAACGTATCGCCAATATCAACAAAAAAAAAATTCAAGAATGTTAACTATCCCCGGAGAAAGTATGTGGACATTACCAATGGCATTAAGACACGCATCTTCGGTTTTCAAGCGGAAGAAGATGACGTGGATAAACTTAAATTGAAAGCTGCGGAATACAATGAGATGATCGGACAACTGAAGGCGAGATTTGCTAATCCAGGTTCATCGAGAGACGATCAAATAAGGATTCTGACGATTTTGCCGAAATCTTGGTCAACGCAAACGGTAATGGACGAGTTTGAAACAAATAAATACATTGTATTGCAAGCTCGATGCTTGGCAAACGGGAAAGGAGTATTGGCCACCCCCAACGAAAGGTTAGGACACGGTTTGGATCCCGAAA
The DNA here is from genome assembly GCF_037179485.1 of Ochlerotatus camptorhynchus. Taxonomy (NCBI): domain Eukaryota; kingdom Metazoa; phylum Arthropoda; class Insecta; order Diptera; family Culicidae; genus Ochlerotatus; species Ochlerotatus camptorhynchus. The sequence continues at coordinate 2,563,232 of NW_027040498.1, read as the reverse complement.
TTAAAAACGAGGTATTGCAGTTCTTTGAAAGCGACCAGATAAGCAGAGCCACGCCAGGACTAAACGATTACGTTCCAGTGAAGAAGGAAGGTAAGAAGATTCATATTCAAAAGCGACTTTCAGTTTGTACATTGCGAGAAGCTTTTATTAAATTTCAAGAAGTTAGTAAAAATAGCATTGGATTTAGTTCATTTGCAGCACTAAAACCAAAGCATTGCAAATTACTTGGTAGTTCAGGTTCTCACAATATTTGTGTTTGTACCATCCATGAAAATATTAATTTAATGCTTCATTGTCTTAGAAAATATTCATTCGAAAAAGATTTCAACCATTATTTTGAAGAAATATTATGCAGTTCATCATCCAGAACTAAACATTGTTATCTCCGCGAATGCGAACGTTGTCCAGGTCTCTCAGATTTTGAAAGAAGTTTTTGAGAAAAATTCGAGGAACAGGGTAGTCTGAAATATGTTTTGAACAATGGGTTTCAACTGATCGATGTAGTTTAGAGAAACTTGTAAAACCAGTTGATGGATTTGTTCCTTATTTTTGCGAAAAGTTGGATAAACTGGTATCCCATGATTATATTAAAACTCAGCAGTCTAGTTTCTTGAGAAATACAAAAAATTCTTTTAAAAATGGAGAAGTTGTCATAATTTGTGATTTTTCCGAAAATTATTCATTTGTTCTTCAAGATGCTGCCCAAAGTAATTACTGGAATAATCAACAAGCTACTACCCAACAAACAATTCACAGTCACAAATAAGTATACACATTGAATTAATGCTGTATAACAGTGTACATTGCTGAATAAAACAGGATGTCGAATTATGTGCTGAAAAAAGCTCATTGAGATCGAAAGATGCGCCTTTATTCCGCCGTTTGATTTGATATGACTAATTTACTTATTAAAAGCTTTATAAACGTTGACTGTCTTCCTGATTCAGAACCAGAAGTTTGATCTAATAACAAACTGAATAAGTGTAATTTGCACATACATTTACGCTTTAATTCGACTGTTTTCAATTGATTTAATAAAATGCTTTATTAGACGTCTTATAAATGTTTTATAGCTCCATTATTAGATTTCATTGTATTGCTTTACAATATTGCTGTCTAAAGGTAAATACAGTCAACAAAATTGGCTCATATACCACTTTGCGTCCATGTTTTAATTGCATGCCTTGTAAATGCTTTATAAACGACGTATTAGATTCATTATTCCACAAACCTGGTTCAGTCAAACAATTCAGAGTCACAAATAAGCATATAGATTGAATAAATGCTTTATAACAGTGTACAATGCTGAATAAAACGGGTTGTCAAATTATGTGCTCAGAAAACCTCATTGAGATCGATGATGCGCCTTTGTTCCGCTGATTGCTCTGATTTGATTAATATACTTATTAAAATCCATACAAACGATGACTGTCTTCCTGATTCCACACCAGAAGTTTGATCTAATAACATACTGAATAAGTGTAATTTTCACATCCATTGACGTTTTAATTCGACTGTTTTAAATTGATTTAATAATATGCTTTATTATACGTCTAATAATTGTTTTCTATTTGTTTATTTGTTTATTTGTTTTTCTAGCTCCATTATTAGATTCCATTGCATTGCTTAACAATATTGCTGAATGAAGGTGAATACAGTCAGCATAATAGCTCTTATACCACTATGCGTCCATGTTTTAATTTCATGCTTTGTAAATGCTTTACAAACGGCGTATTCATTCATTATTCCACAGCACTGCTTCAGGCTAACAACAAAACGAAATTGGTAGCATAGTGGTTACCGTTTCCGCTTTCCAAGTAGAAGGTCGCGAGTTCAATCCCAACATAAACCTTTTTTTATATTTATTTTCTACGCCTAATTTATTTAAATCGTAATCAATCGTATCACTCACGACAACCAATTCATAGATCTATCTAAAAGAATAGCCCAGCATCCTTTCCATCGAAATTAGAGAGATGGAGAGGTAACATTGGTCTCATGTAAAACAACTATTAATGATTTAATCATTCTCACATCTCCTTGAATTAGCTAGAGTTACGGCAGGGAGTGCTGATAGGTATTCAGATTCAAGCTTTTATTGCTTATTTAGCTGCCCATATGATGTATTCTAGGATCATTCTCTGCTTGTTCGTCAAGCAGTACAGTCCGGTATTTGCTCGCTCTGTCGAGTTGTTCGATAGCTTATTCCAAACGTTTATTCGCGTCGTCAGTAGTGTCGGTCGCATCGTGTGATGGGAAGACAGCGCTCCCGGAGCAGGCTCCGTGAGAAAGCGGAGAAGAACAGTGGTGAGTGTAGCACGAGTGTACCTATTTCAAATAGGTACGCTACTCTTCCCACCGATGTTGGAAATACCACCACCGCCACGGTGAAGCGATCCAAGAAGAGGAAGAAAAACCAAGGCCAGTCCGATGGTGCGAGTGGACGTGATGACGTCACAGCAACGAACGCCAGCGACATCGGTGATTTCGGCGACGCCATCGACAACGAAAATTCTGCCGGCCCGAGTGCGGCAAAAGTGAAGCTACCTCCGTTGGTAGTGAAAAATGCTCATCTTAATGAGCTCATCGCGGATCTAGCGACGCTGGGCGTTAAAGCCGAATACAAGTTGGGCAGAGTCGGCACCAAGGTGGTGCTCCGTACCAAAGCGGAGTATGACTTGGTCGTCGCCCACCTGAGGACTTTCAAGGTGGAATTCTTCACCCACGACATTCCCGGTGAGAAACCATTCAAGGTCGTCATCAGGGGCCTACCAAACTTCGACCCGAAGTTTATCGAAGCTGAAATCAGAGACCGGTACAAGCTGGCCCCAAGTGCCGTCTATCGGATGACAAGAAGAGACGAGAATGTGAAGGCGTATCCGGATAGCCTTTTCCTGGTACACTTCCAGAAGGGAACGGTGACACTCAACGCGCTGAAAGCCATCCGCTCCATCAATTGCATCATCGTCCGCTGGGAGCCATACCGTGGCGGCCATCGCGATGTGACTCAGTGCCAACGGTGTCTGAACTTTGGACACGGCACCCGCAACTGCAACATTAAGCCACGCTGCGGCAATTGCGCTCAAGACCACGCCACCTCCGACTGCCCTGCGGATGGAGCTGTGGTGTTAAAATGCGCCAACTGTGGTGGTGCTCACCAAGGTTCCGACAGACAGTGCTCCAAACGCGAGGACTTCAAACGGATCCGAAAACAGGCGGCAGCTAACAGCCAACCAGGACGCAAGAAGGACAAAGTCCCGGCATTTCGGACGGAGGATTTCCCGCCTCTTCGTGCTCCTCAGCAAAGGCAAGCGAATTCGCGGGTGCATTCCGTTCAAGCAACTTCTGGTGATTCTGCTGGCCAAAGCTCTCCATCCCCCCCTGGATTCTGGAGACAACCACCAGCGCAAAACAACAACCCCGATCTGTTTTCAGCGGATGAACTGATGGAAATTTTCGTCAACATGACCGGTGCTCTACGTAAGTGCCGCAATAAGCCCGAACAGATCCAAGTGCTCGGTAAGTTCATCATCCAGTATGGTGTCTAAACCGCTAACCATCGCTACCTGGAACGCTTGCTCTGTAAGAGCAAAACATATTGAGCTTGCCGACTTCCTCCGCAAGCATAGCATCGACGTGGTTCTTCTAACTGAGACCCACCTAAAGTCCGGTGACAGCTTCTGGTTGCCTGACCACAACATTATCCGGCTTGATCGCACCAGCTCCAGGGGGGGTGGTGTAGCGGTCATCGTCAGAAAGGGAATCAAGTTTTGCACTCTGCCCCACATCCGCACTTCTATCATCGAGGCCATTAGTGTGGAGGTGGAATCACCAACTGGAAACGTCCGGTTCATCGCTGTTTACTGCCCACGCCAGTGTACCGCAAGCAACGGATTAGGAATCCAATTCAAAAAGGACCTGACCGCCATCACCCGTACTAGCTCCCGATTCATCGTTGGGGGCGACCTGAACGCCCGCCATGAAGCTTGGCGGAACTACCAGAAGAACCGGAACGGATGTCTATTGTTCGACCACGCACAACATGGATTGTACACTGTGCAATTTCCGGACGAACCAACTTTCATCTCTCCGGCGGGAAATCCCTCCACGCTGGACTTTTTCCTGTCAAACATCGGACTATCCAAGCCGGAGGCGCACAACGATCTCAGCTCCGACCACCAACCGGTGGTGACTGAAGTCGGTGTCAACGTGGTTCCTGCTAGAAGCTGCCTGCGTAAAGACTACCACCATGTTAACTGGGTGCAGTACGGACGAATGGTGGACAGCAGCATCGAAGAAAATCCACTGCTCGACACCGTAGATGACATCGACCGGGCGTTGGAAGGACTCCAACAGGCCATATCCGTGGCTGACGAGGCGTGTGTTCGACAAGTTCCTGTGAGGGGTAAGTTTGTTGCTATTGATTCCCACACCCATTTACTTATTCGGTTGAGAAATGTTCGTAGACGCCAGTTTCAGAGGACTGGAGACCTGGGTAAAAAAACGTGAAATGGCCGATCTGAATAGGCAGATTGCTTCCAGAATGGACTCACTCCGAAATGAAAGTTTCGGGCGTGTTGTCCAGAATCTGGATGACCGCTCCAGACCATTCTGGAAGGTAGCCAAGGTCCTGAAAAATCATCCCAAACCCGTTCCACCTCTCAAAGTCGAAAATGATGACGATCGGCTTTTAATTACCCCACAGGAGAAAGCAAATGCGATCGGCAAGCATGTAGCTTCATCGCATTTGCTTGGCTCGACTATCCAAAGTCCGCTCTATGATCAGGTTGCGCAATGCGTTCATAACCTAGATACCTCCCCTTGTGTTGTGCCTCCGGCGGATATGATTACAGTACAACAGATTTGCTCAGCGCTGAAATGCACCAAGAACATGAAGGCTCCCGGGTTTGACGGTATATTCAACTTGATCTTGAAGAGACTCAGCATGAAAGTGCAGTCTCTTCTAACCGCTATCTTCAACAGATGTTTGGAACTGCACTACTTTCCAAGCATCTGGAAAGTAGCAAAAATCATACCAATCCGCAAACCCGGTAAGGATCCAACATTGTCTTCAAGCTACAGACCAATCAGCCTCCTTTCAGCGCTGAGCAAATTGTTCGAGAAACTCATTCTCAATCGTTTGCTCAAGTTTGTCGAGGAAAATAACATTCTCCTTCCGGAACAGTTTGGGTTCAGAAAGGGGCACTCCACCAATCACCAGCTAGTACGGGTGATGAATAACATCCGAAGTAACAAAGCTGTATCCAAGTCCACAGCCATGGCCTTGTTAGACGTTGAAAAGGCGTTTGACAATGTTTGGCATGATGGACTTGTGTACAAGCTTTGTAACTTAAACTTTCCTTTACATCTTATTAAAATCACCCGTAACTACCTCCAGCAAAGGTCGTTTAAGGTATCGTTGAATGGTTGTCTTTCCGACACGTTTTCCATCCCAGCAGGAGTCCCGCAAGGCAGTCTGCTGGGCCCCTTGCTTTACAGCATTTACACTTCCGACATTCCTCCCCTTGGAGACGGTTGCGTGTTTTTCCTGTTCGCAGATGATACCGCAATAGCCGTCAAAGGAAGGATGCCTCGCGAAATAACGAACAAACTTCAACGATGCCTTAACGCCTTTGCTGATTATGCCACCACGTGGAAAATCAAAATCAATGCTTCCAAAACACAAACAATCATGTTCCTCCATCGACAATCACCCAAACTAAAACCGGCTCCCTCTTGTACTGTAATCATGGATGGCACAAGGGTTGAGTGGTCCGCCGAAGTAACCTATCTCGGGATGTTGTTTGACGAAAAGCTCCTATTCCGCTCGCATGTGGAGAAAACCGTAGTCAAGTGTTCCGCCTTGGTTAGGAGTCTGTATCCGCTGATTTGCCGCAGATCCCGCCTCTCAAGGGTGAACAAACTGGCCGTCTACAAACAAATCATAGCACCTGCGATCCTCTACGCAGCTCCGGTGTGGGAATCATGTGCAAAGACTCACAGGAACAAAATTCAGGTAGCTCAGAATAGAGTGCTGAGGATGGTTCTTGATCGTCCTTTCGACACTAGAATAACAAATTTACATGAAGAGGCAGGCATTGCCAAAATAGATTCCAAAATTAACGAAATTAAGACTAAATTTGCACAAAAATGTAATTTATCAGAACATGCTTTGATAAGCAATTTGTATATAGTAGGTTAGGTGTACATAGTAGTTGTAGGTTAGTTGTAGTTGTAAATAGTAGTTATAAGTAGTCTCCTTTTTCCAATTCAAATCAAACCAATCCCACCAAGGTGGTCATACTTTAAAATAGGCCTGATAGGACTAGTAACTGTAAATAATAATTAAAATCTCAAATGAACTAAAGTTGAAAAGACGCATCTGTGTCACTTGAAAAATTCATCAATGTAAACCACACAAACACAAGAAATAAAGATCATTTTAAGTCGAAGTGTATTCTAGGATAGCTCAGATGGCAAGGCAAGCGGCGGGTGATCGGAAGGTCATGGTTCGAATTCCATCAACGACAAGTGTGTGTATGTATGTATGTATGTATGTATGTATGTATGTAATAAATTGTCTATGATCTATGTGTGGAGGGTGCGTGCTTCGACAGAAATAATGACACAACAATCACTAACGAGAGAACAACCCATGCTCTGTCCCGTTCTTATTTTCGGATTAATTATCCCGTAGTTGAATAATCGTTTAATAAATGTATAATTAGTGTCTTATTAAACATTATTTCACATGAGAATTAAGCGTCTATATACACCTTTAATACCATCGCTGTTTAAGGAAGTAATGATGTAAACGCTGAATAATCAAAAATTTGATCAAATAAGCTCTGTTACAACTTTTGTAAGTCGAATAAAAGCTTCTCGACATACCTTATTCAACACCAAATATTTCGATGTTGTGGTTGAATAAATTCTCCAGATTTGTGTGAACAAAACCTGAACAGAAGTTATTATAAAAAATAGTACAAGTATTATTAAGCATGAAGAGGAAGAAAATCGTCAAAAAGTCGTTTCTTCAATAGGCAATTGTTTGTTGGGTATTCATCCTTTTTGCAAATAATATTCAGAATCAGGTATAATTTTTTTTTTTTTTTTTATTATGGTCACTTTAACACTCTTGGATCATTCGTGACTTGTCCGGGGGTGAGATTTGAACTCGTGACTTTGGCGTGAGAGGTATGGATGTTAACCACTACGCCAGGGTCACCCCTAGGTATAATTAAAAATTTAAGTTTGATCGTAATCTCTGAAGTTTTAGAACACGATAAAATTGCGGTGCAAGTATTTATTTCAAAATTACTGACCCTTTTTGCAAGTAAAAAAGCGATATTTATGTTTGATGGAGCTGCATCACAATTTAAAAATTGCAAAAATTTTGCAAGTCTTTGTAAATTTAAAACGAAGTACAATATTGATGTTGAATGGCACTTTTTTACAACTTCGCATGCCAAGGGACCATGTGACGCGATTGGTGGCACATTAAAACGAATGGCAAGGAACGCAAGTGTGGCTGTAGAACACGAACATCCAATCACAAGTGCAGCAGAGTTATATGCATGGGCTAACCAGAAAAGTAATGATTATTTAACAAAAATGTCATTTTGTTTTGTGTCACAAAAGGAATACGAACAGGGGGTTGCAGAATGGAAAAGCATTTTTGAAAAGGCCAAAACGATCCCAGGTACAAGAAAATATCACTGTATTGTTCCGATTTTCGAAAATAAAATATCAGCGAAACTATTTTCGAATGACGAAGAACGCACCATTCATAACATATAAAAACATGCCAATCAAAAGTTCATCAAATAAAAATATATCCAACGAAAAGGTTTATGTACAAATTATTATTATTATAGACGATCGAAAGTAATAAATGTAAGATGGAAATAAAAACGCATGGGTATTTAATTTATTTATCTTATTTGTCTTATAAGTTTAAAACCAATTTTCCAATAGTCTATTGGTGGAAGGGTAAGTTGAAGGTAAGTACATGCATATCTTGCAAAACTTATCATATTTGATGGACAATCACGTATAACTTACGAAAAGGGCATATTTTCTATAAAACATTGATTATGATGAAAGTAAATTTGAAATATCTCGAAAACGGACATTTCGGAAGTTTATCGTTATGAGCACTATCGTTTGAAATGATTTTTATAATCATATACTGACATCAAACTGAACATTTTGCCGTAAATAATGAAAGTTTCAAAAATGCCTCAAAAGTTGCTCTTAGAAAAACTTTTTTATTAAAAGTTTGTCCATCCTGGTGTTGTTTTCAAAACCTCTGCTTTCTATTCAAGTTTTTATTAAAAAAATATTTAAAAAAATCAAAAATACGTTTTATTTGTTATTTGAAGTTTGAGGATTATTACCCAATAATGGGTAAAGAGCTTGAAATGTAAAGATTTCGAAAATGGGTAAAAAGTATACATTTTCGATAATTGAGCTATTTAGAGATTTATTTTAATTTGATTTTTCACATATGTTATTGAAATGGCAGAAACATTAACATTAATAACTTGTTTTCATTTATTTCGATAATAATGATTGTAAAAATGCATAATTATTGCCACTTACATCCGCAGAGTCTTCTTGTGCTCCGCTTTCCTACTTGGCATCCACTTTTTTTTTTTTTTTTTCCTTTATTAGAGAGATTTTTAGCCTAAGGCTAGTTCATCTCTTATTGGCATCCACTGTCCTTGCTGTGCAATGTGTTGCTTTTGCTTCGGAAGTTCCTTCTTGCCATCCTTTCCTGGAACACTTTGTGCACGGGCACTTCCTTGTGGATCTGAAATTAAGCAAATGAAAATTATTAAATTTCATCTGAATTTCATAATGTTCTCCGCCTAGATACGAAAAAAAAATCCAATTAAAATATGATGAATTTCATTGTCATTGTAACTATGATGTTTACTGTCAAAACATTGGACATTTTTGTTGATTACCATAAAATCACAACGGAATTCATGGTTCACAACAATGAAAATCATGGTATTTGAGATTTTATTTACAATAAAAAAGGGGGGTTGTTAAGCATCTTAACAATAAAAAAAACTGATTTTTCTAGAACAAATTTAATCTCATCACACTAATTTTCATTGTTTGAGCATTGCATCGTTAAAAATCTAAAATTTATTTTTCTCCGTACAGTAATTAAACAATAAATTTTAATGTACTCAAAATTCAACAATGAAAATCATTGTAATTTCATTGTTTTATTCACAAACGAAGTGACAGACGGAGCGGCTCGAAAACTTTGGTGACTAACCTGCTATTTCAATTTTTCAGTGTACCACATGGCAACACCACTACTACTAGATTGTACCACATGGCAACACTACTACCATAGAGGTAACTCTAAGACCACTGGGTCCCGAAGAAAATCATTATTATTTTTGGCTCACTCAGTACCAGAACAACGGTCCCAAGCAGTCCCAAGCTATTTCACTCACCCCTGCATGTTCTGCATGAATCCACACACCCCTGATGTTATCTGTCAAACTTTCATAGCGAATCAAAACAAACATAGTGTAGTAATAGAATTTCAACTAGAATAGGGTACGTTAATCGTTTGCTTGGGACCAATAGGCTACTAAAGTTATTATTATTATTATTATTTATTAACGACACTTTACCATCATCGTGGCATTCGTGTCGGGTAAAAAGATATTACATAACAAATTCCTCATGGCAATTAATAAGATTAGATTTCATTATATAGGTTGCTATCTTTGAAAAATTGTAGAACTGCTGCCTCTTTCCGTGAGTTGTACGCCAATATTTCAGCTAATGATCCATTGATCCCGCAAGCAATTCGTGTTTGAGCATATTCCCTGCAGTCGACTAATATATGCTGTATTGATAGTTGCACTCCGCAACATCTGCATATTGGTGGAGGGTTCTTGTTCAGCAAATGCGAGTGGGTGAGTCGAGTGTGTCCTATTCGAGCCCGTGTTAAGATGCGTTGTTCGGAAGCACATTTGCGATCCGGATACTTCCCTGATGTGTGTTTGATTTGCCTCAGTTGAGCTTGGCTGTGGTACCATTCGGATTCCCAGACAGCCCAAATGTTCCTTTTGATAGCATGTATGACGTCTTGAGATGGTATTGGGATGTCGAGTTTAGCTTCATTTCGTCCTTGTTTAGCAAGGTTGTCTGCTTCTTCGTTTCCGGTAATGTCGGAGTGCCCTGGAATCCAACTGAATGTGACGTTTCGGCCTTCTACGGATTTTTCGACAGATTGGATCCATGGATGTTTAGATCGACCACTCCGTAGGGCATCGAGACAACTAGCAGAATCCGTCAGTACGATTGTGTTTTGCTGATTATGCAACTTTGATACAGCAGCGTTAAGGGCAAAGGCTTCTGCAGAGAAGACGCTGCAAATACCTGGTAAACAGTAACTGAATTGATCGCTACTTATAACCACTCCAGCACCAGTGGAGTTTCCATCTTTAGAGCCATCAGTGAAAACTTGTGTGTGTGAGTGGTAGCGATCAGCGATGAACTCTAAGAACTTTGGTATTACGATTTCCTTGTTTGTTCCCGCTCTGATAGTGCTTCTCAGATGATTGTCGATTTGTGGAGTTGGTGTGTGCCAATGTCTATCAGTGACTCTTAGAATGCTGCTTACCTTCGGAAGGGAGAATCCTGCAGATTCTTGCAGAAGTTCTTTAGCTCGTTTTACAACTGGATAGTCGATTGTACTTGGGTTTTTTTTCAACGAGTCGTACTGCTAATTGCGAAAGACGTTGTATGAGTGCTAGTCGGAAGGGAAGGCATCCGGCCTCAGCCATGATAGAGATGATTGGGCTGGTTGTAAACGCACCAGATGCTTGGCGCACTACATCATTATATGTGGGTCCAAGGATTCGTACCGTATCTTCAATGTTAATGCTAGTGAGCCCTAAGCCAAAGAACAGTTTGGACACAACCAACGCTGAGCCAACCTTTAGCAGGGTGGTTCGACTGCTTCGCTTCAACCGGTGCCCAAGGATTCGCAGGATATGAATCCTTCTGCTGCAACTTCTTTTGACAGAGTTCAGGTGTTGTATGAAGTTGAACTTTGCGTCCACCAGGACTCCAAGAATTTTCATTTTTCTCACCCGTGGAATTGGGGTGCTATTTATATTGATGGCCCGACCTCGTTTTCGATGCTGTAGGTGACAGGCGTGTAACAGCTTGGATTTGGTTGGGGCGATAGAGAAACCAACGCTGAAAGCCCAATCCGTAGCGGCGTTGACACCTTTCCTCAGGGATTGACGAATTGTTCCGTGATTTTTTCCCTTCACTATAAGAATGACATCGTCGGCATACAGCAGAATATCGACGTCAGGTGGCATTTTATTGAAAATTGGTTGCATGGCGACCAGAAACAAGGTCACAGACAGTATGGATCCTTGCGGAACCCCATTTTCCGCTTTTCTGAGGCTTGAAGTGGTTCCGTTAGCAGCCACTTGGAAGTACCTATCAGAAAGGAAGCTAGAAATAATGTTTATCATTCGTCCAGATATTTTCCAATCTGTTAGGGTGCGAAGAATACCGGATCTCCATGTCGTGTCGTAGGCTTTCGATATGTCTAGGGAAACTATTTCCACGTGTTCATCGTTACCGAGACTGATGAGAGTTTCTAGCTTGGCTAGATGAGTGTCGACACCTTTTCCAGCACGGAATGCGTGTTGGCGTGGATCCAGTTTTTTCGTAGCTTCCAGTTCAGTGATCAGGCGGCGGTTCACCATTCTTTCAAACAGTTTACCGAAACAGCTTAGAAGAGTTATCGGTCTGTAGCCCTCTGTTTTGCTACGGTCCGCATCAGGCTTTGGTATGGGTATTACTGTACCTAGCTTCCACTGCTTCGGGAACGTGCCATTGTCCCAAACCTTATTTAGGAGCTCTAACAGGGCAGTTTTGGCAGAGAATGGTATCCGTTGCAGCAGAAGGTAGCTTATGTTGTCAGCACCAGTTGAGGAGCCTGCTTTACGATCAAGAGCCCACATCAGTTCTTCCATCGAAAAATCTACGTTGTAGGGTTTGTGTAGGTTTGGACGCTGGGTTTTGACGAAAGTACGAGCGTCTGCTTTATGCTTCTTCTGGAATTTTTCAGGGTAGTTGGCATCAGATGATTTCCTTTGGTATTCATCGGCCAGTGCGTCCGCTACTTTTTGGCCGTCGTTGGTCGTGCCCGTTGGAAGATTCAGTGTGATTGTGTTGTTTTTTCTTTTACCATTAAGTCTATTAATGTTGCTCCAAACTTGGCTAGCTGAGCTGTTTGGATTTATGCTTTCAACAAAGTTCTCCCAACTTTTTTGTTTCGCGTCGCTGATGGTTTTACGGCATGTTGATCGAGCTTCCTGAAATTGCTTCAATGCAGTAATTTTTCGTGGATCATCAGGGCTCAGCCGACGAAGAGCACGAAGTCGTTTACGCCTTTCCTTTATTGCTGCTTTGACCTCTGTATTCCACCATACTACAGCCTTCGGTCCGTTCTTCCCAGTAGTTTGTGGGATGCTAGCTTCTGCCGCCGAAATGATCCTGGTTGAGAATTCCTCCACTGTCATAGGTTGTCCCGGACGCAGAGTTCTGCTAGTGAGATTTTCATACAGGTCCCAGTCAGCTTTATCGTAGATCCACCTTGCTCGATGCTTCGGTTCATCTGAGACACCGTAGATGTCAATTAAAATTGGGAGATGGTCACTATCGGAGCAGTCCGGTAGGATCCTCCAGATGAATTTGGCAGCTATCGATGTGGAACAAACGGAGACGTCGAGAGCTTGAGAGGTCCCGGTGGTGGGATCTATCCGAGTATGAGAACCATCGTTGAGCACGAGCATGTCGTGTTGTACCACTAGATCTAAAATTTGTTCACCTCTTCTTCTCGCCTCTGAAGCTGATGGGCATAACCTACTACCCCAAGCTGTGTGGTGTGCGTTTAGATCACCCAATAGCAGTACAGGTTTCGGGAGTTCGACCAGCAATTCACGAAATAATCTTGCAGAGTTTTTGTCTTTAGGTGGCAGATAGACCGATACGACTGTTATCTTAGTCGGAGCGTATAGTTGGACGGCAATTGCCTGGATGTTGGTTTGTATTGGAAGCTGATGAAAAGGAGTTCCGCTCTTGATAGCCAAACCAGCGCCTTGTCTGCCATGGACTGAGCATTGACTCAATAGAAGCTGGTACCTATTTCCCAAGAATCCAGTGGATAGTCTGTGATGATCAGCGTTCGTTTCTTGCAGGCAGATAACGATAGGTTCATGTTTCGTGGTCAGGATCTGCAGCTCACTTTGGTGTGAACGAAGGCCACATATGTTCCACTGCATTGCAAAGGAGGGTGGAATATTGTGTCCTTTGTTGTTGGAAACCACAGTGTCGTCAGAAGACTGGGAAGACGACCGTGCGTTCTCTTTTTGAGGTAAAGATTGCGGTGATAGAAGTGTTGCAGCCGGTGACTTTGGTCGAACTGGACTGCTTGATGGCTTGCGTTGTTTTTCTTTCCGGGCGTTGCTGCTGTTGTAGTTCAATTCGACTGGTTTCCGGGCGGATTGAAGAGATGCAAGGCACTCGTGGCTTACTCCATTCCTGTCTCCCCGAACATCCACTCCCAGTGTTGGGAGGGGGGACGTTACTACACGATCATCCTCCTCTCGTGGAGGGTGTCCGTAGGACGGACTGAAAGAGCTTGAACAGGCTTCGTCGTTTTCGATAAAGATGTCTCCGTTTTGCTTAGGTGGCACGGCATTTTCACTGGGACCTGGATTGGTGGAGAAGAAATTGGGATTTGACTGCTTTTTAGGTGAGCCATATGTAATGGTACTTGCCCGGAGATGCGAGCAGTCCACGTCAACTGCCGCCAGAGGCTCATCGGAAGAATCCGGAACATCCCTGGTCGGGGTCGACATGGAAGGCCTCGCGCTTGGCGAATCGAGAGTTCTAGTTGATGTCCTGTTGGATGACGATGTACTATTGTATTTGCGGAAAAGCTTAGGTGGCTTGGAATTTCCGTTGTGACCTGAGTTGTTGGAGAAGGGTTTGGGATTTGACTGCTTTTTGGATGAATCATACGTAGGGATACTTGCCCGGAGATGGGAGCAATCCACATCGACTGCCGCCAGAGGCTCATCGGAGAAATCCGGAACATCCCTGGTCAGGGTCGACATGGAAGGCCTCGCGCTTGGCGAATCGAGAGTTCTAGTTGCTGTTGTCCTGTTGGATGATGGTTCACTGTTGATTTTGCGGAAATTATCGTAGGCGACGGAGTTGGAGACTGTTGAGGATGGCAGAGGCTGCAGCTTCAATTCGACGGCGGCCGAGCTGGAAGTTTGGGTATCAACGGGTTGGAGGAAGTCGTCCCAGACCCCCTCTCTTGCCAGCATCGCTTCCTTTTTTGGAAGTGAAGGGGGTACTACACTTTCCCCGCCTTCGAACCGGATTTCTCGTTGAATGTTGGAATCGAGCGTTGTATTCAAACGTTGTCCTGAGTTATATTCCATGTCGATATTGCCGGGGTCTATGCGTGTGCTGATTGATGGGTGTTGTTCGTCCGTTCTCATGTCCATTTTTGTCGCGGGGTCAATTATAAGGAGGGTCAATGTTGATTTTTTGGTAGGTACTTGTTCCATCATTCGTCCATACTAATCGTACTGCTCAGTGTGTCAGGCTGGGTTGATGGACGCTTACCCCGATTGTTGCTTGTGTCGGTTGGAGATATCTCAATAGGGCGTTTTCCGCTTCTGCTCCGAGTTCGTATTCCTTGGTCACGATCATAACTCCGGTTATCTTTCCAGTTAGCTGGTGGCGGGATGGAGGCTTTCTCTTTCCTAGACAGACGTGAATCGGTTTTTTGTGATGACGCAGCTAACTGAATTGGTGTGGAAGATGGGTTCTGTGTTGATGATTTGGGTTGGATGGTTGTGCGTGGTGGTTGTGGGGCTGGGGAATGGCTATGGGTGCGAGATCTTAACACAGAAGTTAATGAAGCAACCTGCTTTGCTAAATCGTTCACTTGCTTCTGTAGGTTGGCTATCAGTTCGTCCTTGGCAGCTAGTTCTTGCTTCAGTTGGTCTTGGACAATACGAGAAAATGATTCCTTTTTATTTTCTTCAGCGTATATGCGTCTTGCTTCAGCAAACGAAATACACTGATTGACTTTTATGTGGACAATTTTGTCCTCCTCCTTGTATTTTGGGCAGTCACGTGACGTGACTGAATGCCCGTTTCTGCAATGGAAACAGTGAGGTGGATTATCACACTGCTCACCGTCAGCCAAGTGAAGAGGTTGAGAGCATTGCATGCAGACGCTGGTTTGTTTGCAAAATTTGCGAGGATGGCCGTAAGCGCCGCAGTTAAAGCAGATCATAGGTGATGGATAATATGGGCGTACTGCGATTCGCACCATACTGAAGTACACATATTTTGGTAAGACCGACCCATGGAATGAAATAACCAGTAGAGGAGTATTCTGTAGTTTGCCGTTAACTCGCTTCTTAATACGTCGAACTGCGTGTACACCTTGCGACCTCAAATTTTCCTCAATTTTTTTCTCATCGGTATTGGTGCAGTCCGGATCATAGACGGTTCCCTGTATTGTGTTGAGCGTAGGATGAGAGATAATTTCAATTTTTGACCCATCGGTGAGTTCCGTCATTTTGGTCAGCTTTTCGACGATCGTTCTCGAATTAGTGCGGAGAAGATATCGTGATCCACGTCCTTCACGGGTAGCTTTCACGGTTTTGGCTTCCTTTACACCGATTGCCACTTCAACTGATGCTCCTACGATGAAGGGATCAGGGAGACGAGATTCCTGATTCTGCTCAGGATCGTTAATTTTCCGCTGCAACACTAGAACCATAGTTTGGCCCATCTCATCTTCACCCCGCATCCATTCAGGAATTCTTCCATCGCCTGGGTCTGGGGGGACCCCGGGTGGGGTGGAGGAGCTGCCGGTCATTTGACCGGAGCTCAGTGACACTTTTCCAAATTCACTTCACTTTGACGATTTTTCGCGACCAACAAACGGGAACCGATTTTCGACACTTTTCAGTTCACACTGCCGCTCGGGACACACTGTTCAGTTCGTTCCTCAATGGGCACTATCACAACGATGTGTGTATTGGTGTCGTTATCAGCTGCAGCCACCGCGTGATATTCGCACTAAATGTTTATCACTTTGCAACACTTTCGTTTGGAATCTAACGAAAAATTCACTTTAGCTGAGAAAGCACCACCGAATACAATCATATGACCACTGACCGTCGTATTATTAGTCAGTGCTACTAAGCAAAAAGATCAATTCCAATTAGAGCAACTCGCGCGTGTTGATATACAACCGTAACCCGATCACTCGAATGATGGCTACTAAAGTGGTGAGCCAATTTAAAATCGTTAGTTTCGTATTGATTGTTGCTACTACTGGATTGTACTAGCATGTTCACCAAATGTATTAGAATGTTTTGGTTCTATCTCTTTCACTCTACTCAAAACTAAAATGCATAAAAAAATGACAAAATGATACACTCTTTGCACACTGTCAAAAAATCATTGTACACAAAATCAACTTTGTTCAAATCAAAACAAAAAAACTAACCCATCTGGTGGATGATGGCACAAGCTTTCAAGAAAATTCTATTACAGTGAACCACATTATTTTAATGGATTTCTTCGCCAGTTAGTCGTCTGTCACTTCGTTTGTGGTTTTATTATAATTACTTTTTTTCGGGTATATTCCAAATAAATACTTACATTTCAATACTCATTGTATTAGGCACAGATGGCATAAAAAATCAATTTTGAAGGCCTCGTAAGATGCTTTGGATCAGACAATATTCACTATTGATTAAGATAATTTTCACCCAATAATGGGTAAAATAATACTCATTTTTCTTCCCCGAAGAGGTCAATAAGATGGGTCCTAAAGAACCCATTTTCAAAAATATTCAATTACCCATTATTTGACAGCTTCATATACTTACTAATAATGGGTACTTTTATACCCATTATTGGGTACTTGCAAGTTACAGTACGCTATTTCAAACTGCCAAATTTATGTTGAATCCACCAAGATCGGTTAAAACTGAACCTAACCAAAAATGGGTAAACTGTGTTGGGAGTGACAAGTTGACAAATGAACAACATTGGCACGAATCCGATCGACGTTGTTCATTTGTCAACTTGTCACTCCCAACACAGTTTACCCATTTTTGGGAAGGTTCAGTTTTGACAGATCTGGGTGGATTCTACCCAAATTTGGTAGTTATGAAATAGCGTGTGTACTACGTAAATAATTTAAAGGCCTGCGCACAATGGATGTTTTAAAAAAAAACCCGGATTATCATTAAGGCTCTGAACCATTTGGTGGATTATTTTAACTTTTGGTTAAAATTTGACAGATGAAAAGTTATCGATTAACCCTGCTATCCGAGCATGGTTATTTCTGACCGACAAGAAGTTAAATTTTGACAACCGTGGCTCGAAAACCGGTCGATCGACAGCACGGGGATTTTCGAACATAGAAAATAACTTTCGAAATGTCACTTTTAACCACGAGTTAAATTTAACTCGGCAAATGGTTCACAGCCTAAGGCTGTGTTCCATTTGGAAAATTTTCACTTAGATTTGACACTTCGAAAATAACTTAAGATGTTCGAAAATCCCTCTGTTGTTGATCGGCCGATTTTCAAGAAAGCGTCTGTCAAAATTTATTCCTTGTCTGTCAGAAATAAGTCTGCTGGAATAGCAGGTTTATTTGAAAATTTTCCATTTAAGTAAAAATTCACCAAGGCTCTGAACCATTTGGTAGATTATTTTAACTTTTGGTTAAAATTTGACAGATGGAAAGTTATCGATTAACCCTGCTATCCGAGCATGGTTATTTCTGACAGACAAGAAGTTAAATTTTGACAACCGTGGCTCGAAAACCGGTCGATCGACAGCACAGGGATTTTCGAACATAGAAAATAACTTTCGAAATGTCACTTTTAACCACGAGTTAAATTTAACTCGGCAAATGGTTCACAGCCTAAGATTATCTGTCAAAAAATCCGGAAACTTATGCATTGTGCGCCAGCCTTAAATCCCCTTCTGTGCTGCGCATGCTGCGATCAAGTTGAGGACGTGTTGGTTTTTAAAAATAAATCAACTTTCTGTTAACCTAGTTCGGCGAATTTTCACCGCTTGTAAGTTTTCTGATGTGTGTATTCGTCATAGAGTTCCTAATTTCTGTTCTTTTACCAGTCGTCTAACACAGATATTAGTATTCAGTCCGCTAAGCACAAATCAAACCCGACCTCAAAAGGGAGTTCGAAAAAAAAAATCGATTGAAACTGCGCTTTGAAAATGTGGAACCCGCACATTATCGCTAAGCTCCTTGCCAACGAGCAGCAGCAGCAGGAGTTTCAAGATGATAGCAAAATGTTCATGCAGCTGCCGATCACCCGCTACTTGATGGAAGCGTTTACCAAGAATCCTCATCTGGCAGATGGTGATATGTTTGGCTGTCGAGACTACGTCCAGCGCAATGTACCACGGATGGTAAGTGAGGAGGAAGAGCGGAACGCAGATTTACCCAAATGCAATGTCCGGGCTGCCAAGGCCCGACAGGAAGGGAACAAGTTGTATCAGAAAAAGAACTACCTGGATGCACTGGAGAAGTACAACGAAAGCATCTGCTGGGCCCAGATTGACTCAGAGGATCTGGCGATTGGGTATGCTAATCGGTAAGTTCAAGGACGGTAGGCGGATCTTCAAAAAGGTTAAACCTTTTTTTTTTCTTTTCAGATCGGCTATCTACTACGAAAATAAAGAATACGAATTTACCATGGCCAATATTGCTCTAGCCAAGAGGCACAAATATCCGGAACGGTTGATGCCGAAGTTGCAAGCCCGGGAACTTCTCTGCAAGGGTAAGATCGACGCCGGTGAACACAAAAGTTCTACACCATGTCCGAAGCTGGTTCTTAATGTTGAAGTGAACCCCAAAATCCCTTTCGTGGCACAGGGAATTGCGATGAAGAAACTTCCACATTTTGGAAGGAGCATGGTGGCTGAGATAGATTTCAAGGCGGGCAGTGTGATTCTGTGCGAGAAACCCATGATGGTTTCTATAAGTCCGGAAGCAAAGTATAAAGTATGCCAGTCCTGTTCGTCGGAGAACTTTTTGTCGTTAATCCCATGTCCGCATTGTGTATCCGTAATGTACTGCAGTGAAGAGTGCTGGAAAAAGGGTTGGGAGGTTGGACATCGGTTCGAGTGTGGAATATACGACAAACTGGCTAGCATGCCGTTCGATGAATGTAAAATGGGGCCAAAGATGCTCTTCTATGGATTGACATTGTTCAATGACGACGTGAAGAAGATGAGGAAGTACTGTAGATCACACGGTCGAACCGGAAGTAATCCATTCGATTTGGACTACACCAAGGAAAATCCTCTGGATGCATTCAAGGTGTTCCATACGGCCAAAATGCAACCCCGTGTACACACTCTGGACAACGTTTACCGGTTGGTTACGGCGATCTTGTACACCATCTACATCCAACAGCCTTTGATTCGATCGCTCTTCGTCACCAAAACGCAACAAAACTTTCTGTTGAAGTGTATCTTTGAATATTCAACTGTGGTCAATCGTCTGATCGTTGTACGGGAGCCCTCCATTGATCTACTGCACACGGTTGCATCCGTATGTAATCACTCCTGCGACCCAAACACTCACGTTATGTATCGCTCGTCCCAACTGAAGTTCGTTGTGATTCGTCCAATCTGCAAGGGTGAGCAAATTTGCATCTCGTATGGTCCCATCTGGGGAGAAACGTCCGCCTACGAACGGTATAGGAAATTGTCCATATTTGAGATTGACTGCGCGTGCGTGGTGTGCAATCCGAATACGTTCCAGAACTTGCTGATCAATAACAAGCAACTCCGCCCGCCTTCCACAACAATTTCTGTGTAATGAAGAAGGTGCTGCTGAACGAGACCTTCAGCAACGCGGACAAGATGAATGCTCTGCAGCAATTCATTCAACGGTACGGGCTACGTCCATCCGCTGCATCTGTTTCGGCAAATTCTGATCATGTATCGTGAGGGACTTTCGGTGGTCTTCGCAAACGAGGTTATGTTTGCGATGCGGGAGAGAATCTTCGCCAGTTTGAATTTATTTTAATGTTGTTTCTTACTACTTCATGACTCGTTTTATTTTATTGAATTCTCATGTTTTTTTTTTTAATTTAACTCTTGTTTGCTCTTGTTTTTTTTTTTTAATTTAACTCGACAAATAAATGCTTGAACATCGTTTTCTTTCCCAAATTGGTCCTGTTCGTTCATCATCAATCAACCTTCGATTCAAGCCATATCTGGAACTAGTCGACATTGCCTGCGATTCCAATGTAACATCGACAAGTTTGTTGATTTGATACTCTCCTCCCCTCCCTGTGTCTCGATACTTATTACACGAACAGTAACCCTTCCGTAAATGCGGTGGGTGGTACCGTACCATAATCTAAATTTCTGCTCTTATTCGGGTGCGATTAAGGGTGACCTGTGAGTAGTGGGGTCCGGGTCCGGGATGCGTGGACCCGTCCGGGGTTCAGTGGAACCGGTGATAATTTGTGATATTAGCGTTGTTTTGTAGTTTCTGCCACTGGTCCTCATACCGGTTTCTTTCTACGTTCGGTGTCGGAGGAGGATCCGGAACGGATTCAGAATCCATTTCGGATTTTCGTTGTTCTTTCGAAGTCACGTGTGGAGGAGGATGATATAGCGATCCAATGACATTTATATATAAGGTCTGGGCCAACAAGCAGCTTGCTGGTGTTAGAAGCAAGAAGCTGTCAACATACTGAGAACAGATAGAAATACGTCACTGCTAACAGCTGTTTCGTGTAAAAAGATTTTTTTTTTCCTTTATTTAACGTCGGTCTCTGTTCCGCAATCTAGTGCCAATCACCGACGGACAGCGATTGCCATCCATTGACGGCAATCGAATGTGCAGGAAGGCAGCTTCCACACCTGCGTAGGATATCGCACCCATTCAACACACATGGGCCGGGACCAACGGCTTTACTTCCCTTCCGAAGGAAGACGTGACCAGAGATTGTTATGCCTCAGAAAAATCCCACCGACCTCGGCTGGGATTGAACCCAGACCCATTGGGATGAGAAAGTAGTCACGCTTACCACTACACCACTTATGTATATGCCCAAATTAGGGACACTTAGGCCGACATTACCTGCATTTCCTCTATGTGCCAACTGATTAAAACATAGATCAATGTGACATACGACACCTACACAGAAAAAAAAGTTGTTGAATATTACATCCAAACTACTGCAACCAGGTCAATCCATCGGTTGTATAATATCGAGTATAATATAACGTTGTACGATGTACATCGATTTTGCGAACAAAATTACATCCATTGATGTAATATTGTATCTGCTTTTTGCTATTACATCATTATTTCATACATCAGCTTGAATAACATTGATCGATATTACATTTTTTTTTACTGTGTAACTTCTATAGGGATGTCAAATGTCGTATGTTACAAATTTGGTCCAAGCGTAAAAAGTGTCCATTAATAACATGTGTATTAATAAAACTGCAAATTTAGCAAATCTTCAATATAAACCAGTTGTGGGTGGTATACAAAATGTTAACTTCGCTTTCCGTGAGGTATTACTCATTATAATACATTTTTAACCACTAAAATGCGGACGGTCGTGTTAAATGCACGGCATATATAAAAGGTCGTTTAATATTAATTGGTTGAAAAATGTTTGTTTTTCAACAGGAACACTATCAGTACCTTGCTCAGTCAATAGCAGCACTCCTGAGATGTTAGTTAACCGGAATTTTTAAAGAATGACCTATCTCATTGAAAATAGAAACAATTTTTTGTTCACCAAAACAAAACACCTTGTTTCTCTAATTGACAAACATGTTACAAGTTACAATCAAAAAGGATTCCAGAATTGTAAAAAAGCGTCCGGTCGTTAGCGCTATTAACAACCCTGGTCTTGACATGGCCTTGGAAGTCAGTTTTCTCAGGACTTCTCTTACACATACAGTCAACGCACCACAACTCGATGTGCACTAACTCGATATCGAGTAATAGAACTATAGTAAAAAATAAGTTTCATGGCTACTGCGATGAAGATTTCCTATGAGATTGTTGTTCTATAACTCGATAATTCTCGATGGTCCCTTCAATATCGAGTTGTAGAGAGTTCACTGTAGATACTATATAGACGAGTGCACGGGTGAACTTTTGTTCATCTACTGAATAAAAATTGACACAACAGCGGGGCCCTGTTTACTACAAATGAACACATAAATAACACTCGCATAACATTTGAAAAGGGCCTATCAACTTTTGTACACAAATCTTGTTAAGTACTCTTCGCGCAAACCGAATACGCCCACGCAAACTAACAACACCATCGGGTAGGGGAAATTCTCCCCTTTCCGATAGTGCTCTTGGATTGCGTGGGCGTACTTCGGTTCTGGTAAAAAGGACTTAGCAAGTTGTTCACAAAAGTTGATAGCCCCTTTTCCAATGTTAGGCGAGCATTATTCATGTGTTCATTTTGGTTAAAATTTAACAGATGAAAAGTTATCGATTAACCCTGCTATCCGAGCATGGTTGTTTCTGACGGACAAGAAGTTAAATTTTGACAACCGTGGCTCGAAAACCGGTCGATCGACAGCACGGGGATTTTCGAACATAAGAAATAACTTTCGAAATGTCACTTTTAACCACGAGTAAAATTTAACTCGGCAAATGGTTCACAGCCTAAGGCTGTGTTCCATTTGGTGAATTTTCACTTGAATTTGACACTACAAAAATAAATTAAGATGTTCGAAAATCCCTCTGTTGTCGATCGGCCGAAAATTGATTCCTTGTCTGTCAGAAATAAGTCTGCTTTAATAGCAGGTTTATTTGAAAATATTCCATCTGTCAAATATAAGTAAAAATTCACCAAATGGAACACAGCCTAAGTCGAGGGGCACGCAATTCAAAGAACCGGTGCGTTGAAGTCAAAATGCAATCAAAAGTACTTAAAGTAATTAATGCTTTTTGAAGTAGTACTGACGGTAATTAAAATTATCTATCCGTAGTTAATGTAATTAAAAGTAATGAAAATGTAGTTAAAAAGTAGTTAATGTTCTACATTGTGTAATTAATGTAATTAAAGCAGTAGTTAAAGGAATTAATTTAATTACAGCTGTTGCCTGGGTTGGAGTTAAAGCGGCTATTGATCTGTAATCAATTTGTGTAGGAAATTTCTCTTGAAACAATACAAAACACGCTTCATGAATGAGAGAGAAAAAAAGCCAGGGACAATTTTGAAACTTGACATGACCTGAATTATTCGGAAATGCTGCGTCGTGAAATTGATGTATTTATTTTAAAAATTCAGACTGACCAGTGATTCAAGAAGAGGATTAATTCAGTAAAAACCAGGAAAATCCCATACATTTCTATCACTAATTCATCATCTCTAATACCCCGTTCACAATACAGCGTATATCACGTGATATACGCTGTCTTACAATGAGCACTTATACATCTAGTTTTCACTGGAAATCCTATGTATGAGTGCTCATTGCAAGACAGCCTATATTACATGATATAGGCTGTAATGTGAACAGGGTATAAAGACTAAATAAGATGCTGGACCTTGCATAAATTACAGGACCCTTGGACTGGACTCAATTTTCAGGATACAGTCAAATAGAATCTTTGAAAATTCCAAAGGAATAACTAATAGGTTTTAAAAACTAAAAATAACACCAACATATTTCAGAGCAAATTGCTAAGGAGTTATGGAAACAACTCTAATGGTGGTAAGCTCCAACCGGTATTATCCTCGGATTAAATCCCGATCAAGAATGTCCGGCTGGTTTGATGTCGACATCAGAGTTAATCAACATAATTCTGAGCAAACATTTTTCAGATCATACAAACAGGGACGGTATTAAAAGTTAATCCGAGTTGGAGCTTACCGCCATAAGAGAGTATTGATAAGAACTCCAGGGGAATATGAAGAAAAAGTTCCAAGGTAATTAGGGTTGATGCATATATTATGTCACGCTCTAGGGGGGGGGGTCTAGGATTTTGTGACAAGCAATGCATTAGGAATAGGAAAAACGTCGCGATAGGGGGGGGGGGTGAATTTCTCCTCGATTTAGCGTGACATAATTAATGCATGGGCCCTCATGAGAAATGCTCCATACTAAATTTAAGGCTTTAAGCTTTGAAAGCTGAATTTGTCGGCTATTCTGAGGAAAATTCTATTTTGAGAGGACGACGACTATGTAAAGGATTCCTGGTGCATTTCCAATGAAAATGCCAAGAAGAATGTCTAGAGATAGGGGAAATGTCTCTAATGTTGGCCTATGGATCTAAGATTGGGCCCATCGCTAAAAATCTGCTATTTATCAATTTTATCTAGATGAACGCGTTATTGGGACGGTACTAATGGAGATTTTTGGTTGCTATTGAAAATTTAGTCGATTGCTGAATTTATGTATGGGCCCAAATTATGGACACTTAGGCCGACATTACCTGCATTTCCCCTATCTGATGATAATTTCAAGAAAATTCCATTGGTTTATAGTTCAGAGGATAGTTTCAAAATAATTCACTGGCAAATTCCATGATAATTCTAAAAATAATATCAAATGAATTCTGAAGAGAGGGGCATTTCGCGAAGAATATTGACAGGTTTGAACATAATTCCAAGAGTTTTCTTAGAATAATTAGGGGAAATGCAGGTAATGTCGGCCTAAGTGTCCCTAATTTGGGCCCATACATAAATTCTGCAATCAACTAAATTTTCAATAGCAACGAAAAATATCCATTAGTAACGTCCCAATAACGCGTTCATCTAGATAAAATTGATAAATAGCAGACTTTTAGCGATGGGCCCAAATTAGGGACATGTAGGCCGACATTACCTACATGAAATTTCCATGTAGTGAATATATTGGCTGATGGTATCTATTAACATTTCAAATAGTTTGTTCAATTTCGCATGCAATTGAATATTGTTCGACTCTTAAAAACTTTAGGTACCAAAATAAATGATGGATTCACCACTGACTAGTACCATAAAAATAACAGTGATGACCCACTTTGAATTCGATGAATGTCAAATCTCACTGCCTACGACAGGAAATTAACACCCGCAGCAGCTTCCGAGGTGGGTGGATGTTGATCGTTCGCCAAATCGTGTTCTGCAGTTTGAAAGCGCGCTCCATATCGATCGTTGTCATCAATGTCGCACCACAACCAGTAGGTATTAGCATTGGGCGATCTTGAGGCAAGAATCGATCCTAGTGAATCGATTGATTTTTTTTTAAATAATCGATTCACCGATTTAATCAATCATTTTGAATCGATATTTTTAAAATCGATCTTTTGAATCGATTCATTGTTCAAAATGGCACAAAAATGTTTCAAATGTAACGGATCATAGGAAAGGTGGTGCAGATTAACGCCAAGTTCAGTCTCAAGTTGTTATTATGTTACATAAGCTATCTTGTTATGATATTATCAAGCGCAATGACAGTGGAAGCGGAAAAGCCCGATCTAAGTAAGCTTACTTGTCGGATTGAAAACTAGTTAGAACCAAATCGACTTCGGTTAGGCATCTTGATGTCATTTGTGGCAACTGTCAAACTTTCCGTTCCGCTTCCGTCCACATTGCGTTTGGGCCTTAAGAGTCATTTAGTGTGATGATTAATATCATTTAGAAATAAATTGTGTAGTACGTACGCAGTAAAAGTTGTAAGTTTAACATACATACATGATAAGAATATAGTTAATTACTATTTTGATTTCATTTGAATTTCACCAACCGGCGCCTGCGAGTGGTGCGCCCGTGCAAAATTGCCGAATTAAGGATGCGGGAAAGGGCGACGGCTGGGTCCCGAAACTCTACCTGATCGTCTCTAAGAGGGAGCCAACGCCGTACCTTTCGGAAATTCGCCTTTGAGAACGTCGCTCATGCTTAAAAAAAAGCTTAGTCGGACAAACTTAAAAGAAATGACCAGTGGTTTCTCGAATCCGAGAGTGGCGTATAAGCCACTGTGTTTGCAACGTCCCACTTAGAACATTCGACGAACGGTTACAGATGGTCTGAGTGTAAAAGTTGGTAAGTACGGAAAATACTTGATTCAGATATCCCAAAACTCATTCGAGAGGGATCCCAAGAAGGCTAATTAAGCCATGCGTTTTGCATTGAGCCGAAATCGATTCTGAGTGGTTTCACTAGTTTTGAAGAATAGCCTCTCTACCGGAACACTTATTACCATTTTTGATAAATAGTCTCGATCAATGGGATATTCACTACGGATTTTCTCCCATACTTGAAAAGGATGGACAAAACGTAGGAAAACAGGCTGATGCAAGTTAAACAATGCCGATATGCTTCCGTGATGATCCAGTTCTGACATAGCAGAGGACTGATGAACCTGAAATATGTCATAAGAAATGAATGTTTGTACATAGGGAAAATGGATGTAATGTAGGCCTAAATGCCCCTAATTTGGACCCATACATAAATTCAGCAATCGACTAAATTTTCAATAGCAATCAAAAATGTCTTTTAGTACCGTCCCAATGACGCGTTCATCTAGATAAAATTGATAACTAGCAGATTTTTATTGATGGGTCCAATCTTAGATCCATAGGCCAACATTAGAGCCATTTCCCCTATGTAGATCAATAACTTTCTTTACCATTTCGTCATAAATATCTCACAGGCCTCCGATTGGTTTTGGAGGGGAAAAGATGTGTGCATATCATCATATCAAGAGCAAATTTTCATTACGTCGAAAGTAACAATGGTAAACAAAGTCGAGCTATCAGTGTCAATCGATGCTCCTGCTATTACACTATATACTGTCGGAATATAGGATCACATCCCATTTTTAAATTTATTTACCAGTCAAATTGCTTTTTGACGTAATCACCTTCCGATCAAAATAGTTTTCTATGTTACTTAAGTCACCCGATTTCTATGAAGATGCCGTTTGACTTAAGTAACAGCGCTGAGAAACCCGTGAAAAGTGTACGTTCGTCGTTTAGTTTTCTCATTATTAAAGTGAATAAATCGAACTGTTTGTTGCTAAGATGATTTCGGTGGTCCTAAAATGATGAATGGGCTGCACGTAAGGAGACGTAATTGATAATTCTCTCAAATACCCTGGTAAATACACTTTGACTTAAGTAACAATAGGGGCCACCAAACGACGTATAATAACTTTTGACTTAAAAACCAGTATTTTTTAACATGAAAGCTAGTGAATTGCATTTGTTTGATTAGAACCCTGCTATATATGTTAAACATTGCTATCACTATGAGATTATACGAGTTTAATTGAAAATAGGAATAACTTTTCGGTCATCAAAACAAAACTTTATTTTTCTCGGATTGGTGCGAATGTTACTTACGACATAATGAAAATTTGCTCTTGATATACTCTTTCGGTACTATAGATCTGCTAAGACCCAAATTGGCGTTGACGGCGACTCTGTAGCTCTTTACTCCTATGAAAAAATCCATAAGCAAACGTCAGACTGTGCGTGAAACATGGCGGACTTTGTACTATCCTTTCACTCCACCGAAAATTCCCAGAAGAAACTGTCTAAATTTGCTGCAAGAGCAAATTTTTCGACAGTGCCGTCAACGCCAATTTAACTGCACGAGCGTGAGCTGAAGACTCAAGGTATATTTAGGTCAATATTAAATTGCAAATGCAAAGGCACTGACTTTTTTTTGGATCGAAACAAATATCGAATGAAAAGGGTCGATTTTTGTCGTGTTTGAGACCGATTCAAAAAATCGATTAATCGTACCAAAAGAATCGATCTTTTTCGTTTCGATCCAAGATCGCCCATTGCTAGTAGGTAGACATCAGTGTTGTTGACATCGTTCAGTTCAGACTCATTCTGCGAACGCACACCACATCACAGCCCCCCATCAAATTGATTCGATTCGTGCCCAAATGACCTGAAACTGTAGAAGAGGCGGATGTTCTCACGTTGCGCTGTCACCACGGACGGTGATTACTCGAATTATGTTGGTGTGTACACAATCGTACGCACCGACACATAGTTGCACGCATTTGATGACACAATTTGTGTTTCCCGCATTGTCTCATGTGGACCCATTTTTCCGCACATTTTTCATCGCATGGTACCAAGGCAGAAGAATGTTGATGTGTCTATTTTCTTCACGGTTCAATTGCGACCCCGTCGACATAATGTGTCCTCATGTATGTAGGTATGTATGTTGTTGTTCTCCGACTAACGACTCCATCGATCAACGCAGCGAGTAGTAGGTAGGATGCAGAATAATTTAAAAAGCAAACACATGTTTTGGCTGCCGGTTTGTCATCGATGAGTCGGTGCGTCTCACCGGTCTCACCCTGCTTCATCATCGGTAACAAGTCTGTCCAACGCTAATGTCTCCACTTTTTATTCAATTTTGAGTAACCACACTCATTAGGATTCAGAGTTCTCAGGTGGATAGGGTAATTCGTTCCATTTGTCGAGAACGACGGGAAGACAATGGATTTCGAAAGAGTGTCGGACAAATATGCCAAAGGTTGATTGACCCCTATCTATGTGTATATATTTCACGTGTGTTGGCGAACACAAAGGCAATCGCAGTGGTTCATTGAAATTCAAGCAATGAATAATGCAAATAGCATGCCTCAGAGCACTTGTTTCGTGTAAATCAAAGTGGGTTATTTGATATGGTAATTCTGGATTGGATCGTTTATATTTTTTATTCGTAATTTACATTTTGAGCCTTTCTTCAAGAACTTCGAGCCAAGGAAATAGTTAATATTCTCTAAAAAAAAGATGAAAACTTTCTTATTACTGATTTCATTTGAAACTGGACAACTCCAAGAATGGAAAAAATTGTGATATAAGTGCAAATTTCCGTCCAATCGTGTTAGAGTCTTCGAAGCACTTATTGTTTGCAATGCAATGGTGTGAAATGCGCAATACCTCATTTTCAGAAAATATCAGTAAATTCGTCCCAAAACGGCAACTGATATATTGACCAGCTTTTGACGGTGGACTACGTCTTTCTTTACTATACTGGGGGTCATATTAAGGAATAGAAAATGAGGCATGTAACGTAAATGGGGCAGTTTTCAAACGCATATTACTCAAAACCATTAATGGGGAATATGTCATGCAATATGTCATTCGACAGAGAATGTATCCAGCATTTTTAGGGTATGGTACAAATAGTAAAAATAGTTAAATTATTAAGAAATTTAACGAACTAATTTGGAATATTTCGTGAAGCAATCAGGATAGCGTATGAAAGGCAAGAATCTTTAATAGTATTTACTACTACTATTAAAGATTCTTGCCTTAACGTTTATTTCTGTTGATTATGATTTTACAATGATTTAAAATTTCCATTGATTAGCCTATCTGGTTCTTTGTCTTTGTTTCATTAGATATGTATGTATGTATGTATGTAAGGTAGCCACCATCCCTTCAAAGATCTTGTGTTGTATGCAGCTCCACTTAATAGCAAGATCAATTTGAGCTATCGATCTGAATTCACAATATCGCTGTATGAAGGGCCAAAAACGGAGGGGTGGACCCGTAAGCAGAGGCACTTACGCGAAATCCACGGGAATTTAAGAATCTCCTTCCAAAGATACGATCCCACAAATCGAATAACGCAATGTGCATCCAAGCTTTAATGTCTTTGTTTCATTAGATATTCTAATTTAATATTTGCGTTTCTAACTGGTTTACAGAATATGTACTACTCTAGGGGTGCGGTTTGTTTGAATTGTGAATTGTGGAAATGAACTTAGGTCAAGGGAGAAGATACTGGGTTAAACTGAAGAGAAGGTCCTCTTTTCCGAATAGAAATTTACATTAGCCCAACGTTTGATTTTGATGCCTACATCAGCATCGAAATCAAATGTATGCCTGATGTCAAACATTAGGAAACATTATGATTTAGTTGTATTTAAGCAACGTAACATGGTGTATACATCAGAAATTTTTGGAACAAAATTTTGCCATTCTAATGTCGGTCTGACGTCAAAAATTTCAATCTATTAACATTAGAACCAAACGTTTTAAGGGTGTTTTCAGATGTACAAAACGTTAGAACTAAACGTTGTTCGGATGTTTTTAAATGTAAACGTTTTCTGATGTTTTCTAATGTAGATGTTTCCTGATGTTAGAAACAAACGTTTTTGGATGTTTTCAGATGTAAAAAACGTTAGAACTAAACGTTTTTCTGATGTTTTCTAATGTAGAGGTTTCCTGATGTTAGAATCAAACGTTTTTCGGTTGTTTTCGGATGTAAAAAACGTTAGAACTAAACGTTGTTCGGATGTTTTTATATGTAAATGTATTCTGATGTTTTCTAACGTAGATGCCTCCCGATGCTGGAACCAAACTTTTTTGGATGTTTTCGGATGTACACAACGTTAGAACTAAACGTTGTTCGGATGTTTTCAATTGTACTTCGTGTTTGATGTTCTCTGATGTTTTCAGATGTACAAAACGTTTAAAGTAAACGTTGTTTGAATGTTTTCAAATGTAGATGTTTACTAATGTTTTTAGATATACAAAACACTAGAATCTTACTTTTCAAATGCTTTCAATTATATTTACAACACATTAGAATTAGAAACATGATCGTGTAAACACTACACACCATTGTTGTTAGATAACATAATAAAAATGCGTACATAACAGTCAATGCTGAAGCTCCCGTTTCCCACCAGTCAGTTAACTGACCTTAGCTAACCTAATATCATTGCGGCAACTCTCTATGCGGCAGGGGAACTATGCCATTAGCGCGCTAAGAGTTGTTAGACCACTGACATAGGCGCCAATTTGTAGGTGACGAGGCACTTGGTGACATTACAGCGAGCTTGGCGATTGTTATAGCATTTTTGAGTGAACTACCAGACAATCATGACAATGTGATCGCTGCACCTCCAGATCTCCCTTTAAATCGACCCACTGTGCCAATTTGTCAATAATGCATGACACTTTGGACGGGGTTGCTGGCTTGTTTGGTCCACTGTTCGGATATACAAGTGGCAAGCCTTCCCGTTCACGGATCGCTCCAAAAATTGCTGCAAACGAACTGCAAATATATAATAAACAAAATTATTGTGCATGAAAAATATGACAATGGACAATGCTCGAGGAGCACTGGGAGTTTTCGAACGACGCGTGCTTAGGACCATCTTTGGCAGAGGGTATATGAAAATGGTGAATGGAGTAGAAGAATCTAGATAGAGCTGGAATTAGGGCGTAACAGCCTCTGTAAACAATGACTTCTCTTGTTGATTTCTCGGAATTCAAGACACACCTACAAAAACCAACATATCCATCGGGTAGTAGAAGTCTTTCTCTAATCGATGGTGATGTGGATTCGCCTTGGAGAGCCATGACTTCCGCGAAATCATCGAGAGAAGTCATTGATTACAAAAGCTGTTACGCCCTAGTTCCAGCTCTATTTAGGAATGAACCACGAACTGGCGTAACTTTATGGCGAACCCAATATCCAGAAAGTCGCTAAAATTGGAAGGGTACAATGGACGGGACACGTTGTAAGAATGCCGGACAACAATCCCGCAAAAATGGTGTTTTCCTCAAATCCGGCCGGTACAAGACGCAGAAAAGCACAGCGTGCTATGTGGTTAGACCAAGTGGAGTAAGATGTAGGAAGTGTGGGACGCTCGAGAAATTGGAGACAAGCAGCCAGGGACCGAGTTAGTTGGCGCAACTTGTTATACAGGTTAGGTTCCGAGGGACGTCGGATCAGCAAAAGTAAAGTAAGTATACAGACAAACAGACATAACACTCGCAAGATGTTCATCGAACAAGCATTTATCGGTCAATTTAAAAGTATCTTAGTTGGTAGTACCGCCACCTGTGGCGTGCATAGTCAATTCCCTTGCGTTTGACGTTTCCACACTACCGCCATCTGTTCAGCGTACTACCCACCACAGTGTACTCAACAGAGGGCGGTAATGTTTTAACGACGATGTTTACAGTGAGAAATATTCAATGTGTTATGTCTGTTTGTCTGTGGTAAGTATCTTATACGTTGGCTAAATTGTTATCCAAACTGCCTAAAAGTTCGAAGAATAGTTATTAGATAGTACAGAATTCTAAATTGGCATTATTTATGAAAAAATTACATTAGAATTCTTAAATCTCAGTCTTTCCCTGATTGCGAACCACACTTTAAATTTTATATAAACTTGCGACCCATCTTGTGTACCATCATAAGGCTTGATGAAACTTATTCCGCCCGGAAACATGTTTTTTCGGAATTATGAAGTCATTATAGGGTTAACTACCCCATTTTCGGCCTATTAAGCACAACCCGCACTTAGTCCTTCTTTATCTAGCGTAGTTTAGCACCAAACGGAATGTTATTATTACTGATGGCTTCCAAATTTATTTACCTTTCCGTATGTACCGTAAGATTTGATAAAGAGAAACCAATCGTTGAGATATTGTCAAAAGTCTAACACTGCTTCTTGACACCAAACTCGGCCTACGGATTCTAACCTCGTCCTAGCGCATTGAAACGCCATTGAAACGCCAATGAATTCACTTCGGGGAGCGCTTCTTTTGTTTTTGGGAATAATGGGTGCAAACCTTCATATCACGTGTTCTCATTGACTTCATTCCGTAGCTTATTAACTAAAGTATCGTACCAAATGCATAATTGAATTGACGAACTCTGAAATAATGGATTTCTATTGAAGTTTTCTGCTCGATAGGCCCAAAACGGGCGATTAGGCCGAAGTAGTTCTCTACCCTACGTTATTATGACATTTTGTTATTTTAAGTTACAAGAGGACGTTGCAAAGGATGAGTTTGACGTATGAAACCTGTGCATTTAGTTTTCAGAGAGTCGCAATCAGCGAATTATTCATTAAATCACTTATGGCTGTAAGCTCCAATCGGTATTATCCTCGGATTAAATCTTGATCAAGAATGTCCGGCTGCTTTGATGTCGACATCAGAGTTATTCAACACGATGCTATGCAAACAATTCGCAGATCATCCAAACAGGGACGGTATTAAAAGTTAATCCGAGTTGGAGCTTACCGCCATAATTGCGGCTCTCTGAATCCAATATTAATAGGTTGAAAAAATGGTTTAAAAATGGAACCTAAATCCAAAATTTCATAAATTTTGGTTCACATGAACTATGATAAATCAGTGTTATTACATTTGCAAACATCACCATTTTAGCGGCCCTCGCCATAGAGCGAACTGTCATTCAAAAGGATATTAATGTCATCTAATGCAATTTATCGACAATTTAAATCTTGGTTTACAAATCGAGATGAATGTCTATGGGAACGATAAAAATATATTTGTGCTCAGAAAACGAAGCTCGTTCAGATGATGTATAAAAATTTGTTTGTTTTTCGAAATTATACAACCCATTTCCAGGTTTTCCACACGAAACGATAACTAATGGATACGTATTCGGTTTCCCCATCAGGATACGTATTCGGTTTCTCCATCAGGATCCGTATTCGGTTTCCCCATCGGGATTCGTATTCGGTTTCCCCATCAGGATCCGTATTCGGTTTCCCCATCGGGATCCGTATTCGGTTTCCCCATTGGGACCCGTATTCGGTTTTCCCATCGGGATTCGTATTTGGTTTCCCCATTGGGACCCGTATTCGGTTTTCCCATCGGGATCCGTATTCGGTTTTACCATCGGGATCCGTATTCGGTTTCCCCATCGGGATCCGTCTACGGAATCCCATCGGGATCCGTATTCGGTTTCCCCATTGGGACCCGTATTCGGTTTTCCCATCGGGATTCGTATTTGGTTTCCCCATTGGGACCCGTATTCGGTTTTCCCATCGGGATCCGTATTCGGTTTTACCATCGGGATCCGTATTCGGTTTCCCCATCGGGATCCGTCTACGGAATCCCCATCGGGATCCGTATTCGGTTTCCCCATTGGGACCCGTATTCGGTTTTCCCATCGGGATCCGTATTCGGTTTCCCCATCGGGATCCGTCTACGGAATCCCCATCGGGATCCGTATTCGGTTTCCCCATTGGGACCCGTATTCGGTTTTCCCATCGGGATCCGTATTCGGTTTCCCCATCGGGATCCGTATTCGGTTTTCCCATCGGGATCCGTATTCGGTTTCCCCATCGGGATCCGTCTACGGAATCCCCATCGGGATCCGTATTCGGTTTCCCCATTGGGACCCGTATTCGGTTTTCCCATCGGGATCCGTATTCGGTTTCCCCATCGGGATCCGTCTACGGAATCCCCATCGGGATCCGTATTCGGTTTCTCCATTGGGACCCGTATTCGGTTTTCCCATCGGGATTCGTATTTGGTTTCCCCATTGGGACCCGTATTCGGTTTTCCCATCGGGATCCGTATTCGGTTTTACCATCGGGATCCGTATTCGGTTTCCCCATCGGGATCCGTCTACGGAATCCCATCGGGATCCGTATTCGGTTTCCCCATTGGGACCCGTATTCGGTTTCCCCATCGGGATCCGTATTCGGTTTCCCCATCGGGATCCGTCTACGGAATCCCCATCGGGATCCGTATTCGGTTTCCCCATTGGGACCCGTATTCGGTTTTCCCATCGGGATCCGTATTCGGTTTCCCCATTGGGACCCGTATTCGGTTTCCCCATTGGGACCCGTATTCGGTTTCCCCATCGGGATCCGTATTCGGTTTTCCCATCGGGATCCGTATTTGGTTTCCCCATTGGGACCCGTATTCGGTTTTCCCATCGGGATCCGTATTCGGTTTCCCCGTCGGGTCCGTCTACGGAATCCCCATCGGGATCCGTATTCGGTTTCCCCATTGGGACCCGTATTCGGTTTTCCCATCGGGATCCATATTCGGTTTCCCCATTGGGACCCGTATTCGGTTTTCCCATCGGGATCCGTATTCGGTTTTCCCATCGGGATCCGTATTCGGTTTCCCCATTGGGACCCGTATTCGGTTTTCCCCTCGGGATCCGTATTCGGTTTCCCCATCGGGATCCGTATTCGGTTTTCCCATCGGGATCCGTATTCGGTTTCCCCATCGGGATCCGTCTACGGAATCCCCATCGGGATCCGTATTCGGTTTCCCCATTGGGACCCGTATTCGGTTTTCCCATCGGGATTCGTATTTGGTTTCCCCATTGGGACCCGTATTCGGTTTTCCCATCGGGATCCGTATTCGGTTTTCCCATCGGGATCCGTATTCGGTTTCCTCATCGGGATCCGTCTACGGAATCCCCATCGGGATCCGTCTACGGAATCCCATCGGGATCCGTATTCGGTTTCCCCATTGGGACCCGTATTCGGTTTTCCCATCGGGATTCGTATTTGGTTTCCCCATTGGGACCCGTATTCGGTTTTCCCATCGGGATCCGTATTCGGTTTCCCCATCGGGATCCGTCTACGGAATCCCATCGGGATCCGTATTCGGTTTCCCCATTGGGACCCGTAATCGGTTTCCCCATCGGGATCCGTATTCGGTTTCCCCATCGGGATCCGTCTACGGAATCCCCATCGGGATCCGTATTCGGTTTCCCCATTGGGACCCGTATTCGGTTTTCCCATCGGGATCCGTATTCGGTTTCCCTATTGGGACCCGTATTCGGTTTCCCCATTGGGACCCGTATTCGGTTTCCCCATCGGGATCCGTATTCGGTTTTCCCATCGGGATCCGTATTTGGTTTCCCCATTGGGACCCGTATTCGGTTTTCCCATCGGGATCCGTATTCGGTTTTCCCATCGGGATCCGTATTTGGTTTCCCCATTGGGACCCGTATTCGGTTTTCCCATCGGGATCCGTATTCGGTTTTCCCATCGGGATCCGTATTCGGTTTCCCCATCGGGATCCGTCTACGGAATCCCCATCGGGATCCGTATTTGGTTTCCCCATTGGGACCCGTATTCGGAGTTGGTTGGAAATGCTAACATGAAGCTTTAGTGTGATGATTTATTAGCTAGAGAATGATCTTTAGAAGAGTGTAGGTGGATAGTTCCGTTAGAGTACGGCAGTATGAAAATTGAATAGAAGTTGAAAATGAGCGAAGGGCCATTAAAGCGACAGTTTTCAAGATAGACGCACATTTTTGCCTAGCCCGTACGATGTACGCGGGGACTTGAAGTATGTCTCCAAGTCCACAGGCAAAAATGTGCGTCCCTCTTGTTGCTCATAAACTGACTGCGGCTGTGGAATAGTTCTAGCGACGTTTTCATCACTACCTAAAGCCCCACGTCGCGAGAGCATTTCCAGTCGATGGTGTGTTATAATGCAGTTCTTCTTTACCCAACTATTGTGTTGCTCCTCTCGTCATGACCAACGTGATCATCTCAGAGAGAAAGCAGTAGGGTGGTTGTTGCGTGCTGTACCATCATCAGCATTGTTGACGGCTACCCCCCATAAAAAACACTTTGAATGACCCGTATTCGGTTTTCCCATCGGGATCCGTATTCGGTTTCCCCATTGGGACCCGTATTCGGTTTTCCCATCGGGATCCGTATTCGGTTTCCCCATCGGGATCCGTCTACGGAATCCCCATCGGGATCCGTCTACGGAATCCCCATCGGGATCCGTCTACGGAATCCCCATCGGGATCCGTATTCGGTTTCCCCATTGGGACCCGTATTCGGTTTCCCATCGGGATCCGTATTCGGTTTCCCCATTGGGACCCGTATTTGGTTTTCCCATCGGGATCCGTATTCGGTTTCCCCATCGGGATCCGTCTACGGAATCCCCATCGGGCTCCGTTTACGGAACCCGTCATCGGGCTTGTAGCTTTTAGTAAATACACTGACTAACCTGCAAAGAGATCTGGCTGCAAACTCCCCGCCCGGGATCCAGCTTCGGATTCCCTACCGGGATTCGGCTGGGACTGGTACCGGTACACTTTCCTAAAAAAACATAATTACATTACATTAAATTAATAAATTCACATTTACTTACCAGAAAAACATTGCATCGCCACCAAAACTCGCGACGGACACATTATTGGCACTTTCCCGGGCTAATTCGTAAACAAATCAAACTTTTCCCACTGCGAAAAAAAACTGTACACGGCCAATGAGATCAACGCAAATTTGAGTACAGTGTACTCAATATCGAAAAAAGTGCAGGATGAGTAAATTTGCCGCATGTTTTCCTGTGGAAAACCTCAAAAATCTGCCCTAAAATAAGGAAAATTTACGAGAATTCAGAGAATCCAATCTTTGCTTTTCTCATATTCGGAACTTGAGGGAAAATAATTCAAAACTGAGTTCCTGCACTTTTTGCGATTTATGAGTGAACTAACCTCAAATTTGGGTCGTTCTCATTCGCCGTGTATTGCTGACTCAGGACAAAACAAACTTTGCATGCGGCGAGAGACCGAGGGACAACAATTTACATCGTGATGAAGTTTGATTCTAATGTAACGTTAGGTTCTGTTGTCATGGGATGTATTCTGATGTTTTATGCGTGCAACAAATTACATTGTGATGATGTTTGATTCTAATGTAACGTTAGGTTCTGTTGTCATTGGATGTATTCTGATGTTTTATGCGTGCAACAAATTACATCGTGATGATGTTTGATTCTAATGTAACGTTAGGTTCTGTTGTCATTGGATGTATTCTGATGTTTTATGCGTGCAACAAATTACATCGTGATGATGTTTGATTCTAATGTAACGTTAGGTTCTGTTGTCATTGGATGTATTCTGATGTCAAATTTTACATCGTCAAGACGTTTGATTCTGATGTAACGTTTGAGGCTAATGTATTTTTATGTACTTGGACGTCACACTGAAGTCTGAATACATTAAGGTTACAGCAATACACGTTAAAATTTAATGTATTGAAGATGTCTGCTGATGTTTCCTACATTACAATTTCTATTCGGGTTCGCTTCACCAATTCCGTAAGATGGTTCGATCTTTTGAATTCTAAACGAGTTTCACAGTAAAGTGAAAAGAGCTCCCAAAAAAATACCGGCTAATACTGCAAAATACGGAGTTAAGTCGGACCCAATTATTCCCAGCTCTAAAACCACCTTTCATGTTAAAATCTTCCTTCAAATGCAAAAGAGCATCATCTTAATCTTTAGCAGCAATGAATAACACAGTATTATCTGCAAAAGATTAATGCCGCAAAATTGTAAAGCACGTCGCAAGTCATAAATATACATAATAAATAAAAGGGGCCTAATCTAGGGCCTAATACACTGGCCTGGGGCACTCCAATGTTATTCATTTGTTCAGATAAGGTTTATACGGGTCTGCAGCTAGCCTTAACGCTCTGGAAGTGTTGCGTGAAGGTCAAGTGTCGATCAACTAGAACGCCCAAGATGCGTATCGTTGTTTTTAGGGGGATCGGTTGATCCCCGATCTAGATAGAAGCGCCGCTGACTCGAAGAATGGAAGCGCAGCCATTACAGCGGATACTCTTTGCTGCTGAGAGCTGGAACCCGGCTGAGGCCACCTATTTGGATACTGCCGATACAGCTGCTTGTCCTTGAATGCGAGTCCTTGCGATGGTGTGGCCGGTGGTCACAATTAGCACGTAATCCGCGTAGACAAAAATGTAGAAGTTGAGTGACAAATGAGTAATGAACCGTTTCATCGCTATTAGGAAAATCGTCACAACGATAACCGATCCTTGTGGCACCCCTATTTTCATCGGGAAAGAAGAAGACTTCACCACGGTGACTTTAAACTAGGGTTGGTTAACCGGTTATACCAAAGCCGGTTTTACCGGTATTACCGTGCTGTTTTTCATTACCGAAATACCGGTTTTTCTAAAACAAAAACCGGTATTTTCGGTATTTTATTGCAAAAGTATAATCTTTTTTTTTCCTCTATTTGTTTTCCGTTGATCTTGTTTTCCGTGCTGAGCACCAATGCTACCGACGCCAGGAAGGCAGCTCCCACACCAGGCTTTACTTCCCTTCCGAAGGAAGGCGTGATCAGAGATGTTATGCCTCAGAACATCCCGGCGGTGCCGACTGGAATTGAACCCAGGCCTGCATGGGTGAGAAGTAATCACGCTTACCACTACACCACCGGCGCCGCTTCAAAAGTATAATCAATTTAAAAGAAAAATAAAAGCAGCTCTCTTAATTTTGAACATGTTAACCAAATTGGCTAAACTACACCACCAAGTCCGCTTTATGCCCAATCTGGGTAATCTCTTCGAATCGTCTGAGTAAAATGATGTTAGCGTGTATCGAGACAGGTGGAACTTAAGGTTTGTTAAGCTCTGTTGACACGAATAACTCACGAACGTCATTGTTGGTCTGGTCAATGAATCGGTATGAATTAGAGAGACGGCATGAATGATTGAATATGTTTCGGGTTAAAAGTGCGCAGCCATGTAGTAGTCGTTTTCGTTGACAAGTTGGCAAGATTCAGACGCGGAGATTTTGAACCAATTCCGTGAGAACAATATTACAAAACGGATTTTGAAGAAAAGGTGAAGCCAGGAGTGCCAGAATATTCTGCCTGGAACTATTTCTTTAGAGGAAAACAGAACAGAGGAATTGCAAAGTGTGTCAAGTGCAATAAAGTTATCAAGTGTGAAGGTTCTAGCACAAGTGGATTAATTGCGCATCTCCGAACACAACATGAAATAATATTGGCAAACGAAATGCATCTGCCCCGTCTGAAACATCTGAGCAAATTGCATCAACATCCGGATCCAGTGCGAAAAATAGAACCATCGTTCAATATTTTTCAAAGGCTTGCCCTATCGATGCTGTTCTTGCTCGACTATCTGCTAAAGATGGAATTTCATTCCACACAATATGCAGGAATAAGGCATCGAGTGGAAATGTTTTTTGAGAAGGTCTTCAACGAATACCGGAAGGAATCGACGTTACATGAATGTAAATGCTCATGCTGCCAACAAAACGTGGAACCTAGACCTGCAAAGAGTAGATGGATCCATGAACGCGGACCGGTGTGTTGAGCTACTTTCATCGAAAACGGAACAGTATGGAATATCACTGGAGAAGGACGTGATGGCTATCACAACAGATGGAGCGTCGGTGATGAAAAAAGTTGGCAACGAGGTCCCCGCTACGCATCAAGTTTGTTTAGCACATGGAATACACCTAGCAGTAATCGACGTTTTGTACAAGAAAGTATCTAAGCCGGCCGCCTACATGGAATTCGGAGAGAGCGCAGGTAATTTAGCTTAAAATTTAAGTAAAACTATGATCAAAGATGAATACTAAGATGAAACTGTCGGAAGAAAAACTTTCTATTTTAGTGTCCTCTTTCACGGTCCCTTTCATCCAATGAGAACCCCCCG
Source organism: Ochlerotatus camptorhynchus (assembly GCF_037179485.1). Classification (NCBI taxonomy): domain Eukaryota; kingdom Metazoa; phylum Arthropoda; class Insecta; order Diptera; family Culicidae; genus Ochlerotatus; species Ochlerotatus camptorhynchus. The sequence continues at coordinate 2,522,867 of NW_027040498.1, read as the reverse complement.
TATTCAAGATAATTTTGTGGTTTTGCTGCCCCCTCGGAAGAGATGAGATTTTGCGCTCATTTTTATCAAAACAATCACACCAAAATCAGAGATGTCCCATTTTTTAACTACTCAATTAACAACCAATCGATTATTTTTTGTTCGCTGTGCTGCCATTTTTCCACCAATGAGAGTGCAGCACATGTTTGAAACGATCGGTGATGATCCTGTGGAGATGTCAATGCTTATATCGGCATGATCTAACCGATTATAAATAGTTTACTTTTCGGTTCGTTAATCGATTAAACGATTATTCGAATGAAAATCGGACATCACTAGATGAATGTGAAACGTCATTTCAAATACAAGACCGTTCATAAATAATGATACAATTTGAAAGGGACCGGGGCTAATCACAAATTTCGTCTCCATGGTAACTGAAACAAACACGAGTGTTCACCGGTTGCTATGATCCTCATTATTCAATTTATAGGTTCAGACTGTGATACTGACACAGATAAGGATGATGACGATGATGGAAACGCCGATTTTTTCACGATTGGCAATACAGATCACGACGAACACACAATTATGCCCGAATACTGTACAACGGTGAAAAAAGTACGAGATACAGTGAAGCTCTTCAGAAAATCTCCAGTGAAAAATAACGAAGTACTCCAGAAAAATGTCAAAGCAGACCACGGAAAAGAAATCCAGCATTTTACGAGCGCTTAGGGCCGCCACAATCTGACTGAGTTTTTGGTAGGGAACATATGATTTGACCTTTGGGTTGTGTCGTTTGACGTGTAAACGTTCAAATTTGAACGTTTACACGTCAAACGACACAAGCCAAACTTCAAATCTTATGTTCCCTACCAGAATCTCAGCCAGATTGTGGCGGCCATAAGCGATCGTAAAATACTGGATAAGTTTGCTTGCTGACTGCCGATTCTACGACCTCCGGACTGCGGTTCAAAAATCCCTGCTCGATCTGAAAACCAAGAACAAGATTAGTTTTAGCGAAGAAGAACTGATAACAATCAAAGAAATTGTTGAAGCGCTGGAACCAGTTCTTGTTGAACTGCTGTGTCGTAAGGATTGTACGATCTATGAAGCCGATGTGGGCTTACACTTTATGCTAGAGCAGCTCTCGGAACAAACTTCAAATATCGCGAAACAGCTCCTCGAGTCTCTTGTTGGAAGAATTTCAGAAAGACGGTTCGTCTACGCAGATTTGTTTACATTTATGAGCAACCGCTCTGTCCGCGATACAATGACAAATGACTTTGGAATATTCTTCAAGACCTCGCGGACTGCTTTGATAAAGCAGTCGATTGAAATACTACATCGTTTGATTGATTTGGAAGGGAACGGAATGAATGCAGAGATCGAGCGAAGAGAGGAACTCAATCGACTAGATGATGCAGAGAACGATGGTTTGACCGCGAAGGAAAAATTTGAAAGAAGGTTGCAGCAGTCGAAGTTTGCAGCTTCTAGTTCTGGCTCAACGTCAACGTCAGCAAACAGTTTGACAAAAGTTGTTCGACAAGAGTTCGCCTACTACGATGCAGAGAGTTTGAAAGGCAAATACATGAAGATCATTTACGATGCCCTTTGCACTGTACGTCCTGAACGAGCATTTTCGGCATCCGGAAACTTTGTCAGTAAGCTCCGTTCTCGTTTGGGAGATAAAACGATAAACGCTCTTTGCGTTCTCAAAGGTTATTTTAACGAACAGGCCAAGCTTTGAATAGTGCATTTTTTTTATTCAATCGTTGACCAATAAACGCTTTTTATACAAATTATGCAGCTTTTTATTTCTTTTAGAACTTCGTCCAAATACCGGTTTTACCGGTATTAGAATTTTCAATACCGTAAAACCGGTTTTAGGAACAATGTGCCGGTATTACCAACCCTACTTTAAACGATCGTATAGACAAAAAGCTTCGGTTAAAGGGACGGATATTTTCCTTAAGTCCAAAGCTGACAAGCTCTAGCAATACTAACGGCGGCCATGTTCTGTTAAATTCCTTGGAGATAACCAAGGAGACGATCTTTGCCTGGTGGTTCTTTTCCTGTGTGTCCTTTAACAGTTCTCCGAGCGAGGCGGTCAAGGTATCCATTTTCCTCGAATGCAGCGCGAAGTCGACGATTGACCATGCCTTCCAGCACCTTGCTTGCTCAGCAATCGGGCGGAATTTATCGGTACCTCGTGTGATGGCGTTGGCCTTTGGGATCGGGATCACAAAATTTTCTCGCCAAGCGGTCGGAAAGTCATCAGTACGCCACACCTCGTTGTAAAGGTCCAATAGTTTGTCCTTTCCGTCGATATGATGATTTATCAAACGGCGATAACCTATTTCGTCTGGATCGGCCGAGTTTTCGGTACTGTATCGTAATACAAATTGCAGCTCCTCGAAGGAGAAGTCTTGGGTAATTGGAGAGTTGATGCTGTCTTGTGGTATCTGGAAATTGGTAACATCGGCAGTAGATGGTATTGTTTGAGCACCACAGCCTTTTTCCGCTATAGGGAATTACTTTTCCTCTCAGGTCCGCGGACGGCTGGGAAGCATTTATGCTCTCCAGGAAGTCTGTCCAACTATTCCGTTTGGCATCCCGGCCTACATTGGTAGTGCCGTTCTCTTTATGTTTGTAGAGCTAATTCCTTTTGCGGGTGGTCGGCTGGGAGGTGCTTGACACACCGAAGTGCCTTTCATCTAGCTTTGCTGCCGCTTTTGTCTCTTCAGACCACCAGCGAAGAGCTTTTCGCTTGGAAGTTGGGCCAGGCTGGGGAATGGCTAGTCGTGCCGCATCGAGGATCATATTCTGAGGACTCTGAAAAATCAGTAGGATTCTTTTGCTTTAATAGTATATTGACATAAGTCTCTGTTGCGATATTGAGTGAGGGAGAGAAACGCACGATTCACGGTACAAATTAAAAACTATTTTTATTAGTTAAAAGGCTAGTACATAATGCGTGTAAATCGCGGCTATCGCAAACTTCTAATCTTCATGATGATAGCTCATCACCGATACATCCGTGGTTCCATCTGTCAGGCTGACGGCTGCCAGCTGACGAGCCCTTGTGGTGAAATCGGTGGGGGGGTACCCAACACCTCCCCCTTTTTAACACAGATGGTAAGGCACATATCTCGCAGGAAGCCTTCGAGTCCTCGAAGACGTGCGAGCTGCTGTTGGTTGTTGTTGCTGTTGTTGAGGGGAACTGTGTTGTTGACGATGACTGACCTGCGGGGGCAGATCTTCATTCAGCTCAGGAGGAAGAGGAGGCAGATCATCCAGTTCGGGCGTTAAAGCATTCAGGTTCCAGGAGCCCAGCAGGATACTCAACGGAGTTTGCTGATCCCTTGGTGATTCGAACGCAGGCAGTTGCTTGTCGGACAGATGACGGGTTCTTAACTGATTGCTGTGGGACCTTATCAGAGATTGCTTTCCAGGCAACCAGACGTTGTGCATGACCTTTCCTATACGTTCAAGCACTTCTCCTGCTTCCCAGTGCCACTTTTTGTTTCGGAACACTTTGGCCCAGACAATGTCCTGATGGTATCGGACCATGCTTCCTGTTGAACTGCTCTTCTTGCTTGGAGTTTTCAATTTTGTGCGTTGGAGTTGGTGGTCGAAGCAGTTCTAACGACGTGCGAATCGGTCTGCCGAGCAACATTTCGGCAGGCGACTTTCCTTCGGGTGCGCTCCGACATGGTGTTGACCTGTAACACTGTAAGAAAGTGCTGATAGCTTCTTGCAGCGTTTCCCCTCCGGCGGTAATTTTCTTCAACGTCCTCTTAAAGGTGTCGACGAACCTTCCAGCGAGCCCGTTCGACTGCGGATGATAGGGAGCAGTCTTCAGGTGCAGAATAGCGTTGGACTCACAGTAAGCCTCGAATACTTCGCTCGTAAATTGAGTCCCGTTGTCACTCACCACCGTCTCTGGAAACCCGAATCTGGCAAAAATGTTGCGTAGGATTCGGAGCGTCGCTGCAGATGTAATATCTTTTGTTTGGACCACTTCCGGCCACTTGGTGTAGGCGTCCACTAGGATGAAGTAGTACCACCCATCCATAGGACCGGCGTCATCGAGATGAATTCGTTGCCAGGGTTTCTCCGGGGCTGGCCACGACTCGAGGCAGGTTTTACGATCCGTCTTCGCTACACTCGAACACTCATTGCACGTTTGCACCAGGTGTTCGATATCCGATATGGGGCCAGTAGACGTACTGACGCGCAAGAGAACGCATTCGGTCGATACCTGGATGGCCTTTATGTAGCTGTGCAAGCACTTTATTTCGAAGAACGACTGGTAGCACTAATCGTTCACCGTACATCAAGCAGCCAGCGGTGATTGAGAGGGCCTCGCGACGATGGAAAAACTCCTGGATGTGTGGATTCGTGATGCTAGCTTTATTCTCCGGCCACATTGTTTTGACGTACTGGGCTACCTGTTGCAGAGTTTTGTCCTTACGGGTCTTGGCTTGTACGATCTTGAACGAAACTGGCAGGGCCTCCAGCGACTGGTTCATGATGCTTCGGATACTGCTTTCGAACTCGACGTTGGCAATGATGAATTCCTCTTCCGGACGAACATGGCGATTGATCAGGCGAGACAGGATATCTGCGTCTCCGAAAGCTTCCGTCGAGACATAATGGATGTCAAAATCATATAAAAGTAATGTCAACGCCTCTGCAGTCGATTGGCGGTATATGTGGGGATGCCCTTTTTCGACCCAAATATGGCAAGCAAAGGTTTGTGGTCAGTCTCGAGCACGAAACGCCGCCCGAAAATCATTCGGTGAAATTTGGTCACGGCGAATATCAGAGCCAAACCCTCCTTCTCGATTTGGCTATAATTACTCTCCGCTGCTGTCAAGCTGCGCGAAGCATGGCAAATAGCTTTTACAGTGCCATCCGGGAACTTGTGAGCGATCCGGGCACCTAACCCGATTGAGGAAGCGTCCGCCGACACAACTATTTTCAAGTTTGGATTATAATGCGTCAACAGAAGTGGGGACTGGAGGATTTCCGGAATCGGTCGAACGATCTTTGGCAAGCAGGTGACTACTCGAATTTTACACCAGTCTTCAGTAGCTGATCCATAGGGTGTCGAAGGGTGCGCATCTCTGGAACGTATTTGCCATAATAATTTACAGCTCCAAGGTACGCCCGCAGCGTGGTAACGTCGTTCGGTGTTGGCATACTGACGATCGGTGCAATCTTGTCTGGATCCGGACGAATCCCGTCACTATCGAGTATTTGTCCGAGGTACTTCACTTGACGCATGTAAAAGCTGCATTTTTCGATGCGGACCGTGAAGCCGAATTCTTGCAGCCGTTGCAAGGTGAGGTGAAGATTGCGTTGATGTTCCTCTTGCGTTCGACCACCCACTACGATGTCGTCCAAATACCCAACGGTACAAGTGAGACCGGCAAGCATCGTATCCACTAGCTGTTGGAATGTACCTGGAGCGGATTTGATGCCGGGCGATAAGCGGGTGAATTGAAAGAGGCCCTTGTGGGTGTTTATGGTGAGCTATTGTTGGCTTTCTGGATCTACCTCGATCTGTAAGTAGGCATCGGAAAGGTCGATGTGACTGAACACCCGACAACTGGACATTCTGGCGAAGATGTCTTCGGGCAGCGGTAGGGGGTACTGATTTGGCTCCAGCACATTGTTGAGCCCGGTTGAAAAATCAGCACAGATTCGGTCAGCACAGATTCGGACGGTTCCATTGGACTTCCGAACCACTACGATCGGGGCTGCCCAATCAGCGAAATCCACCTTCTTCAAGATGCCTAGGGACTCCAACCGACAGATGTCATCCTCTACCACACCTTCCATACAGTAGGCTACGGGACGCTTTGGTCTAAAAACTGGATTTGGGTTTCCTTTCAGTACCAGCTTGACAGGAGCCTTCGTGCAGAGGCCTACCTTGCTGCTGAATACTTCCGGGAATTTGGCTTGCAGAGTAGCCAGCGACTGATTTGGTTGAGCGCTGACCTGATTACAAAACGATGGTTCCATAACCCAAACAAATCCATCCAGTCGATGCCTAAAATATCAAGACTGACGTTAGGAGCGGCAACGAACCACTTACCCTCTTTGGTGACGTTGTTGAGGGAAATGCTGCACCACATCTCGGCAACCAGCTTGAGTGGATGTCCGGAAGCCGTTCGTGCGGTGCACACCGTTGGTTTTGTTTTCGGCTGACCCATTTTGATCCACGATCGGTGCGAAATTAAGTATATATCGGATCCTGTGTCCAATTGTAATCGAAGAGGAACGTTGTTGACCTGGAGCTCGACGAATTTTCTACCCTGGCTGCTGTTGTGGATGGTCACGGTCTTCGTCGAGGGTCGCTTCCTCTTCGATGCAGTGTGTGTCGATGCGTTAGACGAAGCCCTCGATTGGAAACAGGCACAATAGCCCTCGCGGTGCCCAACCTTACCGCACTCGTTGCATTTGCGGTCGCGGAATCGGCAGTCCTTTTTGTAATGCATCCCCCCGCACGACCAGCAGGGAGTCTTCGGTTGCTCACGTTGATGGGGATGGAACGAATTCGATACTGCTGACTGATGTCTCGACTTCGGCCACTTATTGTAAGCAACGGCATTCACCACGGACGACGGATTCTCGACTAGGACGGCGTCCTGCTTTAGGTTGACGAGGCTGTTACACTGCTCCACGACTTGCTGTAGCGTAAGATCGACGGCTTCATTGAACTTGTTGATAAGCCGCATTCGAATTTCAGCATCCTGCTTTCCCTTTAGACCGCAGACGTAAATAAGGCATTTAAATTGCTCTTCAGTCAATTCCGAAAGCTTGAAATCGACGCAAGCCTTGTTAACCTTGCATGAGTATGCCAGGTAATCATCACTGTCCTCCTTTGCGAGTTGAAGGCAATTGAATCGGCGGCGAAAAGCAGATACTGTGGCTCCGAATAGAGACTTTAACTTTTCGACGGTCTCTTTGAAACAGAACTCACGAGTATGAAGCTATTATAGCGCTCGTGATCGGGTGGGCTTAGCTTTCGCAGAAGCAGTCGCACTTTTGCCGCGTCATCGAGATTCCAAGCGTCTTTATCAAAGAGATCGACGTATCTAGAAAACCATGCGTCGAACGTGTGACCATTGTCCTTGTCATACACGAACTCCGCCATGTTACTCGATAACGAGTCCAGAACTCTTTCATCGGGGGAGAGATTCCTGATGGCAACTTGGGTGGCGGCCAGCTGTTGTGCCATTTCCGCCATCAACATCTGCTGATTCGTGAGGATCTGCATCACCTGATCCTGAATGTTCGGTGGTTGTGGCATCTGTCCGGCACCTGCATTCGGCGGCACACCATTGTTCTGCGCCATCACGGTGTCCTCCTAAGCACGATTTTTACTTGAGCTTTACGAAACGGTCGCGCACGATTGTTTTCGCGAAAACTTCCACCTCCTCGTCGCCAACTGTTGCGATATTGAGTGAGGGAGAGAAACGCACGATTCACGGTACAAATTAAAAACTATTTTTATTAGTTAAAGGGCTAGTACATAATGCGTGTAAATCGCGGCTATCGCAAACTTCTAATCTTCATAATGATAGCTCATCACCGATTCATCCGTGGTTGCATCTGTCAGGCTGACGGCTGCCAGCTGACGAGCCCTTGTGGTGAAACCGGTGGGGGGTACCCAACAGTCTCATTGACCACCCAGTCTGCCTGGTCGTATCGCCATCTTGGACGCCGCGTCGTTACAGGTGTCAACCCCGCTCAGAGCTGGATGAGTATTGGATGGTGGTCACTGCCATGAAGGTTCGGGTGAGCACGAAGATACTGCTGCCAGCGGAGATTGGAAGTTTCGGTTCGTGTTCGGGTGTACAGCAAAAATCTTTGAGCTCAAACTCACCACAGTTTGGTGAGAATTGTAGCTGGTGAGTTTTGTTAGCATGATATCAGAGCTACCGCATCACAGCTTGTAACATCATCCGCTGCTGTTTGCTTGTTGATAGTATTTGTTTACGGTAATCAAATGAGATTATGCTCATTGATGAGATTTGATCTATTTCAAATTTTTCCAACACTGCTCTAGGGCAAAACTTGCCAATCGATAGAGTATAATTTGTTGTTCATAAGTCTGCATTTCGCTTATCTAAAATTGAAGTACGATTCGGATAAATCGGTCGGATATCAAAAGAATCTCCGAAGAATTTCTGGGGATCTTCATAATTAGCTTCAAGAAAATCAAGTGAAGTAAGTCATAAAGAATTCCCTAAATGACCTTAAGAGTTTCAGGATAATTTTGAAAGAAATTCTAGGAGAAATTCTGAGTTTATTCTCGAAGTCAATGATAAAATAAATCAAAGCTAAGTTCTACCACATCTCTTTCACTCCCTCCCCGACAGCTGTTTCAACCACAAACCCCACTAGCCGCATCGTTTCGTTCGGCTAAGGGTCAATCAAACGACTGAAGTGGTCCTTGCACGAATTCGTTACATTTTTCCGAACGACTCGCTTATCTGATAAACAACGTTTCATTAATCCCCGTATCACGTCCACCACGTCCTGGCATTTATGTTTTTTTTTTGTTCGACGCAGACAACATCCATATCCACTCAATTAGAAGTAGGTAGGTGCCTCTGGCACTGTGTCCCACCAGATCAACGAACAGATAGAGAACGGACAGGATGAAGAGCATCGGAAGCGGAACGAAAATATTAGAAAAGCGAACCGCTCAATAAATCATCGAAACGAATTATCTGGCCGATCAGAGTGCTTCTTGGACCGGGATGGTTTATTGATGGTGATGATGATTACGACGAGGATGGCGATGATGATGATGATGAGAGAGTACTTTGCGGTTGAAGAGCTTTTTCTTCTTTTCATCGCTCTCTCGGCAAGTGGTTGTCCATTTCGTTGAATCCGGAAGCCTTACTGTTTTACGACTAAATCCTGTGTTTTATCGATCCGAAATGATTCCGGATGGTGAATCGATTGCACACCTGCATTCAGTGCTGAAGGGGTGGAGGGGGTGTGGGGGTGGTAGGGGTGAAGCTTTATCACCGGATTTTCAAATTTTCCCACTTTTAATTACCTTCAATCAATTACGCAACGTAGGTATGTATGCAGCCGTCAGAGCGGCAGGAGCGAGAGGAGCTGCCATAAATAGAATCCAATCACGTACCGTACCGACCGGCAGAAGCAATGCAGCAGTGTGAAACAACCTACCTAGTGGAAGCAATAATGGTTCGAAGCAGCCAGTGCTGGGATTCTATTTATGCGTTGTGAGTTGTGACGAAATTACTCGAATATTATTGCTAATTTACGATCGGGACATGTGCCGGCACGATTCGGTTCCGGGTTACCAGGAGCCAGATTAGATCAAACTCCTACTTCCTATATTTCTCTTTGAGAGATCCTAACTATATGTATGTCACTATTGTTCGTTTTAGGGGTGGATAGCTTAGTTCTTGTGTGAATTTTCCGATCATCCTAAATCGTTTTAACGCGTGGAACTAGCTTGTTTTATTTTGTATTTATTGATTTATTTGATAAGGCTCAATCGAAAAACATCATAAAACTAGAGTCAAAAGGTACAACACAACAAACACTTTGTCTACCGCTATCCAATAAGCCCTATTCATCAAAATAGAATCCGCTTCCAGTGGTTTCATTGTTTGGCAGTATCGCCAACCCCCCGTTGGCGATCCCCGCGCCCAATCTTCTTCCCGCGGTGCACTAACACTTCTTCCTAATACTGAAGCACTTACTGCAATGTCCGGCCTTGCACAGACTGCAATATACAGTAGAGCTCCAACTTGGCTTCTGTATTTCGTCACATCCTCTAAAGCGGACTCTTGTTGTCAGTTTTCGTGAATCCTTCTTCCATTGGAGTCTTCGCAACCTTTGCGTCACGAAGTCCAAATCGTTAAGCCACACGGTCGATGTAGCCTTCAAGAGAGATGATGTACTTTCCTTCCGATCTGGTAACATCCAGACCCAGAAAGTAGTTCAAATCACCGAGATCAGTCAGCTCAAATTCCTGTCTCAGTGCATTATAGATTTTCTCTATTTCAGCATCGCTTTCACTGCCAACAGGAATATCGTCCACATAAACCAGCAAGTAGACGCGCTTTCTTTTGACGATCTTCGTGTAGAAGCATGGAACCAACCTTCCCGTCTTTCGCGAGCCACTCCACACTGCCCGTTTCAGGCTTTGGATCCGTCACAAGCTTTAACAGTTCCTCCTTCAGCAGCAGAAGCTCCATCTTGAACTTCCAGATCGAATAGTTATTGCTCGAAGCCTAGCCCTAGGAAAACGGAATGTAGCCGGTGGTTCCAACAGCGGGCTGACTGCTTCAAACCGTAGATGCTCCTCCTCAAGCGACAGACCAACGTCTCCTTGCCTTGGACTTCGAACCCAGTTGGCTGCTTCATGTACAGCTCCTCTTCATGTTTTCCGTACAGATAGACCGTCTTTACGTCGAAATGCTTCAGGGTCAGGTTTCGCTTACTCACAACGGCCAGCAAAGTCCTCACCGTAGTTTGCTTTGTCACAGGGGCAAACACCTCATCGTAGTCCTGTCCGAACTTTTGACTGAACTCCTGAGCTACCAACCGCGATTTGTACTGCAAACGATTCTGCAGATAGTTTGCAGTAAAAATCGCTTCGCCCCAGTATTTCTTGTTGAGACCCGACTCCGCCAACAAACACCTCACCATCTCTACTTCATACCGGTTCTTACGTTCCACCTTCCCATTCTGCTGCGGTGAATAGGGTGCCGTTTGCTGCAGAATAATACCGTTCTCGGTCAGGTAGCTCCTTAAAGATGCATTAGAATACTCCCTGCCTCCTTATGTTCCAATAACTTTCGGAGCACGCCCAAACTGGATCTTCACCAATGCACAGTATTCCCTGATTCAGTATCCGACTTTGTATTATTATTATTTAGCTTTATTTAGGAGGCTTTCAGCCTTAGGCTGGTTCGCCTCCAACTGTCCGACTTTGCTTTCAACAAATAAACTACCGTGTAGCAACTATAGTCGTCCACCATCATCATGTAGTACCTGTACTCACTGAGTGTTGCCTTCTCAATTGAACCCCCAAGGTCTGAATGCACTAAATCGCCCACAGCTTCAGACTTGCTGCTGGATTCTTTTTGGAAATGGTATACGACTTATCTTTCCTTCACATCACACTCCACAAACGGACTGAATCTCACATTTCTGCATTTTCAGCCCGAAGCCCAATCCTTCACGCACTATCTTCGATACCGCCCCGGGTCACGATGCCCGAACCTTAGCTGCCACAGGTGCTTACACAGGTCCGGATGCGCAGCCTTGGTCACAAGTGCTTGGTGAGAAAATTTCTTCAAACGGTATAAGCCACCACTTCCTGACCTTTCAAAACTTTGCATCCAGATCGATCGAATAAAACATTGTAACCCAAATCACAAATTTTACGCACCAAGAGCAGGTTTCCTGACAACGAAGGGACATGGTACACGTCGTTCAAAGTGACATCCATCCAAATACCTTTGCCGGTAACTGACACCACCTTTCCGCTTCCAGCACCGCTCGACTTAATTTTGGTTCCATCGGCCAGACAAATTTCCGGCTGCTTCGCTGCGTTCACGTTCTTCAGGAGCTCCTTGTCATTGGTCATGTGAGACGTGGCACCGGAGTCCAAATGCCATCGGTTTGCGCTAGAGGTCGGCAACCAAATTCACCTTTCCATCTTCCGACTTCTTCTTCTCATGCCTACCTTTGGTCAACTTCGGACACTCCCGTCAAAAATGACCTTCTTCTTGGCAGTAATGGCACACACCTTTCTTCTTCTTCTTGTCCGTCGTTTTAGATTTCACACTTTTCATCACCTTCTCGCTGCTATGCACACTGGCACCGTTGCACTCGAAGCGTCGACGCCATTCGTCGCGCAGCTTGCTCTTCACGATATCCACCGTTAGTTCGTTCTCCGGCTTGTTTTCGATCACGTTAATCAAGCTGCTATACGATGGCGGAAGGCTCGATGAAATTAGCGCCATGAAAACACGATCTTTCAGACCTTCCCCAATCACCTGCAAACGATTCTCCAAATCCGTCATCTCGTTCAGGTGCTCGGGAAGATCACCCTCGTCCGATAGCCGCAGGGAACACAGCTTTCGTAAGATGTGAAGTGTCGAATCTGCTTCAACGAGTCCCACATCTCGTTCGCCGTCTGCTTTCGAATGATGTGAACCAGCTGACCGTCGTTCACCGGCAAGCCGATCATAGCGCGAGCCTTCCCGTCTTTCGCGAGCCACTCCGCACTGACCGCTTCAGGCTTTGGATCCGTCACAAGCTTTAACAGTTCCTCCTTCAGCAGCAGAAGCTCCATCTTGAACTTCCAAATCGAATAGTTCTTGCTCTCCAACGAAACCTTTACATCCGCCATTTTGTTTTACACTCACGACGCAAAATTGTTTGTTTTTGAAAAACACTTCACGTTCCGGGTTTTCACTATTGTCCACAAATGTATACAAAACTCCGCGTTACACTGGGCTCATAACCTATTGGGCTGAGCTAGCAGGTTAAATAAAAACACCGGAATTAATGGGTTTGATAATAAAAGTACTGATTTATTAAACACAGGTGTACAGTTCGAGAGAAGAAACGATAATCAGCTAAATGGGCGTTCGCAGTAGACGCACGCGATCGCATAGAAAAGCGTCTCTCATTTCTAGTTGTGCTTTCGCTATGACAGCACGCAAACAAGCTTGGCGCTGCTGGGTTCGGCCGTTTGGAGGTTCGGCAATTGTTGCCTCCCATCCCAATTGGCGCCTTGCAGTGAAACTTTTCCAAGCTTTCGCCTCCTACATTTCGAAGTGAGAACTACTAGAAGGAGGATAGTTTCCAAATGTTCCAAGTAAAACAGACGATTTTTGGGGCAAATCGGTCCATAAAGAAAAACTAATAATTTCCCGTGGAAACTTTTGCTTGAATCGTGTAAGAAAACGTGTTTGCAAACTTACTGTTATTATTTCGGTATGGATCGGAGATGTTTTCATGGAAAATTATGCATAACAAGTTTGCACCCACAGGGAGAGGTTACCTCCTGCGCAGCTGCATTTTTCGGAAAATGGTGAATATGTGCGATTTCCACTAAGATGAAAGTGGAAATTAAGTTAATTTACTTAGGAAAGGTTGTATCATGCTGGTGGTAATGGAGAATTGGTTTTATAGGTCGCCAATATTCAATAAATGTTCATTTTGGCCTTTTCTAATATGTTTATATTGATACTCACAATTTTCGACGGAAAACGCACCGGAACTTGATTTACTCAACACGCACCATACTATAAAATGGTGCTAGATGGTCTTCAAAGTGATAACAAGATGACAAATCATCTTTATTTTGAGTAATTGAGCAATTTACTTCTGTTTACATCATATTTACGATGCAGCATTGATGGAGCCACGAAATGAAATGAATATATCTTATGGAAGTTCAACTGGAAAAGTCAAAGATGCACATCAGTCTGATCGTAAACACGTTTTCTTCTTCAATTCGAATGTTATATTGGAAGGATTTTACACAGGCTTGATGAAAATTATGTTTTAACGCTAATTTTCACGAATTTTATATGCAGTCTGTCAACATTATCATCATCATGCAGTGGCGACATCTGCGTTGAGCTTTTACGGCAATCTTCCAATACTCATGTCGAAATGGTTGACGCATCGACCGAAAGAACTGCTGATGACTGAGGAGGGCCACACAATGGTTGCTACCAAGTAAATAGATGATCGGGTGACACACATCGAGAGTGGCTTGCTTCTGTCGACAGCCGAGTGCTCACTGATCCTAGCTTGTGACGATAAACATTTAGCCATTCAGGATTTTTGAGATGAATTTAAAGTTAAAAAAATCTGAATGACTAGGGCTTACATGTTTTTTTTTCTCTTGATTTGTTTCCTGTCGATCTTGTTTTCCCTATTTTTAAAACATTCCAGACATTCTGAGAGTTTTCCAGAATTTTCGAGAGCTTCCGACAAGTTCCAAACATTTCTCGCTAGGTCTGAGAACTTCCCCAAAAGGCTCGTGCATTTATGACAAATTCTGAGAGGTTTCCAGAAGTTCCATAAACTTCCCAGAAAATTCAAGAACTTCCCAAACATTTCAGTTCCGACAATTTTTCAGAATTTCCGATAGCTTGCCAGAAGTTCCGAGAACTTCATAGAGGATTTGCAAATTTCTCCAAGAATTTCCTACGATTCCCAAGAGCTTCCCACATGAAAATTTTCCCGGAATTTTAATGACATTTCTAAAAATCCAGAAAACTTCTTGGAAGATCCGCCCAAGAAACAATTTTCGTTTTATGAGGGTCCTGTTGACCATGATTTGGACTTTCAGAATGCTATAAAACCTCTATAAAGCTTGCAATGTTACTTGGGCCTAGAACTACCCAGAAATCCCAGGACTTTCTCCCATGTTTCAGGAATTCCAAAAAATATTAAAAGTTTTAGTTCTCAGAAAATCTGGGAAGTTCTCGGAATATTTGGGTATTTTTGGGTGGTTCTTGGGAAATTCTGGAATTTCTGGAAGGTTCTCAAATCTTCTGGAAAGATTTACAATTTAAGAATTAAATTAACACATTTCTGAAAAGATCTACTGAACATATGTTGTATCCGGGGGAATATTAACTAGTCTAATATAGCATTTTGAATGCGTTGTTGAGACGGAATATGCGTTGTTTTGATAACACAGTAGGAATTTAAAATAAATTCTGGTAAGTTTTCGGATCTTCTCGAAAGTCCTCAGAACTTCTGCGAAATTCTCAGGATTTCTGTATGGATCTCGGAATTCCTGAAAAGTTCTGTGGTCTTATGAGAACTTAACGGAATTTCTGTCAGAGCGAACAGCTACGATTATCTTCCTGGCGTCGGTAGCATCGGTATTCAGTAGGGAAAACAAGATCAACGGAAAACAAACCAAAGAAAAAAATCCTATCGGAAGTTACATGACTTTTGGGACTGTTCTGAGAACTTCACAGCTGTTCCATGAATATCAGGAAAATTGCAAGCTACCGTAAATGTTCAAGAATTAAATTCAGAAAAAAAAACAATCAATTTCAAGAAGTTCAAAAAATTAAAGATATTCCAGAGGAAATCAGGAAATTTCAGAAAACTTAAGAAATATTTCGGAAACTGCTCAGAAACTCCGATAAACTCAAGGAAATGTGGTGATTCTGCATCTAAAAAGATAACTGTTTCCGAAAACCGCCATCTTCGATTTAAAAATAGGGCCAGATATTGATTTTCGTAGATGTAGATTGATGTAGAGACACGTCATCCCGATTAAACAAAAATATCCATAAAGACTGGAACGCGCAAAAATTGGTTGACAAAAAAAATCGTTTCTTTCAGTCAACAATTCATATCACAAAAATCTCCTTATTTTTCTTTTGGTAGTTTAAAGGAAAAAACGTTCGTTTATTCTTTTGATTTGCCAAATCTGAACTGCCGTGCCTTCCGCTTAACCCTTTCCATTAAATTTTACACAGTGGTGTCATCGAACTTATTCCCCGTCAAACGCCATTTAGATTTAAACCATAGAGGTAACTCTAAGACCAGAAGGTCCCGAAGACACGTGCTCAACTTTTTGGCTCAGCTCTGGTACTATCTTCGGTCCCAAGCTAATCGATTCACCCCTCGAAACATAGGAAAAACCAATAACCCCTCATTTTATCTGTCAAACTTTCATAGCGAATCAAAACAAACATTGCGTAGTACTAGAATTTCGACTAGAATGGGGTACGTTAATCGTTTGCTTGGGACCAATAGGCTAGTCAAGTAGTGAGCCAATTTAAAATCGTTAGTTTCGTATTGATTGTTGTTTAAACTGCTGCTCGTTTTTCGTGGATTTATTAGTTTTTTTTTTTTTTTGAGATTCCGTTTGACCAAGGCACAATACCGTTCGATAGGGTGAAGTTCTGGGCTGTTGGGAGGGTTGTGGTCTTTGGGTACCACAACCACGTTGTTTGCATCGTACCACTCGATTGCCTTTTTCCCATAGTGGCAGCTCGCCAAGTCCGGCCAGAATAGAACAGGTCTATTATGTTGCTTCAGGAATGGTAGCAGCCGCTGTTCCAGGAACTCTAGGACGTAGATCTCTTGATTGATGGTTTCCGTAGTAATGAAAATGTCGCTTTTTAGACCACACGTGCATATGGCCTGCTAGACGAGATTTTTTTTCGGGAACTTCGATATTTTGATAGTTTTGAAAATTTCAGCCACCTTCCCTTTTCCTGATGCGGTATAAAACTCCTGTGCCGGAAGCTGCTTGAAATCCGCCTTCACATATGTTTCGCCGTCCATTACGACACAGTCGTTACAACCCGACTCGTTTCTTGGCCCGCTGCACAGTAGTATGGGAGACATTGAGCTTACCAGTGACGTCCCGGATGGAGAGGTTAGGATTCCGCTTATATTTCACCGCTACATTCTTCGTCGTCACTGTCACGTCCGGATTACGATTGCCGCCGCTTCCAGGCTTCCTGGCGGTCGACAGACGCTCCCCGAACACGTTTGTCACGGTTGATTTGGCCACAGCCAGCAATTTTGCCAACTTGGCGTGTGAGAACGTCGCGAGCAAAATTTTGACACGCTGCTCCTCTTGCTTGGACGTCATTTTGAAAACTGGAGAGCACACGGTGAAAACTCATCATAGCAACCATTGCTTATCTTTTGACAGATACGCGTATTTCGTCTACGACTTGCAGACTTCATCAGTGCCAAGTACTCAACATCACTGGTGATGTTGAGAGCTTGGCACTGACGAAGTCTGCAAGTCGTAGACGAAATACGCGTATTTGTCAAAAGATAAGCAATTATGACGGAATTGCCGTTGACGGCGACTCTGTACCTCTTCGCTCCCATGGTAAAATCCATAAGCAATTGTCGGCACTCCACCGAAAATTCTCATAATAAACTGTCAATCTTTGTTAGAAGAGACGATTTTTCGCCGGTGCCGTTAACGCCTAGTAAAAGGAAATGAATCGAAACACTCAAAAAGCTTTTCATAAAGGGAGAGAGGTTCGACAAAATTTAAAGATTGAGTATTGTCATGTTTTTCTCAATCCGGAAGTCAAAATGGCGTCAGTCATCGATTCATGGTCCCCACTGTGGAGTTCCGCCTTCCAGAGGAAAGCCCGATTGCTCCAGGGTGTGGTTTGGTGTCCGTTGTGGGAGTTCCGCTGAGAGCTTACCTATGCGTCCGTACGCGGTCGTGGTCTGAGAGCTAAGAGGACGAGAGACGGTTGCTGCGTGTTCTCGTTGTCACCCGTCGTGCCTGTTGAGGAGTGCGCAGGGTTATGTGCATGATTGATAGTGAGCGGCTCGCATCTCTATGAGGAGGGTATCCGATACCGCACACCCACGTGTGATCCCGATTCCAAAAATATTCATATTGTGGGTTATTTGACAGTATTTTCTGCTTTTTCTGTAACCGGAAGCAAGCGTCTTGGATTTCAAAATGGCGTCCGACGCGGATTTCCAGTCCCACACGTCATGATTCTATAAATACCCATATTGTGGGTAATTTTTATACCTAGAATCGCAAAAAAAAACTCATTACAGTCATACCTCGATATAACGTAACTGTCACTTTAGATTTCCATCGTCGACATCGTACAAATAACAATTCAGTCATATGCCAATTTGCATTACCAATAGATGGAGGATTATCTCATATATCCAGAACAACATGTGAAAAGGGCATACAAGCTTTTTGTAAACAAACCTTTGTAGGCCCTTTTCTCACCAACCGAGGGTCGCCCACGCAAACCAGCAATATCATCGGGAAGGGGAAAGTGTCCCCTACCCGATGATGTTAAAGGTTTGCGTTGGTGTCATATGGGTGGCGAGAAAAGGGCATAAGAAGGTTTGTTTACAAAAAGCTTGTATGCCCTTTTCACATGTTGTTCTGGATATGGTGTTATTACTTTGTTTAATTTAATGATTTACATAGTTGAAGATGCTAATTTCAAATAACAGACTGAAGTGGTAATTTTTATACGATAGATGGAGTAGATGAAAGCATAGAGTTGATAGTTCCGTTAGAGTACGGCAGTGTGAAGATTGCATATAGATATTAGAATAGCGAGCTAGAACAACTTTTAAGGAAGGTACAAATCGGTTTTTTCATCTCTCTTTACCAAACTCCCCCTTTGGAGATTGTTAGCTAGAAATCAGCGATGGAAGTCAAAAGTGACAATTACGTTATATCGAGGTATACCTGTATTTGCAATTTTCTTCGTAAAGCAAATCTCGTTATTTGGAACTAACTTCGTAAGAAAGTGACCTAAACTACTAAGGCTCTGAACCATATGGTGGATTATTTTAACTTTGGTTAACCCTGCTATCCGAGCGTGGTTACTTCTGACAGACAAGAAGTTAAATTTTGACAACTGTGGCTGAGTTCTTCTCGAAAACCGGTCGATTGACAGCACAGGGATTTTCGAACATACACTCAAAAAATAAATCACATTTTCAATGGAAAATATCCATTAGAATTTCACATAACTTTCATGTGATCTCATAATTGGGAATCGCACTACACAATCACATGAACCTTATGTGTCCAATGAAATGTAAAAAATGGCTTCGTAAAAGGAGGTTTCAGTGTATTAATTTCTAAGTGTAAATGTTTTATTCTCGTGCCTGAATATGAGGAAAATCAACCTTAATTTTACTCAGTTTAGGAGAATGATACAAATAGACTGAGTAAGATATCTCACGATTTTCCTCATATTTAAATAGTTTTTCCTGTAAAATCGAGGAAAGTTTTACTCATTAACTGAATAAACCCACTTTTATGCAATTTTGAGTCAAATTCGACTCAATTTTGACTTGAAGCTTTCAAACTAAACCATCGTACTAAATGGTTCACGTCGAAATCATTGAAATATTTGATGATTATGCACGATATGCCGAAAGTGGGCACATATGCCACAGTAGTTTTCTACCCTATCCCACTATACTACATCTGGTAACCCCATCGAACACCATTCCAGAAGAAAAACTACCTAGTGAAGAACTTGATCGAAATCAATTTCAATCTCGAAAGAAGGCGAATGATGGTGACGGAGCAAAAACTGGTCGGGAGGTGCTCTTCAAGCAGTCGTCAGCACTTCCAATTACCTACAGGGGCACAGAGAGGCACAGGGTTGAAAATGGCCGGAAATTACTACCGGAACGTGCGGTAGGCCGTAATCACTCGAAACAGGGGTTGATTGCTTCCGGTGGGATAATGGGTTTCGCAGGCCCCTTTCCGATTGGCAAAGGGAAACTTAAATGTCAAATCGATTGGTTGACCCAGTGGAATATTTCCACAATCCTTGGCTCACACTGAATAGAATCGAGGAAGCCTTTTCTCCTCACAAAGCGCAAACGGTTTTATATTTCTACTGCTCCCGCTATTATAATAACAAAGACGCACTCAAACAAAAGAAATTCAAACTTCACTTCTGAATGGGTGCACAAGAGCGGAGAAATGAATCCATCATATTTATTAAAGGACAACACAAATATATAGGGGAGAAAAGTGCATAATGCAGCCCTGGGGTAAAACGGTCCAGCGCGGTTTTATCGTTAATTATGGGATTTTTTGTGCCAGAAAGCTAGTTCACGGATTGACAATCGGAAAGTATGAAAAACAGTGCGGTGCCATTTTAGCTCCGGGGGGCGTTTTAGACCATCCTGCCCTACATCTACATTCCACTGCATTGCCCACCTGTCCCGGGTGCGGTGGTGCAGTATCTCGTCGTCTTTGGATGAATGCAAAACAATAAACCTATCAACATCAACATCATCGCGGTATGTTAGTAGGTAGGTAGGTATCATCGTATTCCTTCTTCGTCATGCTTGCTATTAGGTGCACCGAGCTAGAATGATGACGATGCAAACCGTACTGCCTACTCCTCCTCCCTCCCTCCCGGCAATGAATTAAGGTGAAACTGACCTAGTGGGTCAAAACTAAATTTCAAAATGGTTTTCTCTGAGACATCTGAGCTTCTCCCTATGGGAAAAAAGTTATTCATAAAAAATAATTTATAAAGATTGCAACATTTTTGCAAACAATATCGATGTTAAAAGCAAAAACAGAAAAAAGCTAGTTCGGTAAAAATGAAAGCTATTAATTGTTCCAAATATTGTTTTCAAAAAAAGTTTTAATTTTGTGAAAATCAAAATAAATCACCGTAACTTTACTAGTTTTTACTAGCGACATCTGTTGCGAAAATCATCCATGCTGGTAATCAATTGCTCCTTGACTTGACTCATCATCATATAATCATCGTCGTCGTCGTTACCATCAGGAACAAAAGGAAAGGTACAAAATATGAATAGCAAATTGTGGATGCAATGTAGGTAGTGGACTGAAAATAGGATCGCTTTCCGGTGAGAAGATTTCCACTTTCAGTCTTCATGCTTCGCAACTGGGTTGTTCTGGATTAGGTATGTGTATTTCTGAGAACATTACCGGGCATTCTGCTGCAGAAAGTAATGAGCAACATTTGATTCTTTGATACTTTGGAGAGTGCTTTAAATTTAAAGAAGCCGGAACTCTGATAGGGTAGGTGTACCAGTTATTACTATACGTTCCTGTTATGGTGTGTTCCAGTTATAGCCTATGTAATTTGTAACGTTGTCATGAATGCGGTTTATTTGTTTAGGATAGGTTTCCAATTAAAGATATATCCATCTCCAATGCAATATATTGAATTTATAGCATGGTTCGTTTATTAAATAAATTGCTATAAAATGGTATAATATTTAAATTTCAATGCCTCTTTTCCAATGCAACTTCAAATATATATCAACATTAGGTTACCAATTTATAGAATAATGTTGTTTTTCGAACGAAATGTAAGATGGCTTTAGTGCAAAAACGAACATTCTAGAATGTGATAGAAATGTCAAATGTCATTAGCAGTCGACATTGGCCACTTCCTCTAAAAAACGAGGTCTTTAGTAGCATTTAGGATTCTTCTCGTGCACTTAAAGTTCATAGCGGCTGGTGAGCAGATGTCTAATTAAAAAATTCTTCTCAGTGATCTCCGTTTTAGTTTCAATTAAGTTAAAGTTTCGTAGAAACAAAGCCAAGAAGGCACAATTTTCCTGCTCTGGGTGCAGTTTATTGAAAATAACAAAGCGTTCGTCCAACGAGCGCTTTATATACAGGCTTGATTCCTGTCACGACACCACACACTCACGTGTTGACCGCCATCGCTCGTATGCTCGTTTCGGCCCGCCGTGATCGGTAGTTAAACGGAGTGCTGGTTTCCCATCATCTTAAGGAAACGTCCGAGTGCTTGGGGGTCTTGTGGGAAGGTTTCATTTCGTCCCGTAGTGATCGAGTAGTGGTAGTTCGCGAGGGTCACTCGGCGGGGCACGTTGGCCTTCTTGCGGGATTTCTGGGTTGCTCTGGACGGCCTGCTAACCTCGAAATCGAAAGCTTTCGTCCAGCCGCGCCACCTTCGCACCTTTAGTTCGGCCCTCTTTGAATGCATACGAGCCCTCCGAGGTTGGTGAATACCCACCCTACACCACCTTGTCAGCAAAACATCGCCGCGGTTCGATGGACCCCTCGACCGTTCCCGTACCTGCCGAGAAGTCAACGCCAGCATAAACCCTGCGCAGGTACGTCACAATATGGCCATTACACTAAAACATTTACACGCCACACACACAAAGTTCAACCCGAATTAGAAAAGATGAATTAAAATGAATTAAAGTTCATTCAAATGAAATTACCTTCTGTTCTGATTTATGCTACGAACCATTCCCTAGGTAAAAGCTTTCCGTTCACTTCGATTCACTTTCGTTTACGTTCACCTCGCTTTTCGTTCTCCTAGTAAGGGAGAACAGCCCATAATGCACCCCTGGGGTAAAATGCCCACTTATAGAAAAACAGCGATAACTTTTCCTCAGATGCATTTTCCGGGTAACGGATTGTGTTTGTTTTCAACTAGAGGTTTCACAATTGATTCTTGATCATAAAATCATATTTTGACCTACTGATTCCCTTAGAAAATAGCATTTTGTGCAAAATATGATACAGTTGTTAAAATCATCGACTTCAAATTAAGCTTTTAACAGCATATATTACAAAAAATTGAACTAATTCACTTTTCGTATATTTTTTAGATGTTTTACTCAATGAATCACAGCTTAACACTATTGCGACCTTATTTCTGATGTAACATAAAGGAATAATCATCAGGCGTCAGATCACCATGAATCAGGCGTTTTGCCCCGCTATCATATTGGAACCAATTTATAAAATACCTTGAAAATCATGAAAATGCATCGTTCTATAGTTCGAAATCACTTGATCTTCGTAGA
The DNA here is from genome assembly GCF_037179485.1 of Ochlerotatus camptorhynchus. Taxonomy (NCBI): domain Eukaryota; kingdom Metazoa; phylum Arthropoda; class Insecta; order Diptera; family Culicidae; genus Ochlerotatus; species Ochlerotatus camptorhynchus. The sequence continues at coordinate 2,500,514 of NW_027040498.1, read as the reverse complement.
AAACATGGTAATGAACCAAACACCATTACTTTCTTCTTGATTTTAGCTTCCATACGCCAGCAATTGACGATTTTGCTTAAACGGTGCGTTTTGCACCATCCTACCCCGTTCACACCTTTAGCGGCGTATGACCGACTGGAAACGTGATTTCTTTTGTTAAATTTTAGAAAGCTCTGTCGGCGTAAGTATCGACCGTTCGAAGACTTCCCTGAGGACTCAATATTTGCTCTTTAGAGCATAGTCGGGCAATTCAACACGACCAGTAGTCTCTCGATCTCGAGAGTGGCGCATAAGCTACTGCATTTTAAAAACCTTCTCTTCAAGCGAATTCGATCATCCCACTGCGACCTAGCAAGAAGTACAGTCGACTTGTTTCGCGCTCCGGTATTTCGGAAGTTTTCTCGGTATTCGGTTGGTTTAAATTATCAGTTTTTTCTCGCTTAGTGATTACTGGCATAGTACCCGGCTAAACAATTATCTGAAAGTGAGTTTTTCTGAGAAGAAAGTGGTTTTCGGCGCCATCGGAAAGAAAATTGTTCACTTGCAATTGCATATTCGCAAACCAATTTGCGCTTCATCGGTGCGTGATCACGCATACCTGCACACAGATCATCGTCATCGAGTGTCAGCATCTGCCTCCGCATTTATACCGGTCATCCATCATCGTGTGTCCAGCTGAGTGCCGAGCCTAATACAAGCACACCACTACAAAGATCGCCCGCACACGCGCATCGAAGGTCACCCACGCTGCGCGTCGCTCCGCTGCTGCTGTGTAATCACTCGGTGGTAGTAGTATAGCAGATAAGTTTTTTTTTTTCCTGTTTCTTTCTTTCTCTCGCCCATCAGTTAAATTTAATTTTGTGTTTCTGTGTTTGTAGTTTTTTTTCTGTTTATTGTGTCTGTGTGGTTTTAAGCATCGTTTCAGTGGTAGAGCGTTTACCGCTCCCACTAGTACGGCAAAATGGACGTCTCGTCAGAAGACGATATGGACATTTTGTCGGAAGATGACACCAGTTTGCCACTCGATGGCAAGAAAAGACGAAAACGTCCTGTCATTCATGGTTCGTCTCAGAAAAGCCCCCGATCGCGAGCCTATCCAGATGACTCGACTGGCCCATGGGTTGTCTACTTTCAGCCCAGAAACAAACCTTTGAATGTAATGCAAATTACTAATGATCTGACGAAGCGATACTCGGCCGTGACTGAAATCACGAAGGTAAGGCACAATAAACTTCGTGTCTCCGTCTCTAACCTGAAGCAGGCTAACGAGATTGCTGCCTCCCAGCTCTTCACGCTCGAGTACAGAGTTTACATCCCAGCTCGTGATGTGGAGATCGAAGGTGTGGTCACCGAAGCGAGTCTGACCCCCGAGATCTTGGAGAAGCAGGCGGTTGGCCGTTTCAAGAACCGTTTGCTTCCTCCGGTGAAGATACTGGATGTCCAAAAACTGGGCTCAGTATCTGTCAGCGAGGGTAAAAAGAGTTTTACTCCCACAGACTCGTTCCGTGTGACCTTTTCTGGTTCAGCCCTTCCTCACTACATCGAGCTGGGAAAACTTCGACTACCTGTGCGCTTGTTCGTTCCCCGGGTCATGAACTGCCAAAACTGTAAGCAGTTGGGACATACGGCGTCCCACTGTGGCAGCAAGGCACGCTGTTCCAAATGCGGGGAGAAGCACGAGGATGGCGCCTGCACAGTCACTGTACCAAAATGCGTGTACTGTAAGGGAACTCCTCATGGTCTCTCGTCATGCCCGGTGTACAAACAACGCGGGGAAAAACTAGAGCGCTCTCTTAAAGAACGTTCCAGGCGGTCTTTTGCAGAAATGCTTAAGACAGCCAAGCCATCGACCAACGAAACAAATCCCTTCGCTCTTTTGTCAGATGACGAGTCTGGCTCTGACTTGGCTGAGGAGGGAGTTTCTTTCAGTTTTCCGGAAGGTTCTGCCCGGAAACGAAAACGCATCCGTTCGCGGAAAGTTGCAGATCAAGAACCCCAAATCAGCTTGCCCAAATCAAGGAGTGGTGGAAAAAAGGAGACTTCTACTCCTCCTGGATTCCGCAGAACTGATTATACCCAGGATTTTCCACCTCTCCCGGGGACATCCAAAACCCCCGATGCCCCAATTTTCAGAACACAAGCCCCTTCTTCATCTGGGTTGTTCTCATTTGATAACATTGTGGACAGTATCCTCAATTACCTCGATATTTCTGATCCTCTGAAAAGCATTGTTCTGGCAATGCTTCCTACTGTGAAAACCCTCTTAAAGCAGTTGACATTGAAGTGGCCCCTCCTTGCAGCAATCATCTCCTTCGATGGATAATTTTCCAAACGAGGTCGGGGATTTGATCACTGTTCTACAGTGGAATTGTCGAAGTCTTATTCCTAAGATAGAATCGTTTAAGTTTTTGGTTCACAATAATGATTGTGATGCATTTGCTCTATGTGAAACTTGGCTCTCTTCAGATATCGATCTTCCTTTTCATGATTTTAACATTATTCGACTGGATCGTGAGGATTCGCGTGGAGGAGGAGTACTTTTGGGGATCAAAAAGTGTCATTCCTTCTATAGAGTGAATCTTCCACAATTTCCAGGTATTGAAGTTGTCGCATGTCAGGCTTTTGTTAAAGGCAAGAGCCTTTGTATTGCTTCTGTGTATATTCCTCCCCGAGTTTCGATTAGTCAAAAACAACTTTCAGATATCTGTTCAGTTCTTCCTACTCCACGGTTGATTATGGGAGATTTTAATTCCCACGGTACAGGCTGGGGGGAACTGTATGATGACAACCGTTCTACTTTGATATATGACCTCTGTGATAACTTCAATATGACAATTCTTAACAATGGAGAAGTAACACGTCTGGCTGGTCCATCCTCAAATGGAAGTAGATTAGACCTCACACTTTGCTCTAATTCATTATCGTTGGATTGCACGTGGAATGTGATCCAGGATCCCCACGGTAGTGATCACTTGCCGATCAAAATTTCGATTGCCAATGGGTTCAGTTCGTCGGAATCCGTTAACGTCGCGTACGACCTCACCCGTAATATCGATTGGACAACGTTCAAGACCGCGATAGATGAAGCCGTGTCGTCGGTAGAAGAGCTTCCACCGTTGGAGGAATATAACTTCCTCTCCAATCTGATCTTGGACAGCGCGCTTCGAGCTCAAACTCGGCCGGTTCCAGGAACGTCTTTTCGTAGGAAACCTCCTACCCCTTGGTGGGACCAGCAATGCACTGAGGTTTATCGTAAAAAGTCCGACGCGTTTAAGCTTTTCCGGAAACGCGGAACACCCGAGTATTTCGAAGCGTACTCGACTCTTGAACACGAACTCAAGAGCCTCATCAAAGCCAAGAAACGCGGATACTGGCGGCAATTCGTGGACGGTTTATCGCGCGAAACGTCGATGAATACGCTTTGGAACACGGCGCGAAGGATGCGTAACCGGTCTTCAAACAACGAGAGCGAGGAGTACTCGGATCGGTGGATTCTCAAGTTCGCGCGAAAAGTATGTCCTGATTCCGTGCCGGCACAGATGATTCCTCGCGAAACGACGAATTCGGTAGACGAGATCAGCCAGCCTTTTTCAATGCTAGAGCTCTCACTCGCGCTCCTTTCGTGTCGCAATTCGGCTCCGGGGGCTGATAGGATCAAGTTCGACTTGTTGAAGAACCTCCCAGACGTCGCTAAGAGGCGCATGTTGAACTTGTTTTGTCAGTTCCTGGAGTTTAATATTGTTCCAGATGATTGGAGGCGAGTGAGAGTTATAGCCATTAAAAAGCCTGGAAAACCCGCGTCAGATCATAACTCGTATCGTCCCATCGCGATGTTATCGTGCATTCGAAAATTGTTGGAGAAAATGATCCTTTTTCGCCTCGACAAATGGGTTGAGACGAACCACCTACTCTCAGATACTCAATTTGGTTTCCGTAGGGGTAAGGGAACGAACGACTGTCTCGCGTTGCTTTCCACAGAAATCCAGTTGGCTTTTGCTAAAAAAGAGCAAATGGCTTCTGTGTTCTTGGATATTAAGGGGGCTTTTGATTCAGTATCGGTTGAAGTCCTTTCAGACAAACTCCACGCTTGTGGCCTTTCCCCATTAATTAATAACTTTTTGTACAATTTGCTGTCAGAGAAACACATGAGCTTTTCTCATGGAAACTCTACAGCTTCTCGATTTAGTTACATGGGTCTCCCCCAGGGCTCATGTTTAAGCCCCCTTTTGTACAATTTCTATGTCAGAGAAATTGACAATTGTCTAAGTGACAACTGCACGTTGAGACAACTTGCAGATGATGGCGTAGTGTCTACGACAGGACCCAAAGGGGTCAACCTGCAAGGACCCTTACAGGATACCTTAGACAATTTGTCTACTTGGGCTATCCAGCTAGGTATCGAATTCTCCACGGAGAAAACTGAGTTGGTCGTTTTTTCTAGGAAGCATAGCCCAGCACAACCAAAGCTTCAACTTTTGGGTAAACCGATCACTCATTCCATGTCTTTCAAATATCTTGGGGTCTGGTTCGATTCCAAATGCACCTGGAGATCCCACATTGAGTATCTGAGACGAAAATGCCAACAAAGGATCAATTTTCTCCGAACAATTACCGGAACGTGGTGGGGAGCTCATCCGCAAGATCTTCTAACGTTGTACCGGACAACGATTTTATCGGTTTTAGAGTACGGTAGTTTTTGCTTCCAGTCGGCGGCTAAAACTCACATCATCAAACTGGAACGTATCCAGTATCGTTGTCTTCGTATCGCGTTAGGATGCATGCACTCGACTCATACGATGAGTCTCGAAGTGTTGGCGGGCATGTTGCCACTATCGGATCGGTTTTCGGAATTGTCCCTCAGGCTCCTCACCCGTTGTGAAGTTATGAACCCACTTGTAATCGAAAACTTTGAGAAGCTTCTTGAGCTAAACCCTCAAACTCGTTTTATGTCATTGTACTACGTGTACATAACTCAGGATGTCAGCCCTTCACAGCATAATCCTCATCGTGTATGCTTCTCCGACTTCGGCAATTCAGTTAGTTTTGATTTATCCATGACGCGGGAGATTCGTGGGATCCCAGAACATCATCGTTCCATGATTGTTCCGTCAATTTACGCTGCAAAGTTTGGCCAAGTTGATTCCGCAAGATCGTTCTTCACAGATGGATCACTAATAGAGGCGTCCGCTGGTTTTGGTATTTATAACGAATTTCATAGCGCCTCTCGAATGCTTCATGCTCCTTGTTGCGTATATGTTGCTGAGCTGGCGGCAATACATTATACGCTAGAAACGATCGCCTCACTTGCACCAGATCATTATTTTATTTTTACGGATAGTCTCAGTTCTGTCGAGGCTATTCGCTATATGAGGCCGGTAAAGCACTCCTCGTATTTTCTCATGAAAATACGAGAGCTTCTGAGTGCTTTATCTTTAAGATCTTTTGTCATCACCTTTGCATGGGTCCCATCTCATTGCTCGATTCCGGGCAATGAGAAGGCGGACTCACTTGCTAAGGTGGGCGCTATGCAAGGCGATATTTACGATCGACAAATCGCCTACAATGAATTTTTCTTCATTTATCGTCAACAGTCGCTCGCCAGCTGGCAAAATAAATGGAGTGAAGGAAGTTTGGGACGATGGCTATTCTCGATCATCCCTAAGGTGTCGAAGAGTCCTTGGTTCAAGGGGTTGGATGTGGGTCGAGACTTCATTCGTCTGATGTCTCGCCTCATGTCCAATCACTATTCGTTAAACGCTCACTTGTTTCGTGTTGGGCTGGGAGACAGCAATCTCTGTGAATGTGGACAAGGTTACCAAGACGCCGATCACATCCTTTGGTTTTGTGCTGAGCATCGTGGAGTCAGATCTGAGCTATGCGATTCCCTTCGGGCTCGAGGTAGACAACCTAATGTTCCAGTTCGGGATATTTTGGCTAGACGTGATCTGGAGTTTATGAAACTCATATATGTTTACTTTAAGAATACTAACCTTAGATTGTAAGTTTGATTAACCTTGTGTTTAGTTTGTGTATTGTGCGTGTAGTTTTTTTTTTATGTTTGTCTTCAAGATGAATAGAAATAAGTTCATGTTTTAGGATTAATTAAATATTTGTATAATAAATCATATTTCAAACCTCCTTCTCCCTTTCCCCATCCAAAAAATTGTAAATCTCCACTAACCTCGAGACGACCGCGAGTAATCGGTTCAATTCCTTTAACTCTAGATTTAAGACATGAATCATGTATAATGCAAATGATAACTCGGCTCTGTAAAGTTTATTCGATTGAGCCTGTACAAATAAATAAATAAATAAAAAAAAAAAAAAAGCGAATTCGACGGACGGTTACAAATTCTCATAGGTTATAATTGGAACACACCATAATAGGAACGTATAGCCATTATTGGTACATCTACCCTATCACATATTTCGTAAGAAATGTTCTGTGAAATAATGAAAACATTTCATGTCATGATTTACAATTTTACAACTAGAATGGGCTCTCAATTGAGTGTTTCACTTAACAACGAACGAAGAAATAAACTCGACAAGATTGATATTTGAACTAAAACATACGTTTTAGTTGAAGATCACGAAACGCTATAATCAGCACTCGGTGTTATAAATATTTTGGCTTGCCTGGATGTATCCGTGGCATTCTAATTACATTCTACCATAGACGTTTTCCAAGTTCTTAGTTCCATCCTCAGAGCGCACTCAGGGAGTCCACAAAATGGTTCCGGACCGATGAAGCTCGATGCAGAAGCTTGTCTTGCTAGACTGTCGGTATTTTCATTTCCATCAATACTACAATGATCGTGGGTTCCCCGTATAATGTAACTTCGTTGCTTTCGACCTATTGCTATAAAGAAACAAAGCATTCCCACACTAGCTTCGATCGACAAGTAAACGCCTTAGTCTTCTTTATAGTCATCGATGCTTAACCTGGACATCGTTTTACATCCTAGCATAAATTACCTACTGGAGATCTACGGCTAGAACCAACGTATATAACAGCACAGTTTCTCCGTCTTTATGCTTCATGTGACATTCTGGCAATACTTGAATGCTCGTCATAGAAAATGCAATCCGAACAATCAAAAACGGTGATCGTGTAGGATGTCCTGACTACTGAAGTGTTGTAGTGTTGTGCTGCAATAACATTCTTCCTTCCCCAAGTCAGTATCCTACTCAGGGTCTTCTAAAGATTTCATGATCCACGATCCACGAAATTTATTAGCCGGAAACTGTTCGTAAAGATTGAACACGAAAATTAAAAATCCATATTGATCCACCGGGCAATAGAACCTTTGTTACCCAGTATAATCTCGTTTTTGATATTATCCGATACGAGGCCTTAATGGATATTTCTATTTTTATTGGTCTCAGTTTCTGCACTTCTCAATTGCTGCAAACAAAACAGCAATTGCTAGTTTGAATTGGACTCCAAATCATATATCAGAGCTATATGACTTTAGACTTAATCTGCTTTATTGTGCTCTACATACTTTAAGCACAATCTTATTAAAATACAATTTTATTATATTACAATAATATTTGACGAACCAATAAAGTAAAATAATCAATCAGCCCGATTCTCTTAATCGGTTTTCTCTTTCGCGAATAACCCAACTGCAATTGAATTTCCCATTCAGTATGTTGATCCAGGCACAAGCTAACTATAGTCGCTATATTTATAGTCTTGCGGATATAATTTCGGTCTATCAAAAAGCGGAACCAATTCAATATATTGTAGACCAAAAATTGAAAACGTACTATCAAGTTTTATAAACAAAACGTTGATTATGCTTTCCTCGCCAATCGAACGCAAATTACCGGCATCATCGGATAGGGGAGATCTTAAGTCACGAGAAAATGGGTTCCGAAAGTTTTGTTCGCAATAGCTGATGTGCTCTTTTCTATTGTTGGTCTTGAATTGACAGCTCAATTGGTCAAACAGCTATTTGACAGCTCCATTCGTTCCTGAGATTATCTCCACCAGGCTATGAATATAGCGACCACACCAAATTTTGAATTTGCCTTCCAGCAATTTGAATTGCTGAATAAGGTTCAGCAAAACAATTTTTTACTGGATACCAGCAACGCTTAGTTTGAAGTGCTGGAAATCAGTAAAAGTATTTGTATTGCTGGAAACCAGTAAAATATGCAAGTGCTATCTGTCAGTTGGACTTGCACTTTTTCACGTGATTCACAGGTAAACAGTTGTGAAAATTAGGTAGCAATATTATTGATAAAGTATATATCTAAATTATATATCTTCGAGAATGGTAAAATCCTCATGAAAGTAAGTTAGAAATAAACTCTATTATGAATGTATATTTTTCAGATGCTGCCTAAAGCAGGTCCAGAAATGATCATCGGCAGATTCCTTACCTGGTGGAGTTCATCCATAGGCTTTCATTGTGTTTATTCCAAAAAAACATCAATCAACCGTGTCATAAAATGCGGCAGCAAAGTAACTGTCAAATTGGATTGCTGAAAGGTCAGCCAAGTTCATTTTTGCTGGATGGATTGCTGGAAATCCAGCAAAATTTTGCTGATGTCCAGCGGAATAAAAATAATGTGTACAGCTAACATCATCTTGTGTTGAACTGTCCTGTTAGCTTAGCGAGAAATTCGTTCAAAGAGGGAGGCCAAGGATAGGCCATTTTCAAATGTTCCGCGAGAATATAGAATTAAATTCGAAAAAATGTAGCATCATTCCCTACGGCACCCTCAATAGCTACGCTAGCGGGACTGATCTAGTAACATTCTTTTTTAATTTTTGATTTGTTATGTGGTTTACAATTACTAATACAGGGCAAGAGGTTAGCCAGAGGGGCTCTTCATCTTTGGTGAACTTTTTGATGTTGTGTTGTACATGTTGTGTTTTACTGTGTAATGTTTTTCAATTTTCTTCTTGTGAAGTATGTTGTTTGAATGTTTTGATTTGTTATACTACCTACTTAACCTAACATAACCTAACGTGCCAGATCCCTGACGATCTGTTGATCGGATCGCCTACAGCAATCTCTGAACCTTGCGATGGAGTCAGCTTTCCGTAACTCCAGTGTCTGAAGACCAGCCAGGCGGTGGACCTTAGAGTTTCTAGTCCGCGGTGGCCTGTTGAGGATCATTCTCAGGATCTTGTTCTGGATCCTTTGAAGTTTAAGATGGTGGCTTTTTGCGCAACTTTCCTAGATTGGCATCCCGTATTCTTTTACGGGAAGGATGATTTGTTTGTAGACAGCAAGCTTATTTTTCAGGGACAGGGTAGACCTCCTGTTGATGAGTGGATACAACGATCTTATCAAGATGTTGCACTTGGTTTTGGTTTTGTCAACGTGCTCCCTGAAAAGAAGCTTGATGTCTAATGTTAGCCCGAGGTACATGACCTCTTTGGACCATTCCACAACTGAGCCGCTTAAGCAGATCTTATTATTTTCAGACAGAACAAGTCTGTAAGATTTTGAGTGTGGAAAGATGATGACCTGGGTCTTTGCCGCGTTGATACGGATCTTCCAGCTGTTGAAATATTCAGACAGGACGTCCAGGCCTCTCTGAAGTTTGGCAGTCAGAGCTCCGATGACCCTACCCTTGTAGACGATGGATGTGTCATCTGCGAACAGAGACAACGATCCACCATCAGGGAGAGCCGGCATATCAGAGGTGAACAGGTTGAATAGAATGGGGCCAAGGATGCTTCCTTGTGGAACCCCGGCACCGATGTTGAAAGCATCCGATGTGATACCATTCAGAGAGACTCGGAACGTCCTGTCCGATAGATAGTTGTTTATTATCTTCACTAGGAAGATTGGAAGACCGTACTGCTACAATTTGAACACCAGGCCATCATGCCAGACATTGACAGTTTTGATAACCCTGAGAGAAGGCTGATTGGTCGATAACTTGAAGGTGAGGACGGATCCTTCCCAGGTTTCCGGATGGGTATGACTTTATCTGACTTCCAACACGAGGGGAAGTAGCCAAGTCTGAGGCACTGATTAAATATCAGTGCCAGATGGATGTTGTCGAAACCTGGGGCCTTCATGTTTTTAGATAATTTGATATAGGCCAACAGTTCGTCAGCCGTAATCTCGGATGCCTCTGGAAAAATGTTAGGAATCTAATGAAGATTGGTTGCATTTTCAGCAACCTCAGATTCATGAGGGCTGACGATGTTTTGTCCGAGATTATGGGAGCTGACGAAATGTTGACCTACCGCGGCAGCCTTCTCTTCAGGAGTTATCAGATGAACCACTGAGTCGCCGGGACGATCCAGTGGGGTCAGTGGTGGAATGGGCCTGGGTTTGTTTTTAAGAATTTTCGTTAGTTTCCAGAAGGGCTTTGCACAATCTGGGAGAGAGCGGATTTTGTTAGCAAAATCTTGATTTCTGAGGTCCACCCTGGCCCGGGCTTGGATAGTTTTTGTAAGACGATTGCAATGGGTCTTCAAGACACGCAAACCAGAACGCTGGTATTGCCTTCGGATGGAGCTACGGAGTCTGATGAGATCTTTGGTAATTCTATCAAGGTTCAGAGTATTGCTCACCTGTCTTGATACTGGCACGTGTTTGTCCCTGGCCCGGGATATCGCCTCCTCGATGGAACGCAGACACCGGTCAACGTCTTCGGCTAATGGCGGGGAAATTCTGCTCATTGCGTGCCGGTACCTTTTTCCGACCCGGCTGGTTTTGCATGGAGGCCCTTTTGCGGATTTCCATGAATTCCGCACGCTTCGGACAAGCGTATTGCAGATAGATAGTAGAATAGCGAGCTAGGACAACTTTTAAGGAAGGTACAAATCGGTTTTTTCATCTCTCTTTACCAAACTCCCCCTTTGGAGAGGGATGGTGAGGGGTGTTTCCAGTGGTGGCGGGGGGATGGTAAAGAGAGATGAAAAAACCGATTTGTACCTTCCTTAAAAGTTGTCCTAGCTCGCTATTCTTCTATCTATATACTATCTATATGCAATACGCTCACGTTGATGGGATGTACCGTTGATTTATAAAAAAAAATCGTTAACTAAAATCATTATATCCTGTAAGTCTCCGGAACCGGAAGTCAGATCGGTATGACATTTTTTTTCCCAAGTAGATATGGATGAGGTCTTTCTACTGTTAAGAAAAATCATGTTGATAAAGTGTACCGTTGATTTTTAAAAAATCGTTAACTAAAATCATTCTACCCTATATATCTCCGAAACCGGAAGTCAGATCGAGAAAAAATTCAATAGCGATCAATGGCGCAATGGGGCCTATCAAACGTGATATCAACCATAATGATTGGATGAGCCATCTCGAAAAAAGCTTGCCTAGATGAAACGCATCCACAGACGCACATACAGACATCAGCAAATTTCATCTTGCCGGGTCGATTTTTCATATTCAATTTGATTCTACTGTGTCGTAATCAAACTTTCGAACCAGATCGAGCCGAGTTCTATCGATTGAGAATGTTTTATACAGGTGAGATAGCTTGTGTGGATGGCTATCGGGCGCAGACGGCAAGACGTGTGAAAATCGATTCGAATACCTATGTTACGCTAGTAACAAAAGTAAAACGCTGCCATTAAGGCATTTTTTGTCTAAATTTTACTGAATCAAGCTAAGATTGTATAAAATCACAGTAGGCATTAGCTGTCAGGATAATTTACTTTGTTTACATCATGTCTTCACCGGTGCAAGCACGTCGCGATTCGATCCTGCACGCTCGAAACGAAATGTCCGGTCTATCTGCTCCTGGCAGTTTTCGATCAAATTCCTGGGCAGGAATTTTCTACCTCGGTTGACCGGAAGAATGTAAAATCAAGAAGAAGTCCAAATACCCCAAAAAAGTTCTTTGTCTGGCAAGCAATCTGAAGTTGTGGGCTGAAAAGTGAAACTTTCGTTACTTCTGGGACCATGAACCAGCAAGTTTACCAGGACGAGTGCACAGCTAAAAAAAAGTAGTGTAAATTTCCGTTATTATGATGCACATAAATGGAGCGTCATAAATCATTTTCGCTGTACCACTGTTTGGTGGAATTTGAGTAGTGAAATCCGACCAGATAGGCAATCCAGCTCATGCTGCTCCAGAAAAGGCAGTTGCCTCTTCCGTAGGCACACACTAAAAAAATCTGAATTTTACTGGTGATGTAAACATCCATGCATGCAAACATTCATGCATGTAAACTTCCTTTTCACGTAAACTAGCAGCTTGCAAGAAATGTTGCAAACAAAGGGTGGAAACTTGTATACAATATATGGAATATTGCATAACATGTCTCATTAATTTACACGATTTATAATGTAAATTTGTATGATTTATGACGCTCCATTTATGTGCATCATAGTAACGGAAATTTACACTAATTTTTTTTAGCTGTCTATGAAAAATAAATGGCATTTGTAGACCTCAACAAGATTTTTGTGTCCGAATGTTTTCGTTAAGTTTACGACAGGCACAAACATCCTGGTGGAACTTATGGACCAACTTGAAAAATAGTCATGGTCACTGTATATGATTATCCTCACTGTTCTTGCTATCTCACTGTCACCAATTTTCCCCTATTTTTGTTTTCAACTTCAGAGTATTAGATATCCATCGCTTCGTATCTCTTCGAAATCCAGATCAACCACATTGATTCACAAAGTTTACATCATTTGAAACAGTTCCCCGCATAATTCTGTCTTCGCACGCACAATGTATCACGTTTACTTTCATACACACCCCACAAGAGACGGCACCAAAACAAAAGAAGCTTCCCCGGTGGCAGTCGAAGTCGACAAACTTTCCGAAAATTAATTTGAACTTTGCAAATAAGAAAACTTTCCGCTTTTCATCCAGCAAAAGTAAGTGACTGAATCGCAGAAGCCTCACGCAAAACATCACTCGAAAAGGGCATCTCCAGAATCATTGTCGATGTTGTTTCAGAAGTACAGAAACATGCCTCCAGCATCTTTATCCCACTTCAGGTCAACTGTAAATGTATCTTCACTTACTTACACGCTCGCAGATGTGTGGAATTTTCGAAACAAATCCATTTCAGCACACTGCCTAAAGTTGATATTTCACTTACGGCGATGAAACCATCGCCGCTGTGAACGTTTCCCAGTACATGTTACCATTCGAGCAAATCCACGCCAGAAAGCGAAAAAATAGAGATCGAAAAAAAAAATTCACAAAATGCAAAAAACCAAGGGGTAAGTCACTCAGCACATTGTGCCAAAAGTAGATTTGGCACAGCTTGGGCACATCCATCGGCACAATCTCGCAGGCATTGGATTGTTCATTAAATAAAATGGGAGCACTGCTGGACAGCTGTCATTGAAGTTTTTCACAACATTACGTGACATTTGTCTGTATATTTCAGAAACATACTCTAATTGAATATACTAGAGGAACTCAGACCAGAAACTCACTTCTCGGTTCACATTTAAATTCAAAATGTATGCTTCCGAGGGCTGTCGATTGCTATCGATGCCGGTCACAAGTCTTTCAGCTGCTACGCAAATGAAGTGTACTACGAACCGGAAGGCAAGAACAATTTGGGTGGATTGGATCATGCAGTGGTGGCGGTTGGATACGGAAAACTCAAAGGAGAAGATTACTGTCTAATCGAGAACTACTGGTTCAACTACTGGGCAACTATGGATATGATTTAATGGCGGTGAAGGGTAACAATTGTGGCGAGGTGACGTATGCAAATTTGAAGTAAGATTTCTATTTAAATTAGAATTAAGTAAAAGAAGTAGTTTTATTTTCGGATATGAGTCATCTTTTACGAGATGGAATAAATGGTATTCGATTTTTGTTTCGAAAATATAAGTTATTGTTGAAATGAGTTTTATTTGGTAGATGACCAATTTACCGAGTGCTGATAATATTCTGCTGGTCCTTACAAGGCCGAACTACTTTTCACGGCACAATCACACGGAATTTTTATTGCTTCCACTCAACTTAATTAACTTACAACTTACTCGAAATCTCCCGGAGCTCCAACCCGATGGCAAAACCGAACGTCTTAGCTTGGATCCTCGTAGGGGGCACATATCCAACAAGTTGCTATCCGGAGACGTACCTTTTGTTCGTCAGAGCCTGCTCGACACTCTCCGACAGTTTAACATGTTTTAGTTTCTTATCAGCATCGATTATCTCCATGATGTGATCCTTGAGATACTTGTTGAATACGTCTACCGTCACCAGGCAGGCCTTCTCGATGGTGATAACCTCGGAGTTCTAATTGGAGCACATGATGTAGCCGATTGAGATGCTTATGTCCACCGTGTCGAAGCTCTTGTCTTTGACGAAGGCTCGCCACGATTCACAGAATTCACCCTAGAAGTTGTCCTTGGAGAAGAAGCCCAACGTTTTGCCATCCTTGGAGCTCTTGATTGTCTCCAGCAGCTTTTAAAAATTGGCTTTGTCTTTGTCGTTTTTATCTTGAACCAATAGCTCCACCGAAGGAACCAGCTCCTCGCTGTTCTTCTCGATCTGCTTCCAGAAGTCGATCTTCTTGCTGGTCAGGAAAAAGATTGACTTTTCGCACAGCACCTTAATCGTATCGGTCAGCGCCAGGTCTGCAGCGAGTTGGATTTGCTGTAGATGGTTTCCTCGTCTACGCGGACCGCCGTCAGAATGCAATCTATCTTCTTCAGCGAATCATAATGGGAAAACTCTGGTTCCTTCCAGTTGGCGTAGAGGCGTTTTATGCGTCGGTAGAAGGAATCCTTACCTAACATTCAAGCTGTCAGAAATACTGGGTTGCCAAATATACCATAATATTCGTATTATACAAAAAAAAATCACTGCTTGATCCATGACCGGCACTGCCGACAGAATCGACACACATGCGACAAATTTGAGGAGCACTGAGAAATGTTTTTACCCAAGATTGGTGTGTGGAGTGACCTACCTCTTGCAAAAAACCAATAAGTTCTTTAATAACAAAAAAAGTATTTTTTTAAGATTTTTAAATGGTATATTAGATAAAAATGGCACACACATATTTACTCAGGGAATGAAAAACTACTAATCGGTTATGATTTACAACATTTATTTTTTTCAACTCACTCCAATTTTCACTCCACCCATCAAATCTTGTACAACCGATTTTCCCAGTGTTTTTGTTGTTTTTACCCAAATTTACTTCAACTCCAGCTCTGTTTTAATAGTTTTGGAATGTTTGCAAAGTACCATAATTGCTCAGATTTTTTCAACTGGGCGAAGTTCCGGTGAATTCGGTGGGTTCAGTCACAAAATTGACTCCGTTGGCTCGGTACCACTCCAACACGTTTCAACCGTAGTGGCAGGATGCTGAAGGCTGACTAAAAGTAAATTGGTACGCCTCTCGCGCGTCGCTAGCACGTTTTTAGTGTTGGGAATCGAAAATCTTTGACAGTGGTTGTTTACACTTCTATAGAGAACAACTGGTGCAAGTTTGATCAAAGCAGTCGATCGTGTTCAGAAATAACGTCAAACGGAGCTCGAAAGAAGAAAATATATTGTGCACATACACCTGGAAAATCCGGAGGGGTTCGGTTCCAAGCTGGCTAAAGTGCTGAAGATGCCGAAAACAACATTGTGTCGAGTGCTCAAAACCTACAAGGAAACCTTGAGTGTGGAAAGGATTAAGCGGACCTACGAAAAAACTGGAACCAGGGATCGTCAGCTGCGCAGTACGGTGTTGAGGATCCGCTCTCTCCAAGATTGTGCAAAGCCCTTCTGGAAACTAAGCAAAATTCTTAAAAATAAGCCAAAACCCATTCCATCACTGACCACACTGGATTGTTACGGCAACCCAGTGGTTCATCTGATAACCCCTGAAGAGAAGGCTGCCGCGATAGGTCAACACTTCGTCAGCTCCCATAATCTCGGACAAAACATCGTCATCCCTCATGAATCTGAGGTTGCTGAAAATGCAACCAACATTTTTCCAAAAGGAATCTGAGATTACGGCTGACGAACTGTTGGCCTTTATCAAATTATCTAAAAACATGAAGGCCCCAGGTTTCGACAACATCCTGAATCTGGAACTCAAACACTAGAGTTCCAGATTCTACAACCATCTGGCACTGATTTTTAATCAGTGCCTCAGACTTGGCTACTTCCCCTCGTGTTGGAAGTCAGCTAAAGTCATACCCATCCGGAAACCTGGGAAGGATCCGTCCTCTCCTTCAAGTTATCGACCAATCAGCCTTCTCTCAGGGTTATCAAAACTGTTCGAAAGAGCACTGTACCACCGGCTCCTAACATCTGCCGATGAAAACAACTTGTTTCTCGAGGAACAGTTTGGTTTTCGGAAAGGTCGTTCGACCGTCCACCAGCTGACGCGAGTGACAAACATTCTCAGACGGAACTAGTCTGTTTCGAAAACATCTGCCATGGCGCTGTTGGACGTTGAAAAAGCGTTCGACAATGTCTGGCATGATGGCCTGGTGTTCAAATTGAAGCAGTACGGTCTTCCAATCTTCCTAGTGAAGATAATAAACAACTATCTATCAGACAGGACGTTCCGAGTCTCTCTGAATGGCATCACATTGGATGCTTTTAACATCGGTGCCGGGGTTCCACAAGGAAGCATCCTTGGCCCCATTCTATTCAACCTGTTCACCTCCGATATGCTGGTTCTCCCTGATGGTGGATCGTTGTCTCTGTTCGCAGATGACACATCCATCGTCTACAAGGGTAGGGTCATCGGAGCTCTGACTGCCAAACTTCAGAGAGGCCTGGACGTCCTGTCTGAATATTTTAACAGCTGGAAGATCCGTATCAACGCGGCAAAGACCCAGGTCATAATCTTTCCACGCTCAAAATCTCCCAGAACTGTTCCGTCTGAAAATAATAAGATCTGTTTAAACGGCGGGACATCTACCCTGTCCCTGAAAAATAAGCTTGCTGTCTACAAACAAATCATCCTTCCCGTAATAGAATACGAGATGCCAATCTGGGAGAATTGCGCCAAATGTCATCACCTCAAACTCCAAAGGATTAAAAACAAGATCCTTAACAGTCCCCCGCGGACTAGAAATTCTGAGGTCCACCGCCTGGCTGGTCTTCAGACACTGGAGTTACGGAAAGCTGACTCCATCGCAAGGTTCAGAGATTGCTGTAGGCGATCCGATCAACAGATCGTCAGGGATCTGGCACGTTAGGTTAAGTTAGGTTAAGTAGGTAGAATAACAAATTAAAACATTCAAACAACATACTTCACAAGAAGAAAATTGAAAAACATTACACAGTAAAACACAACATGTACAACACAAAATCAAAAAGTTCACCAAAGATGAAGAGCGTCACATATCATATAAATTTACATTATAAATCATGTAAAGTTCTACTACTACTACTACTACTACTACTACTACTACTACTACTACTACTACTACTACTACTACTACTACTACTACTACTACTACTACTACTACTACTACTACTACTACTACTAATACTAATACTACTACTACTACCAACGGCGCCGGTGGTGTAGTGGTAAGCGTGATTACCTCTCACCCCAGCAGGCCTGGGTTCAATCCCAGTCGACGTCGCCGGGATATTCTGAGGCATAACATCTCTGATCACGCCTTCCTTCGGAAGGGAAGTAAAGCCGTTGGTCCCCGGTTCATGAGTTGATGAGTCGATAGGTAGGGTCCAGGTGGGGGAGCTGCCTCCCTGGCACGTCGGTAGCATGTAAAGTTCTACTACTACTACTACTACTACTACTACTACTACTACTACTACTACTACTACTACTACTACTACTACTACTACTTTATTATAGAGACTTTCAGCCTGTAACTGGTTCGTCTCTTTGAAGGATTGGGGCTCCTGAGGGTGCCCCGGAGAGAGGAAATACATAAATTACATAGTGTTTGTTACAGAGTTTAAGTATTTTAGAGTTCTGTGTCGATTGTTTTAACAGTAAGGAAGGTAAACGAAGTTATGTTTAATTTCCGAGAGAGAGAGTCAATGTCCGTAGCCTGCGGGGTTGTCATCGTTGTTCTTCCCTCTGACATGTCATTTAGAGAGCTGGTGTTGTCGTTGCGGGGTTCTACGTATATTGATAATAGCATGTGTCTTTAAGGAAGTCGAGAAGTGATCTTTCCCTGTCTGGGTCATTGGATAATGCGTCTCTGATGCTGAGACCGATACCGTATTGGTCTCGGAGGTTTTGATGAGCAGGGCAATTTATTATGAGATGCTCAACTGACATTTTGGTTTAGCACCCCATACATTGTTTTGTGGAATCCATCACGGGATCCGAGATCGTGTGAGAATCTGGTGTCGCCGCAGCGTAATCTGGACAGTACTTTCTGGTCCTTCCAGTTTTTGGTGTCGGACCAGCATTTCGTATCTCCTTTTATTTTGCGTAAGAAAGGGTCTCGGGTATTAGCCCATTCCTTGTCCCATGCCGAAGCGATGATCGTTTTGATCCAGATTTTTAAATCCACTGTAGGGACTTCCGGTACCACTGGGGTTTTCGATCTGCCGATCGCTGCCAGCTTGTCCGCAGCCTCGTTTCCACTGATATTGCAATGGTTGGGAACCCAGGCATATACGGTGTTACTGTTCTAAGCCATTCTGATTGCTTGCACCAACGGGTGTCGGTTCTTCGGACTCTCAAGGGCCTTCAGTACTCTGGCCGAATCGGTAATGATGGCCTTCCAGGAAAACCTGGACTCCGTAACGGCTGAGAAGATGGCAGCTGCCTCAGCCGAGAAGATCGATGTAGGCTTAGGAAGGCCTCTGCTGGTATCTAGGTTGGGGCCTAATACGCCATAGCCGACTTCTTGAATAAACATCATTTTTATCCTAGAGAGAGAAGCCAGCTCAATGACGGATGGTTTGTTTTGTTTGTCTTCTTTTTTTTCCTTAGGATGATAGCTCCAAAGGATGATAGCCCCATTTCTAATGTTCGGCCTAGTTTGCAGTGACAGTTCATGACTGGATCTCGATGACGTTTGCATGATCGATAGCAAAGCTGCCTCTTCTCTCTCAGATTTTTACTATTTCAGGCATGGGAGGCATGTAACGAAAAGTTTATAAATGGAGAAATAAACCAATACATACTGGAAAATATTTCATTCGACGGAGAAAACATCCAGTAATTTTGACGTAGGACTACGTCTGTGATCTCTATATGGGGGTACACTTTGTGAAAACCCAAAATGGAACATGTAACAAAATTATAAAAGATTTTGAACAGTTATAACTCTGTCCATATCGGATGGATTTTAATTCTAAATAAGCCAATCGATTGGAAAGTCATCTACAAATCTGTTACAATGAACACTTTATCAATTGTCAATAGGTCACTATTATCACCGATTGCCTGCGAAAACCGCTTTTCCTAACACAGCTTTAAAAATTGATATCTCTTGCCAAACGGTGTTTATTCAATCACTGCGTATGGTGAGTGGTGGTGTTCGGTCATCATCAGCAGCAACAGCAGTGCTTTCGGAACTTGGCGTTCTCCAGTACATAATGAAAGCCTGGAGGCATGCAGCTAGCTGCATGCTCTCGATTCAGCCTTCGATTCTACGAAGAAAGAGGACGAAGCCGCACCGCTACTGATCGGAATCAGTTGCGCGTCGTGCGCCACAGTGGGCCATCTATTCCAAGTGCATCGCCCTCGTTCCAAACAACATACAGCTCGCCAGCTTTATCTGTATTGAACACCCTAATAGTAGCTCAGCATTACTCAATCATCACGACAAAACGGTCCTTTTCTGGACCACCATAAATTTGTTAAATAGTTTTTTTTTTCTGGACATTTCTCAAGGTCATTAATCGGATATCAGTTCCCATAAGTTTCAATCTAACATACCATGTATTTTTAGGACAACCCACAATTACAAAAACCAAAGTTGGTCGCGGCATGAAAGTGGTTTGATTTTGATCCAAAGATGATGGAATTTAATTCGTAAACGACAATTGATTGGAAATTTTTCTACAAATGAGAATAAGACTATCAATTTACAAAAGGTCACTATTGAAAATTGTACGAATGTACAACTGTTGCGATGGCGATCAAAATTATCACCGATAGCCTGCAAAAAGCGCATTCCTTAACACAGATTTAAAAATGGAATTCCCTTCAGTCTCGCCGAACGGTGTTTACTCAATCACCGTGCGTGGTGAATGGTGGTGTCCGATCGTCATTAGCAGCAGCAGTGCTTTCGGCGCGTGGCATTTTCCAGTACATAATGAAAGGCTGCCCGCAAGAGCCCTGGATTCATCGAAGAAAGAGGAAGAAGCCGCACCGCTACTGATCGGATTCAGTTGCGCGTCGTGAGCCGCTGTGGGCCATCTATGCCAAGTGCGTCAACCTCGTTCCAAACAACATACAGCTCGTCAGCTTCATCAGTGTTGAACACCCTAATAGTAGCTCAGCATTACTCAATCATCACGACAAAACGGTCCTTTTCTGGACCACCATAAATTTGTTAAAAATCTCCTTCTACAGTTAACAAATAACATTTTTCATATAGGACCACGTAGTCCTACGTCACCATTGCGTACAACCCCATAGGGCTATCCCTTGTAGTTTTTTGGTGTATGTATAGTACAAATAGTGAAAATAGAACAATTGAACAATTAAGAAATTTAACAAATAAAATATGAATATGTCGCGTAATAATCAGAATCGCGAACGGATGGGATGAATCTATTCTCTTGCACGGACATCACAAACTTACACTTCTTCCTTGTGTGGCACGTTTCATTAGGTTCCTAGATTCGCCTCAATGCATTACCAATGCATGAATTTGTATATTGTGTGGCAAGGACAATGATACTCTATGCCCAGGGAAGTCGAGAAAATTTTCAACCCGAAAGATTCCCTCAACCGGACCGGGAATCGAACCCACCGCCTCTGGCTTGGTAATACCGTGCCTTTACTGACTAGGCTATGATACCCCGGTAGAAAACTCATCGGTAATATTAAAATAATGCAGCGGTTGTACTAAAAAGTTGATTAACTTTTTTTTTCCTTCATTTGTTTTCCATCGATCTTGTTTTCCGTACTGAGTACCAGTGCTACCGACGCCAGGGAGCCAGCTCCCACACCTGGTGCCTACCCTATTGACCCATCAACTCATGGACCGGGGACCAACGGCTTTACGTCCCTTCCGAAGGAAGGCATGATCAGAGATTTTATGCCCCAGAAATACCCCACAGGCACCGACTGGGATTGAAGCCCAGGCCTTTTGGAATGAGAGGCAATCACGTTTATCACTAAACCACCGGTGCCGCAGTTCATTCACTGTTAGTATCGATTCCATGTTCACACAAACGGCACCGTTTGAAAGATTTAAAGAGTTCTAAGGATATAGATTTTAAACAACGAAAAGAACTAAGCACAAACACAAGTGTACCGACCAATCGTGGTCCTACATCAACCTTCCGTTCGTGCCCATAGGCACAGACTCTACACGCAAACCAAAATCTATTACAATGAATGTTAGTTCCATTTCCTATCATCCTCTGTTCATGAACATCGCAGCGAATGTTAGAAGTTGACCTTACAGGCGATGTAATGGTTTTTTGCCTTTTTATTTCGTGTTCTGTCTGTGGTTTCACCTACACAAGCAAGCATTTGCCTTGATTTTTATGTATAACATGGTAGAACGACGCACACCCTTGCCGCAAATCTCTACAGCAGAAAAAGCATACGAAGTCGAGTGTGAGAGGAAAGGAACGCTTCTTGTTTGCTTTTAGGCTATCCTTATTCAGAAGCATGGAGATAGCAGTGGAGAAAGCACAGGTCTGATAATCGCAACGTTCGTGGTTCGAGTCCCAGTCGGCAACCTTTTTCCAATTTTTTTCGACATAATTAATTTCACTCACTAATACACTCCACATTTTTCGGTCTCCAATTCTCTTGTATTGGACCGCAGCTAGGTATATTGCATCCTCGGTTCATGCGGTCTCCACTTACATCCTCTGATGATGAATCCCACATAATTGTAAGCGAATCTTACATCCACCGGTTGGGTGTAGTATTTTTTTTCATTTTCATATCTTTCATGTAAGCTTTGGGAACTTATCTAATAAAATTGGGGAAAATTATATAAGAACGGTTTTGTAAACCTGTTAGATGACTAGAAAAAAATGGGGTCATCTTTGGGTTACGATAAACAATTTTTGATTTAAAAAAATATTTTTTTTTTTGTTTCGATACAACGTAACTCGATATAACGTCACGTTGCTTTATATCGACACGGGAACAAATCCAATCGCCAAAACGAGAAAAATTACTCATGATTTCATGAACATAGCGTGTTTTCATGTTATGAAAATACACCATGAATAATATTCATGATATCATGATATCGTAACGCAGTCAAGATTCCCGAAATCATGAATCATCCAAGTTGAAACCATGAACTAAATTCATGAATTTGACCTTCAGGTTTTACCAAAACATGTAACAAAATAAAACATAATGTCAGACTAGATTCGAACCAAGAACATTGGGATCATTAAACCCATAATTTAACCACTAGACTATCAGTACTTGTATAAGGAGGCATATAAGAGCTACCTATATAGTACATTTTATGAACACGGTTTGCCAGGTACGTGTAACGCTCGTAGCGGTCATGATTCCACTGCATTATGAAATCATGAATTTCCATCATAAAATTGTCGATCATTATTATGATTTCATGCCATGGAACGTTTTTTCATTTCATGATTTTTTATTCATGAAAATGAAATCGGATTTCTTCCCGTGGAGGTACGACTGTACTCCCTTCCTTCCTCCGGGTGCTTGGATGCTCCTTGAAGGTTCTTATCACACGAGACACAGTTGTATTTGCTATTCCAAGCTTTTTAGTGATCCATCGGTGGAACGCCTCTGGATTTTGAGAGTAAGTGCACATGATTTTTCACGGACAATTCCTTGTTTCGACGACAGATGTAAACAATATTTTATGAATAAGATTTACTCAAATTTTCAGGTTTTTTACTCATATGGTTCAAAAGTTACAGAAGATTTTCGGTGTGCCATTTTTATCGAATACTTCCTTTATGTTTATTTGAAAGCTTATAAAAAATGCTATCTTTTCAGATATTAGACCAAAATCGTAGAACATCAACCAAAAGAAGTGATTTTTGTTTTCAGAGTGTATTTTGTTGTTGATGAGATGCTCCGCTTCCGTGCTATGATTTGTTGAAAAATATCGAAAACGCTGTTTTGAAAATTTACGCTAGAGTCAAAATGGCCCAATTCCAGCACAAGCTTGTTTCGTTGCCATTAGCGAACAATTATTTAAAGTTTTATAAAATTCGGAGAGGGTAAAGTAAAATTGATTCGTCAGTTGTCGTGGATTTGCTGACTCGTATTTGAGTTCATGCATACCAACAACAAGTTGTTTATCAAAACGAATAAATTATCGGAGCAGTCTAAATTTTTCTTCTTTACAAGTCAATTTGTTCACAGTCTACTACGATTTCCATTTGACTGTTCACCGCCGCCCTTTGCACTCTTTCGCCATCATCCAAGGCGAACGCAACACGGTTCTGAAAAAAAGGAAAAATGTGTGCTAATCTACGTCGGGATTTATTCGCATCAAGAAAAATTAGAGCTCCATTCAACACTTCCAACCGAGCGGCTCCATTTCCCATTGATGGGGTAATCCATTTGGGGCCTCCCTTAGCTCAGTCGGTTAAGGTGCTGCTATATACCATGCTGGAGTTCAATTCCCGGTGCCGTCTAGAAATTTTTAGGGTTGAAGCATTTTTCGACTTCCCATAGAGTGTGATTGTACTTGCCACACAATTATACCTACTAATGCAAAAATGTTACAGTTAGAAAGCTATCAATTAACATCTTGAACACTAAGTTGAGAGTCGACGCCAAGTCCCAGTAGGGACGTAATAAAGCCAATCCACATAGAAGAAGGAGGGTAATCAATTTCCGGAAATGAAACTGTAGATAGGTACGTCTCAAACGGCGAGGCGGGGAGGCAAATTCCAACCAATTTCAAAATCACGATCTCCGAGCAACGGAATGCTACGGGAAAACAAAAGGCGGAAAAAAGAAAAGTGAAACAACTTGAACTTTGAGGAATTTCCTTCCCTGTTCAGGGAGTAGACTGAGTGTCTGGCACTTTGTCCGCATGACTGTACCTACTCGATCCGCTTTGCATAGTTTGCATTCCTGGTCGTCCGTCGGTGCAGTGCGTCCCAGTCCCGTTCATTGATGGGTTCCTTTTCCTCTCGGCTCTTGGAGTGGCGAATCGCAAGTGGAAAATTAATTGTTACGAGCGGAAACATTTCTCTTCTCCGGAGGGAGCTGCCATGAACTAGCAAAGTGAGGTGGTATTCAGTTATTTACGAACGATTATTTTTGGTTAAGATATTCGCGATTTAAAGTCCAAATATCTTGAATTGCGTTAATCTGTTTTTATTTTTGGGAATCATGAGTTTTACACAAGAGGAACATTTGCCTGAAAAGATGAGTGTAGACTAGACTAGACTAGACTAGAGGAACATTTGCCTGAAAAGATGAAAAAATACTTGTTTTATATTTTGCCATATATTTCCTTATTAGCTACACCAAATCAGATTTCCTGGTAATCTTATAATTTTTTCGATGATCTTCAACTAATTGTAAAATGCACTGCTTTTGATCTTCATCCGTTGATAGTTTTGAATTGTATGTTTTAATCAATGCTATACCACGCTCTGCATTATCATTAACTACTTCCAAACATTGAACCCGTCTTTTGGCATTTTTAAACTCGATGGAACTACTCCACTGCTCCATATCGACATTCAGCAACGACTTCGGAATTTGAAGAGCTTTGAATAAGTTTTCAATACCACTGCTGCCTTGTACAAACGAGTGTAGTTCAATCGTTGAAATATCGTTGGATTCAACAATGGATCTGGCTGAAATGTTCTTATGAGTATCTGTAAAAAAAAAATCATTAGAAAATTAAATGCAAATGTATCAATTAAAGCATTTACCTGATAGAAGTAAGGCTTCGATGACCTTTTTCTTAACCGGGAGGTCTACATTTTCGTCGAACAGACACAGTCCGATAAGGCTGTTGTCCAAATATTGCAAGTGAGTTAAAATTACTTTATGTACTGCTTTCGCAACGTCTTCATCAACAATTTCCTATTCCTTCAATATTTTTAACAGGTTCAGATCGTTGTTGGGTGCGGAGAAAGAAACCAACTTTTCAAATAATTTTTTACAATGAACACACAAAATCGAGCTAGTAGATTTTTAGTTTTATCTGGTAAAGCAAATTCATGCCGAAGCCAAGGTTGCAAAGACTCATTTCAGCTAAAACAATGTTTTTCTAAATTATGAAATAATTAGATGCCATGATCAAATTTTGAATTGGTAGGATACAAGAAGAGGTTGCAAAGAATGTGTTTGACATATTAAACCTGTTTATTCCACTTCATGAGAGTCACAATCAGCGATTTTTCACAAACTCACTCACTCACTCACTCACTCACTCAGCGATTAGCAAATCGCTGATTGTGACTCATAGAAAGCAAAATTTACAGGTTTTATGTTTCCAACGCATACTTTGTAACCTCTTCTTGTAAGTTACTAGTAAAACATGCCATCATACCATCTTTTGGTTTTATTATTCCGAAAAACATTATTTTAGCTGAAATGAGTATTTGCAACCTTGGCCGAAGAATAAACATTTTCAAAGAATAAATGGTTTTGGCCATCCACCTTGCATTGTGGAACGCACCAGGAGCTCTTATTTGTAATTTTTCATCGATTTTTCCACCCAAATATAAAATGGCAAGTTGTAGAACCTCTCGGTAATCACCACGGTGGTGTTGCTCTCTAATTTGTTTTTCATAAAACTCCAATAACGCCAATCTTTCTATTTCCGAAATAGCTATTTAAAAAAATCATCATCCATACCTGAGTGGAGCTACAAAATGGTGAGTTGACAACCTGGAAGGAGCGGAATACCTAGCCCTGGTCCTCACAAGTTCCTACTTCACGCCTCCTCGAGTCATATGATAACAAAAGACTACCAGCTGAAACATGGATACAGCTGGTTGGCGTAGCCTGGGCAATGTTGCCAGTCCGGCAATAGCAAAGTGAAGAGGTGCGACGCGAACACTGGCGCGGTAACCATAGTACGGTGATAGAGGAAATGCTTCACCAAACCCGAGCGTCTGTTCACCATGAAGGTGCGGCTGATCACCGTCCTAGTGCCAGCGTGGGACTCTAAACAGAGCTGTGCACGATGGTCCCCCGGCGAGACAGGGGGTTGGGGCAGGCCCAACAAGCCGCCCTGGAAAAAAAAACAAAGTTGCAAATACAGAAGAAAGAAATACGGATCGGAACAATCGGCACAGACCTACGCGACGAAATAAGGACCACTATTGGAAACTCGGAACATGGAACTGCAAATCGTTCGGCTTCCCGGGTTGCGATAGGTTAATCTATGACGAACTTCAACCACGCAACTTCGAAGTCGTAGCACTGCAGGAACTTTGCTGGACGGGACAAAAGGTATGGAAAAGCGGGCATCGAGCGGCTACTTTCTACCAGAGCAGTGGCCCCACCAACGAGCTGGGAACCGGCTTTGTAGTGCTGGGTAAGATGCGCCAACGCGTGATTGGTTGGCAGCCGATCAACGCGAGGATGTGCAAGTTGAGGATTAAGGGCCGTTTCTTCAACTACGGCATCATCAACGTGCACTGCCCACACGAAGGGAGACCCAACGACGAGAAAGAAGCGTTCTATGCGCAGCTAGAGCATGTGTACAACAGCTGTTCGCAACGGGACGTCATAATCGTCATCGGCGACATGAACGCTCAGGTAGGACGGGAGGCAATGTATAGACCGGCAATCGAGCCAAACAGCCTGCATGCCGTATCGAACGACAACGGCCAACGATGCGTGAACTTTGCAGCCTCCCGGGGTATGGTAGTTCGAAGTACCTTTTTCCCCCGCAAGGATATCCACAAAGCCACCTGGAGATCACCTGACCAACACACAGAAAACCAAATCGATCACGTTCTAATCGACGGGAAATTTTTCTCCGACACTATCAACGTCCGCACGTACCGCAGTGCGAACATAGATTCGGACCACTACCTAGTTGCAGTATGCATGCGCTCAAAACTATCGACGGTGCATAACACCCGTCGAAGTCGAACGCCACGACCCAACATTGAGCAACTACGGGACACCGGAGTTGCCCAGGACTACGCGCAGCAGCTGGAAGTTGCACTACCCACGGAAGAGCAGCTTGGCGCAGCTTCTCTTGAAGATGGATGGAGGGACACCCGTTCCGCCATAAGTAGTACTGCTGCAGCGGCACTAGGTACTGCCATCCCGGACCGAACAAATGACTGGTTTGACGACGAATGTAAACTGTCAGTAGAGGAGAAGAATGCAGCACGGCCGAGAATGCTGCAACACCGCACGAGATTGAATGTGGAGCGAAACAGACAAGCGCGGAACAGACAAAACTCGGTTTTCCGAAGGAAGAAGCGTCAGCAGGAAGATCGAGATCGCGAGGCGATGGAAAATCTGTACCGCGTAAACGACACACGGAAGTTCTACGAGAAGCTAAATAGTTCGCGCAAAGGCTACGTGCCGCAAGCCGATATGTGCAAGGACTTGGACGGTAACCTTCTCACGAACGAGTGTGAGGTGATTGAGAAGTGGAAGCAGTACTATGACGAGCACCTCAACGGTGAAGCAGCAGAAAACGAAGGTGGCACGGCAAAAGACCTTGGAGCACGCGCAGAAGACGACAGGCTACTGGCCCCTGATCTTCAAGAAGTTGAGGAGGAGATCGGTCGGCTGAAGAACAACAAAGCAACTGGTGTAGATCAACTACCAAGTGAGCTATTGAAATACGGTGGTGAAGCACTGGCTAGAGCGCTGCACTGGGTAATTGCCAAGATTTGGGAGGAGGAGGAGATATTACCGGAGGAGTGGATGGAAGGTGTCGCATGCCCAATCTACAAAAAGGGCGACAAGTTGGATTGCTGCGATCACACTGCTGAGCGCCGCCTACAAGGTACTCTCCCAAATTCTATTCCGCCGTCTGTCACCATATGCAAGAGAGTTCGTGGGGCAATACCAGGCGGGATTCATGGGTGCCCGCGCTACCACGGACCAAATTTTCGCGATTCGGCAGGTTCTGCAGAAATGTCGCGAATACAACGTGCCCACACATCATTTGTTCATCGATTTCAAATCCGCATACGACACAATCGATCGAGATCAGCTATGGCAGATTATGCACGAGTACGGATTTCCGGATAAACTGACGCGATTGGTCAAGGCAACGATGGATCGAGTGATGTGCGTTGTTCGAGTATCGGGGACACTCTCGAGTCCCTTTGAATCTCGAATGGGGTTACGGCAGGGTGATGGACTTTCGTGTCTGCTGTTCAACATCGCGTTAGAAGGTGTGATCAGAAGAGCTGGGATAGACACGAGTGGCACGATATTCAGGAAGTCCATCCAGCTCCTTGGTTTCGCCGATGACATTGACATTATGGCACGGAACTTTGAGATGATGGCGGAAACGTACATCAGACTGAAGGCTGAAGCTAGATGGATTGGACTTGCCATCAACGCATCAAAGACAAAATACATGAAAGCAAGAGGTTCTAGGGAAGACAATGTTAGCCTCCCACCCCGAGTTCAGATTGACGGTGACGAAATCGAGGTGGTCGATGAGTTCGTGTATTTGGGCTCACTGGTGACCGCCGAAAATGATACCAGCAGAGAAATTCAAAGACGCATAATGGCAGGGAATCGTGCCTACTTTGGACTCCGGAGGACGCTCCGGTCGAATAAAATTCGCCGCCGCACGAAGTTGACTGTCTACAAGACGCTGATTAGACCGGTGGTCCTTTACGGCCACGAGACCTGGACTATGCTCGTGGAGGACCAACGCGCCCTTGGTGTTTTCGAACGGAAGGTGTTGCGTACCATCTACGGTGGAGTGCAGATGGATGACGGAACGTGGAGGAGGCGAATGAACCACGAATTGCACCAGCTGCTGGGAGAACCATCCATCGTCCACATTGCAAAAATTGGGCGACTACGGTGGACTGGGCATGTCTTAAGAATGCCGCACGACGACCCAGTGAAAATGGTTCTAGAAAGCGACCCAACAGGAACAAGAAGAAGAGGCGCGCAGCGGGCAAGGTGGATCGACCAAGTAGAAGGTGACCTGCGGACCCTTCGCAGACTACGAGGCTGGCGAACTGTGGCCATGGATCGAGTAGAGTGGAGACGACTTCTTCGGACAGCAGAGGACAACAAGGCCTTAGCCTGATTGGTAAGGTAATTTACCTGAGTGGTATGAATTCTTTTCCAAAATGTGCCATTTTGATGGAAATTCCTTAAAAATCTCAACATTTGGAGACTTTGACGTTTCAAATTTCAGAATTTTAAAAGCTTTGCCAAGTAACAGTTCATGTATGTGGTGTCTACAAGGGAGGCCTATAAGCTGCCTCTTAAACAATTTGTCCAGATACTGACACGCACCTTTTTTTCTACCGGTGTTTGATGCAGTAGATGTAAACATAATTCTGAAAACAAACGATAAAATAGTCAGAATTCTGAGGTGAACATACAAGATTTAAGATCATACCTGTCCGCAAGCCCCTATTCGACGACTGCATTGTACACCGCTTCTGCTTGTTGTGCCCCCGTAGAGTTTTCGATGGCTGGAACAGCCAATAATTTGCTAATGCCTTCGCCTGATACAACTATGGCCAAGCGCTCGGTTTTTGGTAGAGCTTTGGATGGTAATATGTTAGGTAGCAGCTTAGAATCCCAATGTTAAATTTATAACTGGCTTAAACGACGCTTTTAAATCATGTTGCATTTGTAAGCGAATTCCTGCTCTGGCGATTCTGACAGATTCCTTGTTCAACAATAATGATGAAACATCGTGCCCTAAAGTTTTAGCGATCGATGATATTCGAAACACAGCATTTCGATCACTCACTTTATAGCGGTCCAATGCAGCAGCTACCTCAACTGTAACAACTCGTATCAGTTGCGATTTGCGTGTCAAAGCTGGTTTTGGAGAACCTAGAACGTTCAAAATATATTAATATGGATGGTAATAGGTGTATAATCTAAAAGAAAAAAAAACATTAGTAAAACATCACAACGTACCTGTTTTTGGAGAAGCTCTTTCGAATGTACTAGGCGATGATGTTTCAATTGAGGTTGCACTACAAATTTGATCCGGTCTTTGGCTTGACCCTTCTTCCTCAAAATCGCTACACGAAATGGTTTCATTGGTAGGGAGAACCTCAGTTTCTTCTTCAAGATGAGCTTGTTCCCGCTGTTTTTTGCAAATATTGCATCGCCTGCTTTTCTTCACGGGTTTTTGCCTTAAAATTCTTCCCGATAACAAACAAACTCCGCAATGATCCATGAAATGTGTTCCTTTTTTCGACGTCTTTCTTAGCCATTCTAAGTTTGCATTTTAATAAGGCTTTCCAGGTATTGAAAAATAGCAACAGTTTTTTTTTCTTTATACTTATGTCATTTACCAAATGTGTTAAGTTTTTTTTCTTCCAAGCATCCTTTGATTCCTTTATTGTTAGGAAGGCACTAAGCTTACAACTTTTTTTTTTCAGCACGCAAATGAAACATATATTTACGAAAAACTTCACTATACGTCGGCAAGTTAACAGAATGGCCGAACGACGGCAGATATTCTCCAACTAGCCAAATGTCAACCATTTTTAACAAACTGTCGTACTATTCTCTATCAGTTCTCTGCTTGTTGTCTTCTTCAAACGCACTACTGATTGATCATACATCCTCAGATCGCATCCTTTTTTATACTAAAGCATAGGTAGAAAAAGCCAAGGTAGAAAAGTTTACGTAGAAATAAGTACTTGAGACCGTTGCTTGCCTGTAGGAGAACACTGTTAGTGTGTGTTTTTTAATTAATACCCAAAAGGAAGCCAGATAAACAATATGCTTTATGCGGATACTTTGTTGGCACCTCTATAGGGTAGGAATTTAAAAGAAACACATATAAAGGGTTGTCCCGTATTAGGTGGATATGTTAAAAAGTCATTGTACTTTCGTCAGATTGTACTGTAAACTAAGCAGCACTAACGGTTGTCCTGTACAATTTTCGGAATTATTCTACGATTTATGTCTGTCTATGCTTCTATTTAACGTGGTCTCAGATACTAAAAAGTAATATCATCAAATGTTTTGAAGTTTGGATTCTTAAAAATTCCAAAACACAACATGATGATATTTTCAGATACATGCGTTTGGTAAAAAGTAATTTTTTACATACCTATTTTGATTTTTGGACCACCCTTATGAAGAATAATTGGACCACCCTAGTGAATTATTTCGTATTAGATCCTAAATGGTGGTTTAATTCGATATATAAGCAGGTTGGAGACAATTTTGATCAGTTTTAGAAGCCGACACATCAATCTTCTATATTCCATATAGAGCTCATGAAAAAATTCTAAGTCCCAGAAAGTTGATTATTGAAAAAAAAAAATTTTTCGAGATAACACCAAATCTCGACGTTTCATGCATTTTTAAGACATTTGGCATCAAACAAATTTTTTGGTTTCCGAAATTTCATGTACCCCCCTTGGGAGATTTTCGAGAGTGAAAAAAGTCAAACTTTGACGCGTTTGCGCCACCCCTAACCTAAATCATGTTCGATTGAGCTCAAATTTTGCATTGGGTCATTTTTCGAGGCAATAAACATTACATACATTACATACAAACAGTACATAACGCACCCCCGGGGTAAGACGCACTTTTTCATTTTATTTTGAGTTTTTCTTGGAAGTTTTAATCCAATTCTAGGATTTATAATGCAGGATTTTAAGTTCAGATGCTATGCTAGAAGTGCTGCTTGATAAGACAACAAAAAAGTTACGCAAAAGCCATGAAAAACACAAATGAAAGTCAGCTGGTGCATTCTGCCCAGGGGGTGCGTTGTATACCATTCTCCCCTATATGGTTTGTTAGCGAAATTTGATGGTCAAATTTTTCCCATACATTCATTGGCAGTCTACTGTATATATATCAATTAATTTTTATCACGCTTCGTTTTCTTGCACAATAATAGGGTTGTCAAACTCATACTTGATTGGTTCGCTTCGGCACAGCGTTTGGCATAGCTTTCGGCACAGAAAAAAAAACTATCGGCACAGATTGAGGTGTGCAGAGTTGACTACCCCTTGGAGGAATCAGCTCTGCACACTGTGCCAAAACACAGTATGACACTCTGTTCGGCACGTTAAGGCACACGCCGATACGTATGACACGAACATTATTATAATAACGGTAACACTCTAGGTAACACTGTTCATCACTGAAGTTTTTCTAATCGATTTACCCGTTGCTAATGTTTGTTTACTCAAAATGAAAATATCCGTCAAGCGCATGCTATTTGGTAGCCCGTGGAGTTCCCGCAGCTTATGATACTGAGAGCATACACATAGAATGTGCTCGAATGAGGCTGCGGTTCTACAACCGACGCAAGTCCTGTGAACGCGACGCGATCTTCTGATACCACTAGTTCAACGGTTCTGTCCACTTCCTTGTTGGCCCTTTGATCCGTCTGATGAAGAGGGAGCCTGATGAATGTGGGCGTCTTAGTGGAATACCTGTATAAAGAGAGAGAGAAAGATAAGTAATTTCCATTTAATTCCACTACCTTATTTGCTTATCCTTGACAGATACGCGTATTTTGTCTACAATGTGCAGAACTTTTGAAAAACTACTAGGGACAGCCCTCTGGGGTTGTAACAGTCCATGTGGACTACACTGTTGTAACTCCATCTGACAGCATGTGGCGGTGCCATCTTTCAACCACTAGATAAAGTGCGGCGTGCGTGTAACGATTGTTTTTTATGGCTCCACTCAATTAGAATTCTCTCACTTACGCAGACACAGGTAGCAAACCGGATGTTTGGAGTATGAGTGCCAGCGTAGTGAGATGGCTCACACTCAGAGATATGGATCTCAAATAATAGCGCGGCTTGTATTGTAGGCGGGAATGCGATGGAAAAACCTCTTGATCGGGCTTTTCCAGATCATCACGGCGTTTGAGCAATTGTTCCGCCAACAAATGCATATTGAATTTTCTGCGACGCAATTAGCCTGGACCTTGATCAGGCGTTTTCAATTAGCCACACAATCACTTTCGTGAAGCTACGCATTCTAATCAGACGTGTCTATTGCTTAATACCAGTTGAACTGTACCAATTTATTTGAAAAGTGAGGTGAGCAGAGATATTAGATTACAAGTGAAATACTTAAATTGATAGTTATTGTAGTCTTTTCCAGTTCATTACCTATTATAAACCGTCGAAATCCGACAATTAATTGTGAGAAGAAAAAAACGCAGGTATGTGTTATCGCGTGGTGTATGAGAATTGCAGAGATTAATTTCGTTGCGGGGTAGTTTTCCCTTCAACGAAGGTTTTTTTTTTATATATTCTACGAATCCTCGACAAGTGCATAGGAAGTTATCACGTGATTACCGTGGATCGTGAGATATCCGGTGGTTTCCATCCGTTCGTGACCCCAGAGGGTGAACGATTTGTCGAGCCCTAGTTCATCAGATAACCCCACCCAGTGATCCACGCTTTCCGTCACTGCCACTCATCCGTCGAGTGAATCGACCGCTCGTGAACGCTATTGGAAATCGAGCGCAAGTCGACCCATTGATCGAATCGGAATCTTGCTGACTCCCACTAAGCCAAGTGTGGTTGAGCGTCGGCCTCTCGTTTTTCGACACTGCTACATCACATTCGCCGACTCCCACCAAGCCAAGTGTGGTTGAGCGTCGGCTTCTCATTGCGATCGCTCTGCAACGGCGTCCACAGTGCTGTAGTAAGGGCAGAAGACAATAGCCTCGAAACTGTAAGTTTAGAATAGATAATTTGAGCTCAAATTGAGGAACCTTCCCTAGACCAATGTAAATATTGTTTTAACTATGAGAAGTTCCCTGAAAATACAAATGCTTCTTCGCCTAGTGGATTGTGAAGCTTCATCCTAAATACGGTAATATTAAGAGTTTGTTCCTTCCTTTCCGCATATTTTGTTTCCCATTTGGGTAAGCTAGGGAAACCGTAGTGTTTGAGCCACTTAAACTCGCCCTCAGACCGAGTCTCATAGCCGGACCGGAAAACGCGTCAGCAGTCTCTCTAGTCAGAGAGTGGCGCTTAAGCTGCTGTTCGTTGTGTGCACAACACAAACGTTAAAGGGTTGTACCAACAATCAATACGAAACTAACGATTTTAAATTGGCTCACTACTTGACTAGCCTATTGGTCCCAAGCAAACGATTAACGTACCCCATTCTAGTCGAAATTCTAGTACTACGCAATGTTTGTTTTGATTCGCTATGAAAGTTTGACAGATAAAATGAGGGGTTATTGGTTTTTCCTATGTTTCGAGGGGTGAATCGATTAGCTTGGGATCGAAGAGAGTACCAGAGCTGAGCCAAAAAGTTGAGCACGTTATTTCAGGACCTTCTAGTCTTAGAGTTACCTCTATGGTTGTACGCAATGGTGACGTCAGACTACGTGGTCTTATACAGGGTGTTCGGTTCCTTAGTGCAAATAATTTAAGGGGCGATAGAAGATCATATTTGAAGTAAAAAATTGTTCTACGCATATGATCAAATCTCAAAGATTACTGAGTTATTGAACTTTAGTTTTTGGCATACTTTCACTGATTGCTTCCCGGGATCCTTGTTCAGCCATAGCAAGATGTGCGCGTCAGGACTCCCACGGTGCTGAAATTCAATCGTGTCAACCAGCTTGTTGAAGTACACGCAGCACGTTACTGGATCATCATTGACCAGAGTTGCTCTTTGTAGTGCAGTCAATTCCTGGATAGAATCTGTTAAGTCATTGCCATTGTGTCCTTCTGACTCAACAAATGGGGCCACTTCATTGCATTTGCACTGAGTGTGAGGAACATCGTAGGCTTTCCCAATTGTCGCATCATGGTGAACAAATTTCCCTTCCTTTGTTGCCAATACTGTACTGAATTCGGTATTGATTTGAGGAAGGATAGATTTCGCTAAACTCTAAGGCGAAGTACTTTCATTGTCATATACAACAAATGTTGTGGTTTGGCCACACGTCTGTCTTGACGACGAGTTTCACTGGATGCCATCATGAAATATGTCACCCGAACCCCTGGCTTGAATTTCCGTAGATGGCCGAAACATATGGAAGGAAAAGCTATCTCTTCGCCGTGCTCGTCATATATTAATGACAGAGAAACCCTGTTTTGCGCGGGAGGGATCTTCAGACATTTGTCCTCATTCCAAAGGAGCGTTTCCTGTTGCCCAAGCAGCAATTCTGTCTCATTATCCATGGCAATGGGTTCCAGCTCATTTTAAGGATCCACTGCAGGGGTTTCAAGATCATCTATGGCGATCTGATCAATTGTGATCCCGTAGCGGTGGTGTCGTTATCTAATAAGAAAGTCACGCTTTAACCGTAGTTTCCTTTATAGAGCCGGACAAGTACGACGACTTATGGATTACGTGCTTCATCATCGAGCTGACGGGGAAGAGAGCGTCGTCTCTCTTACACAACGCAAACAGTAGAACAACATTCGAGCAAGAAAGAAAATTATCAAATAACTTTCAAATGACATATGTGATTTCGTTCTAATTCCTCAATTTGGTGTAAATTAAACCATTTCTGACCAGATCGTTGCTTGCTATTTTCAGAACTCACACAAGCACAACATCAGCAGCTCTTATTATGAGAAAAAAACTAAAATACATATCTTCGTGACGGCCTTCGGCGACAGTGTCGTATGACAGAGCCTGTCGTATGACATTTTAGTTTGGTACTGTAATTTGAAAGCTTGTTTTGCAAGTATCGGAAGCAAAGGCAGTCGATTATCACAGAAAATGTGTGAGCAAGAAAACGGTTGACAAGTTGCAGAGATGTATTTTACTTTATGCTTCTTTCCCTTCAGAATCAGATTATACTCTAGATTGTAAAATTCGATTCTGAAGGGAGACGTACACTGAAGAAAAACTACAAGAGACAGCCCTACGGGGATGTACGCAATGATGACGTAGGACTACGTAGCCTTATATAATAAATCTTATTTGTTAACTGCAGCAGGAGCTTGTGTTTTGTTTTGCACTGAAAATAAAATTTAGTTCATACAACGAACGCGCTCGTTTGTGCTACGAATCTATTCGTTGTTATCTGCAACGATATAGATTCATACTTTGTAAGAATCTAGTTTCGTTTAGATTCCCAAAATCGTTTACTTCGTAATATTCGTGTATTTTACGAAGCGTCATCAGGCTCATTACGATTGATTCATAAGATAGGTACGAATTATTCGTGCCAAAAAATGCATGGATTGTAAATAATACGAAGCATTCGTATACTGCCAAAACAATATCGTTCTTTGTACGAAAATAAAGGCAAAGGGAAATGAAAATATCTTAAAAAATAAAAATAAATAATGTTCAGAAGTCAAAGTAAAAACTTTATTGACATTAATTAGTACAGGAGCACTCGCAGAAAATTCGAAATCGTCATCTTTCTCTTGAACCAAGAAGTTGAATTCAGTCGCATGTCAGGCAGCATCTCTGGCTTATAGTGCGATCGTAGCATGTCCATGAAGTTTTGAAAACGACAACGGAATCCAAACCCCTATGTGCTGCGGCAGCATGTGGCATATTCCAGGATCTTTAAAAATTATCCCAACCTGATTATATCGATGGTGTGGCCTAGGGGAATCATGTAGTCACGAAAAGGGTGCAGTCCAGGTTGCGATACAGGTAGTATTGGCTGACCTTTACAAGCTGAACCAGCCCAATATACATGCCAAAACACACGAACCGAATCGACCGCTTTTCCGTCTAAGGAAAGATCTTCAGGCTGTGGATGAGATAGGGTATGTAGAAGGCGATTAGTTGCAATATAAATGTTAAAACTATGATAAATCACTCACACCAGATTACTGATGCCGGGTAACGGCCAGCTCTTGTGACGAGATTCTCCGTTTGAGAAATTCCACTTGTACTTTGTACTTTTCCATGATGCTCATTACATTGTTGGAGATGCGCTATTTTTTCGTCGTCAGAAACTGCAGATCCTCGTCAAACCGGAGATCAAGCCATCAAAGTCCACCGTTACCGTCCGACATAATAGTACCAAATGAATCACGAAAAGTTTTCGCCACAAATAACACAATCTCACAAATAAATTTGTTTGCCATTGCCATCGTTGTATATAAACATTAATACCAAAAACAAATTCATGCAACACAAAAACGAATGGTTTCGCAATATTTACGAATAACGTAGCTATGATAGATAGTGCGCACGAATGTTTTTCGTAGGATTACGAAAAGTTCCGTAGTGTATACGAATACTTCGAATGATTTTTGTAGGCAAGCTTTACGTCAATACGAAATTCAGTTCTTGTATTTTGCGAATTATGCTTAATGTTGGCGTTGTAACTAACAACATGCAATACGAATATTTCGTACAATTAACGAAAAAGATTCTTTTATGTACGAAACCCGTTTCTACGAAATAAGCGTGGACAAATTAACGAATAAATATTTTCAGTGTGGGAATAGGAATTTAAGCGGGGTTCTCTCTGTTTATACTCTTTAGTATGACGCGCTTGACATAGATGGCCCACAGCGACTCACGAAGAGCTACTGATAGCGGTGCGGCTTCCTCCTTCTTCTATGGATGCTCATGTAGGCTGCAGTACTGGAAAACAATGTTCAACGCCACGTGCCAAAAGCACTGCTGCTGCTGCTGAAGCCGACGACCGGACACCACCACACACGGTGACTGGAACTGAATCCGATCAGCGGTAGAGGCCAGCCTTGATAGCTAGCTGCTTGCGAGGAGCCTTTCGTTGTATACCGGAGAACATCACCACTCACCACGCGGTGATTGAATAAACACCGTTTGGTGAGACCGGATGGAATGCAACTTTGAAATCTGTGCTAGGGAAATCGCTTTTCGCAGGCAATAGGTGGTAATTTTAACCATCGTAGCTTTTGTATGATAATGAAAAATGATAAAGTCTAAAATTTAACAGAAGCACAGGAATTTTTCTGATCGATTGGTGATAACATTATTGACATTGGTCAAGGGGCAGCTGAGTTATTAACGTTCAAAATCTTTCATAATTTTGTTACATGTTCCATTTACGGTTTTCACAAAGTGTACCCCCATATAGAAATCACAGACGTAGTCCTACGTCAAAAATCCGAAGAAACTGTACCGAGTTCCGTAGATTTTGGCTACGGATCCGCATTTCCGCAAAAAATTGTCAAATCCGTAGATCTACGGAGTTCCGTAGATCTGGTATCTCTGGGTCTATGATAAAGAAACAATCAAGATAGAGCTGGAATTAGGGTGTAGCAGCTTTTGTAAACATTGACTTCTGTCGGGTACGGGAAGTCTTCCACTTGTGGGCGTGTCTTGAATTCCTAGAAATCATCAAGAGAAGTAATTGTTTACAAAAGTTGTTACGCCCTAATTCCAGCTCTATCTAGCCATGTCCTTTTGTGTGCCGCTGAACGACATGATTTTTTAATTTGAAGTTCTAGTAATCCTATGAAAATCAGAAATGATTCTGAATTCGTTTCGTATCGTTCCATTTCGCTTTTCTCCATTCCATCTGCTAAATGTCGTTTGAGCAATTATTTACACGGCGTGTCAGTTTACCGGGAGTCCGCGATATTGTTTTTTGTTTTTTAACTTTGACCTGGTTTGTGTTTTATTATTATGAGAAACGCGTCTTTCAAAATTTAAAAGTATAAAAAAATATTACCTAAAATCATCACGGCGGCGCGCCGACTCAAAATCGTGTGAACAAGTTCCGGCGGCGCACAGGACTGGAATGACACTTAAATTAGATAACGATTTTCCCGAATATTAATGTTGCTGCATATTGTTTAACGCAGTTTTTCTTCTTATATTTTCAGGTAAATTTGCTGCCACCAATTTCCAGTATTCCACATTTTGATTAAATTTTGGATAAGTTATAATCAACATCACCTATGCATCAAAATCGGTATCATTTCGGTAAGTTAGCTCAATGCATCCAAAACGATTGAAATTTTCGCTAAAAATCCACGAATATCAAAACTAAACTGTGACCAACAAAGCTTCCATGGTGGACCCTTGATTAACGCTGTCCTCACGAAGAAAACTTGATGTCTCATCATCTCTACCCCAATCAACCTATTTACATTGGATGAAAGCTATTTACAGCCAGTTAATTGAATCCCTTGATAAGTTTTCCCATCCCGCCTTTAAAACCTCTCCGGCGTTTATCAAGAAGAACACTATAAAATCACTTATCCTTCAACACCCCCACAGAGAACCGTATCGTCGTAAATCAAGCAAGGACCTTGTCTCCGACTGCAAACGGCCCCTCTCACAGACTGCTGCCGCCACTGGCACCAAAAGCCCACAAGTGGTGGCACTCATCCTGCAGAACCCCATTATCGCACCACACCCACAGCTCGTGCTTCATTTGTCGTTAGTGTTACAAATCACGTTTCCCGAGCATAGTCAGCGTTCAGAGTGGTTGCCGTTGCACAGAATTGCACTTCATTGCCGGCTTCTTTCCAACGATTTGCTGCAATGTTTCATTTGATAACGACCGCCCACCCCCCCAATCTTGGTGCGGGATTCAATCATAAAGTTCTGGATGCAGCGAAGACCGTGGCGACGACAGAAAGTCTCATCTGCAGTTTCAGCACTCGAATGGTTACGCGACGTAATTTTTCTCCCGCTTCTTTTCGCTTCCGATCGCTTCGAGTGCTCTCATCGCGTCGGTTGCGATTGTGAAACGTCCTACCTTCCTACCTTGGAGTAAATGGTTGGAAAAATATTTCCAACTGGCTGCCAGGAGTGGGCCACTTTCCGAGGGCCATTGTTTTCAAACATAGAGCGATCGAATCACCGACAAAAATGATGGCATACATTCAGGCGTTTAAGCGGCACTAACCAACACCGGGTGCGAGCTTGAGCTTTCGTTCGCATGGTATGCAATGAAATGATGACTGACGCTGTCGTCGTCGGCGGCGTCGTCGTTGTCGCTTTAGGCATTGGAAGGTGTTGAGCAAACGGAGACAGCAGGTGACTTCCCGTGCTGGGAGGTGGAGGAAAGCGATAGCTGAATAATTCATTGAAATCATAACTTTAATGTCTTCATTCCCCTTTTGGGATTGCATTTTACCGTCGTCGACAGTCATTCAGTGCGGAGCGGAATGCCGAGCGCTGCTATTGGTGCGCGTGAGCGGAATCGCTGATTAGATGAAGCGAGGTTGAACCGTATTCGGTGAAACCTGGTCAAACCGAACCATCCAAGTTTCAAGCTGGTCGGACTTTCTTTGTAAAAGTCCCATCGGAGATAATTTCAAACCAAGTTGCACAGAAGGTAGGTCTATGCCAAAGTCTACCTTTAGGCGACATTCACTGGGCTGAGCACTACTGCTTACTTTAGCTTAGCCATCGCAGTTTTCCACGCTTTCTGTATGTGAGTATTAATGTGCCATATCTCATCATCCTCTTGAATTTTCCATTCCACGTAGCAGAAAAAGGCACTCCTGGGTCGGGCCGGGAGTGTTCCGACCGTGATTGAGTTAATCCTTTACGGTTGAGCGGATCAAGGAATCTACTGGCAAAGTTGTTGACTGCAGGGGTGGTGCGCATTTTACTGGCAGCAGAGATTAGCATTTTTCCCCCCTTTAAGCTGGTATTTTAGATTTAGACGACTACGAGGGAATATTTGCTGTTGAGCTTACGCGTTTCAAGGTGGAAACCGATCACAATTATTTCTTAGGGCGTTCGTAATGCTGGGTTTCAAAATTAGTTCAAACTA
The DNA here is from genome assembly GCF_037179485.1 of Ochlerotatus camptorhynchus. Lineage (NCBI taxonomy): Eukaryota > Metazoa > Arthropoda > Insecta > Diptera > Culicidae > Ochlerotatus > Ochlerotatus camptorhynchus. The sequence goes on along the minus strand of NW_027040498.1, from coordinate 2,459,646 downwards.
CTCGACCGTTCTAAAATTTGAACCTGCCAAAAGTGAAACTGCAACACAATCAGCGCAACGCACAGTTCTAAGCGGTGTTCGGTATTCATCCCTACATATGTATTTGTATTTTTATTTATATTATAAATTAATTTGACATCGTGGTCAAACTATTACACACTGCATAAAATACAATCATTCTTTTCGACTCTGTAGTCGGTTCGAAAAGCATCAGTACAAACTATAATTATATTGGAGTTTTCGACTTCTCGGATCGATAGGATATCACGTTCAAATTCAAAATAAATTACATTTCATTTTAACCTAGGTGCTCCTTTCGATGGATAATTCGTCGAACGAGGTTGAAGATATGATCACGGTGCTACAGTGGAACTGCCGTAGTCTAGTGCCTAAACTAGACTCGTTCAAATTTTTACTTCACAATTCTGATTGTGATATATTTGCTCTCTGTGAAACATGGCTTTCTTCCGATAAAGAACTCAACTTCCACGATTTTAACATTATACGCCTGGATAGAGACGATTCTTATGGAGGAGTACTTTTAGGGATCAAAAAGTGCTACCCTTTCTACAAAATTTCCCTTCCTGCTCTATCCGGCGTCGAAATCGTTGCTTGCCAAATAAATGTGAAGAACAAAGATCTTTGCATAGCTTCAGTTTATGTTCCACCAAGAACCTCCATTAGCCGTAGTCAACTCTGGAATCTAGTTTCGATTCTTCCATCCCCAGTATTAATTCTGGGTGATATGAACTCCCATGGTACTGGGTGGGGCGATCTATATGACGACAATAGAGCGGCTATTTTTTACGATTTATGTGACGATTTCAATTTGACTATTTTGAACACTGGTGAAGCGACACGTATAGCAAAACCTCCGGCTCGAGAAAGCCGACTCGACCTATCTTTGTGTTCAAGATCGCTATCATTGAATTGTCTGTGGAAGGTTATCAATGATCCCCATGGTAGCGATCGTTTGCCAATCATCATTTCAATAAAGTGTGGCCCTCACTCTGTAGAACCATCTCGGGTTCCATTTGATCTTACAAGGAACATCGACTGGCAGAAATATGCAACGGCGGTGACAATCGGTGTCGAATCAATAGATGCGCTTCCACCATTGGAAGAATATCGATTCCTAGCCGATTTGATTTACAAAAGCTCACTGGAAGCACAAAAAAGAAAAGTTCCAAGTGCACCCTTTAAAAGGAGACCAGCCACACCTGGATGGGACGAAGAATGCACAAAATTGTATGTAGAAAAATCTGATGCTTTCAAAGCATTTCGTAGACACAAAACCTCCACTTACTTCGAGGAATATTCAAAGCTTGAGACAAAGCTGAAACAATTAATCAAAGCAAAAAAACGCGGTTATTGGCGCAATTTCGTCGAGGGACTCTCACGAGAAACCTCCATGAACATCTTGTGGAGGGTGGCTCGGAACATGCGTAACCGCTCATCTTTCAATGAGAGTGAAGAATACTCCAACCGATGGATATTCGATTTCGCTAAAAAGGTCTGTCCGGACTCAGTTCCAGCACAAAATATTCTTCGAGAAGCGTCTCCTAGCGGCGGCTCTCTGGATAGACCATTCAGCGCTGCTTTCCACAGATATTCAACTGGCCTTTGCGCACAAGGAGCAATTGGCTTCAGTATTCTTGGACATTAAGGGGGCTTTTGATTCAGTTTCCATTGAAATTCTGTCAGACAATCTGCACAGATGTGGACTTTCTGGAATTTTAAATAATTTCTTGTACAATTTGTTGTCAGAAAAGCAAATGAACTTTTCCCTTGGACAACTGACAACAGAATTAGCTACATGGGTCTGCCCCAAGGCTCATGTCTCAGCCCTCTTCTTTATAACTTTTATGTCAAAGATATCGACAACTGTTTGGCAGAACAATGCACGCTAAGACAACTTGCAGATGACGGTGTGGTTTCCGTAAGAGGTCCACATGCCGTGGACTTGCAAGGACCATTGCAAAATTCCTTAGATAACTTGTCTTCTTAGGCTATGAATCTAGGGATCGAATTCTCGCCGCAGAAAACTGAACTGGTAGTGTTTACTCGAAAGCGGTACCCAGCCCAAATGCAACTTAATCTTTTGGGCAGAAACATTACTCAATCATTGTCTTTCAAGTACCTTGGGGTCTGGTTTGATTCAAAGTGCACTTGGAATGCCCATATTACGTATTTGAAGCAAAAATGTCAGCAGAGGATCAACTTTCTCCGTTCAATTTGCGGCACATGGTGGGGTGCTCATCCGGGAGACCTCATAACGCTTTATAAAACAACTATTCTCTCTGTTCTAGAGTACGGCTCTTTCTGCTTTCTCTCGGCAAGAAAAAGTCACCTAATAAAATAGGAACGAATTCAATATCGTTGTCTGCGTATTGCTCTAGGCTGTATGCACTCAACGCATAACATGAGTCTCGAGGATCTGGCAGGAGTAACACCCCTCCAGAACCGTTTCTGGGAGCTCTCTCTCAGAATACTAATCAAATGCGGAGTGACGAACACACTTATAATTGCTAATTTTGAAGAAATTCTTGGGCTGAACACACAATCTCGATTTATGAGAATCTACCACCACTACATATCATCAGATATGTGTCTTCCTTGTTATACTCCAGACCGTGTTCACTTCACCAATCGCAGTTCCTCAATTGAATATGATCTGACCATGAAACAAGCAACTCATGGGATTCCCGATCAACTTCGACCTATTATTATTCCGCGTATTTTTACTGAAAAGTACCAACAAGTCAATTGCATGAAAAGATATTTTACAGACGGGTCCCGTCTCAATGGATCCACTGGCTTCGGTGTCTTCAATGAAAACTCTAGCGCCTTCCGCAAACTTCAGGAACCTTGTTCCGTTTTTGTTGCTGAGCTGGCAGCAATCAACTTCGCATTGGGGATGATTTCCAATATGCCCACAGACCATTACTTCATCTTCTCGGATAGTCTCAGTTCGATTGAGGCTATTCGGTCGATGAAACAAGGTAGGCACTCATCTTATTTCCTTTCAAAGGTAAGGGAGCAGATGTGTGTGCTGGTCGAAAGATCATATATGATTACCTTTGTATGGGTCCCCTCACATTGCTCAATCCCAGGCAATGAGAAGGCGGACTCTCTCGCAAAGGTGGGCGCGCAGGAAGGCGAATTGTATGACAGGCAAATTTCACACGATGAATTTTACCATTTAGTGCGTCAGAGTACCTTTTCGAGTTGGCAAACCGATTGGGACACTGGAAATCTTGGACGGTGGTTACATTCAATTATTCCTAATGTTTCTTCGAGAGCGTGGTTTAAAGGCTTGGGCTTAAGTCGTGACTTCATTCGCGTGATGAGTAGACTTATGTCCAACCACTACTCGCTAGATGCTCATCTCAATAGAATAAACCTCGTGGACAGCAACATCTGTCGGTGTGGAAACGGTTACGATGACATCGAACACGCAGTTTGGCAATGTACGGATAATGACGCCGCCAGAGAGCGACTTTTGAATACCCTCGAGGCCCAAGGAAGACAACCCTATGTTCCTATCAGAGACGTGTTGGCAACCCGTGATCTCTGCTATATGCAGTCCGTTTATGTTTTTCGTCAAATGTCTAGTATAAGAATTCAATTCCTTTTGTCTTTTGTCTCTCTTTATTAGTTTTTGTTTGTCTTGTCCCCCCGTCTCGATGAGTCTCATCGTCGCCCACTGGTCACCCACCATAGCCGGTCGAACTCCGGACGAAGCTAGAACAGCACTACCGTTCATACTGGCGACAACGCTCTGATGAGACAACGAAACCCTACCCCAAGCTCCTCCCCTGATCCTATCCTTCGAAAATGTACCCTTCTAACCTCGAGTAAGCCGCGAGTAATCGGCCCAACTCCTACTAGACATAGAATTAAGTGAATTTTGTTACACACAGTGAACAATGAATTATCGGCTCCGTAAAGCTAACGCGATTGAGCCTTCCAAATAAACGAACTAGATAAAAAAAAACCTAGGTGCTCCAGTTACTACAGTAACTTACCAGCCTTAAGTGTTTTTACATTGTTCCTGCCTTGGCAATTCAGTATTTTAAACAGGTTTTTTAAACCTGCATGTCAGTATAACAATTGAAATCTTAAAACTAAAATTTAAGCTAAATCTTATCTAGGTATAAAGGGAATTAATCGTTGCAATTGAGGATTGCAACGATTTTTGCCGGAAGTTATTAATTATTTTGTTGGACATTTGTTCTAAAGTCTCATCATTCGAAATTCTATTTACTTCAGTAGTACTGTACCAGGGAGGCAACTTCAAAATCATCTTCAGAACTTTGTTCTGAATCCTTTGAAGTGCTTTTTTCCTGGTAGTGCAACAACTAGACCATATTTGCACAGCGTAAAGCATGGCCGGTCTAAAAACTTGTTTAAATATTAGAAGTTTATTCGTCAGGCAAAGTTTGGATTTCCTGTTTATAAGAGGATACAAACATTTTATATATTTGTTACATTTGGCTTGAATGCCCTCAATGTGATCTTTAAAAGTTAATTTTTGGTCAAGTATTAATCCAAGATATTTCACTTGGTTTGACCAGGAAATTGGAACTCCGTTCATAGTGACTATGTGACTACTATTAGGTTTCAAAAAGGAAGCTCTAGGCTTATGTGGAAATATTATAAGTTGAGTTTTGGAAGCGTTGGAAGAAATCTTCCATTTTTGTAAATAAGAAGAGAAAATATCAAAACTTTTCTGCAGTCTGCTGCAAATAACACGAAGATCTCTTCCTTTAGCGGAAATGCCTGTGTCATCAGCGAACAAAGATTTGTGGCAACCCTGAGGCAAATCAGGGAGGTCTGAAGTGAAAATGTTATACAATATAGGCCCAAGAATGCTACCCTGAGGAACTCCTGCTCTAACAGGTAGTCGATTAGATTTGGAATTTTGATAATTTACCTGCAGAGTTCTGTCAGTTAAATAATTTTGAACTAAGTTCATAATATAGAGTGGAAAATTAAACTTGTTCAATTTAGCAATCAAACCTTCATGCCAAACACTGTCGAATGCTTTTTCTATGTCGAGAAGAGCAACTCCAGTTGAGTGGCCTTCAGATTTGTTTGAACGAATTAAATTGGTAACTCTTAAGAGTTGATGACTAGTTGAATGCCCAGGGCGAAATCCAAACTGCTCATCTGCAAAAATTGAGTTCGTATTGATGTGAAGCATCATTCTATTTAAAATTATCTTTTCAAAAAGTTTACTTATTGATGAAAGCAAACTTATTGGGCGGTAGCTAGAAGCTTCAGCTGGATTTTTATCCAGCTTCAAAATTGAAACCAGTTTTGCATTTTTCCATTTATCAGGAAAGTATGCCAAATGGAAACATCTGTTAAATAATTTTACCAAGAAATACAGGGTACTCTCTGGGAGTTTTTTTTAATGAGAATATAGAAAATTCCATCATAACCTGAAGCTTTCATATTATGAAACGTTTTAGTTATAGATCTTACTTCGTCCAAAGCAGTCCCCCAGGAATCATCAAAAAATATTTTCCCGAGAGAAAATATTCAGATAGCCCCGAGCAACCTGATTCTCAATAGGACGAGTAAGACCCAAACTGAAATTATGGGAAGTCTCGAATTGCTTAGCAAGTTTCTGAGCTTTTTCCAAATTTGTGATCAAAATTTTAACATCTTCTTTAAGCGCTGGAATAGGCTTTTGAGGTTTTTTTTTTAAATTTTTGGGAGTTTCCAAAAGGGTTTGGAACTCGGGTCTAATTTAGAAGCAAAAGTTTTGTTGCTCAGGGCAGAGAATCGCTTTTTAATTTATTTTTTGCAAATCCCGCCAGATAACTTTCATGGCAGGATCTCGTGTTCTTTGATATTGTCTCCTACGGACATTTTTAAGACGGATCAAGAGCTGAAGATCGTCGTCTATTATAATTGAATCGAATTTAACCTCGCATTTTGGTACTGAGGCAGCTCTTGCTTCAACTATAGAAGTAGTCAGAGATTCAAGAGCATAATTAATTTAACCTTTGGTTTGCAAAGGAATGTTTGGATCGAAGTTATATTCCGTAAATGTTCGATATTGCTCCCAATCAGCTCTATGGTAATTGAAAGTAGAGCTGTTGGGATTAGAAAATTATTTCTTGGGATATTTCAAAAGTTACTGGAAAGTGATCAGAACCGAAGTCAGCATGAGTAACCAAATGGCTACAAAGTCGACATGAATCAGTTAAGACGAAATCAATAGGTGAGGGATTTCTTGCTGAAGAAAAGCATGTTGGACTGTTTGGATATTGAATAGTGTAATAACCTGCAGAACAATCATCAAACAGAATATTACCATTGGAATTGCTTTGAGAATTATTATTTGAGCGGTGTTTTGCATTTAAATCACCAATAATGAAGAATTTAGACCTATGACGGGTAAGTTAAAATTTGTTGTAGCTTTAGGTAGTAGTAACACTTTCTTCAGCAAAAAGCAAATAGATCCGCACGGCAAGAGAGCACGATGCTTTGCTCTGGACATTCCATTGATCTTTTATATTTATGGACGCGCATACTTACTTGATACTTGATGGGCTACGAATCGCCAGGTTGATTCAACGCCGAACGAAGTACTCTTCTCCATTGGACTCGGTCCTGAGCCAATCGCTTCCAGTCGCCATGAACGTTTAGCGATCTGATGTCCTCCTCAACTGCAAATAGCCAACGTGTCCGAGGTCTACCCCGGAGTCGACGACCTCTACCGGGTTCTCTGCTGAATATAATATTTGCTTGTCGTTCTTCCGGCATCCGCACTACATGCCCAGCCCACCGTAGTCTGCCGTGTTTTATAAGCTTCACTATATCCGTACCGTTATACACTTGGTACAACTCGTGATTCATGCGACGCCGCCAGATGCCATTCTCCTGTTTACCGCCGAGTATTGTTCGAAGCACCTTACGCTCGAAGACACCAAATGCTCTCCGGTCAGACTCTTTTAACGTCCACGATTCGTGGCCGTAGAAGGCTACCAGAAGTATCAGCGTCTTATACAGAGCGAATTTCGTTTTCGTTTGCAGGCTACGGGACTTCAGCTGGCTACGTAATCCGTAAAAGGCCCTGTTTGCAGCTGCAATACGTCTCTTCACCTCGCGGGTAACATCATTATCGCATGTCACTACACGCAAACCAAAAATCTATTACAATGAATGTTAGTTCCAGTTTCTATCATCCTCTGTTCATGAACATCGCAACGAATGTTAGGAATTGACCATGCAGGCGATGTAATGGTTTTTTGTCTTTTTTTATTTCGTGTTCCATCTACGCTTTCGACTATACCAGTAAGCTTGTAGAACGAGGCACATTGTAGAACATTGTAGAGCGACGCACCACTTGTCTCGAATCCCTCCAGCAGAAAAAAGCATACGAAGTCGAGCATTTTTATTTCGTGTTGCATCTACGCTTTCGACTATAGGTACCAGTAAGCTTGTAGAACGACGCACATTGTAGAACATTGTAGAACGACGCACACACTTAACTCGAATCTCTCCAGCAAAAAAAGCATACGAAGTCGAACATGCGAGAAAATGAGCGCTTCATGTTTGCTTCTAGGCTGAGCATATTCAGAAGCATGGAGAGAGCAGTGGAGGAAGCACAGGTCTGATAGTCGCAACGTCCGTGGTTTGAGTCCAGTCGGCAACCTTTTTTCTATTTTTTTCGACATAATTAATTTCACTCACTAATACAACTCCACATTTTTCGGTCTCCAATTTTCTTACATCGGACCGCAGCTAGGTATATCGCATCCTCGGTTCATGCGGTCTCCACTTACATCCTCTGATGATGAATCCCACATAATTGTAAGCGAATCTTACATCCACCGGTTGGGTGTAGTGTTCCAAGATACACAAATTCTTCCACTACCTCAAATTGTTCACCATCTAACAACACTACACTACCAACACCACTATTGCTCCCACGCTGTCTACCGGGTACCATGTACTTCGTTTTGGTAGAACTTATCGTGAGCCCAATCCTCGCCGTCTCCCTCTTAAAAGGCACAAACGCCTCTTCCACTGCTCTACGGTCAATTCCGATGATATCGATGTCGTCCGCAAAGGCAAGGAGCATGTACGATCGTGTGATGATGGTACCGTTCCTTTGCACACCAGCTCTCCTAATCGCTCCTTCAAGAGCAATGTTGAACAGTAAGTTTGAAAGTGCATCACCCTGCTTCAATCCATCTAAGGTCACGAACGAGGTCGAAATCTCATCTGCAACCCTTACACTTGATTTCGATCCATCTAGCGTTGCGCGAATCAGTCTAATTAGTTTCGCCGGAAAACCATGTTCTAGCATAATCTGCCAAAGCTCATTTCTCTTCACTGAATCGTATGCTGCTTTGAAATCAATAAACAGATGGTGAGTCTGCAAGTTGTACTCCCGGAATTTATCAAGGATTTGACGCAGGGTAAACATTTGATCCGTCGTTGATCGGCCCTCACGAAAACCAGCCTAGTATTCACCGACGTAGGACTCCTCAAGCGGTCTCAATCTGTTAAACAGAACGCGTGACAGTATTTTGTACGCCGAATTCAGAAGAGTTATTCCTCGATAATTGGCGCACTCGAGTCTGTGCCCTTTTTTGAATAATGGGCAAATGAGGCCATCCAACCAGCTAGCAGGCAGTTCTTCGTCCTCCCATATCTTCGTTAGAATACGGTGGATTGCTTGATGCAGCTGCTCACTTCCGTGTTTGAAAAGTTCGGCCGGGAGCTCGTCCTTCCCAGCAGCCTTATTGTTTTTCAGCTCACGTATTGCCTTTTTAACCTCGTCTAGCGTTGGAGGCTCCACAGCTTGATCGTCGTCTGCGATGTTTACTCTGTTCCTCGATACTCCCTCACTCTCTCCATTCAACAATGTCTCAAAATGTTCTTTCCACCTGGCAGCCACCATTGTTTTATCTGTCAGCAAATTCCCCTCAAGGTCATTGCACATGGCGGGAGATGGCGCTGTTTTACTCCGCACACCATTGACAGTCGCGTAGAACCTTCGCATATCGTTCTGTTCCATACTTTCTTGCGCCTCAGCAATCACGCGTTCTTCGTATTGCCTTTTCTTTCTGCGGTGGGTTCGTTTCTCAGCTGCCCTTGCTACCTTGTACCGCTCTCTGTTCAGCCGGGTACCAGACACTAACATCCGGCTTCTGGCAACGTTCTTCTCATCCGTCAACCTCTGGCACTCCTCATCAAACCAGCCATTACGTGGTCGTCTTTGAGCTGTACCTATCACTTCTTGTGCTGTTGTGTTCACCGCTCCGTGGATTGTGTTCCACAGATTGTTGAGGTCCTCGTTCACGTTGATTTCGCTAATCCGCTCATCAAGCTTCTGGCGGTACTCTGCAGCAACACCTTCTACTGACAAGCGATGGATATTGAAACGCATCGATCTCCGGTTCGTTGATAGACGCGCCCGAATTTTGCAGACAACAAGATAATGATCTGAGTCAATGTTAGGCCCCCTAAAAGTCCTTACATCAATGACATCTGAGAAGTGCCGGCCATCCACCAACATGTGATCGATCTGGGTGCAAGTTTCGCCATTTGGGTGTCTCCAGGTGTGCTTTCGGATATTCTTGCGTGCAAAGTAGGTGCTACTGATGGCCATACCTCTAGCAGCGGCGAAGTTTATCAGTTTCAGGCCGTTATCATTGGTTACTGTATGTAAGCTCTCTGTACCAATGATTGGACGAAAGAAATCTTCCCTCCCGACCTGCGCATTTGCATCTCCGATTACAATCTTCACGTCGTGTTTTGGGCACTCATCATAAGTTTTATCGAGACTGTCATAAAACGCGTCCTTCACGTCATCGGATTTATCGTTGGTTGGCGCATAGATGTTGATCAGGCTGTAGTTGAAGAATTTGCCCCGAATCCTTAATACACAGATGCGGTCGCTTACCGGTCTCCACCGCATAACACGCTTCATCTGCTTCCCGATCACTATGAACCCTACTCCATGTTCTGCCCTATCGCCACCGCTGTGATAGATATGGTACTTGAAGGAAGTGTTGGCGATGGGATCCACCGCCCGGAATTCACGTTCTCCGGATCTAGGCCACCGTACTTCCTGAATAGCAGCTACGCTCACATTCACTTTTTGCAGTTCACGAGCCAAAAGGCCCGCTCGTCCAGGTTCATTTAAGGTTCTGACATTCCAAGTACCGAGTTTCCATTCATTGTCCTTATTTCGTTGCCGGGTCGGTTGCCGAAAATTCCGTTCGTTGTTTTCTCTTTCTTCGTTTTTCTGAGTAATGTTGGGGGTTTCAGTAAGCTACCTTACCGGGGTCGCGATACCTACATCATGTTGGTGGGGCTGCCACCTTAGGTGTAGCTGACGTGATACAGCATTTCTTATTCAGCCGCTCGCTCCGAGACAGACGCTGTTTGAGCCGCACCTCCATGGTGAACAGACGCTCGAGGGTCGTACCTCCTCACTTTGCTATCACCACGATCCGGATCCATGTTTTTATCGTGGTGACATTGCCCAGGCTACGCTACCAGCATCTTTTGCTGGCGGTCTTTGTCATCGGCTGACCCGTGGAAGCGTGAGGTAGGAACTTGTGAGGACCAGAGCTGTTGGGACAACACTCCTTCCAGTTTGTCGACTCACCATTTGTAGCCATTTGTGGACGCGCATATGCACGATAAATCGTGCCACATCACCAAAACTGAGCTCACAAAACATACAATACAGTTTTTCCGACATTTTCCTCTAAAAAAGTGACTCCAGCTATACGCGGCGGAGAAAAAACTGCTCAAATAATCGGTCCGTCCGCCAAATTAGTTCTCTCAATGTTTGTTGATTTGAATTTACACGAGCATGTAAATTTATAGGTTTTATCGTTGAAAATTCGATGTTCTTCAATAAGTTTTTACATCTCGTGGAAAATAATACACTGCAAAAGAATAAACGTGTATTTTATGAGTTTTATCTTGCTCTTTTGATGTGCATGATTTTTAATGTGGAACATGATTATTCGATCAGTTTTTTCTCCGTCGCGTATAGCTCGAATCACTTCTTTAGTGGAAAATGCTGTATTGCTACACACTTAGAAAAATTCATGTAAATTTAGGTGTTGAGAATTACTAGAAACCAGCAATACTGGCAACCCGGACATGTTCCACAGCAATGAATAGTAGCTTCCCGTTCTCTCCCACGGTGATCGTTATCAGTTTTCCTTATCACTATCTAGGGCGCAAACTAGATGAGGATAGGACTGATCGTACACGATCGGTATTTCTCTCGGTCTTCATATTCACAACTGACCCTAGGTATCGTTTCAATATACCAGGGCACAGTTAGTTAGCTATCGATCGTGCCCCAAATAGCAGCAAATAAACAGTTTTTTTTGCAATCGAACTCCGTCGGTGAATAAAGTGTTCGTTTTTCTATATTTTCAACGCGAGTGTTCATTTATTCAAGAACTAATTTTTCAAAAGTGTCCGAAATAAGGGTCTCCTCCACGGTACTGGTAAGAACATTTTGGTCCTTCGAACCGGATATTGGGACTGGTGGACCGTTGGACTGGATAATCCCGATAAATCGGACCAAGAAGTGGACAATAGTGACTCGTGGTGAACGTATTGTGGACAATAGAAGTGGCGTCGGTATCAGCCATCGTGAACGTTATTGAAATGGCAGTTATACCCGCCATCGAAGTGATCCAGAAGAATAGTTGAAGAATAGGGTCATTGTCATCTGGAGGATAGTGCGCTTGCGCCATCGAAACGGCCATCTAGATTCGGCGGATCGCATCGAAGCAGTAGTAGCTGTTGAATTCGGATAGAAGAAACTGGAGGAGCGAATCAGGGATCAAGACAGCAAGGAAGGACGGATTTTAAGGATTGAGTTGGCAGGCAAAAGGGAAGTACAATTCGCATGAAATTCAGTGATCTGTGGTGGCATCATGCATGAGATGCGCGCCGATTGAAAATGGGTTTAGAGTGGAAATAAAATGGTATTGAAAATGCCAATCAATTATTTTTGAATTGCATGCGATTTTCTTCTGGGAATCTTGGCCTTGTGTCCTTTAGATTGACGGTCTTGGTTTCTGCTGGCGTTCACTTTTGGCTTGTTGTTCGCTCGGTTGGTTCTCCTGCTGCAGTCAACATTGTTCGAATAGTCTGTCCCTGTCACCCGTGGGACGTTGAGGAATCGCGAATCGTGGATTATAAAATTTACAGTTGATAGTGGATAGTGACAATAGTGAAGCAAAGTGAACTTGAAATTATTGCAATACTTCAGACAAATAACTTTGACTGGACTAGTGTACATTATAAACATTATAAGTGAGTGCTAATTGATAAACTGTTGGAGAGTGAATTTTGGAAAATGGCTAGTGAACTGAAAGATCTTCGACGGCAAGAACGGCAGCTTAAAAACACTTTCGATGGTGTAAGAAAATTCATCGATCGATTCAAGAAGGAGAGGCACTTTAGTCAGATCAGTACCAGACTGGAGATGTTAGAAGCAACGATGAAGAAATTCTACACGATTCGGAGACAGATCGATCAGATTTCGGATGAAATGGATGAGGAAGAGGCAGCCGAGTCAAAAGAAGGTTCAGCTGAATGCACTGCTCGTTTGGAAGCGCTTGCTGAACGACGCACCCAGCAAAGCGAGGAATTAATCCAGCAAACTGAGGACAACTATTGTGAGTTGAAGTCGTCATTGCAGTCTCTCCAGGATGAGATGACCCCCGGATCGTCTTCTGGAAACCCTCCAGTAGTTTCAAACCAGAATGCACCTACATCAACGGTGAAACTACCAGAATTGCGTTTGCCAAACTTCAGTGGTCGCCTTCGTGAATGGGTCACATTTCGTTTCAAAGCTTGATCCATCGAAATCGTCAATTAACTGACATGGACAAGTTTAGTTATTTGCGATCTTCACTTGTAGGCGAAGCATTGCAAGAGATCGGGTCACTGGAGATGACGTCTGCAAATTATTCGATTGCCTGGGATCTCCTGCAAAAGCGCTATGAAAATAAAAAAACTCATAGTCAAGGCACATCTCGATGCCCTCTTCGCTGTTGAACCGATGAAACGAGAAAGTTACGAAGCGTTGAATCATCTCATCAGCGAATACGACAGGAATCTACAGATGATGGAAAAAATCGGAGAGGATACTACAAAATGGAGCACAATACTGGTGCACATGGTGTGTTCAAGGCTCGACTCCATTACCCTTCGCCATTGAGAATCACATCATTGTTCCAAGGAGGTGCCGAAGTACGACGATTTGCTGTCTTTCCTAAGAAATCAATGTTCTGTGCTTCAATCAATTGCTCCAGAGAAACACACCACCTTCGAGACGCAAACAAACATGTCATGTAAAATTAAGTGCTCCGAGACTGAAAAGTTTACAAGTACCTTTGATTGAGCTGAATTTCGCGTCTATTATGACTCAATTTTATGTCAAAATTGACGCTCGTATATGTCAGTCTCTGAGCACCTAAATTTACATGAATTTTTCTAAGTGTTTTCTGCTCGATTGGAATGACTTTTCCTATGACTTTGACAGATAATCGATTTTCCAATTTTGAAATTCCTACCTGTAAAAGAAATCGAAGTATTAATAGTTTGTCAATCACATCATTTTTCAATTCAACCGGTTTACCAGAAAAATTAGGAGATTCCATGAGCATGAGCATGAGCATGATTGACCGCCCCCGGTTGCTACTCTGTTATTGCCAGACCAGCTGTAATTACACAGAGAACCAATAGATGATACTTGGGACTAGCAATCATCCTCAATGTGTAAAAACTGGTGATCTCAAACTAGGCAATACCAGCGCCGGCTGCACCCGAACACAGGTCAAGAAACGAAGGGGTAGGAATGTGTTGACGTGACACTCGCTTTGATGGAAGCCGAGAACACCTCTGCACTTCCACGAGGAATCACTGGGATATTGGGTAATAGGGTTGGGTTTGCAGCAGGGTTCGTTTTGCTAAACGATAAGCTGAATTGATATCCTAACAATCATATAACGCGAAGGAGCTTGGGATTGAACCCACGGTCTTGTGCTCAGTAAGCAAAAACGTTTGCCACTAGGCAGACGAGCTCCTTTTTAATCATCGAGTTGCTGTTATTACCATGTAGTCATGTTAACAAATAAAACGATTGACGAATCTTGAATGCGGATGGGCTTGAGATTAGACTCATGATGTTCTGCTCAGTAAGCAACACCGGTTGCTCTAAGGCCACCGAGCCCCTCATATCACATTATAGCGTTACTCAAGTTTTTATGACTATTCAGACCCGGCACCGACGACAACGAAAAGTGTTACGAAATACACGATAAACAAGCGATCTAACCATACATTTTTAATATGAAAGGATCTGGGACCGCGTTTTTCTGCTCAGTAAGCAAGCCACTGCAACCGACGATCTTTGAAATCGTTAAACTAAAAGCTATGAAAGAGGCTTTCATTAAGATCCATTTTCACGCGACGTTAAATGTTTCGATTTTCTCTTCACGCATGGTTCAGGTAATCATAACAAGCTATGACCGACGTGGCGATTGTTTAAGACCGGGTTGAACAAGCTATTCAAATGAAATTACGTTCTCGAATTTTACTTGCCATGTAATGAACAACAGAAATACGCGATAATTCATATTTTCAGCGGTTGGTGGTTAATTTTAAATATACTAACGGTCAGTGTTGGCAAAATCAGAAATCAATTGATATTTTTCCGCTCTCATGGACTCGCAATATCACGCGTGATATTGGAATAAAATATCATGCTTGATATTGATTTTACAAGCTCCTTCGATATTGTGAGACTATTCACAACGTGTAAACCTCAAGCTGAGAGCTGACTCGACACAAACATGATTCTATTGCACATCGTTTTCTTAGAAAGAGAAAGCATAGTTTGCTATCTCTTTTTAATCTTCACCGATGGCAGACGCGAAGGGACTGCTGCAAGCCGTTATGGAAGTTTCGGTTGCATTCGGGTGTAAAGCAAAAATCATTAAACTCAATCTCACCACAGTTTGGTGAGTTTTGTTAGCTTGATATTCCGAGCTGCGACATCACAGCTTGCAAAATCAACAGCAGTAGTTTGCTTGTTGATTTTTGTCTACGAAAATCAAGCGTGATCTTGGGCGTAGGTAAGATTTGATTTTTTGATATTTTCCCAACACTGCTAACGGTACTGCCTACGACTACGACGGCGATTACGACAGCGACTACGACGGCGCCTACGACAACGACAACAGCGAATTTGTAACTTACCATTTGTCTAGGATAAACACCTTTGCCCGGCACCCGGCACCACTGGTTCTTCATGTCCGCTATCTGTCACTGTTTGCAAAATATCTAATAGCAATTACCTTCCAATACCAATACTTGCTGTATTGCCATGGTCATCTGGGAGGAGGGTCGCATCTAGTGCTTTCCCCAGAAACCGTTCACGGCCACCAGCTACTGCCCGTCCACTCTTGGGCGTATCCAGCGAGGCATCCTTCAGATTACTTACAATCTCCGACACTCAATGCAAATCGCAGGCACACTTACGCTAGTTACAAAAAAAAAACACACCCGTGCAAAGAAACGGATCAAATAAACGTCACTCTCGCGAAAGCACACCCGTCGTCGTCGTACGGCGAAAAAAAGGAATCGGTGGGCAATTTTGTGATAGGGTAAACGCTCCTATAGCAGCGGTACGCTAGAAGCATTATACCCTGGACAGACTATGGCTTATATCATGTAATATAGGCCGTCTTGCAATGAGCACTCATACATAGGATTTCCAGTGAAAACTAGATGTATGAGTGCTCATTGCAATCCAGCCTATATTACATGATATAAGCCATAGTCTCTCCAGAGTATTAGGCTCCTATAGTTGTGTATGGAGACTCAATACACAACTATAGGAACCTAACGCCTCCAACGCACCGCAACTATAGGAGCGTTTACCCTACGGATTTCCAAAATCAACCGGGAATGCACGAATTTCATCACACCCAACTACGAAACACGTTCAGAAGCACTTTTGGTACACTTTCGTTCGAAAGCACTTAATTTTTTTTTTCAAAAATAGTTGCGAGTGAACCAACATCATCACCGCCGTAAATAAACTAAAATTAAAATTATCGCTCGCGATGTCACAAATTTCTGGACCGGGAGAAAAAATTAAACAACGCAGATAGCGTCAAATCTTCTGTTGCCTGCAACATGATGAATCATGTTTTCTTTCTCGATTCTAAAACTTCTCGGAAAGCGAGAAAACCACCACTCACACACGTATAACCGTCCGGGAGGCAGAGTGCCAGCGCTAATCCGGCAAATGCAGCCGAAAACTATGAAAGCTAATGCACGCACAAAACAGAGATGAAACCTAAAAAGACACAACCGTATCCAAAGGCGTTCGAAACTCGACTCTCCTTTACCAGGAAAATTAGGAGATTCCGTAAAAATACTACTGCATTTTACTATTTTCACCAGGGAAACCTTTTTTTTTTTCTTTATGCGTGCAGCTCCTATCATGATGGCAACAAATCAAAACTGCTGCGGAAAACTCATTTTACGTTGAGCACATGTAAAATTAAAGCGTATATGATAGAAAATTAAATGTGTCGCTGTGTTTCAGTAAAATATAAAACAGTCATGTAAAATTAAATCAAAATGAATCCAATTATGCATTATTATGTGCGTGGTTTCAAATGTAATCTTGCGTGTGATATTGCATTTCGTTAGTATTTATTCAGTTTGTTTTGAAATTAAATTTCCGTTAGTTTTCATGAATTTTTACAGTGTGATGTGCATGATTTTTAATTTAAAATTAAATTAATACATAGTTTAAAGTGATGAATTTTTTAAATGGTTTTGGCTTACATGTCATGTAAAATTCCTTATTTATTGATTCACCGGATTTTGCATTCTGATAATGGATTGCTAATCCCAAATTTCACTGGCTCTAGTCAACCACGGAGTAGCAACTACGAAATGTATGGTCGGAATTGCACCATCAATTTTAAGAATCATTTCTTGATTCAGAAACCAATCACGTGAATTTCGGAGCCAGATGATATTGGAACCAGCAGAAAAAAAATCACAAAATTCCTATGATGCCGGTTCGATAGGTTATACAAATCCCACTTCCAGTAAGGTAAACAGGCCTAAAGTGTCTACCTACTCCTATTGTGTTTGCAAGTGTATGGATGCAGACTTTTCCAGCCGAACAGAAATTCATTTTTTCTGTTCTACTGGCTGGCGTAACAATGTTAGATCAAATTAAGTTGATTCGTAATTTGAACTCTCGAAGCAATCGAAGGATTCTGTGTCGTTTGAAACATTTCACCGACCTGAGGCAAACTGATTAGGGTTCGTATTGTTCAACATCACTGGCGTGCACAGGGTGGGGCAAGGTGGGGGCAGTTGCCCCTCCTTTTATAAATGAGATTTTTATTTTCATAATAACAAAATTATAATATAAAATAACTTTATTTCTTGATAAATTGATTTGAAGGTAAAATAACTTCATTTCATAAAATGAGGCCACTGAAATCCTTTTATTGCGTCAATTCCTTTGAGATGGTGCCTAAAAATTGCACCACAAAGGTGCATGAAATGGCAAACTTCAATTAAATTTTTGGGTTAAAAAATTGCCCCTAGTGGTGCATTCAAAAAAATTCTGGTGTAATTTTTTTTTCAAAGTGGTTCATGGAGAGTTAAAAAAAGATGGTAAATTTAAGGTTGAAAAAATTCACCTTCGTGGTGGTAAATCGAAGAAATAGCTTTTTATTGAATATTTCTGGTGTAAAAATATCATCGAGGTGGGGCATAGAGGGACTAATCAAAATGAATAACTCTGGTGTAAAAATTGAATCACGCTAAAAATTTGGAGGAGCACATTTAACTGAAAATTTATGGTGGAAAGTTCGCAACACTGTGGTGAATGTAGAAGCAAAGTTTATTAATTTTCTGGTGCATAATTTGCATCGTTCTGATGAATGCAAGCTTCATTGAAAATTTAAGGTTGAAAAATTTGCAGCATTCTGGTACATCAAGAGGCAAAGCCTGAGAATTGCACCACAAAGGTGCATGGTGAAACAAACTTCACTGAAAATTTTTGGTGCACCGTTCTGGTGAATGAAGCATGATTTATTGAAAATTTCTGGTGCAAAATTTGCATTGCTCTGACAAATAAAATGAACGGAATATTTCTGGTGGAAACTTGCACTTGTCTGATAAATGAAGGCACAAGTTTTATTTAAATTAATCTATATTGAAAATTTCTGGTGGAAAATCTGCACCGTTGTGGTGATTGGATGGGCTAGCTTTTTGGAAAATTTTCGTCCTTAAATGTGCATCCTTCTGCTGAATAGAAAAACAAACTTTAATAATAATTTCTGGTGTAAAATTTGCACCGTTCTGATGATTGGAGGGAAGCTGCTTTACTGACAATTTATGATGAAAAGTCTGAAAATAGGGGCAGCGTTATTTGGTGGAGAAGAAGAAAATTCTGCTTATAATTTCTAGTGAATCCTGCAGATAGTTCCAAGATAATTCCGAAAAGAATACCGAATCCTGATGAATTCGGGCGTCTTAGTGGAATACCTGTATAATGAGAGAGAGAGAAGGATTAGTAATTTCCATTTAATTCCATTACCTTATTTGCTTATCCTTGACAGATACGCGTATTTCGTCTACAATGTGCAGACTTCTTCACCTGACTTATATAACGCGAAATACGCGTATCTGTCAAGGATAAGCAAATAAGGTAGTGGAATTAAATGGAAATAATACCGACTAAAATGAATTTTGAGTGAAATCCCAAAGGGATTTTGCAGAAAACTTCAAGGGACTACCGATAATGTCTAGCTCTAGCCGGGAATAATTTTGTTGAGGAAATTCTTCTGAAACTCTAAGGGAATTTCAGTTGCAAGGTGTTCTGAGTAAACATCAAGAAGAGTTCTTAACATAATTCCAGAGGACTTCTGAAAAGAATTCCAAAAGAGCTCACAGAGTTCTAAAAATATCGAAAAGAACCTCAAGGAATTCTGAGGATGGACTTTTTCGCAACTGTACAAAGTTTAAAGACAGCTTTTGGATTCCCTAATCGAAAAGTGGGTATTAGTTTACCATTGAACCTTGGTCTATTGTTGTCCTACTAAAATTTCGTCTTAAATTCTTCTCTGAGAATTTCAAGTCATTTGTTACCATGGTTAGAAAGTTTGTCCTTTATATCATCTTTAAAACATGTTGAATGCTCTGCATCATTTTCTGTCACCCCGACCGGTGGTACTTTGGGACAGTTCATCATCGACATCGTCGATGTGGTTAAATTGCCAAATTAGCTAAATTAAACAGTAGGGAAACAGTGGTGGGTGAACAGCACCATCTTCCACGCACTTTGGAGTACTCCACATCTCCAGATTAAATGCACCATAGAAAAAAAATTGCCCCTCCTTAACAAGGTTCCTGTGCACGCTAGTGTTCAACATCAATCGATACTTCCACAGCACTAGAGAGTGTTGTCCGGTTTCGATTCAAGTGGCTACCCTGCTCCGAGTGTTGAACGTGCTAATTACTGCCGACAGTAATGCGATGAAGTGATATGCTTGTCAAAATCGGGACTATTCATTCATTGTGTGTACCCAAATTAGGACTCTGCTAATTTCATACCCATGCGAAGAAACAAACGATTGAAGCTGACTTGCTTCAATATGTGGTTGCTCAGTTTGGCGTTGGGTCCCTATTTCGAAATGGACATCGTTTCCGTTCGGTCCAGACAAGCTCGACGGACAATCAATGGCGGTGGTCGATTGACTAATTCGTTTGTGTTTAATTGGCTGATCGAAAACGGGTGATTTTGAATCTGGCGTGGAAAATGTGTACTCGTTGGATTTGCAGACAAGCGTATTTAGAAGTGTTTCAATTATGCTACCTCTGTTCTGTAGGGGAAAGTCGGTAAAGACGGGCACATGCTGCTTTAAATCGAAATATCTTTAAATAATGTACATAGGGTTAACTACCCCATATCCGGCCTATTAAGCACACCCCGCAATTAGTCTTTCTTAATCTAGCGCGGTTTAGCACCAAACGGAATGTTATTATTACTGATGGCTTCCAAATTTATTTACCTTTCTGTATGTACATTAAGATTTGATAAAGAGAAACCAATCGTTGAGATATTGTGAAAATTCTAACACTGCTTCTTGACTCCAAACTCGGCCTACGGATTCTAAACTCGGCCTAACGCATTGAAACGTCATTGAAACGCCAATGAATTTACTTCAACCTATCGGATGAAGATAAAGATTCATTCGGTCGGAGCTCCCTAATAAAAAATAACCATAAACGAACGATAACCCAAATCATCGAACTATTCCACAAATGGTTTGGATGATACCCAGAACACGTCGTTTAAGCAAATTAACCATACAATTTTTATTAGGGCTTTTCTTTTGTTTTTGGGATTGATGGGTGCAAACCTTCATATCACGCGTTCTCATTGACTTCGTTCCGTAGCTTTATTAACTAAAGTATCGTACCAAACGCATAATTGACTTGTTAACTCTGAAATCATGGATTTATTTGAAGTTTTCTGCTCGATAGGCCCAAAATGGGCGATTAGGCCGAAGTAGTTCTCTACCCTACTTTTAACTAGATTAAACCTTTTCATCTAGTTGTCTGATTCAATCAAGACTTTATTTTACTTAGAGCAGCAAGTCATTCCTGCTATGTCCCTCTTTACCGACTTTCCCCAACACTCTAACATTATAGTAGGTTAACCCATTAAATGGGTGTAGGTAGTTTTTCCCTGGGTACTGCGGACTCACTCAATGTGCTTGTCACTTGGGAGCCAGTCAGAACTGTGAAACGGGAGCCAAACATTCAGAAGCAACAAACTCAGTTACTGTTCTTACCTCTCGTCAAGCATTGCAATCTCATAAAAATGATTCATACTTTTTCATAACACATTCTTAATTGTAAGCTCAAATACAAAAACCAACAGGCGCAATGATGGAAGTATAAAAGCCAGCATAGTTTTTATGACTCAGCTGAGTTTTCAATTGCAGTAAAACATACTTTGGCGAAACATGTATGTACACAAACTTTGATAGAGTCATGGGGGCTCGAGCACTCCTGGCTCAGAGCTTTTGGCGGGAATCAACTGAGAAAGAACAAAACAATTTTAAACTTGAACAAATTTTGAAGCAGTTTTCCATTGGCTTGCAAAATGAAATCAATTTACTCCGCAGTACCCAGGTTTTTCCTATCAATATTCACGGCGAATGAGAACGACCCGAATTTGAGTTTAGTTCACTCATAATCGCTAAAAGTGCAGGAACTCAGCGATGAGTAAAATTTGTCTCATGTTTTCCCAGGTTTTTCCAGGATTTTCCAGGGAAAAATTTCCGAATTTGAGAAAAGTAAAGATTGGATTCACTCAGTCTATTGGTACTACTCCGAGACTGAATAAAATTTTCGTCAATTTCCTCATTTTCCGGCAGATTTTTTAGGTTTTCCACAGGGAAACCATGAGACAAATTTACTCATCGCTGAGTTCCTGCACTTTTGACGATTATGAGTGAACTAAACTCAAATTTGGGGCGTTCTCATTCGCCGTCTACGCTTGCTATGTTGCAACCAAGGGGGGGAGGTGGCTGTCAAATACGAACAATCTTTGCCTACCTCGCATAACTGGTTCCAAACGTAAACAAGCCGTAAGAAACCTACAGCGTTTGTTTACGTTAGGAAACAAGTTTCATACAAGATGATCAGTAGGCTGATTTGACAGCACGCCCCCCCCCCCCAGGTTGCAACAGAAAGAACAGACCATGGTGGGTATATAAATGGTGATACAGCTTTATCACTATATAGGCGAGGAGGTCGCGGGGGAGAAAAGTGCAGTTTTAGAGTAAATTGTAAACAAACTCGGTCGCTGTCCCATACAAAAATCCAACATGGCTGAATCATGAATTTGACACATTAGAACACCTATATGTAGTCACCTTGGAACAGACGAAATCCCTGAACGCTTCTTATACGCCTTTAAGGCCCAAACGCAATGTGGACGGAAGCGGAAACGGAAAGTTTGACAGTTGTCACAAATGGCTAACCGAAGTCGATTTGCTTCCAACAAGTTTCCAATTCGACAAGTTGGCTTACTCAGATCGGGCTTTTCCGCTGCCGTTGCCGTTCCGCTTCCGCTGTCATTGCGCATGGGCCTTTAGCCTACACATCTTTCAGAGTTATAACAGACGAGAGGTGAACATGCCAGTCTGATACACTCAAAGTTCATGAAGCAAACGATGTGCGGACATAAACGTGTTGAGGTGTGTGTCTGGGGTGGGACGTGCTGTCAAATCAGCCTACTGATCATTCTTGTATGAAATTGGTTCCAAACGTAAACAAACCCTGTAGGTTTCTTATGGCTTGTTTACGTTTGGAACCAGTTATGCGAGGTAGGCGACGATTGTTCGTATTTGACAGCCACCTACCCCCCCTTGGTGTGTGTATGAGGGAATGCTTATGCAACCCAGAAGGAAAAATGTTAGCGTTAGACCAACGTTAGACGTGACCATGATGATCGATCTGCATAACTCGGGTCGAATTATGCTCGGGCTGCATGACTCAGGTCGGCTCAAGCTCGACTTGAGTTTGTTCGCAGCTGTCATCTTCGTTGACGATGACTCCAGTAACTTTTTACTAGAAACCCATCTGGGGATTTCAACTCTTTACTCCTATGGTAAATTCCCATAAGCAAACGTCAGTCTGTGCGTGAAACATGGTGGACTAAATACTATCCTTTCACTAATTCGAAAATTCCCATAAGAAGCTTTAAATCTTTGACGATAGAAAACGAGTTTAGTTTGCTTCGTAGTTTCCCGTGAGTGCATCTTTTTTCCCCGGTTGTTTTCCGTAGAATTTTTGATTTTCTACTGTTTTCTTTGTCTTTTACCCGATCTACGGCGTGGCTAGTGTAGGATTGTGGACGCTTGGCATCCAGTGGCCTCTCCAGATATGAAATTCTTTCGGACCGTTGTTGTTTATGTACAAGTTTGTCATATTCACAAAAATACGTATTTTCTAAAATAATCATAAAAATTCAATTTTTCTTAGAAAATCATCCATCCTATCGATATAAACATGAGTTGCCTTGAGGTACAGAATGATGTTTGTTTGAATATATTTAAAAATGCTATTTCTCATGTTTGTTGGTTATTTACTTTCAGGGGTAAACAGAATGTTTAGGTAGGTATTTAAAGGGTATTTCGATATACTACTTGTTTTAAAATCACGTTTTTGGTCATTAAGTAGCGTATAATACACTTAAGTAATATATTTTTTGGGTCAAATCGGGCTAAAATTTTCCGAGTAATCTAAATCCGAAGTCATATTTTACATATAATGTATTTTAAAGAGTCTTATATAAGTAAGTATAGTTAATTTTGAGGTACGTTAAAAATGAACCTCAGATTCGGAAGGTACGCTATTGGTACTTTGCATCGGTGACGGTTTTGGAAGGTTTAATGAAGATTTTCGAAAAATCACCCGTCTATTCAGCAGGACACTCTAAAACAAGGAATTTGCGAGGTACGTCCAAAATCCTTGAAGGTACGCTATGGTACGCTGTTGATACACTACAAAAAACACAATTTTATCAAACAGCAAAAAAGGTTATCTTCCATTTAATTCCACTTAATTAATTTTGGTATCCATGACAGATACGTATTTCGACTACAACGTGCAGTCTTCATCAGTGTCATTCCCACTAAAGAACTTATCAAAATCTAACCCCCTTAAGTACTCATCCCCTAGGTAAAAAAGTCAAGATCATAGGTATAAAATGAAACTACAATGTGTTGAATCGGAACCTACCTAACTAATAAAAATCAAAGATTTAAGTAAGCTAAAGGAGATTATTAGAGAGTTGTATAGATTTTTCTCCTTTAGCTTACTTAAATCTTTGGATCATTCGCCTTCTCCACGTTCCGTCATCCATCTGCACTCCACCGTAGATGGTACGCAACACCTTCGCAACACCATAGTCCAGGTCTCGTGGTATCATTTTCGCCGGTCACCAGGGAGCTCAAATACACGAACTCATCGACCACCTCGATTTTGTCACCTGAACTCGGGGTGGGAGGGAGCACATTTAAGAGAGATACAGTTGATATAGGAATTGCACATGCACACTAGCGCTGCGTAGTGAGAGAGTTCTGAACTAATATTGCCCCCATCCTAAAGTCATTGGTCACCTGAACAACTTTGCTGAAGACATTAACTTTCTATATGGCCAGGAACACGAAATATTCTATGTTGAGAATATGATCCATATATTATAGCGCCCATCATAAATAACATAAAAGTGAAGCGCCTCTAGCGGCGTAGTTCCAAATTTAACCTGAATCCAATGGCACAGGTTTGTTGGTCTAACCCAGTATAGCAACTTTGTCGAAGACAGTATAGCTTTATGTATTGAAACAAATGAGATAATCCACTACAGCCCCCATTAGTGAAAATCCCATAAGCTGTGGGTATCCTTATTCGCGGTTCCTTATTCACGCCCCCATTACCCCGGCAATAAGGATTCCTGACTGTACTCTCGTTGGCAAACAAGCTGAAAAATTTGTTTGCGAAGAGCTGGAAAATTTCTTCAAGGCTAACTGCAACGTTAACTCTATACGCTGGTCATTGACGTACTTCCAAAAACTCCGTTAATTGGACTTGAATTCGCGCTGCAGATTTTGCTAGTAGTGGGAAAAGCTTTCCAGTGTTGCCTTTTTGTACGCCAAGTTTAGCCTCACGTAATAGTCTCGAAGTGATCTAGTGCGGTATCTCGTAAACCGTCTTAGCGCAGCTCTTTTGATGGATTTCATCTTACGAAGACTTTTCTTTTGCCACGGATGACGATTTCGATCTCGATGCACAGTTTTTGGCACATGCATATCGATAACATGTGACAGAAGATTAGCAAAAGGCCGTGCGGCATTTTTGGAGCACAGCTTCCCAATCGATGCTTGATAAAACTAACTGTGGATTCGATGATGCGACGTGATGGATGATGAGCGGTATCCTTCACCAGTGAAAGTGGTGCAACAGATAAATGAGGGGCACAGTCACGTTCACTGTTAAAGCAATGATCCCGCGTCCGGTTGTTTTCATTTACGACGTTGTAGATTTGCAATAGCGTAGCTGCACTGTAGCTGTCTATAAGTTCAGTAGCCCCGGCGAATGTTCTAGGTCAGGATGGAGAAAACCGCTATAGAACGGGCGCCATGCAACTCCCGGAAGATTGAAATCTCCGAGAATAATCACTTCATCCACTGCAGAAACTTTTTCGAGAACGGCCATAACCGACTGCGCATGAGAACGTAAGAGCGCATAATCGTGGGTACGATCGGGAGGGATGTATACGGCACACAAGAAGAGCATATGATCGACATGTTTTACTTCAATCCAGATCTGTTCGATACAATCCCACAGAGCGTTCTCGATCATTCTTACTTTGAGTTTGGAGTTAAGAGCGATTAACACATCTCCGCCGAGGGACTTGTGGCTGTTGGTTGCATTGCGGTCGCAACGGAAGACCTGATAATGATCAGATAATATCTGACTATATAAGGTGCGTCCATCGAGCCATGCCTGTCAATACAACAAAATCATAACAGAGGTCCGAGCTGACTAGCAGGAACTCCGTGACACTAGAATTCATACCACCGCCATTTTGGATAGTAAATCAAAATGTTACTGGCGCTAACGGGTGTTCAAGGGCGCTCTTGTGAGAGCATCGCGACTAAGTTGCGTCGTACGGCTGACCAGGGCCCCTTCTTCAATATTCATTGACGTTTTTTTGAAGAATAAACATTATGTTTTTAATAAAAAAAATTCCGAATTCGTTGTTTTTTTTTCTAGCTATATGACCGAAAAAATTCTCATTTTTTATTGAACACCTGTTAGTAGCTGAGTATGAATCACCCGACGAACGTACGAAGCCGCTGCAATGTGAATTCACGTCACAGGACTGGGACGGCTGTGGTGAGCGCAGGCAGCAAGTGGCAGGACCGTTAGCTCTGAAACATTGGATTTATTTCATGTTTTCTGCTTGACACGCCCAAAATGGGCGATTAGGCCGAAGTAGTCCTCTACCCTATAGGAACTAACGAAACGCATTATTCAACCTACAAAGACTGATTTCTACTTTTCATTTTCCTTCATACTCAATGTTGTCGCACTCTCTTTCCGTATGTGAAAACGGAATTGGACGCCTAGAACACTTCTATGAGAGAAGACAATCGTTTGCTTTCATTAACGGTCATCACTTTTATTACACCACCGGAAATCCTCATGTAGGTACCATTCTTTTTAATTTACTTATTACCTTTGTCATATGTACAAGGTATCCAGCGTGAACATATGTCAGGAAGATAGTTGGTGCTCATCGTAATTTAGTAGGCAAAAACCGTAAGCCTTCCGGCATCGATTGGAACGGAGTGCTTATCTATGTAGAAATGATATAAGCAACAAGCAAACCTGTGTGTGAATCATATTTGAATGAGTCATTAATCTGAGGCACAGTGAAAACCAGTTCGTAGAAGAATGGGCTAATTGTTTGACCAATTCATTAATTATTCACTGTTTCAATTTTTGAAAACTATCATTCTACTGACTATTTTAACAGTGAATATTCGGAATCACAAGTATTTTTTTTTTTTTTTTTTACTTTATTAAAGAGACTTTCAGCCTTGGGCTGGTTCGTCTCTGGCGTATTCATCGATTTAAGACAAACAAATTAAATTGTACATTTTGCTCCAAAGTAATGTATGTAAGGTAGCCACCATCCCTTCAAAGATCTTGTCTTGTATGCAGCTCCACTTAATAGCAAGATCAATTTGAGCTACCGATCTGAATTAACAATATCGCTGTATGAAGGGCCAAAAAACGGAGGTGCGGACCCGTAAGCAGAGACACTTACACGAAATCCACGGGAATGTAAGAATCTCCTTCCAACGATACGATCCAACATATCGAATAACACAATTCGCAATACTTATTAAGCTTCCTACAGGATGGTTTGTTAAGAAGGGCGCGTCAATCTCACTGAAACTGTTGAAGTAGAATTCACACCACCACAATCGAATCGGTAGGATAAAGAAAATGATAGTGTTTATTCCCTCCTAGACTCCGGTTGTCATACCACTCCATCGTCCAGTCCCAGGTCAAATGATACCCTGATGCTCCCTCCCAACCCAGTATTTATTTATATAATGAAAATATATGTAGTGGAGAAATGAAATATATCAAAACATTAAATATGAAATAATGAATATAAAAATAGTTGATATTCTGCAATGAAAATAATAATCATTTAACATATAACAAGATGCAGCTCTATGTTTCCTCAGCTCACAATATCAAGTGGATGTAACACTAAAATTTCAAGGTTATATTAAGCAAATATATATATATATTTTGCTCTAATTACTAATAATTTAAGGATGTAAATGTGTGATGTATAACTAACGTAACTACCAATAAAATGGGATTACGAGAAAAATAAAGGAAAGATCTCACCCGATATGTTGCATGACATCACGATGATTTCTAAAAGCTTCAATAGATACTTATTTAAATATAATATAATATAGAAAAATGCGTTATAATGGAATATAACGGGATACAATAAACACAAGATTATTACAAAACAGGTAAAGAAAGATTCAGATTTATTTTCAAGCTGGCCTTTTGCTTCCTTTTAGCAACTCAGAATAACTAACATTAAGAATGTAGTGCCACACAATATGCTACATTATAATATAACATAAGATAACCAATATGATAAAAATATAATAAGAAAAATAAGTTAGAGGCAAACCAGCCTTTAGGCTGGAACCCTCTTGAATAAAGTCCTAAAAAACTATGATAAATCGTGACACAATAATATATAACACTGTAAAGTAGTGCAACATATAATTATAAACGTATGAAAATATGTTATATGCAGTTTAATGCTTCTTCTGCTACTCCTGCGATAGTAGGTAAAGTACTTGAAATAATATATGAATTGAGTCAATATACGGCAAAGATGTCTCATCTAACTGCACTCGTCTTGCACTGTTTGTGTGAAATAATAAAGCTACAATATTTTCTTTAAAGCAGAAAAATAAGGAATGACATATATGAAATAATTTGAAATAATGCAAAATAATATAACAACAATGCAATACAATATAATATAATATAATATACTATATTATGTATTGTAGGAAATAAAGTGAAGTGAAACAGACGCGTAATCTAAAAAATGCAAACAATATACATATAAACATGTTTAAATTAACCTTGATTTTGTGGATGTGTTAGTTGCTGCACAGTTCCATATGGGGCGATGTTATATATTATGTCAAGCTCTAATGGGGTGGGAGGAGTTTGTCAGGTTTTGTGACAAACAATGACTTGCAAAAAAGCAAACGTCATGAAAAGTGGAAGGAAGGTAAATTTAACCACACTTCAAATTAAAATACTGTATAGTTTGAAATGTATGAATAATATAACCTGATATATCAATATAAATGCAGGAATACAATTTATTAAATGAAATATATAATAATGGAATTTATACATTAATATTGATGAAATCATCCATTTAGGGAGCGATAGAGTAAGGGAGAGTTAAATGTAGCAGAGCCACCGAAGGAAGTTTAATATAATAATATGGAGGCAAGATCCTGCTTCACAACAATGAATTTTGTCCCATTAAAAGAAAGAAACTCCTGAAACAGGAAATGAATTATTTTGCGTACTGTTAAGCTAATAAAATAATATAATATATTAAAATGTAAAATTTTAAAGAGGCCAGACGTAGGCTGAAAAATAGTAAATTATTCAATTCTGCTAAATTGGCAACACACTAACTAACACAACACGTAACACGAAAAAAAAAGGGCCCATCATCGCTGACCGACTCTTCTCATCAGCCCTCACCTTCGCAAACAACGTGACTGCAATTGCATTTTCCATCGAGTGTGTTGTTTCAGGCATAAGCTTACATCATCTTCTGTCGAACTGCAAGCATAGCGGGAAATACGTTTATTTTGCCGTGATAAACCAAAAGAAAGTGGATGAAAAGATTGTTGCGTGAGAAGTCATCCAAGCATGAATCATCCACTCAACCTTGCTACCAACATCCATGACATCTCTACACTCACACTACCATTATTTGTTTTCCAATTCAAGCTTAACAATGCATCAGGTCCCCAGCAACATTGACCGATTTTGCCCTTTCTTGCCGTGTTTGTCGAATAAAATGTTAGATAATATCTTGTTTCATCGCTCTGTGTACTGAAATTAGCTGAGAATGTCTTAACTTGGCCGTGAGGATGCAAAGAGAAAGTCGACGAAGAGAAGCCGTAAATGCCATCTAGGACCCAATGCAATGTTCAGCTTGAATTTTTGGACAAGTTCAATTACCGTCCGCCGATCACAAGTTCGGATAGCATTTCGATGATTGTGTTTGTGACGTTGTTTCTAGAAGTGCTAAAATCTCAATAATTAATATTTTAATTAAATAATAGTATGCGATATTTAAATTTTCTACTTAATTCCTGACCGACAAGAATCATCAAACAATTGATCGAATTGGCATTAATCAATAAGTTCAGTTAGTTAGTTGTGAAAATACTTATCTTTTCGATCGACGATGAACGAAAAACTGGCAGCACCGGCCCAATAACAGCAATCGGTTGTTTTTCTACTCTTTCTCGTAGACGAAGATCCTCCGGCAGCAGTTCAGCCCCACACCAATAGAGTTCTCCAGATGCACAAAAGTGTGCGTGAGACCGCGCGCTACCTTTTTAAGTAGTTGTGATATCGCGATACCTTTTTGTTTCTTCTTCTTCTTTATTTTTATGTATGGATGTTGGATTTTAGTGTTCGTGAGATTGCGCTTGGAGATCTCTATACATTTTACTCCACTTCTTTTTATTCCTTCTCTTGGCAGCACTAAACCTGGATCGGGTAACATTTTGCTCCCAAGTAATACGTTGAAAATAATACCTCTGACATTTTTTTTCGCCCTGGTCAGTCAAGAAGATCTACCGCCGCCAACTAAAGCTTGAACCGGGTACCAGGGACTTCCACTATATACCCGCGGAAATGGTCAGCAAACGATGCCCTGTGCGTTTTTAGTATGTAATATGTTTTATTTGGATATACTAAATGTTTGAAGCCATGCGTCATCAAAACCATAATCGTACTCACCAAATCAATACACCCGGGAGCGCATTCCCGATGCTTCCACGCATATTTTTCTCTAGTCATTTTTAATCAAGTCTTTCTCCAGCGATTCCAAGCACACAATAACTTAATATCACTTTTTTTTTTCAAGTTTACTGGGGGTAAATCGAAAATCTAAAATTGCGACCGTCACGAAAAGGTGTAATTTTTTGAACGCTATAAGCTTTGTCATTTATAGATGAAATTAAAATCCAAATAAATCAATCAATAGGAAATACCTTTCGTAAGCTGTTGCAATAAACGCTTTTTCAATTTTTCATAAAAAAAAACTGGACAAATAAAAAGTGAAAATTTTATCACTGTTTTCATGAAATGAGAACCCCCAAACCCAGTCCTCATAATGAAGTACAATTTGGTTGCACATCGTGCTGCTTGAATCAGAAAAGTTATAAAACAGCGCTGCTAATGTGCCTCAACTCATTTTCGCTTCGGATGGCGGGTAAGCAGCAGAAGCAGTAGGAAGGCGGTTCCTGCCAAGCGCGCAGGGTTCGAGTTTTGCACCTCGAACTTTGCGCGTCGGTCCCGTCGAGATCACTGGCTGCTGGTAGCAGCGTCGCCTCGATGGCGCAAGCGCTCCTTGGCTGAATGGTAACTACAAATCTCGTTTACTTTTCGAAAGGACATATCAGCTTTTGTAAACAAGCATTTTATCGTCGGTTTGGCATAACTAATAGCTCGCCTCATATACTAACACCACTATGTCAGGTAGGGGAAAATTTCTCATGGTAGTATTAGCATGTGTGGGCGAGCTACCAGCTACGCCAAATCGACGATCAAATGCGTTGTTTACAAAAGCTGATACGTTCCTTCGAAAAAGTAATCGAGAAATACTTCGTGGGCTGTGTACCAATTGCCGAGTTTCTTATCGTGACATTTCGAAAGCTATTTTCAATGTTCGAAAATGCTGGAAATTGATCAGTTTGCAATCAGAGCTCAGCCACGGTTACCGAAATTTAACTTCTAGTCGGTCCGAAATAAGCACGCTCGTATAGCAGAGTTATTCGATAACTCATTTGTCACTTTTAACCACGAGATAAATTTAACTTGCCTTGGCCTTGGAAGTAAAATTAGGGCCATCTATAAATCACGTATATTTTTTTGACCAATTAACCCCCTTCCCCCTCGGAGCGTGTTTTACAATACACCTAATACATGGTCGGTCCCAACTTCTGAAACCCCTCTCCTCCCTCAACTACTACGTTATTTATGAAAGTTCCCACTGAGCAACACTGAAAATCAGCAGCACACCACACAAAACGGGTTGGACAATTTCGGTATTGATCATCAATATTTCGCGATCAGAACATTAATTATCGGTACATCTCTAATCTATTGATTAAATTTAAAAAAATCTTAATATGGTTTTTTAAGATTTCATGCGTTTTGTGAACGCACATTCATTATTTTGCATAAGAAAACGGGAACGGGGTGATTCTGTGGTGATAAGAAGGATTTTCCTGCACAGATTGCAGTTTTCTGTTCCAAGCACTGAATTCGACGGTACCTCCATTTATGCTTTTAGATTAGCTATGAAAGTCCCTCCAACTTGGAAAATTATGCTATAGAACGGTTTATACAACACCAGTTTTTTTTTTGCTGATGGGGCGAGGCATAGCCAGCCGTTCGATTGCATAATTCTTCAAGTATGAGGGACTTGCAATGCTTACCTCTTAACATAAATAGAGGTACCGTCGAGTTTTTTTCAGTGCTAGGTTCTGAAATTCGACAGTGAGCGTTCAAAAGGACCTACTTGTAATGTTCGATTCTCTTCATCGATTTTCTGTTTACATTGCTACAGCTAAGCAAAACAATTTAATCTGAACATTGCATTAGGTTCTAAGTAACACTGACAAGATTCTCTTCGTCGACTTTCTCCTTGAATCCACTAGGCCCAGGTATTTTCAGCACACATATCGATAAAAGAAGTTTTTATCTCGCATCTAATACAACAAACAGAACAAGAAACGATTCTGTGCTCAAGTTATTAAGACTGTGTTCCATTTGATGAATGTTTACTTAAATTTGGAAGATGGAAAATTTTCAAATAAACCTGCTTATCCAGCAGACTTATTTTGGAAAGACAAGGAATCAATTTTGATAGACGCTTTCTCGAAAATCAGCCGATCAACAACAGGGATTTTCGAATATCTTAATTTATTTTCGAAGTGTCAAATCAAAGTGAAAATTTTCCAAATGGAACACAGCCTTAGTATTTTTTTTTATTTGTTCAATCGGTAGATAAAAGATGTACCGAGAACTTATTGGAGGGATTCATGGCTAATTGATATCCCGATCAACCATTGGTGCAAAATTGTGCACTTCGTTTAGCGTTTTGAAGTTGATTCGCTGAGGAAACCTTATTTCTGATCAATCTCATTACCACATAAAAATGTCAAGAGTACAGATATCAGTTCTCACAAAACTTATAAGGCTTGTACTCGCAAAAAATGCACCATTTTTATCCGTGTGTAACTTTTTTTTTATCCGTGGGTAAAAATTGATGAAAATCTGGGAATAACTAGTTTAGAGTGAATTGTTTACATGTGCAAAATTTCATAACAATCGGTTCAGTGGTTATTGAGATGTCATCGAAACCAGAAGAAAATCGCCGGAGAATTTTGCGCGCCGTCATGGAAAATCCAACTACGACCATGAGATGGATCGGAAGATAGCTGGGAATCACCCATACAACTGTGTCTCGGGTGGTAAAATCGTTTAAGGAGTACCAGACGACCGAACGGCGGGCTGGAAGTGGAAGAAAATCGAAGACAGCTGACCCTGTGGAGGCCCGGAAGGTGTTGGATTATTTCAAGCGTAATCCGAACCTTTCGATTCGCGACGCGGCTCTGAAGGCAAAGTGTTCCGCCTGGTTCGTTCAGCAAACCATGAAACGAGCTGGACTTCGTGTACTCTCAAGGTCAAGGTCCGGAAGGCACCGAACCGGCGTGATCAACAAAACACGGCGGCCAAATCCCGCGCAAGGAAGCTGTATCGAGAGTGGTTAACGAAACCGATGTGACGCAAAGCAGATACCGGGGCTGGAGTTCTACGTTGCCAAATCATAGTTTGATGTTCCGGAAGACATAAGGAAGAAGAAAGTGGACAAATTCGCCAAAAAATACTTGCTCTGGCAGGCCATATGCCAATGCGGTAAACTGAGTAAACCGTACATCACAATGGGTACCATCAACAGCGAAATTTACCGCACCGAGTGCCTCCAGAAGCGTCTGTTGCCCTTCCTGCGGTCCCACGGAGGCGAGACATTATTTTGGCCGGACCTGGCATCATGCCATTACGCGCGATCGACGTTGGATTGGTACAGAGACAATTACGTTGTTTTTGTACCAAAAACCGCCAACCCCCCAAATTCACCGGAGAATCGTCCGGTGGAAAGATTTTGGGCCATAATGAAGGCCAAAGTTCGAAAATCGTCCAAGGTTGAAGAAATAATAGATGAAAGTGACCAAAAAGGTCGGCTCTACCATTGCACAAAATGTAATGAGGGGTCTTAAGGGAAAGGGTGCGGGCTTTCAGCGATGGAAAGGAAATTGAATAAAGTAATTATGCCGAAACATAATCCAGAAATCTATGCCGAAATTTGTGTCCTAGAAATCTTGAAGTGCTAGGGAATATCAGCCATCATGACGGTCATTGTTGGACGCTTCAATGAATCACCTGAAGAAATCCTTACTCATATCTGATTGTTATTTAGGAACCAAATTAAATAGAATATGTATTCCCATTTTTATGAGGTCTTGAATTTAACCAAGTTTTCAATATCTAGAAAAACGCACGAGAATTTCACTACACAGCTTAACGTAGTCTACGTCAATCATGCGGTCGTGTCTTGTACACAACTCCACCAATTTTTTATTTATTTATGTCGTCAATCAATCGTAGACCAATTATTGAGTGCTTATTAACTATGTCTTATATATTATTGTCTGACGAACCTTGAAAAGAATGCTGTTTTTAGTGTTATTTTATTCATTGTTACATCAATTCATTGGGAATATGCGTTATAGCAGGACATAATTCTATTCAAAGGCCCATTTTTCATTTTTAGCATAGTCTGTTCTTTGATTGTTAATGTAAAACAAATTCCTAATCCTCAAAGAGCGAGTGGGAGCATAAAAATTTATATTTTCTATAATTTCCGGAACATTAACTTTTTGAGCAATAACATCATTTATAAATGTTACCATCTAAATTTATTAACAAACATCGTGATTCATTTTCGAAGGGCAAACAACAAAAACTGTGTTTGAACAGACTCAATGCGGTTTATATATGTATACTGATACGGAGCCCACACTACGCTAAAGTATTCAAGAAGAGGTCTCACATAGGCCACATACAATGTTTTAATAGTGCAAGGATCATTGAAGTGCAGACTAAATCTTTTGATAAACCCTAGCATGTTACTTGATTTATATATAATGTTATTGTAGTGCTCAACAAATGATAACTTAAATGAGTCGAGAATAAT
This sequence comes from Ochlerotatus camptorhynchus, assembly GCF_037179485.1. Taxonomy (NCBI): domain Eukaryota; kingdom Metazoa; phylum Arthropoda; class Insecta; order Diptera; family Culicidae; genus Ochlerotatus; species Ochlerotatus camptorhynchus. Next base: position 2,424,869 of record NW_027040498.1, on the reverse strand, counting down.
GCCTAAGTCCCTTACTTGATTTCACCTTTCAACTGTTTTCTCACCAAAGGAAATTGTGTCATTTACTGTGGCATGCTTTCTTGTAAACGATATAGATATCTTTAATAACGTTATGCTCTAACAAATTCTTAAGTGTAAAACATATCAACTTCTTGCTGAAATAGCTGCAGATCAGATGCTTTCGATTTTTCCATGAAAAGTTTTATGTCATCTGCATATATTGAAACATGAAGCAGCTTCAAAATGTATTATACATTATTGATAAACAAGATGAATACACTGGACCAAGATGCGAACCTTGAGGCACACCAGGTGTTACATGAACGACAGACGACAATTTTCCTACAAATCATACTCTTTGCATTAGTCTGGTATTAAAACCTAAGTTGGATAACTTGAAAATCAACAGTGGAATATCCACTCTATCGAATGCTTTACCTAAATCAGTAGGGGAAATGACGGCTTCGGCATGACAGACTATTTTCGGCAACCCAAATTGAAACGCTAATTTCACTGGATTTTCTTACGAAAACACTTCGCTGAGTGCATTCAAACGATTCTTTAAGCTTTTGGCTTCAATTTGATTATATTTTTACAACTGATAAAAAGTAATCTAGCAGGGTTTTCTTGAAATGAAACACACGCACTACAAAATGCTGCTGATTTCGAGTTGCCGATGAAAGCACAGCTGTTTAACATGCCGCTCAAATAGAAAGGTTGCCGAATAAAAAGATGTTGCCCACAATAGTCGCTCTCACTAGAGAAGGTTGGAGCTTTGTAAAAGCGTTTCAAAACAGTTTTTGACAATTATTTCGACTGAAATTGTTACAGCAGCTGGCAGCAAAAGATTGTAAACAAACCAATAATGCATATGTGTGCGTTCCTTAGAGAAAAAGACTATAGAAAGTTGGCTTAGGTTGCCGAGAATACGTAAATTCCCCTACACGGTAAGAAAAAAGTACCCAAAAGTAAGTTATTTTCACTCATCTCTGCACTATAGTGCAGGAACCCAAAAGTAGGTAAAGCGGGTCAAAGTAGTTTTCATTTACTTGTGTGCAATTTGTATGGAATTTTCCACTAGCTTTCAATCCAAAAGTAAGTTAGTTGTACTCAACAGTAGGTAAGTATGATTATACTCAACGTTGGGTTCCCACACTTAAATACCCCTGTTGGGTGGTTTTGCTCCTCAGTTTTTGACAACATTAGAAGGAGAAAAGGAGGCGAACTATTCAAAAGTAGGTAAAAGTGAACTGGCCGTTGGGTAAACCAAGGCATTGTATGCACAGGTTAAACGGAACCCTTATTTGTACGATGGTGCAAACATATTCTCGCATACGATATTAAAATTTTGGCAATAGACTAATAACTCCTTGCTTTCATTTGTACATTGCGATGCTGTATTCCCTGAGCACTTAAAACTATTAAAATTAATTACCTCTTCTTTTTGGTCCTGAGAGGTCGTCAAATTACGAAAATCGGTAGGTTCTGCAACACTGTTGTCATCTACTTCCTCTGGAGAGAGTGTAATAGATACCGGTGACCGACATTGATAATGAAAGTCTCATTATTGTGTGCTCCATAAACATCTGTGCTTCAATAAACCAATTGATGTGTATATGTTTTAAAATTATTCATTAAATTCCGAAAAACGTGATAGGGTAGAAGTACCAATTATGGCTATAGTTAGTCATTGGAAATCAATTAATTATATCAATCGCTTGCATTAATTTGCAAAACCCTAATCAACACACATGTTTTATAACAGTTTACATAACCTTTGTATGGCTAGTTTTGGTTTTATAGCATTTAACTCAACATAATTCTATGAATCTGTGTTACTTGGGACACCAATAAGTAAAGCTAAAAGTCTCATTGTTGAGATAAAGTGAGATATCAAGTGTAAAGGATTGATGGATAAAGCTGACTTATAATAAAGATAATTATGCTTATTCAGGGTACCCATTATAGCCATAGAGTTCCTTTATTCAGCTCATGTGTGATCCTACTATGGTTATACTGAGGTTGTTCATTGAAAATAGTCATACTGAATAGTAAACGATGTTGATGTATGGCCAAAAGTAAGAATTCCATTGGTTAAATGATAACGAGTTTTAATTTACATGTGTTTCTAACATAAAAAGTGCTTTATAGTCAAAATGGATTTATATTTTGTTCTAGAGATCACTGAAAATTGGAATTTTTGAAACAATTTTAATAGACAAATTTCAAATTGGTGTGCTCTAAACTTAAAAAATATATCCAGCCTTTCGATAAACGCGATTTCATTATACATTTAAATAGAGCTGTGCTCATGCCCGAGCAGGAAAAAATAACTTATTAATACCAAATTCAGGTATGAAAATAGCATATCTGGGAACCTAAATATGGTATTAGTGAGGCTGACATAAGAGGTAAAATACCAAAATACCACCTCAAAAATGTTATTTGAATAACGAACTAATAAATAATTAAGTTAGTACAATAACAGAAGGATAACAGACGCTTTTGACGTTGGATAACGTCTTTCGGCAACATACGGGGGTACAAAATTGAAAACAGTCATTTTGGATGCGTTACGAAAAATTAAAAGATTTTGAACGATAATAACTCAACCATCTCTCGATAGATTTACGAGATAATGGCATCAATCGATTGGAAATATTTCTAGCAATTTGCTGAATGTTTCAAAACTATTGATTTCATTCTGTAAACTATTGAAAAATGTTTAAAAGTAAACCATTGTCTAAAGATGGTGAAAATCGATTGATTTTTTTTTTTATATTCTTATACTTTCTCCAACCGAGACATCAGATGCGAGTATCTGACACCTCTGATATTTTCTGTTCTACTATATAAGCGTCCAACAAGATCGCCCGTTCCATCATTGTCTATCCGATCGTCGACCCAGCAGCAGAGCAGCAGAGCAGCAGTACCAGAGCAGCGGAAGCAGAGCAGCGGCAGCAGAGCCTGGGGGCGAAAGGGCAACTACGCCGAGTGCGTTGGTTCCAGTGCTCTGGTATACTGGGCCGCCGTCATGGAATGCCCAGCTGCTGCAGTTCTCAGTCGGTCGTATTCACCGTCTGCTCCGCAAGGGCAACTACGCCGAGCGCGTTGGAAAAATAGCCCTTTTCAGGGCCACAACATTATCAAGAAAGAGTTTAACGATTAATTTTCTAATGCCTTTCCGACACTTGAATATCGAAAGTTGAATCTTCGCAGAGCCATGGATTCCATTTTTATTGCATTTCTACAAAACTTATTTCAGAATCGAACTCGTCTTCACAGACTGTGTGAAGAAGAAAGATGCATCATCGAGCACAACCCGTTCCGTTCCAAAATCGTCCTCATCACAACCTCCAAAACAACCATCTACCCTCTCGACATCTCGAGTGGATTTCCCGGTTCATCATACCACCTAGCGCTGTTCTACTTGGTAATAATATTTACCCGGAGTTCACCGCACTCGTGGTTGAAGCAAAGCGCCCGGCATGCAAACCGCTCATCAAAATCGCCATCGCCATCCGGTACCCATGCTCGGCATAACCATCATTCCAAAACCACAACCAAAACGGCCCTTTTCAGGGCCACCAATAATTCGACAAAGAGTTAGTTTTGAAGACAATTTCTTTCCAGAATATCACAGTTACACTTAAATTTGGGGACTATACTGGGGTGTGGGAACGCTGGAAGGGGAGATGCTGTCTGTCTTCGAACTACCAACATCATTTCAAAGCTCCTCCAGGGCGACAGAGTAGAGCAAACCCAACAACATCAGCCCAACAAAACGGCCCTTTTCAGGGCCACCAAACTTTCGCAAAAGAGTTATTAAGGAATATTCCTAAAATATAATATACACAATTAAGTACAACACATCACAGACGTTATCCAACGCCAACCCTGCGGTCGTATCTAGTATACAACCCTTCCAACTTTTTTAGATACCAGAATACCATGGTTTGTTATTTTGAAGGTCTTCTAATACCAATTCAATAACTCTTTTAGGTGTTATTGTCTAAAAACTGAGAGATCACAATTTGTTATTTTGGTATTCATTTGATATTTTACAATGAAATATTCTCACGCACTTAGTTCCAACACGCAGTAATATCGTCATTAGAAAGCACCTTTAATCTCGGTTAGAGATACTTTTATTTCACAATAATACAACGTTTATTTGCCGTCGGCCGATCGCGGGGATGGTTTATTTACTAATCCCTACTCTGACTGATCATCTGTTCTGCCTGCATGTAGTAGGAACGATACACGACCACTGTTCGACAGTACGCTAAAGCCTTTCCTATTCACTCTACACAGCTGGTTGTATGGTGCACAATAGCGTAAGGGAGATGAAATTAAGAGTCAACCTGGTTTATACAAGGTGTGGAATTGTAGGCCTAAATGTATTGGTGCACTTCGTTTTTCACTCTGCTTTCTTTTCGTTTCACACGATTCGTTTCTTTCGTTCGCTCAATCACCCTTGTAGTGACGTCATAACGTTTGTTTCGATCGGCGCTTGCATAAGAAATTTAATATCGATTATACAATTTATGTAAGCTACCAAAAAATATGAATGGTTTGCCACTAAATGTTGAGATAATTTATTGATTATTGAATTATCACACTGTAAACCATGAAAAAGCAGCCTGTTTGTGAGTTTTTGTCTCTTTTGAAGTAAAGAGTTATCATAAAATTACAAATCGCCAGCTGATATTTCCCGGCGACTTCACAAAAGAATACAATCAAGCAAAATTATCATGCAAAAATAACTAGGATTTGTTTTACTTCGTATTTCGCAAATTTGCTTTCGAGCCTTATGACGTCGTCACCATCGTCTCCCGCAAAGTTTACATTTTTTCCTCTTCCAACACAAACGTCAGATCTAGATTTCCACACCTTGTATAGACCAGGTTGATTGAGAGTGAGTGCTCGCGTATTAGGGTGGCTCTCGCAACAAAATACATGTAATAATTTAACGTTTGGCGCGATCATAAGCTGGTCGCCTTAAAACCTGCTGGTTTTCAATTCTACATTCTAACTAATTCCTAATCTAAACTTATCTAAAGAATTCAAATTATTGTATTAGTCCAATTGTTTTCTTCTTCTTGCTGCTGATCTGTTCATCGATGACTGCTTTCTCGACGACGTGGGACGGACGCCTGCGTCGGGATGCCATGTGCCATGCGATACCGTTTCATCACGGCCGGTGTAATTCTTCTTCGTGTCGCTTCTGTGATTATTCCTGCTGTTCTTCGGTACGTCGACTTGATCGGTACGGATTGCATGTCGGTGCGTTAGTAGTGTGCCTTCGGGGTTCGATCGATTCCTTGGAGATCAATCGACGGTAGGAGATCCTTCTGATTGTCCTGCGGTTGTCCTCGATGACGGTGTGCACGGGCATCATTCGTCGCTAGAAAAAGTAGGGTGCTTTTTGACTTGAATTTGTGGCCTCCGCGACCGCTCTCAGCTGCGATGACGATGCCCCAACGGAATTCAGTATGGTACTGATCGCTCTTAATGACTCACGAGGTAGCGGTGCGCTCTTACCACTTCAAGGGCTGATCCTTTTGCTGTAGTGACAGTCGTAGAGTTGGCCAAACTCCATTCTGGACGCTGCAGGTTACTGGACCACGGGATGCTGTCAGGATTGACCTCGACGAAATGGAAGTGGTTATTTTCATGCAAGTAAGCAGATGGACCCAGAGACAAACCGGCTACTCCATTGATTGCTTGGCTAAGGACTTCACAGAACTTCTTGACTGGACGATCACACATCTACCTTCACCAACGCATGCTTGTACCTCGGAAATAGAACTCAAGTGGATAAGGGCTTGGACTCAAATTCGAAAGTTGGCTCCATGCGGTTGAACGTCCTGGGGGCCCGGGACCGGGGTAGAACAGCGGCTATGAGGTATGAAACTTCTTTTAACTTTTTGAAATACTGATATAATACAAAACTTAACTGGTTCGTGGAGGCCGCACGGACCTCCGCGGGTGCTTTAGAGATGGCTCTTCGGAAGACCCCATTGCTTGTGCGCACTGCTACTACCCGGATGTTGTCGTCAGAGCCTCGGATTACTTCGGTGACTCGACCAAGATTCCACTTCAGCGGCGGCAACCGCTCATCCATCAGCAAGACCATAGTTCCTACTGTGATATTGTCACGTTGCCTCGTCCATTTCGTGCGATTATGCAGGTCCGAGAGATACAGAGTAGTCCATTTTTTTCCACAGCATCTGGACGTAGTTCTGCGATCTTTGCCAGACTGAGAGCCGATTAGCAGAAAGATGCTCTAGGTTTGGCTCAGCGATTGCTGTCAGCGGTCGTTGAACTAGAAAATGACCTGGTGTGAGCGCTTCGAAGTCTCCAGAATCGTTACTAACTGGAGTGAGTCTGGGTCTGGAGTTCAAAACCGCTTCGATCTGTACGAGTACTGTCTGCATCTTGTCGTAGAGCAGAGTTCTTGTTCCGATGGTTTTCTTTAATGCGTTCTTGAAGCATTTTACGGCAGCTTCCCATAAACCTCCGAAGTTTGGTGATCTTGCCGGGATGAACTTGAACTCAATTCTCTCCGATGCGGCGTTACTGGCTACTGCGTTCTGGAACTGCTGACGTTAGAACAGCTTCAGCTGTTCCCGTAGTTCTCTATTAGCTCCTAAAAAGTTCTTGGCGTTTGTCGCACATTATCAACGCTGGACGTCCACGACGAGCGGTGAAGCGTTTCAGTGCTGCTAGAAATGCTTCCGTGGTGAGATCGGCGACAAGTTCAATGGGTACTGCCTTGGTGACGAGGCACACGAATACAGAAACATAGCACTTCACGGGAGGACTACGACGTTGTGGATATGTGACCAGGAACGGGCCGCAGTAATCCACACCCACCTTCATGAATGGTGGGGCTGGAGTTACTCTTTCCCGTGGAAGCTCGGCCATCAACTGTTGTTGACATCGGGGATTGTTCCGAAAGCAGGTGATGCATTCGTGCAGGATTCGTCGTGCAATGTTGCGGATATTCGTGATCCAAAACCTTTCTCGTGTGCTTGCGATCAGAACTTGTTGCCCGGAGTGAAGCATCTTCAAGTGGTAATGCCGAATTACCAGTGTAGCGAGAGGATGGCGATGGTCGAGTATCATCGAATGCTTCCGACTCTCCGAAACCGGCGCATTCTGCAGCCGACCGCCAACGCGAACGATGCCTTCATGGATCTGATGATTCAACGATGATATCCTGGACAAATCTTGAACCTGCACCTTCCGGGACAAACTTGCTATCTCCTGTGGGAAGCATTCCTTTTGCGACAGTCGAACCAAGTCCTTGAGTGCATCTTCATACTCCTGCGTTCCGATGTACCCGAATTTCCTGGAAGTTCGGTTGGATCTCTGGGCATTGTGGCGAAATCGGCGAATCCAGACCACCAGACGAACTAGGTTGAAGAGCGACGAGTGGAGCGAGAAGATTTGCTCGGTGGAGAAGCTTGTAGCGGCATGGCAACGGTGCTACGTTCTTCAAGAACTGCTGGATCAAGCTAATCAATGGCTACTTCAGCATTCTCGGGCCAGTAACTTCTACTTTTAAGTAGCCAGATGGGACCTCTGAACCAACTGCTCTGGTATTCAAGCTGTGTGGCTGATATACCTCTTGAGAGAACGTCGGCTGGGTTTTGTATTCCTGCTACGTGGTTCCACACTCCTCCTTCTGTAAGATGTTGTGTGACGACCCGCACGCCATGTTTTCATTTACATCGGGCCGTCGCATTGTTTAGTTTTTTGTATGCCACCCCAAGGGTGTAGAACGCGGTTTCTTTAACGGCACTTATTTCAAGTGCAAGGCGTTGTTTGTTCTACGGTGGCTTGCTTTTAGTTCAAGTTCATTGCGTAGCTATAAGGAGGGTAGTATATAAGTATAAAGATAAATAATAAAGGGTGCTCAGTGCTCAGGGCTCAGTAGACTGCCAGGGAAAATGGTAATTTTTAATTTCGCTAACAAACCATATACAAAATGTTTATTGCTTCGAAAAATGACTCTATGCAAAATTTGAGCTCAATCGGACATGATTTAGAGGTGGCGCAAACGCGTCAAAGTTTGAATTTTTTCACTCTCGAAAATCTCACAAGGGAGGGGGGGGGGGTGAAATTTAAAACATGAAATTTCGGAAATCAAAAAAAAATTTTGATGCCAAATGTCTTAAAAATGCATGAAACGTCGAGATTTGGTGTTATCTCGAAATTTTTTTTTTTTTTTTTCAAAAATCGACTTTCTGGGAACTTTTTTTTTAAGAGTTCTATATGGAATATAGAAGATTGATTAGTCGGCTTCTAAAGCTGTTCACAATTGTCTCCAACCTGCTTATATATCGAATTAAACCACCATTTAGGATCTAATACGAAATAATTCACTAGGGTGGTCCAATTATTCTTCATTAGGGTGGTCCAAAAATTCAAAAATATAAGAAAAACCACAACTTTTCATCAGAAATTCCTAAAATCAATTGTAAAAATATCTTGAATTGCGTTAATCTGTTTTTATTTTTGGGAATCATGAGTTTTACACAAGAGGAACATTTGCCTGAAAAGATGAAAAAAATACTTGTTTTATACTTTGCCATATATTTCCTTATTAGCTACACCAAATCAAATTTCCTTGTACTCTTATAATTTTTTCGATGATCTTCAACTATTGTAAAATGCACTGCTTTTGATCTTCATCCGTTGATAGTTTTGAATTGTATGTTTTAATCAATGCTATACCACGCTCTGCTCTATCATAAACTACTTCCAAACATTGAACCCGTCTTTTGGCATTTTTAAACTCGATGGAAGCAGTGGAGTAGCTTCATATCGACATTCAGCAACGACTTCGGAATTTGAAGAGCTTTGAATAAGTTTTCAATACCACTGCTGCCTTGTACAAACGAGTGTAGTTCAATCGTTGAAATATCGTTGGATTCAACAATGGATCCGGCTGTAATGTTTTTATGAGTATCTGTAAAAAAAAAATGATTTTGATTTGTGTGGGCTAGTCGTCCGAATTGAGGGTTTTCAATTCCCCCGAGGTTCAAAATTGTTACATGATTCGCTGAATTCAGAACACATTTTGATTTGTGTGGGCTAGTCGTCCGAACTGAGGGTTTTCAATTTCCCCGAGGTTCAAAATTGTTACATTGGCGCCCAACTGAAAAACCTGTACGTAAATCATTACCATTAGTATTTTGGATTTGTGGATAGTTAAGCTTTTATTTTGATAAGCTTTTGGTTTGGTTTTGGGATTTTTATAAGTTTGCAATATGGAGTTAACACATTTAACGCACGAAGAAATTGACTATGAGCTAGCGCTTCGCTACGCAGTCAACCTAGGACCGATGACACATAGGGCCAAGGTCATTAAACTAAGAGCTTTAATGATGCAGGAGGAGACACTCCAGGAGGCAGTTCATAACACTTGCGAACACGTTATGAGTGCCACTGCCAACATAGAAAACTGTCAAGTGCGCATTTGCGAAATTCAAAAGCTCGTGGACGATGCTTTGAAGGGGAAAATGATCGACACCCTCAAGCATCTTCAGTCGCGTCTCATTCACTACAGGAACAGGTTGAAGATCATTCGATCCCCAGTACCTCTACTGGAAACTAAAGAAACGTTGATCAAGCTATGTCAGTAGGTCAAGCCTGCCAACCACGAGCAACAAGCTCAACAAAACACCGTCGCCAATCGGGATAAATGGTCAGAATCATGGTGTGATGAGCAACAATTAATAAAACTACCTCTCCACCGTGATCATCGGTCAGCTATGTATGCAGCCAAGGGCTGTGGACCATCGTCTTCTGCAGTGAAGGTTCGCAATGCGGTCGTTCCTATTCTCCAGCGTGAGGTAACAGACATCCGCTAGCATGCGAACGCCGAAGCAGTCTCCGTGCTTCCAGCACTCCGTTCGCGCCGATTCGCGATTTTCGTTCACGAAGCGAGATAAGTCGTACCCTGCCAACTGGAGACGGGTTGCATGGAACCTCTGTAAACTCAGATCGCGAATACCGAAGCAGTTTCCGTACTTCCAACATTCCGTTCGCACCGATTCGCGATGGCCGTTCACGAAGCGAGAGAAATCGTACCCTGCAAACTGGAGACGGGTTGCAGGGAACACCACATAAATCAGCTCGGGTTCCGGACAGTAGTGCGGTTCCTGGAACGGGAACAATAAGGAAGCAGGATTAAGGACCAAACCCGGCTTTGACGTCAGCTCACCAAACCAGCCTTCTGAGGCGTGCCGTTTGTTAGAGCGCGAGAAACTAACCGTGTTCAAACTGCGCGCTGACACACCGTTGCCAGACGAGACAAACTGGAAAACTGTTCAGCTATAAAATCAGGTCTTCAAGGCCCTTTGGACACTCTGCACAAAACCCACTCAGTGGCAGAACCGTTTGCCGATCGAGATAAATCGCGCAGTCAGGTTTGGTGAGTGTTTTCCTTCTGACTTCCCAAGCAAGCTATGGGCAGCACCAGCCTCAAGAGTAACCCGGATGAAACACGCAAAGCGGAATCAACCTACACGTTCCTGGATTGGTGACAACAGCACACATGCGTAGTTCAGAGTTTGCAAAATAAATCCCTACAGTCCATATCAGTTGTCTTTAGAGTGTCGTCATGAAGGTTTCAACCCAAAGTAACGCGAAGCGGGGGCGCGGTAAAACCCCTAGATCGGGCTCGTGGCGATTGAGGGTAGCAAATGCCTCTTTTCTCTAGGCCAGACAATTTGATACAACCAACCAAACTATCCCAATTTGATGTAAATATTCGTTCTATGTTTAATCCAATACAGTTTAGCCTAATAACTGCTTAGGATTAAGTTAAATGTCTGCCTCGGCGGCAAGTAAGTCATGAGAAGAAGGATGTAGAGCTCAGTCAGAGACAATTTGCCAAAACTAAGTTGGTACGCTATCAATTGGCCAGAAGTCGCTGGTACTGTATGTAGATTTGTGGTTTTGTTATTGTATAAGTTATGTTAGGATAAGCGTACGCTAGCTAGAGCTCAACTCTAGGGATACTATGATAGGATCCGTCTCTGACCGACTTCTTGAAGGAAGTTGATAAGAATTTTTCATGAGCCGACTATTCATCGCCTCATGAAAAATTCTGCCGCTTTGGTAATGCTGTGTTACGTTTTGTTTCTGTTCAGTTAAAAAGTTACGCATATTTAAGAAAGGCTAGTTATACGCGAAAATGTTTCCGTGTCTACCGCGAAATCAAATGCTGCATGGGTGCACTGCTTGAAAACGGGCAGCGCATAACAAATTAGCTTGCAAAGGAGACGCGCTGAATGCAGCCCTTCACGTCAGCTTCCGCTGAATGAGAACGAAGAACGAAAAGAAAGTTAGCAGCTCGCGTGTGCTTTGAGTGTGCGACGGGAAGGTAAAAAGAAAAAAAAACCCAAGCGGTGATATTAGTTTTCACGTCGACGGAACAACAACGGCGGCTTAAGCTCCAATTGGTAGAGCCGTGCGGAGAATCGTAGCACGGGCATCGGACGCAGGGCGTGAATAATCAGCGGCGCTGATTCGACTGGCCGAACGTTTCTTTACGATAGCGGAGGTTAGGTAAAGGATGACAGTGCGCTCACATGCAGACAAGAGCCAGCTAATTGTTATTCCTACCGTCCGTTTGCAGGCAGCTGATAGGCAAAAAGCCCACGCATTCCCATAAAACAGGAGCTACACAACTTGAGAATCTGCAAACGAAGGAAAACGCAGGGAAAACGTTTAGGCTACCGTTTCTAATTCCATAGTAGCAGGCGGACGAAAGGTACACGGTAGAGGATCGAACGGATAGTACCCACGTCAGACGTACCAACACTCTGTTGGGTGCAGACGAAACGAATCGCTCCAGAACGAGTAACGACGGGAAAGGCCTTCGGAAGAGGTAGGTCAGGTTATTGGAGAAGATGATTCCGATCCTAACTCCAATTGGCCATAGGGCCTTTCTTTTACTCTTGTTTCATCTCTGCTAGTGGGCTGGATGACGTTTGGTCCTGCCAGTGGAGCGAATCGTAGTGACCCCGAGCACCTGCGAGTGCAGCTCAGACGGAGTTCCGTGCGGGCACTATTCGAATAGTCATCCAGTGATCGTTGCTGTCAGCAGAAGGGAAGGGAAGGAAACGAGTGCTTACGTGCAAGAACGCAGCGAACGCTTTCGTGCACACTGAGACGGAGCACCGCTGGTCGTGATCCACACGGAAGTGGGTGGTGCCACACCAGGGAGCCCGGTCAGTCGGTGGGCTCACAGGAGCAGGAAACGGAGGATACGAGCGCCTACGGGCATTGGCAGGGTCAGCGCCAACGGGCACATTCGAGCCGAGGAACCGTACGCTTAGGTGTAGTGACATATCGGTACTCAAGGAAGCCTTTCGAGTAGTACGCCACGACCAGGACACGGTGCGTTGTCGGTCGGGACACGACATCAAACTCAACCACACCAGAACAACAAAGCATGTGCACTAGGGTGCTTCATTCTGAAAAAAGTGATGAATTTCTGATGGGCCACCCTCCAGTTCGATTCATAGCCCCAAAATATGAACCTGTGCAAAAATTGGTAAAGATTGATGAAGGTTTAGAGGTCGCGCCAATGATTTGAAATTTGTATGGGAATTACTATGGAAGAATTTAAAAAATCGCTTATATCGCTATAACTTTGCTTCTACTTGTCCAAATGTCGAAAAAATTTAGTATGTTATTGCTATGGCAATAAACAAAAAGCCTACAGTTGCTACGCTCAGTTTTGCAGCGTATCAAGAATTATAAAAATGTGAAAAAATGGCAAAATAGGGTAAATTGACAGATGAATATGTACAAGGCAACAACGCCAATTTCATCGCAACAACAACAGGCTTGTTGATCATTGTCATGACAACCACATATTTTTTTTTTTCAACGTTTGGACAACTACAACCAAAGTTAGAGCAATGTAAACGAAAATCAATAATTTCCCATACTAATTCACCAAAATCTCCATACAAAATCCAAATCATTGGCGCGACCTCTAAACCTTCATCAATCTTTACCATTTTTTGCACAGGTTCATATTTTGGGGCTATGAATCGAACTGGAGGGTGGCCTATCAAAAATTCATCACTTTTTTCAAAATGAAACACCCTAATGTGCACCCGTCAGCAGCAGCGAAGAAACATAAGATGGGCCCATCGTGAGTAAGACAGATAATTTTAAGTAGAAGAGTTATAGAGAAAGAAGGCATAGTAGTATGGGTAGGAGTCAGCACATTAGAGGACTTTCTCGATAATAAAATCACCTAATATGATTCGCTGAATTCAGAACACATTTTGATTTGTGTGGGCTAGTCGTCCCAACTGAGGGTTTTCAATTCCCCCGAGGTTCAAAATTGTTACAAATGACTAGAAAATTAAATGCAAATGTATCAATTAAAACATTTACCTGATAGAAGTAAGGCTTCGATGACCTTTTTCTTAACCGGGAGGTCTACATTTTCGTCGAACAGACACAGTCCGATAAGGCTGTTGTCCAAATATTGCAAGTGAGTTAAAATTCCTTTATGTACTGCTTTCGCAACGTCTTCATCAACAGTTTCATATTCCTTCAATATTTTTAACAGGTTCAGATCGTTGTTGGGTGCGGAGAAAGAAACCAACTTTTCAAATAAATTTTTACAATGAACACACAAAATCGAGCTAGTTGATTTTTAGTTTTATCTGGTAAAGCAAATTCATGCCGAAGAATAAACATTTTCAAAGAATAAATGATTTTGGCCATCTTTTCCAAAATGTGCCTTTTTGATTGAAATTCCTTAAAAATCTCAACATTTGGAGACTTTGACGTTTCAAATTTCAGAATTTTAAAAGCTTTGCCAAGTAGCAGTTCATGTATGTGGTGTCTACAAGGGAGGCCTATAAGCTGCCTCTTAAACAATTTGTCCAGGTACTGAAACGCGCCTTTTTTTTCTACCGGTGTTTGATGCAGTAGATGCAAACATAATTCTGAAAACAAACGATAAAATAGTCAGAATTCTGAGGTGAACATACAAGATTTAAGATCATACCTGTCCGCAAGCCCCCATTCGACAACTGCATTGTACACCGCTTCTGCTTGTTGTGCCCCCGTAGAGTTTTCGATGGCTGGAACAGCCAATAATTTGCTAATGCCTTCGCCTGATACAACTATGGCCAAGCGCTCGGTTTTTGGTAGAGCTTTGGATGGTAATATGTTAGGTAGCAGCTTAGAATCCCAATGTACTGTTAAATTTATAACTGGCTTAAACGACGCTTTTAAATCATGTTGCATTTGTAAGCGAATTCCTGCTCTGGCGATTCTGACAGATTCCTTGTTCAACAATAATGATGAAACATCGTGCCCTAAAGTTTTAGCGATCGATGATATTAGAAACACAGCATTTCGATCACTCACTTTACAGCGGTCCAATGCAGCAGCTACCTCAACTGTAACAACTCGTATCAGTTGCGATTTGCGTGTCAAAGCTGGTTTTGGAGAACCTAGAACGTTCAAAATATATTAATATGGATGGTAATAGGTGTATAATCTAAAAGAAAAAAAAAACATTAGTAAAACATCACAACGTACCTGTTTTTGGAGAAGCTCTTTGGAATGTACTAGGCGAGTACACTGACCCAGCCTGGCTGTCGTTTTGTGATGATGTTTCAATTGAGGTTGCACTACAAATTTGATCCGGTCTTTGGCTTGACCCTTCTTCCTCAAAATCGCTACACGAAATGGTTTCATTGGTAGGGAGAACCTCAGTTTCTTCTTCAAGATGAGCTGGTTCCCGCTGTTTTTTGCAAATATTGCATCGCCTGCTTTTCTTCACGGGTTTTTGCCTTAAAATTCTTCCCGATATCAAACAAACTCTGCAATGATCCATGAAATGTGTTCCTTTTTTCGACGTCTTTCTTAGCCATACTAATTTTGCATTTTAATAAGGCTTTCCAGGTATTGAAAAATAGCAACAGTTTTTTTCTTTATGCTTATGTCATTTACCAAATATGTTAAGTTTTTCTTCTTCTTCCAAGCATCCTTTAATTCCTTTATTGTTAGGAAGGCACTAAGCATTACAACTTTTTTTTTTCAGCACGCAAATGAAACATATATTTACGAAAAACTTCACTATACGTCGGCAAGTTAACAGAATGGCCGAACGACGGCAGATATTCTCCAACTAGCCAAATTTCAACCATTTTTAACAAACTGTCGTACTATTCTCTATCAGTTCTCTGCTTGTTGTCTTCTTCAAACGCACTACTGATTGATCATACATCCTCAGATCGCATCCTTTTTTATACTAAAGCATAGGTAGAAAAAGCCAAGGTAGAAAAGTTTACGTAGAAATAAGTACTTGAGACCTTTGTTCGCCTGTAGGAGATCACTGTTAGTGTGTTTTTTTTTGATTAATACCCAAAAGGAAGCCAGATAAACAATATGCTTTATGCGGGTACTTTTTTGGCACCTCTATAGGGTAGGAATTTAAAAGAAACACATATAAAGGGTTGTCCCGTATTAGGTGGATATGTTAAAAAGTCATTGTACTTTCGTCAGATTGTACTGTAAACTAAACAGCACTAACGGTTGTCCTGTACAATTTTCGGAATTATTCTACGATTTATATCTGTCTGTGCTTCTATTTTACGTGGTCTCAGATACTAAAAAGTAATATCATCAAATGTTTTGAAGTTTGGATTCTTAAAAATTCCAAAACACAACATGATGATATTTTCAGATACATGCGTTTGGTAAAAAGTAATGGTTTTTACATACCTATTTTGATTTTTGGACCACCCTAATGAAGAATAATTGGACCACCCTAGTGAATTATTTCGTATTAGATCCTAAATGGTGGTTTAATTCGATATATAAGCAGGTTGGAGACTCATCAATCTTCTATATTCCATATAAAGGGTGATACGGTCAAAATTTGGTCAATATCAACTTGACGTATTTCTTTCAATTTTGCATTTAAAAAACCTGAACACCCCCCATTTTGAAGGTGTGTGTGTGTAGAATGTTGCTCCTATTTTGATTTTGGAATTCACTCTTCAGTTGTCAAAATGCCGTCCAAGCAAGAAGAGCAGCGTATAAAAATTTTGCTCGCGCATCGCGAAAATCCGAGCTACTCGCACGCAAAGTTGGCAAAATCGCTAAAAGTTGCCAAATCAACCGTTACAAATGTAATTAAAGTGTTTGGGGAACGTTTGTCGACAGCCAGGAAGTCTGGATCGGGGGGAAATCGAAAACCGGAAGCCGCTGAGACGACAAAGAGAGTTGCCGGTAGTTTCAAGCGAAACCCTAACCTCTCTCTCCGAGATGCCGCAAATAAGCTGGGTGTATCGTCTACAACCGTGCATCGAGCCAAAAAACGAGCCGGACTATCGACTTACAAGAAGGTAGTGACTCCAAATCGCGATGATAAACAAAATACGACGGCCAAAGCGCGATCCCGGAGGCTGTACACGACGATGCTGACGAAGTTTGACTGCGTGGTAATGGACGACGAAACCTACGTCAAAGCCGACTACAAGCAGCTTCCGGGACAGGAGTTTTATACGGCAAAAGGAAGGGGAAAGGTAGCAGATGTTTTCAAGCACATGAAACTGTCAAAGTTCGCAAAGAAATATCTGGTTTGGCAAGCCATCTGTACCTGTGGCTTGAAAAGCAGCATTTTCATAGCTTCCGGGACTGTCAACCAAGAAATTTACGTGAAAGAGTGTTTGAATAAACGTCTGCTGCCTTTTCTGAAGAAACACGGTTGTTCCGTACTGTTTTGGCCGGATTTGGCATCTTGCCATTACGGTAAAAAGGCCATGGAGTGGTACGCCGCCAACAACGTGCAGGTGGTTCCCAAGGACAAGAACCCTCCCAACACGCCAGAGCTCCGCCCAATTGAGAAATACTGGGCTATTGTCAAGCGGAACCTAAAGAAGACCAAAAAAACTGCTAAGGGCGAGCAGCAGTTCAAGGCAAACTGGCTTTCTGCGGCGAAGAAGGTGGACAAGGTGGCTGTACAAAATCTGATGGCAGGGGTCAAGCGTAAGGCCCGGCAATTCGGATTTGGAAAAGCGGAAGCCTAACTGAATATTTTTCCTGAATTTTATACTAATTGAACTTGAAAAAGAAATTAAATTTGATTTTTTAAATAAACGATTTCACCGATTTACACGCGTTTTCCCTTGACCAAATTTTGACCGTATCACCCTTTAGAACTCATGAAAAAAAAATTCTAAGTCCCAGAAAGTCGATTTAAAAAAAAAATCGAGATAACACCAAATCTTGACGTTTTATGCATTTTTAAGACATTTGGCATCAACATTTTTTTTTTCGATTTCCGAAATTTCATGTAATTTTCGAGAGTGAAAAAAATCAAACTTTGACGCGTTTGTGCCACCCCTAAATCATGTCCGATTGAGCTCAAATTTTGCATAGGGTCATTTTTCGAGGCAATAAACATTTTGTACATGGTTTGTTTGCGAAATTTGATGGTCAAATTTTTCCCATACATTCATTGGCAGTCTAGTGCTCAGTGCTCAGTGCTCGGGAGAGAGTTTATCGTAGACGTGTGTCGTGAATCAGGTGACAAATTCCAGTGCCGCCGCGCGCGTTACAGTTGGATCTCGGACACCCTATTTGCAACAAAAGTCTGCCATCGCGATGGAGTGGAAGCAATCCAAAATTTGACAATGTTGGAGTCCGTCCAGAAATACGAGGGAACTGCCAGTTGAGTGCTACGACGCACCTTTTCATATAGATGGCTGAGTAACAGAGCGGACGAGAGTTCTAGACGGGGCGTAGACTGCTTGCGTTTCTTCTTCTTCAAATCCTCCAGCGGCGCTACTCTTGACTTCGATATCATTAGCTGGACTCGAACCGATCCATCAGCGTACGTGCATCGAAGATACAAGCAAGCGCCGTAAGCGCTATCAGAACCGTCGCAGAACCCATGCCATTCAATAGATGTACATTTCTTACTGTACCCAACCCATCTGGGAATGGTAATGGATTTTAGGGCACTGAGATTCCTGCGATACTCCAGCCAAAAGGTTTTCAAGTTTTCAGCGAGTGGCTCGTCCCAACTCACTTGCAGTTTCCATAACATTTGGATGAAGATTTTGGCTTCAACAACGGCAGGTCCTATCAGTCCCAAAGTATCGAATAACTTGGACGCATCGGAGACGACGGTTCTTTTCGTAACGGTTGGGGTGAGATTGCATTTGGGAACGGTGAAGCAGAAGTTATCGGTTGTCGGACTCCAGAAGAGACCCACAGTTTTGACGGTAGTGGACGATGCAGGTGAATCCATGTCAAATACCGCCCGTTCAGCTCGTAGATGTGATGGAAGCTCACTTAGAACTTCTTCGCTATTCGAATTCCACTTGCGCAAAGTGAATCCAGCTAAATTTGTAAGATTGACCATTTCCTCGATTAATCTTCTTCCTTTCTCTGGATCATCAACCCCAGTGATCATATCATCAACGTAGTAATCCTTCCGCAGGATGTTCACAGCGATCGGGTGTGTTGATTCTCCATCTTCTGCTAACTGTACCAAGCAACGAGTCGCTAGAAGCCGATGCAGTACCGTACGTAACGGTTGTCAGTGGGAAAATCTCGATCAGGTGCAACTTCTGATCCAGCAGGAACATCTTAATCATCCGGTACATTTTGGCTACGTCTGCTACCATTCCGATGCGATGTAAACGGAACCGTATGTGAATGGAGATAAGATCATCCTGGACTACAGGGCCAACCATCAACCCATCGTTGAGCGAGAATCCCGATGTAAACTTGCACGAAACTGGCTACAGTGTGTATACTGTTCAGTATGCGCTTCTGTCTCTTCAGCAAACTTCTTAAATCACTCGCCATGATTCGGTATCACTACTAAAAATCACTGAGGCACTAGTAAGT
Organism: Ochlerotatus camptorhynchus; assembly: GCF_037179485.1. Lineage (NCBI taxonomy): Eukaryota > Metazoa > Arthropoda > Insecta > Diptera > Culicidae > Ochlerotatus > Ochlerotatus camptorhynchus. The sequence goes on along the minus strand of NW_027040498.1, from coordinate 2,405,945 downwards.
ACACACTGCACAGGTAAGTTCGTTTGCACTGTCTACTTTCACCACACTTTCCTCTATCGCACTGATCTACACTGCTGACTGCGAATCGACTCGACGTTCCACGCGCCGCGATACGAACTGACCACCCAAGATTGACAACAGCGAAAGGGAATTCAACCAGCGGAAATCAAGCCAACCAGAACTTCCAGCAAAGTCCTAGACCAATTCTGAAGGCGAACGAACCACAGGGACCAGATCCACTAAATCAAAAACACAATGTCGCTTGCAACAATTTAGATTTTATTGCAATTAACCTACACAGAAATTTGCACTTTTTATTGATGCATCGAGCCACCACAGACCACACATGCACTGTACTTATCTGACTCCAATTAATATCGATCAGCGCTGCTTTCGTCGTCGATCTCGTTACAAATTTAAAAACGCTCCTTAAAAAACACCCAAATGATCCATAAAACCTCAGTGAAAATCCCTTAAAATGTGTGAATGATCCATAAAAAATATCAATATGATCCATTCAAAGTGTTTTTATGTTACTTCATACGCGAAGTTAACGATTTTCAGAGTTGGTTGGAAATGCTAACATGAAGCTTTAGTGTGATGATTTATTAAAGGGCGAACACGAAATTATTGCGACACATTCAACAGGGCATAACTTTTTTACCATTGGGTAAAAATCAACCAAATTTTGCACACTTTCTCATTGATGTGTATTGTGTACATGCTGTCAAACTCGAAGTCGTGTTTTTCGATTCAACGAAAATGGAGGTGAACCAACGCGAGTTGAGAGAACAAATTCTTTCCAAACACCTGGAATTTCCTGACCTGTCGCACCGGCAGTTGGGAAAAATGTTGAACATTCACCTTTCAACCGTCTCCAGAGTGTTGAAGCGGTTCCAGGAGCGGTTGACGTTGGACCACGGCAAAGGAGCTGGAAGAAAACCGGGACCGGAGAACAAAAAGACGGAGGGAAAGGTGAAGCGGATGATTAAAGCAAATCCCAACGTCTCAAGCCGTGATTTGGCTAAAAAGATCGGCATGTTGCAGAGCTACGTATAGAATGCAAAGAAGAGAGCTGGACTACATACATACAAGGTACAGAACTTCCCAAACCGCGATGACCGGCCACAATCGACGGCTAAAACTCGGGCACGGAAGCTCTACGAGAAGATGCTGACAAAATATGGCTGCTGTGTGATGGACGACGAAACGTGTATAAAAGCCGATTTTAAGCAAATTCCGGGGTTGGAGTTTTTCATCGGCAAGAGCAAGTTCGATGTGGACGACAAATTTAAGAAGAAGAAAATGTCGAAGTTCACCTCCAAATATCTCATTTGGCAGGCCATCTGCTCTTGCGGACTGAGGAGTGAGCCTTTCGTGACAAAGGGCACAGTAAATGGCGAGATCTACAAATCTGAGTGCCTCGAGAAGCGCCTTTTGCCGTTCTTGCAGCAGCACGACGAAGCTCCGCTATTTTGGCCAGATTTGGCATCATGCCACTATTGTAAAAGTGTCCTGGAGTGGTATGAGGCCAATTCTGTCCATTTTGTTCCAAAGGACATGAATCCGCCAAACTGTCCGGAGCTGCGCCCGGTGGAGCAGTACTGGGCAATAATGAAGCGGGAACTTTGGAAGAGCAAGAAGACAGTCAAAGACGAGAAGGACATGTTAAGAAAATGGAAAAAAAAAACTGAGAAACTGGTACCGGATGACACTGTAAAGACTTTGATGGAGGGCATCAATCGAAAATGCGTTCAATTTTACACTCAAGGCTCCATCGATTAACTTTTCTTTTGATTTTTGAAGTAAATATATGTATAAAACTACCCTAAAATTTTGGTTTGATTCTAAACATTATAAGAAAATTGGCATGACATTTTCGGTGTCGCAATAATTTCGTGTTCGCCCTTTAGCTAGAGAATGATCTTTAGAAGAGGGTAGGTGGATAGCTCCGTTAGAGTACGGCAGTATGAAAATTGAATAGAAGTTGAAAATGAGCGAAGGGCCATTAATGCGACAGTTTTTAAAGATAGACGCACATTTTTGCCTAACGCGTACGATGTACGCGGGGACTTGAAGTATGTCAAAATGTGCGTCCCTCTTTTTGCTCATAAACTGACTGCGGCTGTGGAATAGCTCTAGCGACGTTTTCATCACTACCTAAAGCCCCACGTTGCGAGAGCATTTCCAGTCGATGGTGTGTTATAATGCAGTTCTTCTTTACCCAACTATGATCCATATTTTCAGTAAAATTTAGCAACACAGTTGTAAAAATGTACCGCTAAATATCTATTGAATGAGCATTGAAATTGTAAGAATTACCCATCGCTTCGCACTTCTAACTCAAAAAACACAATATATGTCTTATTTATGAATCGTGCAGCAGTACATTTTTTAAATTGTGTTGCTAAATTTTACATAAATTATGGATCATATTGATATTTTTAAAGGATCATTCACACTTTTTAAGAGATTTCCTTGGAACATTTTGATGTTTTTTAAAGAACGTTTTCCAATATTTCATCGATCGTTTTATCAATTCTAAAGGTGCATACTTAGGGCTGCCGTTTTATACTACAAGCATACAGAAATCTGGTATCACACCACATTGAGATATTCATTTGTTATCGATTAGCTATCGGTTCATGCTCGGAATGTCTGCTAGTTTTGATAATGAAAAACAAATTGATTACGGATTTCAAATTTTCACACCTCTATATAATAGAGACCGCATTATCTATGTAACAGATCATGAGTGTAACAGAAAACGAGATTGTCACAAAATATTTTTTTTTTTCACTGTGTTCTTCTTCATCGATTGATTCGACTAAATTGCACATTACTCAACCGACGAATAGCACCGGCCCTAGAAATTCGAAAAGACAAATTTGTTAAGTACCATTGTGACATGTGGTGGAAACAGAAAACAACAAAGGCACATAGGTATTCAAATGAATCACACGTATGTTTCCTCTCTATGTTCTTCATCTTTTTCTTCTAGGATTTTAACGCTACAAATAGCGAGCGTTTTGCCGGCTCTCAACAAGGTGAACTTCCACAGTTATTAATCTTCTACCACCCAAGCCCGTCTGGTTGGAAAAATACACTATTTATCCAACATTTACTTGAACATTTGGTGTAAATAGGAAACAAAATTGTTCTGCAATGATTTTTATTGCGCAAATATTTCAATGAAAATTATTTGTTCACTCCATAGAGAAACCACCTTCATACTGAACAGATTTTTCTGTTATTCGAAACAGAATTTATTCTAGATACAGCGAACAAAAATTGGCGAAATGTGGCTCATCTATTTTAACACTCCGAACACGATGCCTACGGTAAAATGTGTAACGGCATATTGGCGATGTTTGAAAAATCACTGCTCAGCAATTTATCGACAGGTTTGAAATCTATGGATACTGAATAAATCTTTAAAGCATGAAATTTTAAATAGCGTCAATAGTTTTGAAATTCGTGAATAAATGGCTGAGCTATGATTTTTCAAACATTACAAGTTTGCCGTTAAACATTTTACCGGAGGCATCGTGTTAAAGAAAATTAAAAAAATGAAATCAATTTTCGATTACAAAAGCTGCTCTAGACAAGCAAAATTGACCTAGATAAAAAAATCCAAATCCTTGAAGGCGTTTCCAATTCGAATTCGATTTAAGATTTGAGAGCTTTCTACGCCGACCAATGCATGCATTTGTATATTGTGTGGCAATGATTATCTATGCCCAGCGAGGTCGAATCGAACCCGCCGCCTCGGGCTAAGCAATGTCGTGCCCTTTACTGACTGGGCTATCTGAGGCCTCCTTTCTATATTCTACTATCCACCAAATCTGGACGTGCGGACCTGCCCTGCTCGGTGGCGTTGTCTTTTCTTCTTTCAGGGAACTCTCCTACCATCTAGTACCTACCTAAACCTTGGCAACTACTCGGTACCTAAAGCATGTTGATGTGACGTGCGCGGGCGCGCACACACATTCGCTATCGAATCGCCTTTTTCTTTTCTACATTTTCGAAGCCCGCGTGCGTGACAGGATTGACTGATTGATCCGAGCTTACTTGCCTACAGTGACTGCTTCCATCGGTTGGTTGGCCCATCATCGGCAGTTTATTAATTTCCGGTTAACAATCCTAACGCACTTGGCCACTGGCCGCCGGTCCAAGGCATCAGTGTGCTACCGGTCGTCAAGTGCGCAACACCTACTCAGCTCCCGAATTCCACTCCAGTGTGTTCTTTTCGGGCTGTCCTGTAGAGTGCCAAAAGTTCTAGGAAGTTTGGTGGAAAATTTGTGAAGGTGAAGTTTTTTTTTTCGGTGAAAGTGGTCTTGGCGGTAGATCTGTTTGCAATCGGCAGCTGTTGCAGCGTGAAATTGGCAACTTGGCAAGATGTTGGCATAGCTGAAAGTTTTGAGTTTAGCTATTCAACTTCTTGTCTATTTTTCCAATTTATTGACAACGAAAATGCTGATCAAATGGTTCTTTGTGAGAGTGAAATTGTATTTTTTTTTTTTATCAATAATTGCTGTTAACCGCAGGTTCAACAAAACAGTTTATCGATGACCATACTTCAGGTGAGATCGAACGTTCAAAATCGTGTTCAATTGGGCGTGTTCATACAAAAATTTACATTTGAAAAACTTCTGACGATTCCCCGACCATTTGTCGAAAACCGTTGGATCATTCAATCGAATTCAAACCTTTAAAAAAAAAATCAAATTCCTCACCGTTTGCGTCAGTCTTCTTGCCGTGTTGTGAAATTGCTCACCGGAGACTCACTCCAATCCATTGCATTCCGTTTCGGCAGCGGCCCGATCATATTGGCTTCCAACGAAATTGAACGACGACGGTACGTGCTTTGAAAGCGCAAATCCAGAAAGTGTGGTACTTGATTTGAATACCAAAAATGGGGCCCGGCGTCGTCGGTTCGAATGGAAAAGATTTCTTTTAAAATATATGCAAATTACGGCCAGCAAACGGTCGGATTTGTTGTCTCACTGCTCCTTTTGGAGACATATTTTTGGGGAAGGAAAAGTTCGGACCCGGATTGAAATTTCGATTGTTTCGATGATCAGGCACGGTGTGTGTGTGTGTGTGTGTGTGATTGGATATGGGCCAAACTAATCAAAGCTCAATTTTAAGCTGGGATAGCTGTGGTAGGAGGTTTTGTCGCCTTTGAAGCGGAGAGAATTTTTCCAAGTACCTATCAATTTGAAATTCATCACAGTCTTGTAGAAGGTAGCATTGAAACCTTAATGAAACATGTGGTGTTGCTTGGGCTATGAATGTTTCTATGATCAAATTTCCCATTTACGTGACTTGCGCGACGTGATATTTTGAAAATGTTATCTATTGAAAAATTCGTATGCTGAGGATTTGAAAAATGAAGGGTCTTTTTTTGTTAAACTTATATTACATTTTATTTCGAATGATTATGACTTTCCCACGATGCATTTTATATGAATTAGCCGGATGATTTGCACAATGGACGTTAGGCGTTCCATTCTTCTTCTCATGAGCTGATCTTTGAGAACAAATTTAATGTTCTTTGGATATTCATGATTTCTGATATTTTCAGATGATAGCCAAAGGCCTAGCTGGAGTTTGATAAGGACTTTTTTTTAATGATGGGTCATTTGGCCGAATCATACAATTTTTCTTTTTCTCATGAGCTGTTCTTTGCGAATAGCCTTCTTCTTCTTTAACTAATGATTATCTGTACGAACGGATTGAAGCCCAGGTGTGATTGTGATGGTTTTATTATTTTCAAATGTGATTGGGTTTCAAATCTAAGGGCTTGGTCAGGTTTTTGTGTTGAATCAGTGCCCAGGGAAGTCGAGAAAATCTCCATCCCGAAAGATTTCCTCCAGAGAACCGAGAATGGAATCCGTGCCTCTGGCTTAGCAGTACCGAGCCTCCACTGACTAGACCATCTGAGGTTTAGTCCCCTAAGTATCCTTATAACATACAGAAATCTTACTTCAAAAGCATTCACATAAATAAATAAAAAAATAGGTTAGTCAATAATGTGGACATTACAATCTTACGGTGCGAACCAAATTTATTGGAAATCATGTTCGATGGATGATGATGAAAATAACAAAAAATCTGTCAGGTGATCATTAGGGTGCTTCATCTTGAAAAATGTATTTGCAATATAATAGGCCACACTCCAATTTGAATCATAACCCCATCATATGAGCCTCTACAAAGGTCTTGCAAATGGTTTAAATTTTGATTGGATGTTATGGTGAATTACTATTTTTTTTTTTTAATTTAGCTTAGGTAAGTGTGCCGTTAGCCGCAGTGGTTCCGTAATTGGCCCTATCGTAAATTTCAATTTTGTTCATTGTTAACCAAATTTATTGTCGATGCTAGGGTGAACATAGATTTTGAAATATATCAACGCAAATAAATCCATGAAAATTTATTTAAAATTTGTGTTAGGCCTTAAGGGCCAAAAACTAGAGCACTAGTGCCATAACAGGCACACTTACCCTGCTATCGCTTTTGTTGGTTAAAGTTGTCAGAACGCCGACAAAATTGAATATGTGGTTTTCGTGACAACGATGAATAAGCCTGTTGCTGTTGTGACGTAGTTGGTGTTGTTATCAGGCACATATTCAACTACGAATTTACTATATTTATATATTTTTACATTTTTATCCTTTTTCAATTTATGCTAAGCTGATTGTAACAAAAACACACATGAATTTTTGCAGCGTTTGGACAACTAGAACGAAAACTAGGGCGATAATTCCAAGGTAATCCCCAAACAAAGATCAATCCATTTGCGCAACTTCTAAACTTCATCAATCTTTACCAGACTTTTGCAAAGACTCATATTTTTGGGTTATGAATGGAGAGTGGTCAATCTAATGATCACCCATTGAATTTTGCATTTACTATAATTGGGTGAAAACCAAAAACGGATCATGTAACAGAATTATGAAATATTTTGAACGATAATAACTCAGCTGCCCCTAGTCCAAATTTCAATAATTTTATCATAAACCGATCAGATATATTTCTACGCATCTGTTAAATTTAAGACTTTATCATTTTTAAAATGTCACTATTGAAAATTGCACGAATGTGCATCTGTTGCTTTGATAGTTAAAATTATCACCGATTGCCTGTGAAAAGCGATTTCGCTAACACAGATTTCAAAGTTGAATTCCATCCGGTCTCACCAAACGGTGTTTATTCAATCACCGCGTGGTGAGTGGTGGTGTTCTCCAGTACACAACGAAAGGCTTCCCGGAAACAGCTAGCTTCCAAGGCTGGCCTCAACCGCTGATCGGGTTCAGCTCCAATCACCGTGTGCGGTGGTGTCCGGTCGTCGGCATCAGCTGCAGCAGCAGCAGTGCTTTCGGCGCGTGGCGTTGAACTTTGTTCTCCAGTACACAATGAAAGGCTTCCTACAAGCAGTGAGCAATTCTCTTAATCGATTTTCTCTTTGCATTGCTACCAGATATGGGAATTGTCGCGTTTGTCATTGACGCACGACAAGATACATTAAAAAATGGTCACGTCAAACAACAATTTCTTGTCGCACGACAAGATCACCACGACAAAATCAAGAATCCATCCAGTCACGACTATCTATTCTAGTCATATGTCACTCATTCTGTTCTCTGAGACAAAGTCTATATAGGTTGTTTAAAAAGGAGGATCACGACAAGAAACCATCCATTCTAAAACGGAGGTTAGATTTAAAACAAGGCCGGAAATAATGTTAATTTCCTTCAATATTGGTATTTCCTATTTCAGAAAAAAGTGGGAAATACTGCCAAATACCCTTCAATATGTATATTTTTGGAATCGAGATGACTTCTCGAGACCGAAAATCGATATCCAGCGCCATCTTGAAATCCAAGATGGCAACTTCCAATTTCAGAAAAAGTGGGAAATACTGCTAAATACACTTCTATATGTATATTTTCGGAATCGGGATGACGTCTCGAGACCGGAAATCGATATCCAGTGCCATCTTAAAATCCAATATGACGGCTTCCAATTTCAGAAAAAAGTTGAAAATACTGCCAAATACACTTCAATATGTATATTTTTGGAATCGGGATGACGTCTCGAGACCAAATATTGATATCCAGCGCCATCTTGAAATCCAAGATGGCGGCTTCCAATATCAGAAAAAGTGATAAATACTGCCAAATACACTTCAATATGTATAATCGATATCCAGCGCCATCTTGAAATCCAAGATGGCGGCTTCCGATGTTAGAAAAAGCGGGAAATACTTCCAAATACACTTGAATATGTATATTTTTGGAATCGAGATGACGTCTCGAGACCGAAAATCGATATCCAGCGCCATGTTGAAATCCAAGATGGCGGCTGCCAATTTCAGAAAAAGTTGGAAATACTGCTAAATACCCTTCAATATGGGTATTTCCGGAATCGGGATGACGTCTTGAGACCGAAAATCGATGTCCGACGCCATTGTTTAATCCAACATGGTGGCTCTCAGATTCTGCAAAACTATCATATACTCTACAATATGTATGGGTATTTACGGAACGGGTTCGACGAAAATATATGTCTGACACTATTTTGTAATCCAATATGGTGGCTCTCAGATTCAGAAAAACTATCAAATTTGGGTATTTTCGGAACAAGTACTACGCGTACATCCCGAAAATCGAGGTCTGACGCCAGTTTTAAATCCAAGATGGTGGCAAGTGACTTCAGAAAAAAACTGTCAAATACCCTATAATATGGATATTTTCGGAACTGGGTCGACGTGTACATCCCTAGAATTTATGTCTGACGCCATTTTGGAATCCAAGATGGCGGCCGTTGTTTTCTGAAAAGCTGTCAAATTCTACGATATGGATATTTTCGGTACAGGACGCGTGTATGATGCCGAAAATCGATGTCAAATACCATTTTTGAAATCCAAGATGGTGGCTCTCAGATTCGGAAAAACTACAATTTATGTCCAACACCATTTTGTAATGCAAGATGGCGGCCATTGACTTTAGAAAAACTGTCAAATACCCAATAATATAGATTTTTGAGATGACATGTAGATGCCGAATATCAATGTCCGATACCATTTTGAAATCCAGGATGGCGGCTTCCGGTTTCAGAAAAAAAGATATAAATACAGTCATCAAATAACCTACAATATGAGTATTTTTGGAAAAGGAATGACGTCTAGATAATTACATCTAGAAATAGAAGATGAGTGACCTGAAATCCAAAATGGCAGCTACAGGATACAGAAAAAGTTGGAAATACTGTCAAATACACATGAATGTGGGTATTTTGGGATTCGCGGTGGTAACTACGGATTAGCAATTACTGTCCGATGTCATATTGAATTTCAAGATGGCAGCTTCTGGTTGCAGATAAACTGGATAGTAATGTGAAATACCCCCACAACATGGGTATATTTTGAATGGGGACGATAAGTAGAGGCTCAAAATCGATGTCCGACTGTCAAATACCCTTCACTAGACGGAAAATTGATGGCTGACGCCATTTCGGCATTCCAATTTTCGGCATCTGCACGTCGTCTTTGAGCCGAAAATATTCATATTGTAAAGTATTTTACAGTTTTTCCCACTTTTTCTGAAATAGGCAGCCACCATCTTTGATTTCAAGATGGCGCTGGAAATTGATTTTCGGTCCCAGGACGTCATCACGATTCCGAAAATATATATATATTGAAGGGTATTTGGCAGTATTTTCCACTTGTTTTCTGAACTTGGAAGCCGCCATATTGGATTTCAAGATGGCGCTGAATATCGATTTTTGGTCTCGAGACGTCATACCGATTCCGAAAATATACATATTGATGGGTATTTGGCAGTATTTCCCACTTTTTCTGAAATTGGAAGCCACCATCTTGGATTTCAAAATGGCGTCGGAAATCGATTAACAGGTTTTAGACGTCATCCCTATTCCAAAAATACCCATATTGAATGCCGAAGGGTATTTGTAAGTTTTTTTTCCACTTTTTCTGATATCGGAAGCCGCCATCTTTTATTTCAAGATGGCCGAAAATCGATGTCCAGCGCCATCTTGAAATTAAAGATGGCGCTGGACATCGATTTTCGGTCTCTAGACGTCATCCCGATTCCGAAATATTTCCCACTTTTTCTGATATTGGAAGCCACCATCTTGGATTTCAACATGGCGCTGAATATCGATTTTCGGTCTCTAGAGGTCATCCCGATTCCAAAAATATACATATTGAAGTGTATTTGGCAGTATTTCCCACTTTTTCTGAAATTGGAAGCCACCATCTTGGATTTCAAGATGGCGCTTGATATCGATATTTGGTCTCTAGAGGTCATCTCGATTCCAAAAATATACATATTGAAGGGTATTTGGCAGTATTTCCCGCTTTTTCTGAAATCGGAAGCCGCCATCTTGGATTTCAAGATGGCGCTGGATATCGATTTTTGGTCTCTAGAGGTCATCCCGATTCCAAAAATATACATATTGAAGGGTATTTGGCAGTATTTTCCACTTTTTCTGAAATCGGAAGCCGCCATCTTGGATTTCAAGGTGGCGCTGGATATCAATTTTTGGTCTCGAGACGTCATCCCGATTCCGAAAATATACATATTGAAGTGTATATGGCAGTATTTCCCACTTTTTCTGAAATTGGAAGCCGCCATATTGGATTTCAAGATGGCGTTGGATATCGATATTTGGTCTCTAGAGGTCATCCCGATTCCAAAAATATACATATTGATTGGCAGCATTTCCCACTTTTTCTGAAATTGGAAGCCGCCATCTTGGATTTCAAAATGGCGCTGGATATCGATATTTGGTCTCTAGAGGTCATCCCGATTCCAAAAATATACATATTGAAGGGTATTTGGCAGTATTTCCCACTTTTTCTGAAATCGGAAGCCGCCATCTTGGATTTCAAGATAGCGCTGGATATCGATTTTTGGTCTCTAGAGGTCATCCCGATTCCAAAAATATACATATTGAAGAGTATTTGGCAGTATTTCCCACTTTTTCTGAAATTAAAAGCCGCCATCTTGGATTTCAAGATGGCGCTGGATATCGATTTTTGGTCTCTAGAGGTCATCCCGATTCCAAAAATATACATATTGAAGGGTATTTGGCAGTATTTCCCACTTTTTCTGAAATTAAAAGCCGCCATCTTGGATTTCAAGATGGCGCTGGATATCGATATTTGGTCTCTAGAGGTCATCCCGATTCCAAAAATATACATATTGATGGGTATTTGGCAGTATTTTCCACTTTTTCTGAAATCGGCAGCCGCCATCTTTGATTTCCAGATGGCGCTGGTCATCGATTTTCGGTCTCTAGACGTCATCCTGATTCCGAAAATATGCATCTTGAAGGGTATTTGGCAGTATTTCCCACTTTTTTTTTAAACCGGACGCCGCCATCTTGGATTCCAAACATCGATTTTCGGCAGCTTTCAGTTCTGTCCGTTCCAAAAATATCCATCACTGCAAACACGAAGCCAAGATTCAAGCTACCTACTTCGAGTCAGAGGTGAAATCACGTCAAAACAACACAATTCCAGTTATTTCTATCTTGTTATGTCTCGCATCCAAAGCGACATCCATTTATTAGAAAACGACCAGCGGCAGTTTTGTCGCGACAGAATGGAAGAATGACACGACAGACTTTTTTCGTCAATAACCATGTCGACAGTTTCCGTCAATCTTGTCGTCCGACGTACGTGAAACAACTAAGTCATTCTGGAAAACGTCACGCAACAGATGTTTCGTGACAAAATGAGAGAAAGACAAGAATAGAAAATGTTTCGTCGAGGGACAGCCCAGTAGATCAGTCTTTCAAGCAGAATTTTGTTGCATCGTGCTTGTCAGATGAGCATTGACTTTTTTGTTGTCGTTGTTACATAGTTTATCGTCATGAGGTTGACAATTCCCAAGCCTGATTGCTACAGCTAAGCGAAACAACTTTCTAGAATTTGTTCAATGCAGAGTTGTAACAGGTTGTATTGGCTATCAAAAGCAATAGCAAACGCACAGATGAACGTTAATTCTAGCGAGTTATTAACAAAAGAAAAAATTGACGAAGAGAATCGATCATCGCGTTTACGCCCTTATGGATGCTCACTGTCGATTGATTATTTAAGACCACGTAGTCCTACGTCACCATTGCGTACAACCCCATAAGGCTGTCCCTTGTAGTTTTAGATTTAATGCAAAATAATAACTTCACTGTTTGACACTAAACTGACAACTGACAGCTCGCTCCCATACAAAGTGACACCGAGGGGCGCTAATAAGGTGATTTTTGCAAATGTAATCGTACTTATTTAAAATAGTTCCAGTGTACCAAAATTGATGAAATTTTGGGTTTGGGTTCCATTTTTAATGAAGATTACCAATATGCATTTACCTCAATTCCCTTAAAGAACCCAATTGTCTTAGGAATAGCAAAAAACGTGACAAAAGGGAAGAGGAGGGCTGATTTTCGCTAAAATTTAGCGTAACGTCCCTAATGCATGCTCCCTTACGAACTAGCTACAGGAAAAGAACGAAATAAATCTAAGATGCACCCTTCACCCCCATTATTCTTCATGTTTCAAACAGATCGCGTTTCATTAATCTGGATGTCAATCGAAACTTACCTCGTTTGACGTACGGAGTAGTGTTCAATCACAATTCACCAGAGAAACATCATCCTATCGTAGACCAGCGCTATCTACAGGTGGACTGAGCCGACTAACGTGTCAACAACCGTATCAACTGCAGGAAGGATGCTGCCCCCGGAACACCCATATTGGTGGCCCTTGAATTCCCAGGATGATAACTTTACGCTCCAGAGCAGAGAAGAGAGAAGTCTTGATTTCATCTACATGTAAATAATCCTTATCTTCCCCCAAACTTTTAATAATTACCTTATTCTAATTTTGCCCTAAAAGTCAAGGAATCCAATCATGAGATGACCTTCTAGTTTCTGCATAACGTTAGAACCGATGATTTTAGCTAATTGCTCAGCTCAAACAGGATTATGTAATCATTTCAGTTGCAGAAATTACACAAGTTGCATGAAGCCCATAGTTTGGTGATATGCCCTAAATATGGGCACAGGTTGAATAGACATATCGTAGGGTAAGTGATACAGTTATGGCACTAGTGCTTCAGCTTTTGACCCTAGCGCCGAACTCAAAATAAAAAATGGCACTTTTGGACACTGTTTTGATGGCATAATGGCCTAGTGGCACTTTTTGACGGTCTTTTGAGTGCATGCAATGTTTGCAAAGTTGTTGCATAAATAGCTATTCATGGTTTTAAATAAATTAGGTAAAGAATGAAAAACCAACACCTTGCATCGAAAGAGCATCCAGGGCCAAAACTGACACACTAAGAGGCTGTTCATAAACTGTGTAGACCGTTATTGAGAGATTTTAGCCCCTCCCAAGGAGCGTAGATTTTTTAAATTTGTATGACCATAGTCATTTGCCAACCCCCGCCCCCGCTAATATGTCTACTTGTTTATAAACAGCCTTGTACCTTAATGGTTTAATTTACTTATAGCATTATTTATAGTTAAGTTGACTGCTCTTTAAGCACTTATCGCATGAGTATAAACAAATACACGAATCAAGAAAAATATTAATTCACTTGAATGTCCGAAAAAAAAATCTCAAATTCACATAAACTACCATGGCCTTAGGGTGCCTGACGGCTTTGGCCGGCAATATGGTGATTTTCGAGCCAACCAAAACAAATACTGTAAAACGGGGTCACTGATCACTGATATTTCTGTATTGAAATTCAATATTTATGTTGTTTCAGGACGTAATATTACATCTTATTTCAACATCATAACAGAAGCGCCGGTGGTGCAGTGGTAAGGTTGATTGTCTCTCACCTCAAAGGGCCTGGGTTCAATCCCAGTAGGTGCTGTTGGGATGTTCTGATGCATAAATTCTCTTCATCGCTCCTTCCTTCGGAAGGGAAGTAAAGCCGTTGTTCCCCGGTCCATGAGTTCGATGGGTCGATAGGTAGGGTCCACGTTCCGTACTCAGTAAGAAAAACAAGATCGATGAAAAAAATAATAAATAGTATAAAATCTGAACAAAAACAATGAGCAACCTTAGTGATCACCAAGTAATGGGTTTAACTAGTCATAGTGCGCTTATGAGTGTACAGTAGACCGATGCAAAATTTGAAATTTTCGCTCCACAGTGCTCAAACGGTTTCAAATCAGGTCCTGATTAGCCGCCCAAATTTTAAACTCATTTTGAAAGAAACTGACTTGGCACAAACCATTTAGAATTTATATAGGAATTACTATGGGAAAACCAAACTTTTTGTTCATTATCCATATTGCTTTTAGGAGAATTTCTATAATTATTCTTACGGGAATGTTTCTAAGCTAAAACTTTGCGGAATATCGTTGTTCAGCCAAACGTCAAATTAAATTGTTATTAATTGCTTAAGAGATTGATAATCTTATGGCATGATCAAGCAGTTGTTTTGCGGGCAACACTGTATTCTGCAGTAGCCAGGATATTTGTGCTCTATTCTTCGGACCAGAAACACCAATGTTGCCTGCTGAACAGTTGAATGAGCATAATTATAAGACATCAGTGACTTGAATCATTAATAACTGTTGTTCCTTACATTTGATTGAAAAGTGGTTTTCAACAAAGTTGTAGTTGAAAAAATTTGCTACAATTACTGCTATCATTTTTAAAAGCATAGTGATGTGGTGAATTGCTAGATAGATATGAACGAAAACATAAGTTTTCCCATAGTAATTCCTATATAAATTCGAAATGGTTTGTGCCAATCAGTTTCTTACTAAAGTAGTTCAAATTTTAGGAGGCTAAGCAGGACCCAATTTGGAACCGTTTAAGCACTGTGGAGCGAAAATTTCAAATTTTGCATCAGTCTAGTGTATAGTACCGGACAGAAGTATACAAAATCGCGATTTTTTTTTCTGCTAAAAAGATCAAAGGTGTTTGAAGACAACTGAGAGCTGTCATTTTCAAACATCTTATAAGAGTTGTCATACCGTTTTTTCTGATTTAAGGGTCTTTTGGCATTGTTTATCCATGTTTGAATCAATCAATCCATTTGAAGTTTAAGCGAAATTGCTTTGTTTTGCTATTGTTAGGAAATTCCATTAATAATCCAAAAATAACCGTCAGGGTGGCAAATATGCCCAATCAGTTTAGGCTTCCTGGAGCACAAATCTGAGACACACGTGACATCGCTCATGAATTTAGAACTCCCTGTTTTCCTGTGTAAGATTTAAAAATCTGGTTGGTTCAAAAATCCGATACCTCCGTAACGTGGGTCGCTCTCATTTCCGTGGTACGTTACGGGACGTAAGATCTGCCACCGATTCCTAGTCCAGGCCAGGCATAGAAAATCATTTGCATTCATTTCGAGCATTCATTTACATTCATTTGCCTCTAACTTTTTTCTTGAACAGCATTTCGCAAAATGATGTATAGAACTTTTGTAGGTTTTGTTATACAACTTTTGTAAACAAGTAAAATTCGTATCTCTTATGCATAACAAACCAGAGCGAACAGAAGCCACTACTGTTTTTCAGTGAATGTATTTTACATTGACTGAAAAACAGTAACAAGTTCTGCCCACTCTAGTTCGTGATGCATAAGAGATAAAGATTTGAGATATGACCAAAAGTTGTAGTTAATAACAAAACCTACAAAAGCTCTATACATCATTTTGCGGAATGCTGTTGATGAAAAAAGTTAGAGGCAAATGAATGTAAATGAATGTATGAAATGAATGCAAATGATTTTCCATGACTGGTCCAGGCTATTTCAAACTAGGGGAACAGGATTTTTTCAGTAATCAAAGGAACACATCTTAGTCCTTGTTACTTTGTATGCCTTGTTGAAAGTGATAAGACTCGGCTTTGTCCACCGAGGATGATCTTGAAACAAGGAAAAATGAGTTAGTCTTCATCTAGGGTTCTGATGCATGGTCATTATCGGTGTCATTGCTTATTTTTGTTGCTAAGGAATCCAATTTTGACTGACAAAAAAGCGCGCCTTTGGAAGGTGTTTCAACACTCCGGAGGGTATAAATAGCGGGACCTTTTAATTAGAGTCGGATCCTTGCGATAAATGCAACAATCACAACTGTAAAAATATCGAATATTTCATCATTTCTCAATAGTGATGGAGTAATACGACATGCACTATACTAAGGACACGGGATATACTACAATAGATCAAATTTCTGGTCGCAGTGGTGTTAGTTCTCGAACAGAGAAAAAAAAACATCCGATATATCTCAAAACAGTCCCACTATCTTCTGTTAAATTTCGAATGTAGTTCCAGAAATTTCAGGAAAGTCCAGAGAACTCCAGAGAGCTTATGAAAATATCATAAATAATAAGGAAACTTCACAGTTCAAGTGTTGATTTTACGCGATTTTTTGCCGACTCTATTTTAGACCGAATGATATTAAGTGGTATCTAAATTAAACGTGACTTGATCAAAAAATTAAAAAAAAAAATAGAAATGCATGATGGTAAAATCGAAATAAATAAAATCGATTAAAAACCAAATTAAGTGTAGTCCAAAACGCTCGCTACAGAATCGTAAAAAGTCTTAAAGAAGAAGAACCAATAACTTTCTGAGATGAGAGAACTTCAGGGAAGCTCCGTGAAAATCAGGACAGATTGAAGAAGCTTAGAGATTGCTAGCACTTTAATGGAAAACTTCAGCAAATCTCTGAGAGGTTCATGGAATTTTTGGAAGGGAAGGGAAGCTACATTACCATAAGAGATCATTATTTGCTCACGAATGATGAGAATGATCCATCATCCAGGAAAAATTCTAGCAAACTTTCCCGGCTTAATGTCAAGAAGGAAAAGATTCCTCCCATTGTGATAACAACTTCCGTGAAATTTAAGTTTTCACTACAAATTGGACGTCGAGGTGAAACCCGTGTATTGGCTGAAACCTTGGACGGTTTCAACCGTCTTCTCAAGTATCTTACTGAGAAGAAGCACAAATTGTTTACTTACGACACATAAACTGAACGTGTGTTCATGGTGAATCCCTGGATCAGATCAAAGCTGAACTGGCAAAATCACTTGGAGTTGTGCCACTCCAAGTAATAAAAATGAAAATGAAATCCCGTCCTGGCGATTCGCGCAACGAGATTTCTAATGATTTTTATTTAGTTCATTTCAAGCCTAGTGAACTAAACAACCTTAAGGCCTTGGAAAAAGCTAGCCTTATGCTCGATGTCCGAGTGAAGTGGAAACACTTCAGGAATACTGAAGGAAATTTCCAAAACCTCACCCTGTGCCGTAAGTGCCAGGGATGGAGTCACGAAACAAAAAATTGCTACATACCAGCTAAATACATGAATTGTGGTGATTCCTCTCACGCAAACCTGATAATATTATGTTTTATAATTGTTCTGCAGGTTATCACACTATTCAATATTCAAACAGCCCAACATGCTTATCTTCAGCAAGAAATCCCTCAACTATTGATCTGGTTTTAACTGATTTATGTCAACTTTGTAGCCAATTGGTTAGCCATGACTTCGGTTTTGACCACCTTCCAGTAAGTTTAGAAATATCCCAAGAAATAATTTGTGATCTCAACAGCTCTACTTTCAATTACCATAGAGCTGATTAGGAGTAATGAACATTTATGAAATATAGCTTTGATCCAAACATTCCTTTGCAAACTAATGATGATGATAATTATGCGCTTGAATCTCTGACTACTTCTATAGTTGAAGCAAGAGCTGTCGCAGTACCAAAATGAGAGATTAAATTCCTTTTAATTATAATAGACGATGATGTTCAGCTCTTGATCCGTCTTAAAAATGTCCGTAGGAGACAATATCAAAGAACACGCGATCCTGCCATGAAAGTTATCTGGCGGGATTTACAAAAACAAATTAAAAAGCGATTCTCTGCCCTGAGCAACAAAACTTTTGAAAATAATGTTTTTTAAATTAGACCCTAGTTCCAAACACTTTTGGAAACTCACAAAAATTTTGAAAAAACCTCATAAGCCTATTACAGCGCATAAAGAAGGTGGTAAAATTTTTATCACAAATTTGGAAAAAGCTCAGAAATTTGCTAAGCAATTCGAGAGTTCCCAAAATTTCAGACTGGGTCTTACTAGTCCCATTCCTCTCGGGAAAATATTTTTTATGACTCCCGGGGGACTGATTTGGACGGAGTAAGGTCTATAGCTAAAAAGTTTCATAATATGAAAGCTCTAGGTGATGATGGAATTTTCTATATCCTCATCAAAAAACTTCCAGAGAGTACCTTGTCTTTCTTGGTAAAATTATTTAACAGATGTTTCCATTTGGCATACTTTCCTGATAAATGGAAAAATGCAAAAGTTGTTCCAATTTTGAAGCCGCATAAAAATCCAGCTGAAGCTTCCAGCTACCGTCCAAAAAGTTGACTTTCTTCAATAAGTAAACTTTTTGAAAAGATAATTTTAAATAGAATGATGCTCCAGAGCAAAACGAACACAATTTTTGCAGATGAGCAGTTTGGATTTTGCCATGGGCTCTTAAGAGTTACCAATTTAATTCGTTCAACATATCTGACGGCTGCTCAACTGGAGCTACTATTCTAGACATAGAAAAAGCATTCGACAGTGTTTGGCATGAAGGTTTGATTGGTAAATTGAAAAAGTTTAATTTTCCACTCTATACTACGAAATTAGTTCAAAATTATTTAACTGACAGAACTCTGCAGGTAAATTATCAAAATTCCAAATCTGATCGACTACCTGTTAGAGCAGGAGTTCCTCAGGGTAGCATTCTTGGGCCTATATTGTATAACATTTTCACTTCGGTCCTCCCTGATTTGCCTCAGGGTTGCCACAAATCTTTGTTCGCTGATGACACAGGCATTTCCGCTAAATGAAGAAGTCTTCGTGTTATTTGCAGCAGACTGCATTTACAAAAATGGAAGATTTCTCCCAAGGCTTCCAAAACTCAACTTATAATATTTCCACATAAGCCTAGAGCTTCCTTTTTGAAACCTAGTGGTAGTGACATAGTCACTATGCACGGAGTTCCTATTTCCTGGTCAACCAAGTGAAATATCGTGGAGTACTAACCAAAAATTTACTTTTCAAGATCACATTGCGGGCATTCAAGCCAAATGTAACAAATAATGTAGCACGCCCAAAATCGTCCAGAGACGATTGGCGTTCTACTCCCAAAAGAAAAGGACTTACCCACAAAGAAACCACCAGGGACTACCGTTTAGCATCCGATTTTGTTAAACGAACGGCTTATAATGCGCCACCTCTAATAACGACCGATCGTCGTCAATGTTTAGTTTGCCCGACATGAGACCTTACTACAAGTAGGCTCAGGTTGTTCCTTGAAAAGGGTCAGAAAACGGTCCGGCTATCCCCAACTTCACCCGCTCTAGTCTCATAGATCTCATCACACCCGAACGACCAACATCTCAAACTCTACCCTAAGCATACGGCCAGCAAAGTTCTCCTTCAAAGCTTTCACTTATCATCATTGGAAGTTTCCGCTATTCACGCTAGAAAGCGACACCGTCACGATGGTGACTCAACGAGGTGAACTTGCTGAATATGAACCATTCGCCAGTGTTATACTGCGATACGCAGATGTATCATGAATAGAAACTAACGCACACAATCCATGCCGAATTTTTTTTTTTTTTTTTATTTACCGTCGGTCTCTGTTCCGCAATCTAGTGCCAATCACCGACGGACATCGATTGCCATCCATTGACGGCAACCGAATGTGCAGGAAGGCAGCTTCCACACCTGCGTAGGATATCGCACCCATTCACAACACACATGGGCCGGGACCAACGGCTTTACTTCCCTTCCGAAGGAAGACGTGACCAGAGATTTTTATGCCTCAGAAAAATCCCACCGACCTCGGCTGGGATTGAACCCAGACCCATCGGGGTGTTAGAAAGCAGTATCCATGCCGAATGGTACACACGAATATAAAGATTCTTTCGATGATACCGTCAGTAGTAAATCGTTTGTGTGAACGTATTTGATCATCGATGAAGCAAGATTTATTTTTCTCTTATTCTTTATGTGCCATGATTCGTCGTCTCGCCGTTACAAGGAAATCAGTTTAGTTTACTGACACATGGGAGTCCAACGGTTACGAAAATACACGTGAATTATTCAGTGAACAGTGAAAACTTCAAACACTGAGTTCAAATCGAAAGCTTTCGTACTAATGTTTGAATTTAATTGATTTGCTATTTACAACCAAGAATGTAACGTACGCTTGGCATACCTGTTACAATATATAAAATGTTTGTATCCTCTTATAAACAGGAAATCCAAACTTTGCCTCACGAATAAACTTCTAATATTTAAACAAGTTTTTAGACCGGCCATGCTTTATGCTGTGCCGATATGATCTAGTTGTTGCACTACCAGGAAAAAAGCACTCCAAAGGATTCAGAACAAAGTTCTGAAGATGATTTTGTAGTTGCATCCCTGGTACAGTACTACCAAGGTACATAGAATTAGAACAAATGTCCTACAAAATAATTAATAATTTCAGGCAAAATTCGTTACAATCTTAAATTGCAACGATTAATTCCCTTCATTCTTAGAAAAGATTTAGTGTTAGTTTTTATTTTAAAGATGTAAATTGTTATACTGACATGCAGGTTTAAAAAAAAACTGTTTAAAATACTGAATTGCCAAGACAGGAACAATGTAAAAACACTTGGATATATATCATGACAATTAAGGCTGGTAAGTAATGTAGTAACTCGAGCACCTAGTGTTAGCGACGCGATCGATTTACACGTGCGAAGGAACGCTATCGCTGCTAACAATTTATTTTATTTGTCGGGCGAAGGAGTACTCGACCAACTGCAAGTTGGAAACCTTGCTATTTTCAATTTTATTGAAATTCCCGCAGGACTCAAAGCTAGTTGCTCTACCAGGGTGAGGGCCTATACTTATTGAGTGGAGAGAGTCTCAATCAATTGGAAATATAGTTTTTAGCTCAGAAATACCTTTGAGATTTTATGCCCAAGAGCCAGTACTCTAACTATTGTGAGAGCCTATTCTACTTTGGGAATCTACAGTTTTTCTTGGACTAGAAACTTACCAAGGAGTTTTCGGATGAAAACAACGATACAGCCACATTGAGTATCACTTATGAACTAACTTTATTCTTTGTTTTTTTTTTTTTCACTGTTGCAATGATCTATATTTCTTGTATTTGTTTGGTTTACATGTATGAATTTTCAAGTGACACAGATGCGTCTTTTCAACTTTAGTTATTTTGAAATTTTTAATTATTATTTACTGTTCCTAGTCCTATCAGGCCTGTTAAAGTATGACCACCTTAGTGGGATTGGTTTGTTTTGAATTGGAAAAAAGAGACTACTTAAAACTACTATTTACAGCTACAACTAATCTACAACTACTATACCTAACCTACTATATACAAATTGCTTATCAAAGCATGTTCTGATGTATTGCATTTCTGCACAAATTTGTTCCTAGTATCGTTAATTTGAAAATCTACTTTCGGGATGTTAGCCTCTTGATGGAGGTCGGAAATGCGGGTATCGAAAGGACGATCTAGGATCATCCTTAATACCCTGTTCTGCGCTACCTGTATTTTGTTCCTGTGAGTTTGTGCACATGATTCCCACACCGGAGCTGCGTAGAAGATCGCAGGCGCAATAATTTGTTTGTAGACAGCCAGTTTGTTCACCCTAGAGAGACGAGATCTGCGGCAAATAAGCGGATACAAGCACCTAACTAGATTGGAACACTTAACTACTGCCCTATCTATGTGCGAGCGGAAAAGGAGCTTTTCGTCAAATAACATACCAAGATATGTTACTTCGGTGGACCACTAAACCCTTGTGCCATCCATTATTACAGTACAAGAGGGAGCCGGTTTTAGTTTGAGAGATTGTCGATGGAGGAACATTATTGATTGGGTTTTGGAGGCATTGATTTTGATTTTCCACGTGTTGGCATAAAAAGCAAAGGCGTCAAGGCATCGTTGAAGTTTGTTTGTTATTTCACGAGGCCTCCTTCCCTTGACGGTTATAGCGGTATCATCTGCGAACAGGAAGAACACGCAACCGTTGCCCAAGGGAGGAATGTCGGAAGTGTAGATGCTGTATAGCAAAGGGCCCAACAGGCTGCCTTGCGGAACACCTGCTGGGATGGAAAAGGTGTTTGAATTGCAACCATTCAACGATACCTTAAACGACCTTTGCTGGAGGTAGTTACGGGTGATTTTTACAAGATGTGGTGGAAAGTTGAAGTTACAAAGCTTGTACACAAGTCCGTCATGCCAAACATTGTCAAACGCCTTTTCAACGTCTAGCAATGCCATGGCTGTGGACTTGGATACAGCTTTGTTACTTCGAATGTTATTCATCACCCGAACTAGCTGGTGATTTGTGGAATGCCCTTTCCTAAACCCAAACTGTTCAGGTAGGAGAATGTTGTTCTCCTCGACAAACTTGAGCAAACGATTGAGAATTAGTTTCTCGAACAATTTGCTCAGCGCTGAAAGGAGGCTGATTGGTCTATAGCTGGAAGGTAGTGATGGATCTTTACCGGGTTTGCGGATTGGTATGATTTTTGCTATCTTCCAGATACTTGGAAAGTAGTGCAGTTCCAAGCATCTGTTGAACATAGCAGTCAAAAGCGAGTACACTTTCGTGCTCAGCTTCTTCAATACCAAGTTGAATATACCGTCAAACCCGGGAGCCTTCATGTTCTTGGTGTTTTTCAGCGCTGAGCAAATCTGCTCCACTGTAATATTTTCTGCCGGAGGGACGACACAAGCGGAGGCATCCAAGTTTTGTACACATTACGTCACCTGATTTTCGAGCGGACTTTGGATAGTTGAGCCAAGCAAATGCGATGTAGCAATATGATTACCAATCGCGTTTGCTTTCTCTTGTGGGGTAATGAGCCGATTGTCATCATTTCCGACTCTGAGAGGAGGAATGGGTTTGGGATGAGTTTTCAGCACCTTGGCTACCTTCCAGAATGGACGGGAGCGGTCATCCATATTCTGGACAACACGCCCGAAACTTTCATTTCGGAGAGAGTCCATTCTGGAAGCAATCTGCCTGTTCAGATCGGCCATTTCATGTTTTTTGCTCAGATCTCTCATGTCCTCTGAAACTGCCCGAGCAAAGTAAAATATCAAATTGATAACAAGTTCTATTACCCGGTTATCACTTTTTGATAACTGAATACGTTAGCATGATGGTTGAATTAACAGCCAACATAACGAAAATGATAACAAAAAATTGCTCGTTGGATATTACAAAAATAACTAATTTTGTTATCATTGATAATATCTTGATAACAAATTCTGTAAGCCATACAAATTTATTCCATAAATTTTAAATCATGTTATCATTTTGATATCAAAGCCTTACGCTGATAACTGAAATATGATTAGAGATTAAAAGCACTAAATAATTTATGAGATAACAACTGAAAACAAAATGATATCTGGGATAAAAAGACTTGTTATCTAGATGATATCGAGTTGTTATTCTACTTTGCTCGGGTGGCGTCTACGCACATTTCTCAAGCGAATCAGTAACTGGGTGTGGGAATCAATAGCAACAAACTTACCCCTCACAGGAACTTGTCGAACGCATGTCTCGTCAGCCACGGATATGGCCTGGTGGAGTCCTTCCAGAGCCCGGTCGATGTCCTCTACGGTGTCAAGCGGCGGATTTTCGTTGATGTTCCGGTCTATCACACGTCCAAACTGGACCCAGTTTACGTGGTGGTAGTCTTTTCGTAGGATTGGAGCAGGAGCTATATTGATGCCGACCTCAGCCACCACCGGTTGGTGATCGGAGCTTAAGTCGTTGATTGCCACCGGCTTGGATAGCCCGAAGTTCGTCAGGAAGAAGTCCAGCGAGGAAGGGTTTCCCGCCGGAGAGATGAATGTCGGTTCATCCGGAAATTGCACTGTATACAGCCCATGCTGCGAGTGGTCGAAGAGCAGACGTCCATTCTGATTCCGCTGATAGTTCCGCCATGCTTCGTGGCGGGCATTTAGATCGCCCCCAATGACGAATCGTGAGCTCGTGCGAGTGATAGTGGTGAGGTCGTTTTTGAATTTCATCCTTAGTCCGTTGCTGGCAGCACACTGACGAGGGCAGTATACGGCGATGAACCGGACGTTTCCGGTTGGTGATTCCACCTCCACACTAAGGGCCTCGATGATAGAAGTGCGGATATGCGGCAGCGTGTAGAACTTTATTCCTTTCTTGATGATGATCGCAACACCTCCCCCCCTGGAGTCGATACGATCAAGCCGGATAATGTGGTGTTCAGGTAGCCAAAAACTGTCACCGGATTCAAGGTGGGTCTCTGTTAGGAGGCCCACGTCGATACTTTGCTTGCGGAGGAAGTCATCAAGCTCGAGTCTTTTTGCTCTTACAGAGCATGCGTTCCATGTGACGAAAGTTATCGGTTTAGACACCATACTGAACTTACCGAGCACTTGGATCTGTTCGGTCATGTCGACGAAAATCTTCATCAGCTCATCCGCAGAGAAGAGATCGGGATTGGCGTTTTGTGCTGGTGGTTGTCTCCAGAATCCAGGGGGGGATGGAGAGCTTTGTCCAGCTGAGGCACCAGACGTTTCTTGACGGGGGCCGGATTGCACCCGTGGATTTGCTTGACCGTGTTGCGTATCACGAAGAGGCGGGAAGTCCTCCATCCTGAATGCCGGAATGTTTTCCTTCTTCCGTCCTGGTTGACTTCTTGTGGATGCCTGCTTTCGGATCCGCTTGAAATCATCGCGTTTGGGGCACTGTTTGTCGGACCCTTGATGAGCTCCACCACAGTTGGCGCTTTTGCACGTTTCCGACTCGTCGACAACGCACTCGGCGGAGACATGATTTTGGGCGCATTTGCCACAGCGCGGCTTGATGTAGCATTTTCGGGTACCGTGCCCGAAATTCAGGCAACGCTGACACTGGGTGACGTCGTGACGGCCGCCACGGTATGGCTCCCATCGGACAATGATGGCATTGATGGAGCGGATAGCCTTCAACGCATTAAGCGTCACCGTTCCCTTCTGGAAATGCACCAGGAAAAGGCAATCCGGATATTTATTGACGTTCTCGTCCCTCCTTGTCATCCGGAAGACGGCAGTTGGGGCCAGCTTGTAGCGGTTCCTGATTTCCACTTCGATCAACTTCGGGTCAAAGTTCGGTAGACCCCTGATGACGACCTTGAGTGGTTTCTAACCGGGAATGTCATGGGTGAAGAATTCCACCTTGGAAGTCCTCAGGTGGGCGATGACCAAGTCATACTCCGCTTTCGTACGGAGCACCACCTTGGTGCCGACTCGGCCCAACTTGAATTCGGCTTTGACGCCCAGCGACGCCAGATCCGCGATGAGCTCGTTAAGATGGGCATTTTTCACTACCAGCGGAGGTAGCTTCACTCTTGCCGCGCACCTTTCAGCAGCGTTTTCTATTTCGGCAGCGTCGCCGAAATCTTCGTTTGTCGCAGAGGCATCCTCGCGACCAATTGTGCCATCGGACTGACCCCGATTCTTCTTCCTCTTCTTGCTGCGTTTTTCCGTCACAGCTGGTTGGATATTCCCATCCATGGGGAGAACAGCAAACCTGTTGGATGTAGGTACACCCGAACTTCCTTCACCGGGGTTCTTGTCCTTCACCGGGCTTCGCGAGCGATGCTTCCCCATATCGGGGCACGCACACACACACAAAACACCGCGAAAGAGAGAGAGCGCGAACACTTCACCACGAACTTTTCGAACAACTTGTCAGAGCGAGCAAGAGCCGAACTATACTGCTTGACGATCAAGCAGAGAATGGTAACTTTATTCTTAGTTAGTTAAATGATCTTTATTTCTCGTGTTTGTGTGGTTTACATGTACCGTTCCGATTCAAATTTCGGACGATTCAAATTTCGGACACTTTCATTTTTAATTAAATATTACATCCAGTTAGAAACAAAGTAATAATGTTAGATGATCGTGGAGGGCACTAGTCAAAAAAATTTAAAATTTACAAGACATGTGGATCATATTCGACCGAGATAATCAACTTTTAAAAGTGTCCGAAATTCGAGTTTAAGTGTCCGAAATTTGAATCGGCACGGTATGCATTTTTCAAGTGACACAGATGCGTCTTTTCAACTTTAGTACAGTGAGATTTTAATTATTATTTACAGTTTCTAGTCCTATCAGGCCTATTTTAAAGTATGACCACCTTGGTGGGATTGGTTTGATTTGAATTGGAAAAAGGAGTCTACTTATAACTACTATTTACAACTGGTAACTTTATTCTACAATTCTTTTCCCTTATATAGCAAAATTCTATCCTAAAAATGATCCTCGAATAGAAAAATTCCCTAATCTAGTGTGTAGGTGAAAATGAAACACCATTAAAAAAAACTAGATTCCTTTCTACATTTATCACCTTCATTCTCTCCTAATTTACGTAACAAACTTCTGGCATGCGCTTATCTATCGTGCAGTTCATATCCTACAACTCTATTCTAAGCTTATACCTGAGCGTGGCAGACATAGACCTAAGTAAACAACTAGTCTTGTAATATATCGTTCCACTTTCTTTGCAAAACGTTATCCTTATACCTGTTTTTACTTTACGAGGAAACATGGTTTGTCTGAAATACAATTATTTCCATACTTTGATCTTTACTTGATAATTAATGATGTTGCTTGATTAGCAAATGTCGCGTTCGCAACACCTAGGTTAAAATGAAATGAAATACATTTTGAAGTTGAAACAAATAAAGAGATAAAAACCCGAATTTATCCACCTATGGTGTGATCAGACCCTTCTTACTAATTCAAGTTTATTAATTTTATTGTCATTATCAGTGACCAAGCCCCCCACCCCCGTGTCATCCAGTGACGCTACGCCACTGCCTGGGGGTACCCGGAATATATCCGGGTGTAGTCTATTTGGTGAGGCTACCAATCACCTTATCATCGTATTTTAATGTGATTTAATGGGTTTTAATTCAATTCATATTCAAGCAACTTCCCCGGGGTACCCGGAACATGTCCAAGTGTGTCCAATGTGGTCTGGAACACTTAACACGACTTGCATTGATCTTATTTTTGAATTCTGTAGTAATTTGATGTGTCGCATGATGGTTTTAATACGTTTTCCGTTAAATCCAGCGTGAAGGCCCATATTCACCGGATCTTATTCTGACACTAAGCATCTTCAACTTTACAAATAGGGTGTTGAAGGGTCTTATTTAGCCGGGTTGGACACCGTGTTAAGATATTGTTTTATAATCAAGTATTTATGTTCATAGTAAATTGTTTGTCAGAGTCGGAATTTTGAGATTTTAATTAAAAGAACCTATTGTGACACGAATGACAATGGATTAACGAATGAAGCTTAGTTTTGCCATATGTTGGTCGCTCATTAAATATCATAAATCTTTCAGGAAATGAAACCTAGATGAAACAAGATAAGGTGTAGTGCCATTGGGCCTAATGCCAATTGGTCGAACGGGTCTTGGGGACGAAAGATATTAGGCTGAATGGGTAATTAGGCCGGATTTAGAAAAATGAAATATTGAGCTTTTCTTTCTATTATCTTCACACTTAGAAAAATTGATATAAATTTAGGTGCTCTGAGACTGACATATGCGAGTGTCAATTTTGATATAAAATTGAGTCATAATAGACGCAAATTAAGCTCAGTTAAACGTACTTTCGAACTTTTCAGTCTCAGAGCACTTAATTTTACATTACATGCTTGTTTACGTATCATCCTTTATGTCAAAGATGAATTTCGTCACGTGTAAGATTAGGTATTTCTAAGTGTGTGGGACTTCGAAAACTTTCAAAACTCTCTACCTGAACTAAGGATATTCGAAGCTCTTGGAAGGAGCGCATACATCTAAAATCAGTGAGCAACCTGGTCTAAATTTACCATGACAGTCTGCTCGGCTCTGATTTTTCCATCGGAATGTATTTACCTTTCTTTGCCTGAAGGATAGAAATACTCAATTGGGAAAACAATGTTGTTCAAAATATCTTTGCAATCTGTTTCAACGACAGTAATTCTCTCTTCAGTCACTCAGGCAGAACCCATTTCAATGGGTGATACAATTTTGAGAACAGCCAGAGTGTGTGTGTATGGGCTCCCCTCTAACAACGGGACAAATTGGGCCAATTAAAGGGTGATTAACTTGAACCGGCGGAGCCAGCAACGACAGTTAATCGCAACAGGTTGTCCCGACCCGACCCGACGACGTTGCTGGGATACCACAACATATTCCATCTTCTGTGAAATGAGATTTCCTCACTTACCTCCGGTCGTATGACAGTGCGGTCGCTGTTAATATATATACTCCATCTTTGCAAACCGAGTTTTATGAATTTTTGAACAACTATTAATTGGATGTGGTGTTTATACAATTTTGTACACTACTTAGACAGGTGTACTACTCACCACTTCCAAATAAATAAATGTGGAATCTTGCAAAATAAATTAGCGTGACGCCTGGATGGAATAATCATATTGAAGCTTAATTGAAGTACTGTACCATTTAATCTTATTAAACAACCTAGGCCTGGCCTATAACTTATATGAAAGTGCTCCTTAAAAATTGTGTTTTGTCGAGAAAATAAAAAGCCGACGGGAAGCAAATGATTGATATTTCAAAACCCACCTCTTGATAGCTACCCAGACAACCAGAAGTCGTATAGCAATGTACGTAAAGTATCGTAAATAACTACAGTTTCAGTCAACATCGCATATAAGTATGACATACATCGCATTATGTTTAAGTTAAATCGTATAGAATGCAAATTTCCGACTTATTTACGACGAATCTTTTTTTCATCGTACTGTATCACAAATTAAATCGGATTACATCGTAAGGTTTTTCAAATTGAATTTGTTATTACAGATTGAATCGTATATAATCTCAAATCAACTCGTTTAAAAAGAAATTAAAATTTGCACGTATATGGCCTCCACTTTTGTAGGTATAGGGCCTATTTTTGCATTCTATACGATTTGTTTGTTTGTATATATGTTTGTATATCACGAAAACAACTTTAAATATACGTACATTCTGGTTGTCTGGGTAACATCTAAAAGCCAGAGATGAACCAGCCATCGGCTGAATATCTCTTTAATAAAGGTAACTAACTAAATAAACCCAACCTCGATACAAAATGATGTCGAAAGAGTGATCCTTTCGCAACACTAATGGAGTTTTCCACTTCCTCTCCAGGGGATCTGTAGCAAATCGAACTTTGTCATCGAAGCGAACATTCTTTTCCAATATCGAACTTCATGGGAAACCGGCATAACCAGCTCGTTACTCCGACTGCAAGGGACCCGCAACATCGTCGAACATGGAAATCAAATCCCCAACGAACCGCAATGACAAATTGTGCCTCACCACAATCCATGGAACTGCTCGGTGGAAAAAAAATCGAATCTGTTGCAACAGTAATGCAGGTCCGCTGCATTCCTCGTCTCCTCCGGCCGCGGATGCACATTTCCCAATCGGATTGTTCCACGGCGATGGAAAATTTCCGTTCGGTTTTTTTTCTTCAACCGTTTCGCAAGGCACTGTTGCTCGAATCGAAACAAGGAAAATGAATTTCCCTTCCCTCGTTTCAAACTTGCATCATGCTTTTTTTATTCCAACACCAAATCACAAGACTTCGCAGAAATCTGCTCTTCGGGGTTCGGTGGTGTGGCTGTTGAAGTTCAGTTGGATGAATTTTTCATACACTCTGCCCTTGCAGCTCCAAAGTGGATTTCGTAAGAGATGCTGTCTGTGCAACACTTGCTCCCCAATGGCACACAAGGGCCAGCAAGGAACGGTCGTTAAAGTACTGTACTGTTCTGCCTAGCTCGGTCAATGCTGTAGTCAGGGATATCGCCCAACACCGGTTGTTGATTGAAAATTTTCCTCAACACAGCACCGTCAGCTTCCGGCTCAAGAATTGCGGAGACAGTTTTGGCCTTTTTTATCCGATTACATTTAACCACACCACAATGGCACCGAATCCGAGTGAACTCTTCTCAGTGCTTCCCGGAGGAATACTTTCGGACAGCTGGGACTTGTGATAGTACAAGCAACAGAGCATAAAAAAAAAAACGAGACACCAAGCTCAAAGGCGATACAAAAGATGCTTTCCGGCTACAAACGACTACAACTAGACGACGACGGTGGTTGTGTCTTGTGTCAGGAAATTTGCATAATTTTGTACATCGGAGCTTTTCGGGGGATTTTCTGTGACACTGCTATTGAAAGTTTTCTTTTCGGCATTTTTCTTGGAACAGTGTCTTTTATGGCTACTTACACACACACAAAAAATCTAATCTCCGACATTATCTCATTCCATTGCATTGCAGATTCCGCACCACGTTGCCATTGAGTGAGCAACGATGCTTCTACAGCCTGGGCCTACGCTCAGTGCTGACCAGCAATCCCAGCAGCAGCAGCAGCAGCCATCACATCAGCAAACGGCTCAGCAACAGCCAGCACCAGCTCAGCCAGTTCTACAGCAGCTTCCGGTGAACCTCCTCTCCAGTCAGCAGCCCTCATCACTGACCTCCTCGTCCAGTGCATCGTCGACGCCTCCGATTCAGGATGTCAGCCGCTATCTGGAATCGCTGCAGGAGACGCCCAAGGAGGGATGGACGTGCCATACGGCCAAAGACGGGCGGATGTACTATTGCAAGTAAGTGTGATATTGCTGATGACATTACCTTAAACTGTATGACCATGATTTGATGATTCCGTAGCGACAAATTGTTGTTTTGATTAGATTTTAGTTTTGTCAAATTCAAATAGAATTTTCCTGGTGATTTAGCATCAAAAGATGAGTATTTTGTGATGACTAACAAGAAAAAACACTATGAATTTCTCTGATAAACTCACTAAAACTTACTTAAGCTGATTTTTTTTAGTTCAGTTCGTTTATTTAAAAGGCTCAATCGCGTTAGCTTTACGGAGCCGATAAATCATTGTCCATGGTTTAAAAAAAACCCTTAATTCTATGTCTAGTAGAAGTTGGGCCAAGTACTCGTGGCTTACCCGAGTTTTTTTCTCTCCTCTGTTCGGGACATTTTTTTTGTGGACTATGCTGGGGTGCAAATCGGAAACATGTATGGTGAAATAGTGTTAGGTTTTGGACGCTTGTAGCTTTGTCATTTATAAATGAAATTAAAATCAAAATACCCCAATCGATAGGAAATAGTTCTACAAATCTACTGAAATAAATACTTTTCCAATTTTCCATGAAGAAACTAAAGAAAAATGTAAAAATGATAATGTTATCGCTGTTTTCATGAAATAAACGTTTTTCCCAAACCCAGTCGTCACAATAGACGCATTTCGCGCCAAATCGTATTCGGAGCTGGCAGCACCCTCTCAGATTTCAATGAAACTTTCTGGATGTGTGAACCTTGACTAAATATGCCACTTTGCATACTTAGTTTTCCCAAAATTTATCTAGACTAACATTTGAGAAGGGCCAAACTTTTTCTGCCGATTTTTTTCAAAAAAATATTATGGAAAAATGACACCTCCTACAAAAATGTGTTGTATCGATGACTGTCCAAGTTATCAAAAAAAAAAATTTATTTGAGACCTACACTGAAAAAAAATTGATTTTTAAAATTTAAAGTCGATTTATAACAAAAAATGCCATGTTTGATTTGGATGAATTTTTTTTCCTCAAGATAGGTAATTATGTTTACTACCATCCGTCCATACATCGCGAGATGGGCACTTTTAAGGAAAAAAAGGTTTTCTTACAAAAACTCTTTCATGTCTGAACTGATTTTTTTTTGATTTGCCAATTTCACACAAAACTAAACCAGTGAAGCTCAAAATCATCTCAGAATCCAATGAAGCTCAATTTGCGATTCAATTTTGTCTAATCAGCACTTAAGTTCACTTTGATTAATCGAAAATTTCATATGAAAAGGGCTCATGATGCATTTCTTGCCAAATCGTATTTGGAATTGGCAGCACCCTCTCAGAGCTCAATAATACTATTTGGACATGTAGACCTTGTAAAAAAAAT
Organism: Ochlerotatus camptorhynchus; assembly: GCF_037179485.1. Lineage (NCBI taxonomy): Eukaryota > Metazoa > Arthropoda > Insecta > Diptera > Culicidae > Ochlerotatus > Ochlerotatus camptorhynchus. The sequence goes on along the minus strand of NW_027040498.1, from coordinate 2,373,855 downwards.
ATCATTCCCTTATTTTGTTGTCTACTATTGATGCAAAATTTGATAATATGTGAGAGAGAAAAGACAAGATTTTTCATTTATCATTTATTTATATATTTTCAATGTTTTAAAACCTATCATTTTTTAGATGAACAACTGAACTGCAACTGTATCGTGAGTCATTACTTCTGATATGATAATGAAGCTAACATTTTCAAGTTTATTGTCTTTCTTATAATAAACTTCAAATGGATGTATTGTTGCTTGAGAATTATTCCAGTGATATCCTTGAGCAGCGTTTTGGATAATGAATGAATAGTTTTCAGAATAATCACAAATTGCTAGAATTTCACCTTGTTTTAATGATTCTTTTTTATTTGTTAGAAAAGATGACTGTTGTTTGTAAATAAAGTCATGAGTTATAAGTTTGTTATCAATGAGATACGGAACAAATTCATCAAAAGGCTTGATAATCGTTTCCAAATTACAACGATCAGTATTCAGCCACTGTTGAAACACAACATCATGTTTGTCATTTGATTTTAATAGCAAAGTAAGTTCCTCTTCAATATGTTCATTGGAAGCACACTTTTCGCAAGCACTGAAAAAGCATCAGTAGAAATATTACAAAGCATTTTTTTTCTATTATTGCATCTTGTGACATAATTCTTAAACTGTTGATCATTAATTTAACATTTTCATGAATTGTACAAATACATACATTATGTATACCAGTAGAATCAAGCAAAATGCAATGTTTTGGTCGCAATTGTGTAAATACAGTGAAACCAATATTAATATCTTTATATTTATCAACAAAAATCATGTACGCTTCTTTGAGGGACATCATTAACAGGCGTTTTTGAACGTGTTCATTTGTTCCGGGCATAGGTCTACTAATATCATTGTCATCAAAAAATTCCCTAACTAGTTTTTTTGTATCATCGTTGATCCCATGCCCATTTCTTTTGTTGGGTGTGCTTAGAATACCCTGCTCATTAACAAGGCTCTTCACCTGCCTCACCATGTACGTTGGTGCGTTGAATTCTGCTACAACTTTATTCACGGACCAAGACTTTGGCAATACTGATAATACTGTTATCTGATCTTTTCTGTCAGCTGTAGGGGAATGAGCTTCTCCTTCAGCTGCACAATCATTTCTTCGTATGCCTCTACTTTGCTAATGTCTGCTGTATCTAGGCCAAATATATTTTTTCGCACTGCTTGTGTAATTTCTAGAGATTTTATTGAACGATAATCCATGCTCCTCATGTTCCTCGATGAAATTGGAGATAAATTCAACGTTTCCACAAAGCCATTAAACTTCTCAACATTGTATGGGCGTTGCAGATCATCTGCTGATGGAACCGATGGTACCGTATCTGAAGGAAAGAAGAAGAAACAATAATTAATAAGTGCAATTAGAAGGTTGCAGTTAAAAGTTGATAGAATCATCAGGATGACTGTTCTTACCTAGCTCATCTACGGATTGATGGACCTTGATCATCACTATGCTGCTGCCCACTAGTTGACGGTTGGATATTTACTTCATTTCCAACCGATCGGCGTTGTTTTCATAACTGGACTTCTACGGCTACGGCATGACTAACAAATGCTCATCGTTTAATCAATTTCATGGTTATATCCCATAGAATGTATTTTTTCTACCATCGTTGACGATATGGCCCGTAACTTATTTCGGTTGCATCTCGGATTATTTATATTTGCACAACATTTCAATCCTTTGAGCCTTAATTTACTACTTTGGTCCATGATAATAATTTTACTACAACTTGTCTTCATAACTTTCGTTATCAGATTGACTGCTGCTTGTATGAAATCAACCTTAGTTTTATAGTGCTCATAGGTAGAATGAAGTGGTAGGTATATAATGTTAATGGTTTAGGTATAAATAACAGAAGGGCATATAGAATTATGATGCGATACGTTGACTTCCCAAATCGTTGTTGATTCGAAAGAAGATCTCAATTTAAATTTTATTCATACCTAATTCTTTATGGATAATTTGAGCTAAGAATTCTAAGTTGCTATAGGAGTATCGGATTTTGCCTGAGTAGTAGACAATATAATCAATTACCTCGGTTTGCGATCCGGTAATGGACGTTCTGTTTTTCACCGAGACTTGGTTAAACGATCAGTTTCATTCATCGCAGCTGTTCGGAAATGGATACAATGTGTACCGCAATGACCGTGATCGTAATAGAACGGGCAGAGAGAGAGGTGGGGTGTGTTGATTGCTATCTCAAAACGGTACAGTTCATCAAAATCTGTAATCGAAGATGACAGCGGCATAGAACAGCTCTGGGTTAATGTGAATGGAGGCTCTAGGACAATCTGCCTAGGTGTCGTATACATCCCTCCTGATTATTCTACATCTGCGGCCTACATTGATAAACATATCGGATCCGCGTTAGCCATGTCTGAGGAACTGCAACATCAAGACTTTCACCTGCTGTTTGGCGATTACAACCAGCCTGGCCTTTGTTGGACGCTGTCAGCTACTGGACAGGATTACATTGCCTCTGTGGGCTCTACGTTTACTGCTGCAAGTGCTCCACTCGTGGATGGAATGGCGTTACTCGACATGAAGCAGATAAACCCTACTGTGAATTACCTGAACCGAACCTTGGACTTGATATTTGCTAATTCCGATGCAGTTAAACACTGTGATGTAATTGAAACACCTGAAGCTCTTATTGATGCTGACCCGTTCCATCCTCCAGTTTTGGTCAACCTTGGCTGTCCGCCTCTGGTTCGGTACAATGACATACCTGAGGAAAGGGAGTTCGACTTATATCGTGCTGATTATGCTGGCTTGAGTGATGCTTTACGGACCACAGATTGATCATTTCTGGATGTTGCTGACGTGAATGTGGCTGTTTCACTTTTCAACCAAACACTGACATCATTTCTTCGTGAATATGTCCCTCGACCCAGACCAAAGCTTAGGCCAGTTTGGTCAAATGCACGGCTTCAACGGCTTAAACGCAAGCGTTCTGCTGCTTTGAAGAAATACTCTCGTGCGCGAGATGTGATCACCAAACGCAACTTTCCTAAAGCCAGCAACCGGTATAGAAACTATAACCGTCATCTATATTCGACATATGTTCCCATCTTGACTCCGATCCACTAAAGGCCAAGTTCAATGTTCGAACGAGTTTTTTTTATTCATTTTCGAACACACAAAACTCGCGTGAACAAATGCCTGGACCATTGCATCAATCGAACAAAAGATCTCGTAGGATCGAGATCATAACGCATCAAAGGGAAATGTGAGAGCACACCAGGCTGCATCAAGATGGGAAATGACAGGTGGGCAGGAACTCACGGTCTCACAGTGTTGGTGAGTTCTTTGCCGTTAATGTTCACGAAAAGTTCACTATTTTGCCATACAGAAATTCAAAACAAACATTTTTATCTGCGGATTTGAACTGTTTTGACCTGTTTCGTACGACCGGAAGGTGTATGCTGGTCACAAATGCCGTGCCAAACTGATTTCCTACTCAATTAATCAATCTTTGATGTGAATTTCGCTAATAAACACGAGGAGCATTTCATATAGCAAACTTGCCATAACAAAATGGGCATGGTTCATTTAAGTAAACAAACTAACACTTTTTTCCGACTGTGGCACCTCTCTTACTCGCCTGGAGGCTGCATGGTATCGGCATCTGCTGCCAAAACTTATTCAATCAAATTAAATTATCACACACGAGACATAAAAGTAATCAAATGCGATCACCGGTCCACAATAACACATCCAAAAAACTCCAATCTTTCGAAAACAAAACGTTTGCAAAAGACTCTTTACATCGCATTATCACGCGCCAGGTCCGGAATTAACACAAAATCATATCAATTGTTCCAAACTCTGTGAATTTAACCCTACATTTGTACAGTCTTATCGTTGTACAATCGAAAAAGGTAACCAAATTTCCTACAATTAAATTGATTTCATAAAATACATTCTCCCGATTCCATAACTCACTTTACCACCTCATAAAACGAGCAACTTTGTTCGCGTTATTCAAAAATGATATTTTTTATAGCACGTTACTGTTTCTTCTCCTAGCGTCCTCATAATCGTCGATCTGTTCCCACCTCCTCTTCCTCCACCCCTTCCCCATGGCACTCTTCTAACAAGCGGAAAATCAACTAACTTTGCAGCATTCTCCGAGCAATGATGTTGGCTGCACCAGCTGGGAAAACATTTTTGCAAACGAAATGGAATCCAATTGCTGGAATTTGCTAAATTAGATTTGTTTGGCACATCACATCGTTCAGCGCCGGTCGAAGCGTTCGAGGAGACGTTTCAGCTCGAGTTGGAATGCTCCTCCGTATGTATGTAAGTATGCTGGATTCCGAACCAATGTAACGGATGATTTATGACGAGATGGAATAATGCTCGCTGGAGGAGGGAGAGGGAAAATATGAATTGTTTTGCTCCGAGGGAATCATGCGATCAGGGTAAATTGATTTGCTATTTGTTCTTCATAGAAGTTGAAGCGAATAATGGTATAAAATTTCAGAATCCAATCAAGCGCGGAACAACTTGTTCTACGCGAAATGACCAAATCCCATCGGTCTCGGAGCCCCCGATGTAATTTCCCTGAATATACATTCGAGTTGATCTGCCATAACCGATTCAAATGAAACAGGTTGTTAAAAAACAAGCCCAGGTAGATTGCATTGTGGTAACTTCAACCCAGTAAGTGAGTTTAACTTTCATTACAATTAATGCAGTATAACACATATGGGAAGCCAACAGCAGCAGTGCTGTAAAAAGAGGCATTACAACTTTTTAATACCTTCTGCAGAGAGTTCTACTTGGAAAAAAATGAACCGGCGAAGGTTAAGGTTGTAGAAAGTATTTAATTTTATGACAGTCACTCGAGGATAATGGGCTAACCGTGGAGGAGGAAGGTGTTTCAATTTTCCATCCTGCGGAACCATTGTTGCTCAGTTTTTAATTACATTGGTTGTGCAATTTTGTTGTCAGCAAGTGGTTCATAAAGTTTAAAAGCCTGTTAACTTTAAATGACAGACAGTCATGTATAAAGGCTGAGTGGGGATGGTTTTCCCAAGTTGGTTGCGGAAGGTTTATAAGGGTTGGCTGCTGCAAAATTCTAACTTTTGTATGCTACTTAAACCAGTGCAAAACGTTCACGGGGAAAAAACTGGCAATACTATTCATCTTTATATGCAACCTTTTCTAAATCACCATTATTAGTACAAATTCCAAACTATTAAGAGCAAGACGGATATCTTTTACTAGACAGATAGTAAGTAGGAAATAGTTAGTGTCTCCCAGATAAAGACATATCCCTCTCCAACAGTTAAGGATTGTCCTGGCCACGTCCTTGCAACTGGTAGGGATAGGAAAGGTATGCTAGTCCAACAATTACTTAATAGAGATGCAGAGAACTCTACGACCCCTCATAAATGTCTCGGGAGTTTAGGAATTATGTTAGTAGGAAGGCCAGTTATAGGATACACCCAGTCTGTTTGGCTGGCAAATGAAGATTTTTTTTTAAATAAATTGTGAAATTGCTGTCCAATGCGTCTTCTGAAATAAAATGAAAATATAACATGGTGAACTCACCATCGTTGTCACATCCGTAGCTGATGAATAGGAAGGAATTATGTTAAACTTAAACATAAATTTTGCTACTATTAATATGTAATTTCGAATAGAAAATGATCTAATACGAGATGTAACTTTAGTGCATTAAATTTGAGGCTTGTTATTGAAAAGATTGAAAATCCAACATACAAACATATGATTAAAGGCCGTCCCATCAAAAGTCTATCGAAAAAAAAAATCTATTATTTATGATTTCTGGTAATTATCATTAACTATTCATACTTAAAATACATTACAAACTAGTAAAGTCTTTTAAATGTGAGTTTTGGGTTATGTTAGATAATGTTTAGAATCGATTTACACTCATTTCTATTAATACCCTTATTATATTGACATTGACATTGACAAGACCGTTGTTTGGCAGTCGAGCATTAATATTGACATTGACCTGAATAGAAGTAATTTCGGTAATCTTCCCAACAGCCCTAGCGACTGGAACCAACGTTTAAATTTTGTCCACAAAGCCGCTCAACCGATTAACGCAACATCAATACACAAGATGAAGTCCAATCTATGCCCAACGTATGCTAGACGAATCTGAATAATGGGATATACCTATTCTCTCAGTGCCCATTAGACTGATGCAAAATTCGCTCCACAGCGCTCAAACGGCCCCAAATCGGGCCCCGACTAGCCCCCCGAAACCCGAACCCAGCCGGTAAGAAAATGACGGTTGAAATAAGAACACCACCTTTCTTGACTTGTGCTTCACAAAATTCATTATATTTTGAAGGAATAAATGTTTTCAATTCGATGCCTAGACTTGTTAAACGTGCAACAATACTAGCAGAATTTAAGAGACATTGCATTTCACACGTTGAAACTGTTTTTTAAACAGTTATCGAGTTATTTTTTTCATGAAATTATGAAAGTACCCCACGAAAGGCAGCCTGCAAACAGTGAGCTGCAGAGCCCACATGAGCACCCATAGAAGGAGGAAGAAGCCGCTGGATCGAAATCAGTTTCCTCGTGAGTAGCTGTGGGTCATCTATGCCAAGCGTGTCAACCTTGCTCCAAACAATTAACAGCTCGCCAGCCTCACCCCAATAGCTCAGCATTACTCAACCATCACAGGACCACCACAAATTTGTTAAAGAGTATGTTTTGGATATTGTAAAGGTTATCAATCGGATGTCAGTTCCCGCAAGCAGCTAACTATCAAAGCTCAACCTGGTCTATAGAAGGTGTGGAATTGTAGGCCTGAATGTATTGGTGCAACTCGTTTTTCACTCGCTTTTCATTTCTTTTTTTTTTTTTTCTTTGGTTTGTTTTTTCCGTCGATCTTGTTTTCCGTGCTGAGCAGGCTTCCAGTGCGCGCGCTACCGTATGCGAGACGCAATACGAATAGTCTCACACTCATAGCAGTCTCATGCGCAAGAGATTTGTAGCACTCTGTTTCTCTCTCTTCAGTTTTGTCGCATCTCACATTCTCATAATGTCTGTGTGTCGCACTGTTTTGTAAGCACAGCACATTTCCGGATGTATGCGTTTCATGAGAACGAGTATCATGCGACGTCGCGTGAGCCGAAGCTCATGCGCTTTTCGCAATGAGACGTCGCTAAGCGACGTTTCAATGCGACATCGAAATAACAAACTCAACTGGAAGACCAACTCGTGTTCTTGATGTGGGAAAAGTGTTGTTTTGTTTTGGAATCGATGGAAAGCGACCTAGCTACTACACTCTTATCGAGCATGGAGAAGAGGTGTCGGATGGTTATGACCAACAAAGTTTTTCTAGCGGCAATTTTCGTTGATAGGATTAACTTTAAAAATAGCCCATTCATAACGAACGAAGTAAGAGATGTGGCTTTGGTAAGCGAAATGTACAATCAAGTTGTGGTTTATTTGCTCGTTAATATGCTTTTTTTTTATTTCACCGAGGGTCCACGGTACTAACACTAGGACTATTTAAAAATCTGTCGTCGCAAATTGATTGTTTCAATTCAGCATCATGGTAGCTGATATGAACTATCCTGTGACCGCTAACACATCTGAAGAATTCAGTTGCTGCCGTAGTAAGTTTGGTTGATTGACAGGTATTCAATACAATTCCTGAAACAAGAAGCCAAGCAACAATCCGTAATACAGATATGACACAAATTGTTCCTAAATTTATTACTTTAACCTTAATCCAGCATTTCGTACCTACACACAGAGTTTAGATTACCGACGTCGCTAAAATTTAACTGGGTTTTTAAACAGCTGAGTTTTCAGCAATCAACTCAGTAGTTTTTGGTTTACCTGAAAACTCGGTAAATGGAAAAATCCCTGAAATGTCAAAATTTACCGTTTTAGTCAGTAAAAAAATTGCTGATTTTTTCAGTAATTTATTTGTTTGCATTATTTTTGGTGAGTTTTCCAGTATATTGATGAATAAAAATCAATGAGTAATAAATAAAATATTTCGGATATTTTAAGATATTTATTAGAGGATTCAGGTTTATTTGTTTAGAGGCATAATAGCAATGATGCTGTTTGAACTAATCTTGAGCTATAGTCCAGCTTAATACTTCCTCGTGGTTCAGCCGGCTGGTTGCTTTCTTGAAGTGCCGGATTGCGTGCGTAAATTTGGAGCACTGCTACACACAATTGAAATTTGCTGCAAATTCAATGGAACATCTGGAAGCCGATGCAGGAGTGCAGAAACTGCCCGATTTCGTATGATTTTGCGCTCCTGCGTTGACTTGCAGTCGTTTAACTAATTTTCACAAACATGTTGCTGTTTTCACACACAAATTTCTGAAGTCAAATGCGCGAGATGGAACGGAGGAGAATGACGTAAAGTAAAACATAATCAGTACTGAAAACTCGGTGTTCTATTTTACTGAGTTTTAGTCATTTCCCGTAAAACTGTTATTTAACGGTCAATTCAGTGATTACTATTGCCGCATTCCGTAGTTTCTTGCAAAAACTAATGAACGTCAGTAATTTTATTGAGAACAGCTGAATGTTTGGTAGTTTTTGTGATTTACAGTTCGAGAACTGTAAAAAAATTACCGAACAAGGAAACCGTGATTAAGTGTACGTACACTGTGGTGCAAAGTTGATCGGACAAAGGTCGTTTTCATAAAAACTAGCCAAGTTTAACATGTTATAAATGTGTTCTGTTATGATCAATTGGGCTGAAATTTTGACGCAAAACTACAAATATGTTGAATTTCACGTGTAAGAAATACCAAATTTTTTGAAGCACCTGCTGGAAGGTGACAATAAAAATAAAATTTGTGCATAGCTGATCGGACAAAGGTCAATGGAAAAGCAAGTTTGGTGTCAAAAATTTCAACTCAATTGATCTGACAGAACACATTTACAACATGTTAAACTTGGTTAATTTTTAAGTGCAGACTTGTGTGTATGCAATGAGAAGTCACCACCAACGTTTTTGCAGCAAAGTACACTTCTGCGTTGAAAATAATCCCTTAAAATAGTGTTCACTCAAGCCAGACAAATAAAAATATTAATCTTCAGAGTTCTATCATTACTAGCGTGTTGATATGATCGATCAAGTCAGACCGAAATGTGAATTTTTTATTTGATTTTGAGAAAAACGAATTTAAAGTTGGGTGTTCAATATTGTGTCTTATGTAATGGGAAAAATCATTTGACCGTCTTCTCGTGCTACTCTAATTTTTCAAATCTGGCTGAAAAATTGAAATGTAACTGAGGGAATTCTTGATCTTATGGTATCATTAACTCATTTTTTGTTTTTATTTTGCTACTTAGTCCCTTCTGACTTAAGGCCGACCATATGATCTTGTATAGTATAGTGCTGTTTTACATTCAAAATCGTCCATTTATATTTTTACTGGTCTGAGTAAATGTATTCTGAGGGATTCTGAGTCAAATTTGGTGCAAATGCGCAATAACTTGTTTATTTTTCCACAAAATGGGCTGAAAGCTTCAGAGGCTTCCAAAAAATGTATTTTAGAAGATTTCCGCATAAGGACTTGTTGAAGGACACATAGTTCCACAGATATTCCGGTATTATTTGGGTGCTAACATGCTAACGGTATCCCAACTACCGTAAGGTTGCCATCCACCGCTCACGTAGCCTTCCTTTACCTTCCTTTACCATCCTTTCGACAAGCAATTGCGTCTTCCTAGGATCATTAGTGGTGATCTTACGGTGATTCCAGTATATCTCTGGAACCATGAGTTGAGTCTGCTTGAATCTATACTAGAAGATATTTCTTGAACCATCTAAAAACTTTACCCCATTTCAAAATCCACATGTGCAAAGGGCCACAAGTCTTCTGTGAACAAACCCTTGCAGTCCCTTATCTCGTCACCCGACAACATCACTTATGATGGGACCGCGAGAGTCAAAGCATGCGAAACAGCGCACGGCGATGGCGCCCTGAGAGAGCGCATTGAGATGTTTCAATGAAACAGTCGCATGTGATTGAATACATGCGTCGCATTGAGAGAGCAATGCGATGAGACAAACAAAAATTGAAACGCTCGAATTTGTTGAGAGCGTGTAGCTTGTCGCGCGCATCGTTCTGGTCTCTCTTTTGTACAATAATGTAGCACACCATGGATTTGAGAGTCATGCGACGCTCCGTCTCACAGCTCGCTGTCGCATTTGTGTACGCGTGAGATTTCCGGAAGCCTGGTGCTGAGCACCAATGCTACCGACGTGCCAGGAAGGCAGCTCCCACACCTGGACCCTACCTATCGACCCATCAACTCATGAACCGGGGACCAACGGCTTTACTTCCCATCCGAAGGAAGGCGTGGTCAGAGATGTTATGCCTCAGAACATCCCGGCGGCGCCGACTGGTATTGAACCCAGGCCTGCTGGGGTGAGAGGTAATCACGCTTACCACTACACCACCGGCGCCGTTAATCGCTTTTCATTTCGATTCGCACGATTCGTTTACTCAGTCACCCTTGTAGTGACGTCATAATGTTTGTTTCGATCGGCATAGGAAATTAATAAGAATTATAGAATTTGTGTATGTTACCAAAATTTATGAATGGTCTGCCACTAAATGTTGAGATAATCAATTGATATCACACTGTGTATACCATGAAAAAGCAGCCTGTTTGTGAGTTCCATCTAACATACAGCTCGCCAGCCTTATCCGTGTGGAACACCCTAATAGATCAGCATTATTCAACCATCATAAATTTGGTAAAGAGTATTTTTTTACGTAGGATTACGTCTTTCGGCAACATATTGGGGGTGCAATTTCAGAAAATCAAATTCGGCCGCGTTACGAAAAGAGGTCAGGTGTTGATCACATACATATAACTCTGTCAATAGCAGATGGATTTTAATTCTAAACAAGACAAACGATTGGAAATTTATCTGGCAAATTGCTAAAATGAACACTTTATTAATTTTCATTAAGTCACTATTGAAAAATATACAATGTCCAGCTGTTGCAATGGTGATGAAAATTATCACCGATTACCTGCAAACAGCGCATTCCCTAACACAGATTTAAAAATCTAATTCGATCCTGTCTCACTAAACGGTGCACATTTAATCACCGTGTGTGGTGGTGTCCGGTCGACGGTGTCCGCAGCAGCAGCATCAGTAGCAGCAGTGCTTTCGGCGTGTGGCGTTGAACATCGTTATCCAGTACACCACGAAAGGCATCCGGAAAGCAGCAAGCATCCATAGAAGGAAGAAGAAGCCGCACCGCGATCGAAATCAGTTTCCTCGTGAGTAGCTGTGGGTCATCAATGCCTAGCGCGTCAACCTTGCTCCAAACAATTAACAGATCGCCAGCCTCATCCGTGTTGAACACCTTAATAGCTCAGCATTACTCAACCATCACGACTAAACGGTCTGGACCACCACAAATTTGTTAAAGAGTATTATTTGGACATTTGTCAAGGTCATCAGTTCCCGCTACCAGCTAGCTATCAAGCTATCAACCTGTCTATAGAAGGTGTGGAATTGTAGGCAGGCCTGATTGTATTGGTGAGATTAATCATATCGTCCGGCCATTTTCCAAAGACGGCGCTGTTCCGCTGGTAGGAAGTGATAAAAATCCACATATAGAATTCGAAAGAAGTGGGAATAGTTCGCTTTAGGTGCATATTCAGGTAAAAAAGTGAACGACAAGTCAAATTAATTAGTCAAGTTAAGTAAATTAGTAAATTAATTAGTATTAGAAAATACTGTTTACCGGAAACACATTTTTATTCATACAGTTTTACCTGCTTTACTACCAATCCCCAGAAAGCCAAAAAAAAAATTCAAATTTGTGAGAAAATTAGCTCTCACGAGCTCAATCTGTCAATTGCCATGTTTTTTATGACACCCAATTTGTGATTTCCTTTCATAGATTACTAAATAGAGTAGGGTAGGGTAGAGAACTACTTTGGTCTAATCGCCGATTTTGGGCCTATCGAGCAGAAAACTTCAAATAAATCCATAATTTCAGAGTTAACAAGTCAATTAGGCGTTTGGTACGATAATTTAGTTAATAAGCTACCCAATAAAGTCAATGAGAACGCGTGATATAAAGGTTTGCACCCATAAATCCCACAAACAAAAGAATTTCTCCGACCGAATCAATTTTTTTCTTTATCCGATAGGCCGAAGTGAATTCATTGGCGTTTCAATGCGTAAGGCCGAGTTTAGAATCCGTAGGCCGAGTTTGGCGTCAAGAAGCAGTGTTAGACTTTTAACAATATCTAAACAATTTGTTTCTCTATATCAAATCTTACGGTAAGCCGGAAATGAGGTAGTTAACCCTATCTGACACTACAAAACATGTCTGGTACCGCATTTAGATTAACAATCTAAGTCCCTCCTTTTTTACATATTCTGCTCAAACGATACTTTCTGCCCCGCCCCATTCATACAATTCGGAAGGAAATCCTGTGAGGGATGAGCTATTTTGAGTGCAGAATGTCTAAAGAAGGAGAGACTTCGGTTGTTAATCTAAATGCATATATAGAGGTACCAGACATGTTTTGCACTGCACTGTCCTCTGTGAACAGTTATTGGAAAACAAATTATGTGTAGTTTCCGATCGATGCCACCGCCAACAACAGCAGTGACATCTGATGGAACATGAAAGCAGAAGCTTGACAAAATGATCAATTCGTTTTTCCCTCAGCTTTCATTCCGCTTTGCACGATTCGTTTTTTACTCAATCAACCTTGTAGTGACGTCAAAATGTTTGTTTCGATCGGCGCTTACATAGGAAATTTAATATGGATTATAGAATTTTTTGTAGGGGAATTGGCTCTAATGTTGGCCTATGGATCTAAGATTGGGCCCATCGCAAAAAATCTGCTATTTATCAATTTTATCCACATAAACGCGTCATTGGGACGGTACTAATGGATATTTTTGGTCGCTTTTGAAAATTTAGTCGATTGCTGAATTTATGTTTGAGCCAGAATTAGGGGCATGTTGAGCATGTTGAGGTTATTAATTTATTTTTGAATTAGCACTCTATATACCATGAAAAAGCAGCCTGTTTGTGAGTTTTTGCCTGTTTTCAAGTAAGGAGTTATCATAAAAAAACAATTCGCCAGCTGGTATTTCCCGGCGACTTTACAAATAAATACAATCAAACAAAATCATCATGCAGAACTAGGATTTGTTTCACTTCATATTTCACAAAATTGCTTTCGAGTGTAATGACATCGTCTCCCGCAAAGTTTACATTTTGACATAGGATTACGTCTCTCGGCAACATATTCTAAACAAGCCAATCGATTGGTAATTTTTCTTCAAAGCTGCTAAATTGAATACTTCATCAATTTTCAATAGGTCACTATTGAAAATTACACAAATGTCCACCGATTGCCTGCAAAAAGTGGTTTCCCCAACATAGTCGCCAAATATTGATACCGAGCACGTAATCCTACGTCAAATCTACGGTCGAGTCTTGGATACAACCTCTTACTTTTTTTTAAACGTGCGGTCTTGAGCAGATCAGACATTCCGACATTCCGGCGAAAAATATAAGCCTACCCGACAATAACCTGACTTCTACCAAACACCAACCCGACATTGACCTGACATTTGGCCGACGTCGATCATAAATTGACCTTACATTGATCCGACATCAGGCCGACATGGCTGTTCGGAATCATTCTTCTGGGTTACTTCCTGACTCCACTGCCGTATAGCAATTGTATATAATGTCTCGTGACAGCCTTTTCGTGACAGCCACTTGGCTAAGCTGAGGTATGTCGTCGGTTTGTGAAGGCTGTTATGACGATAGAAACATTGAAAACATGGTCATAAAGAAATGTATAAATACAGCCCATTCGGTTCACTACGTTCCAAGCACGATGATTTTAGCAAAGCGGGTATAGATGCGACTGTTCTAATACAGCTTTCATTCGTTCTTGCGTGCGCTGTTGCCAAATGATTTCGAATTCAGATCTGAACGTACGGTAGCAAGCGGTAGTAAAGCACACAAAGCAACAGTCAATTTCGTTATAAACCAACTGTCGCGAGAAGGCTATACTATTTGGAAGCCTGCTCGAGCTATTGTATATACGAGAATTGCATGTGTATACAAGCACCGCGTAATGAGAAAACTCTGAACAACTGTCCACCAACAAAAAGATTTTGACTTCCTGAACAACTTTGTCAAAGACATTTACTCTCCATCTGGTCAGGATCTAGTGATGTATCACTTGCGAGAACTTAACATGAATACGAGCGCTACCTAGTGAGAAGATTCTGAATTAATTTTCACAAGCGAAAAGATTATGATTTCCCATGAACAGCTTTGTGGAAGACAGTAACTTTCTATCTGGTCAGGATCTCGAGATTTTCCATGTTGTATCCAATTAAGTCGAATCCCACATAGTGCGGACACCGTTTACGCGGTTTCCATTCACATTTTCTCTATTATCCGCATTTTTCGGGGGTTTACTGTGTTAAAAGTTTAGCTTGTTTAGTTAAAAAGAAGTTTTTTAAGGAATACCCGTTTGTTTCATATCGATACGCCTTTTTAATGCACCACCAACGTAGAGTGCGCCACGCGAGTTCGAGAAGAAACGTCAGCCAAATCGTTTGTTTACATCAGAATAAGTATTTTCCCCAACGCAAATAACAGCATTTTTCATTCAAAATCTTGCCAATTTCCATCGGTAATTGTCTTATTGTACGATTTTCCACAAATCTGAAATGAATTGCACCTTAACTATTCACACACAAGAAATCCGGAAGATCATAACCACTAAGGCACTTTTCTAATTTTCCATTTTTCTCAACAAAAATATTCCTGAACACCAGCAGGATCTTTTCAAAAACGTTACAGAATTAAATTTTTCAACTGTAGATTAAGTTTTGCAGCATCTCAGATGAATCAATTTATCAGGAAAAGTAAAAAAATGTTCCGCTTCCTACGTCTCAAGGCAAAAATTTATGCTCACAACACTCTTTTTGACGTTCTTCTATTCACCACCAGAGGTTGAATCGATCGTTTAGTTTCTATTAAAAAGGCCTATAGTTAGCTCGGTTGCAAAATGGCAATGGAAAACTCACATTGTTGTACAAAGTACAACGCGCGAGTACTCGTGTTACAAAAGTTGGCGCGAGTAACGGAGGGTTAATAGATAAAATGTTCCCTAAAAGATGTGAAATGAGCCATTTTTTTAATGTGCCAATAAAAAAGATGAAATGTCCCATAGAAATCGTCGAAGTTTATGAAACATTTCAGTATAGGGAACCGTTCATAACTTTTTCAGCGAGAAGGGTATCTTTTTTTTATTGATCATTTCCTATGTTTTATGAAGAATATTTTCAATTTTACTGGTGCAAGTTTACTTATTCATAGTTTCTCCATATTTTTATGGAGCATTTCAACTTAAATATAGGCACATCTACCTTTTTTTAAAGGGTAAATGTTTGATTTTGTAGGGTTATTATCTATTACTGCAAAATATGGGCTGGAACCACTGTGCAGTGGAAGCAATTCGCTCGATGCCATTATGCCATCACCTCTTGGATAGGAATATTGGGTTCCTACTGGGGTGAGCAACCTAATTTAAATGATAAAACATTTAATTTAGCCGTTCTGCAAAAACGAATTCTAATGAGCCCTGGGGAAATTGTTTCGTGTTCCCGATAGGTTTCAGAGTATTATGCGTTCAATTTTGAAAGCAATACGCAAATGTCCGTTGGTTTCCTTCTTGGAATAACATCTCTGACAATAAAGTTTATTCCACTGTTCCACTCAGTTCCCCCAAATGCGTAATCATATTTAAACTAAATGTCCAACAAAGCTTCCGTTACATCTGTTACTCTTGGCACACAGTAAACTCACTTGAACGAAAAAAAAAACTCGTAGTCGATGGAGATGACTTCAACCGTGAAAACCCGGAAACTTTCCAGACTCGCTTCCCGTTTGCCAATAACTATACTCAAACACGGATAAGAAAAAAAATCGCTCGTCTCCCTCGATGTGCAACAGATGTGCCGTTTTGTGTAGTTGAATTTATCTTGGAAGTGAGTCCATCTCGAAACGGGTAGGTAAATGAGGAAAGCATTGTGCATGCAAACGAACCAACGCCAACGACGACGGCGAAGTTGAAAGGATATTCGATTTTCCATTTCCGCTGGCACAGTTGCGCTTTTCCGGACCTCTCCACCATTTGAGAGACCACGTCAGCGTCAGGATCGATCTAAAAGAAGTATGTGGTGCTCGATGTAACTGAGTATACACAAGTTCCGTTCGAATACGATGGGATCTGCTGCAGCTTTCAGTTCTGTGGGACTTTTGAAAGATGTTCAGTTCATGGTAAAAAAAAAGTTTATGGAGAGAAAAAAAAACGAATGCTCTCAAGATTTTGTAAGATGGATGGGAACTTGAATTATTCCAGAGGGTTGGTGCAAATCCCTCAGCTCATACGAGATGAAATAATGGAAGCAAGCAAAATGCCGGAACATGACTCGTTGAGTGCCAGTCTCGACGGGAAAAATCGAGTAATTAGCCTCCGAAACAATTAGGTGCTAAACTAGAACTCAAGGCGAGAGTCCCCAAGTAATAACAGTCCAAATCAGAACTCCATCCCAGCCAGTCGGACGGATTTGAACTTCCTCCTTCTGTGTAAGTAAATATAATAAGCAATTTTCCACTCAAATAACCTGGATAATGCGAAAACACATGCTCTAGCAATTTCCCAGATTTACTTTCGTTTCAATTTTTCTACGGGCATCCCATGTGACTAGCGGAGAAATGAACTGCTACACTCATTTTCCGAATAATCAGCTCCATCATCGTCATCGTCGTCGACGAAGACGATGTTCTAGCTGGTACATAGCTCCGAGAATACGTTCGTTCGTGTGTTCCCATCACAATCGTCAGTTTGTGAAGCAATTTCATTCCCCATCAGAAACGCATGCACGATGATAAGGCAACGTCGGATTCGATTATGATGGTGGTAATGCCTTCTGCTTACATCATCGTCAACATCATATTATTTACGAACAACTGTAGTAGGCAGTGCGTTGTCACCGTTCGTTTGGAATGAGCTCCTAATGCCTTCAGTCATTGTCAGAATTTTTTGCAAGCCGTTAATTATAGAATATATTTTTTCCCTCAGTGTAGTTTTTGGCAAGTCAACCTCCTTTGAGTATTGTCTGTATTTGTTGTAAAAAGTGTATCTGTCAAACTGGTTTTCAATTTATCGGACTACTATTTCCGCATTGTGGTGAATGTTTTCTGTGCCGATGCATTAAAGTTAATGACATTCCGTGAGATTTATGTGCAGTAATTTGTGATTTTGTGAAGTGTCTTTGATCTTTTATGGGTCGTATGCATACATAGACAGCACCCCGCTGCGCATTTTTTTTTCAACATCTGGCCCTCTGGGAGTGAATAGGAGAACTACATTTGCAGTCATCTCTGTTCGCAATATTAATTCACCACTCAGGATGGCATGCACTCGTTGTCAGAAAGTCGTTTCGGAGTCTGACCGTATAACTTGCCGTGGTTACTGTGGATGCTCATTTCATGTGTTCTGTGCGCAAGTGGATCAACCGCTGCTTGAAACTCTAGGAGAGCACGCGCGCAATGTATTTTGGATGTGTGATGATTGCGCTGATCTGTTTTCTAGTGATCATTTCCGGAACATGGTTCAGCGCAGATCTGTCAAAAGCACCGATGAGACATCAATTAGCTCGCTAAAAGATGACATCATCAAATTAAGCGATGCAGTTAGCGCGCTCTCAGCCAAGGTTGACGCCAAATATCTAACACCTATGGTGAAGCTAGATTGGAAAAACGTTAATTGGACTACCAAGTCGAACGAACCGAAGAGAATACGAGATGAGGATTCTGCCATCAAAATTCCTACCATTCGAGGAACTAAGCCAACCTGTGAACTGGTGAATGCTGTACAGCCGGACGATACGGATGAGTTTGTGTGGATCTACCTTTCTGCATTCCACCCCAGTACGACAGAAGCGGAAATCGCGACGCTCACTAGGGACTGCCTGAGCATGGATATGGATGCCAAACCAAAAGAGATCAAGTTGATTCCAAAAGGAAAAGACCTAGCCAGCTTGAGTTTCGTTTCATTCAAAGTTGGAGTGAATATCACACTGAAGTTGGAGTGAATATCACACAAAAAACGAGAGGCGAATCGTCAGTATCAACCAACCTGTGAACGGCTCGGGGAAATCGGCGTGAAATGGACATCCACACCAGAACACACTGCCTACCGTATTAAGGAAGCCCCTGATCCACTCGACCCAGACGTGCTTCCTGGTTCCTGTCGTCGTAGCCGTTCTGGACCTGAGGTCGTAGTTGGTGACGGGGTCTTCCAACCGCTGTTTTCAGCCAACATTCTGTTTCACAATATTGCTCCATCTACCGAACCTGCTGCATCCAGTACCAATCACAGCACCTACAAACCAGAACGCACTGCCTGCCGCCTCATGGAAGCCCCTGATCCCCTCAACTCTGTCGAGCATGCTGGTTTCTACCGTCATAGTCGTTCTGGCCCTGTTGTTGAGGGTGGTGACGGGGTCTTCCAAACTTCAATTTTAGGCAAGTATGAACGCAATTCAGTAAAACGGCTCCTGATTCGTTTTTGTACCCTAGCACTACGTCCCGCATCATAACAGAGTCTGCACATTTCGACTCATTCAAACTCGTTGACGACACCAATGAACACGCTGAACCAGAACGCACTGCCTGCCGCCTCATGGAAGCCCCTTATCCCCTCAACGCAGTCGAGCCTGCTGGTTCCCGCCGTCGTAGTCGTTCGAGCCCTGCTGTTGAGGACGGTGATGGGGTCTTCCAAGCTTCCACCTCAGGCTAGTATGACTGCAATCGAAGCAATCTGGTACCAGACTTGCTCCCAAGTTTCAGCTCTGTTCGAGGGAATGCTGCAAATCTTAGATCCCGTCCAATCGACCGGAATGGCACGATAGTTGCTTCGTGTGATCCGGCAAAATCTCAACTACATTTTTATTATCAAAACGTCCGAGGGCCGACGTCTTCCTTGCAACCTCGGAAAACAGTTATGATGTGTTTGTTTTCACGGAAACATGGCTCGACGGTCGAATTAAATCATGTAAATTGTTCGGTGATGGATTCAGCGTTTATCGAACCGATCGTTCTGCTTTCAACAGTCCCAGGACACGTGGTGGAGGTGTTTTAATAGCTGTTTCTAACAAACTCGAAGCAGCTTTAGTGCAAACCTCTTCGGGTGCAAGCATGGAGAGCATATGGGTAAAGATCTCATCCAAAACAAGGTCTATCTTCGTTGGTGTTTCATACGTACCACCAGAGAAGTCCGCTGATTGCGAGTGCATCCAATCTCACGCTGACATTGTTTCGGAAATTAATGAAATGATGGGATCATCATTTTCGGGGATTTCAATCAGCCTCGAATCGTCTGGAAATCAGTGAACAACGTCTACGCATTTGCTGATCCTCTTGCATCGAATTTTTCTCAAGCTTGCCGCATTCTTCTGGACAGCTTTGCTTTTGGAGGGTTGAGACAACGAAATATGATACGCAATCACTTGGACAGAACACTTGATTTGATATTTTCGAACGACTGCATGACAGATTGCAGTTCAGTTGATGAGGCCCCGGAGTCGGTTGTGGATATCGATCCTCATCATCCAGCTCTTGTTTTCACGGTGTTTTTTTTTCAGCAATCTTTCCATTTGTTAAGAACGTCGATGAACATGATCGTGACTTTAGTAAAGCTGATTATGACGCACTCAACTCTATGCTTTCTCAAGTTGATTGGTCTACTGTTTGTCGGTGTAGCAACGTAGATGATGCTGTTAGTTGCTTCAACAGTATACTGCGCGATTGCTTCACATTCTGTGTTCCGTTGTCAAGACCTCGGAGAAAACCTGTTTGGTCCAATTCTCGCTTACAGTACCTTCGACGTATTCGATCTAAGATGCTTAAACGCTTCTCGGCACGCAAAAATGGCATCACCAAACTGGCGTTTGCACGAGCTAGTCGCAACTATCGGAGCTATAACCGTTACTTGTACGGCAGATACGTAAGACGTGTTCAGGACAATCTGCGAAGAAATCCTAAACAGTTCTGGAATTTTGTAAACACTAAGCGAAATGAAAGCGGCCTTCCATCTACCATGAGCATGGAAGATCAATCTGCCTCAACCGCAGAAGCCAAATGCGAACTATTTGCTGCAAGATTTGCGAGTGTTTTTCAGGCATCAACTGCGTCTCCATCGGATGTTGAAACTGCGACAAGGTCCCTGCCCGTGGACGCATTCGACATTGATATTTTCGATGTTAATCAGACGATGGTGGAGAATGCACTGAAGAAGCTGAAATCATCTGTATCACCTGGACCGGACGGTATTCCTGCGTACATATTGAAAAAATGTAGTGGCATGTTGATTACACCTCTGCAAGCTATATTCAACCTCTCTCTTCGAAGCCAGCAGTTTCCAATCGCTTGGAAGATGTCATACATGCAATACATGCATTCAAGAAAGGCAGTAAAGTGGATGTGTCGAACTATCGTGGAATAACTTCGTTGCCTGCCGGATCCAAATGCTTTGAGATAATTCTCAATGATGTTATGTTCCAGGCCTGTAAAACGTACATTTCAACATCTCAGCATGGCTTTTTTCCGCAACGTTCAGTCATCACTAATCTGTGTGAATACACGTCGTTTTGCATCAGCGAAATGGAGCAAGGAGGTCAAATCGACAGTATAAACACTGACATAAAGGCTGCGTTCGACTCAGTTAATCACGATATTCTGTTGGCTAAGCTGGAGCGACTAGGAGCATCTTCGAGAATTTGTAGTTGGCTGAGATCATATTTGGCTGGCCGTCAATTGTTCGTGAAAATTGGATCAGCCGTGTCTGCACCTTTCATTCCTCGATGTGGGGTGCCGCAAGGGAGCAACTTGGGGCCGCTGTTATTCGCGTTGTTCTTCAATGATGTGTCCCACGTTCTTCTGAATTGCTGCCTAATGTTCTACGCAGACGATTTGAAAATCTGATTGCCAATGATTGCCGTCAATTGCAACAACAGCTAGATTTGTTTGTCAGTTGGTGTGCACTGAATCATCTAGCAGTCAGTGTGTCCAAATGCTGTATCATATCCTTTCGAAGAACGAGAAATCCTATCCTACATAACTATACTATCAATGGCACTGTACTGAATCGGGTTGATCATGTTAAAGACTTGGGTGTGGTACTAGATTATCAACTCACATTCAAAATGCACAAATCGGAAATAGTTGATAAAGCAAATCGTCAACTTGGATTTATTTTCAAGATAGCGAACGAATTTGATGACCCTCTGTGTTTGCAATCTCTGTATTGCTCGCTAGTTAGATCAATTCTTGAATTTGTTTCTGCCGTCTGGTCTCCGTACGATGCTGTGTGGATTTCACGAATCGAATCAGTGCAGCGGAAATTTGTGAGATGTGCTCTACGAGGCTTGCCATGGACCGACTCATTACGACTACCACCCTACGAGCACCGCTGTGCGCTGCTTGGTATTGAACCGCTAGTGGATAGACGCAAGTTCAGCCAAGCTATCTTAGGAGCCAAAATTTTACGCTCCGAAAGAGACTGCCCTGCATTGCTGAGTCAGCTTAATATCAACGCCCCTCAGCGAGTGCTGCGATCTAGACAGCTATTGCGCCAGCCAACGAGACGAACACAGTACGGATCCAACAATCCCATCGATTCGATAAGTCGAAGACTCCAACACAATTACAGCTTGTTTGACTTCAATATCTCTACCAACGTCTTTCGAAACCACCTACGGAATCGACCAGAATGATTTTGTTTTTTCTGTACAACGTGTTAAAGTTTTTTTTTTAGTTAAGTTTTATTCATTAAGACCACGATGTCAGATGGATTTATACAATAAATACAAATAAATACAAATACAAATATTGCTGTGTAATGGCGCCGGTGGTGTAGTGGTAAGCGTGATTACCTCTCACCCCAGCAGGCCTGGGTTCAATCCCAGTCGGCGCCGCCGGGATGTTCTGAGGCATAACATCTCTGATCACACCTTCCTTCGGAAGGGAAATAAAACCGTTGGTCCCCGGTTCATGAGTTGATGGGTCGATAGGTAGGGTCCAGGTGTGGGAGCTGCCTTCCTGGCGCGTCGGTAGCATTGGTGCTCAGCACGGAAAACAAGATCGACGGAAAACAAAACAAAGGGAAAAAATATATTGCTGTGCTGTTGCCGACTAGGAAGAGGAAGAGTTAAGGCTTGTTCGCGACAAAATCTGGACACACTTTGACACATAACGGGTGTTCAATAAAAATGAGAATGATTTCAGTGCCGTCCAGCGCTCTTGTGAGAGCATTGCGACTAAGTTGCGTCGTACGGCTGACCACGGCCCCTTCTCCAATATTCATTGACGTTTTTTTGAAGAATAAACATTATGTTTTTAATAAAAAATACTGAATTCCTTCGAAATTTTTTTTTTTTTCTAGCTATGGGAAATGGCTTTAATGTTGGCCTATGGATCTAAAATTGGGCCCATCGCTAAGAGGGCAAAGCCACGCGCAAAATTCAATAACAAAAGCGCGGCAATGGGCTAGAGAAGACTATTGTATAGAATACTTAACACCGGCCGGTGCCGGCTGTGTAAGCTGGTGCAGCCACTCCGTTTGCTCCTTTGTTTTTGTTGCTTGCTGCTTTGGAGTGGTGATGAGATGATGACGGTGAGATGATAGTCCACCTATAGCGTCGCTAAAGGTGGCTACTTCCTCTGCTGACTGCGGTTGCCTTGGGCACTGAACTTCGTCCACGGTAGGTAAAACGCGCGATATAAAAAAACCACTATGGTGGGAAAAAAAACTCCACCGGCTACGAAACCAATACCCGCAACGGAGACACGAACAAACTACGTCCGGCTACTTCAAGCTATCGGCGAGGAATGCCTGAATTCAGTTGTAACTGATTGCATTTCCTTAGCAATTGAGGCTGAAATGGTTGCCTTCATCTCAGCAGCAAGGGAAGCCACCAGGGAATGATTACTATTCTGCATCGTTACAATTCGGTGGTAGATCGAAGAACAATCTGATGAACAAAAGTAATTGTTTTCTCTCATACGACCCACCGCATAACCAACAATATTCTTACATTTGAAGTGGGCACTCGAAAAGCAGTACATGCACGTTAAAACTTTTGAACTATCAACTTTTTTTTTGCAATAAGTGCAGAAAAAATCATCATCTTTATCCATTGAGAACGACTAACGGGTGGCAACTAAAATTTTGGAATTTCTTTCTCAAGCTGTCAAAAAAAGACAAACATACTTGAAGAAGATCTGATTTATTGAAAATTAAAGATACATTGTCCATTGTTGAAAAAAAAATTAGTGAACATTTGAAAACGGTCCGTAATCGGATGTTCGGCGAAGCTTCCGTTTGATGTCGGAACAGGAGCGTTGTACGGCCTTCATGTCAACTTTGCGAATGCATCTCTTGATTTTACCAATCAACTGTTTGCAATTCGTGGCTCTCCAGTTATTTTTGTACACCAGGGGGCTCAAAACCCCGAAGAAATCTTCGATTGGGCGACACTGAGGCAGATTTGTCGGGTTGTGGTTTTTGGGTACAAATGGGATCGAATGGGTATTCAGGAACGATTGTGTTTTTTTTTTGGCGTAATGCGATGACGCTGTATCCGGCCAAAAAAAAGTATTGTCCATCAGCATGATGTTTTTGTAGAAACGGGATCAAAATTTTCTTCAAACATTCGTTCTGGTACACATATTGATTGATTGCCAGTGAATCCTTGTTGTTGAAGGCACGAGAAAGAGAACGAAGTCCTTTTGCGTCCATAATTTTGGCTGGTCTTCCACTACCTTGCTTGCGAGCAGTTGTTGGGGATCTTAGGATATGGTAAACAGTCGAAGCCGCAACATTTTCGCTTTTAAAATGTTGTACCGTATACTTTTGCCGAGATTTCTGTGCAGTTCGTAGAACTGTACAACGCGCTCGCGAAATACTTCTTGTTTCGACGGCATTTTGAGCAAAACTGAGCAAGCATAAACAAAACAGAAAATACTAGCAGAAAGAGGAGAGAGAGAGCTAACACATACACACTCTTATTTCTCTCTGAGCTCGTTTGTTGTTGAGCATAGAGGCCTCGAAAAAATTCCAAAATTTTAGTTGCCACCCGTTATGGGAAGCAAGCTAAGTAGTAAAATTAACGTTTTTTTTTTGTTTTTTTTTTATGTTTCAACATTTGGTTTAACATTTCAATTGATTAGCCTTTTGGCTCTTCATCTTTGTTCTAGTTAATTGGTTATTCTTATGTGATGGTTGCGTTTAGCGCTAATTTACAGAATACCCTTTATGGGATTGTTTTGGTTTGAATTTGTAAAATTTGATTACCTACCTACTTGAGCACAGGAACCTGCCTAACTACTTAAACTAGGTTGCCAAATCACGAAAGATCTGGTGGTTTGATCGGACAGGCGACTCTGAACCTTTCCAGCGTGGAAGTCTTTCGCTCCTCGAGAGTTTGAAGACCGGCCAGGTGGTAAATCTCAGAATTACGAGTTCGTGGTGGACTGTTAAGGATCATTCTGAGGATCTTGTTTTGGATCCTCTGAAGCTTTAGGTGGTGGCACTTAGCACAACTCTCCCAGATTGGCATACCATACTCAATAGCCGGCAGAATGATCTGCTTGTTTTTGAGGGACAGGGTGGACTTCCTGTTTATCAGAGGGTAGCGCGACCTGATCAAGATGTTACAGTTGCTGGATGTCTTGTCCACATGGGATCGGAATAGCAGTTTGCTATCGAGGGTGAGACCAAGGTAGTCTACTTCACTCGACCATTCAATAGGAGTGCTATCAACATGGACCTTGACGTTAGCAGGCGGAACAAGCCGAGGTGAATTCGAATGTGGAAACAGAATGGTTTGTGTTTTAGCTACATTGATACAAATCTTCCAGCGTTTGAAATAGTCGGACAGAACATCCAGGCCTGATTGTAGTTTACTCGCCAGAGCACAGATCACTCGACCCTTATAGATGATGGAGGTGTCATCTGCGAACGTCTGACGTGAAAATGTTGAATAGGATAGGCCCAAGCAGGCTACCCTGAAGGACCCCTGCATCAACGTTGAACGTATCAGATGGGACGTTGTTCAAGTAGACCTGGAATGATCTGCCCGTAGTTTTTGATGATCTTCACGAGGTAGATCGGAAAGTTGCATCGATGCAGCTTGTACACTAGACCATCATGCCAGACATTGTCGAACGCCTTCTCGACATCCAACAATGCCATGGCAGATGTGTTGAAAACGGACTTGATGATGTTAGTAACCCGTGCGAGTTGGTGGATGGTAGAGTGGCCTTTCCTAAACCCGAATTGCTCTTTGAGAAAGATGTTAGTGTCATTTTAAAACACCAGCAGACGGCTTAGTATCAACTTTTCGAATAGCTACGAGATGGAGGACAAGAGGCTGATGGGGCGATAACTTTTGGCACTGGTAGGATCTTTGCCCGGCTTGTGTATTGGAATCACTTTGGCTAACTTTCAGCATGCAGGGAAGTAGCCAAGCTCCAAACACTTGTTGAAGATAATGGTAAGATGGTCGAAGAAGTCAATACTCAAGTTTTTCAACTCGAGGTTGACTACACCATCCATACCCGCAGCCTTCATGTTTTTAGTGCTTCTAATAGCTGCTATCACCTCATCAGCCGATATTCTATTATCATCATGCACTACTACGGGGGTGTCAGCGACACTAGACGTTACCTCCAGTACGGCATTCCCATGGGGGCTCACCATGGTTTGGCCAAGATTATGTGAAATCACAAAATGTTGACCAAGAGCATTGGCCTTTTATGAGTAGACCCATCCCTAGTTCTGGTCAACAGAGGAAAGCGGAGGGATCGGTCTCGACTTATTTTTCAAAATTTTTGTCATCTTCCAAAATAGTTTTGCACAATCTGGCCTAGATAATTTTGGTTAGCCTATTAACATTGGTCTTTAAGTGGGGCAGCCCAGAACGCTGGAACTGCCTACGAATGGTGTTACGGAGCCTGATAAGATCTTTGGTTGGGCTGTCAAGGTTC
Organism: Ochlerotatus camptorhynchus; assembly: GCF_037179485.1. NCBI lineage: Eukaryota > Metazoa > Arthropoda > Insecta > Diptera > Culicidae > Ochlerotatus > Ochlerotatus camptorhynchus. Next base: position 2,347,704 of record NW_027040498.1, on the reverse strand, counting down.
AGAGTACGACTCTCCTGTCTAGATGCTGGTACGTGTTGCTCCCTGGCACGGGATATCGCCTCTTTGATGGTTTGCAGCAGTGATGGAAAAGTTCGCGAAAACTCACTATGACTCGCGAACTTTTCCCTTGGTGAACTTCGTGAAATATCGCGAACTTTTCCAACACTGGTTTGCAGACACCTATTGGCCGAGGAACCTACTTCGGCCACCACCGGATAGTGGTCCGAGCTCAGTTCCTCATAGGCGATAGGTTGCGAGATGTTATCACCAATGTTGCTGATGAAGATGTCGATGGTGGCATTAGCTCCGGATCGACTCAACCGGGTGGGAGCGTCCGGACACAGGATGTTGTAGTGGGCTTCCTGCAGATCGTTGTATAATATTGTGCCGTTCTGGTTTCGCCGACTATTGCCCCAGGCTTGATGCTTGGCGTTCAGATCGCCAGCGATGACGAAATTTTGCCGCCGTCGTGTTAGCTTGATGATGTCTCTTCGGAGGTCTGCGGCCGAGCCGTCCCTAATGTTGGTTTGCTTGGGGCAGTAGACCGCGATGATGGTGATTGGACCAAGCGATGAGCTCACCTCAACTCCGATGGCTTCGATATCTTTCAGCTGGAAGCTTGGTAGTAGCCGGCAGCTGATTTTCCGCCTCGCAGCGATGGCCACTCCCCCTCCCCCGGAGCTGGTGCGTTCAAGCCTTACGAGCTGAAAGTCGGGAAGGAAGGCATTCAGCTCGGGCTTTAAGTGAGTCTCGGGGATGACGGCTATGTCGATGTGCCGTTCTTTGAGAAAGTCAACTAACTCGATGTTTTTGCTCTTCAAGGAGCAAGCATTCCAATTTACGATCTTGATGGCTTCACGGTCCATACTTAGTGACAAGGGACAGGGCAGCGTGTAGCTGTTCAGGTCAAGTCTTGCAGGTGCGCATGATGATGATGACCTCGGCCACGAGCGTCACAAGTTCCTCCGAGGTGAACGGAGAATCGTCGACAGGTTCACCTGAGACAGCACCAGCGTATGATAAACCAGGGGCGGTGGATGAACCTGGAATTGGCTGGACCGCAGCAGCAGTGAGACGATTCTGAACTGTCCGACTGTTGGGAACTATTTGGATACTCGCAGGGTTGGCTTGTTGGTTGTTGAGCGGAAGCGGGGCTAGGTTCGGAACATGTCGACGGAGCTGGAGAGCTGGGTACTGGACTCCGCTGAGTACAGGAGGCGAACGATGATTACGGAGACGACCGACCTGGTTGTTGATTGTAGCCTTCCGACGGATATTAATGAACTCCACTCGCTTGGGACATCCGCGATTGGAGGCACCGCAGTTGACAAACGTTGACTTGATGCCATCAACTTGCTCACAGGATGCAGTTGAGTGAGTTTCAGCACACTTGCCGCAGTTTGTCTTCATGTGGCAGTTGTTGGTGAGAGGCAGTTCATACACGATGTTGGGGTTTGTAATGCTCCCAACTGATGATGACCTGAAACAGGTCCCGGATTTTGGATCTCAGAGCCGCAAGACTGGTGGATCCCTTCGTGAAGTGCACCAGGAACAACTGGTCACGGAAGCTGGTATTGTTGATGGAACGCCGGTTCATCTGGAACACGGCCTCAGATTGGAGCCCGAACCGCTCCAGCTCGGACTTCACCGCAGCCGCCTCGAACGACGGTAATCCACGCAAAACCGCCTTCAATGGCTTGCTGTTTTGTTTTTGTTTTTGAATTATTAAATTTGTTGTTGCTGTGTAATACTTGGTGTAATATAATTATTGTCTTAAGGTGAAAGTTGATGGAATACACAAATGGCCGCTATTTTGTTTATTTTGCCTAACCACTTCTAATTCTTGGCGGCACGAATCTTAGAAACTACAAAGTTTCCATGCATGAAATTGTAATGACATGTATGCTGCAGTGCAGTATAAGATTGATTATGATTTGGCACGTGAAATCCTTTTAGTTACTGAGATTCGTGCCGCCAAAAATTCGAAGTGGTAAGGCAAAATAAACAAAATAGCGGCCATTTGTGCATTCCATCAACTTTAACTCTAAATATCAAAATCTAAATATAAATATCTTGTTCTCTTTTAGCTGAACTTATTTTACAATGACTGATTGTAAAACGTCAAAAAAATCTTCAATTTTTTACATTCTCATAAATTTTTACACCTGCGGCCACGAATATAGCACCATAGGCGGATTTTCATATAAATTAGCCAACTTTTATGTAGTATTGTTTTGTTATGATCAACTAATTGAAATTGTTATGCAGAACGAAACTATGGTGAACTTTGCGTGTACGAAAAATAATTGAAAATAAGGATCTTGAAATATTTCGAATTTCAAACATGCTTTTATTTTAAACATTTTTAACCATATCGTCAATTTCCGGCAGGAGTTTCAAAAAGTTTGGCCTTTTGTTCATGCAAAATTCAGCATATTTGTGGTTCTGTTGCAAAATTTTAGTTCAATTGATCATAACAGAACAACTTTACAGTATGTCAAATGTGGCTAGTTTGTAAACCAAATTGGGTTTTTGGTGCTTTTTTATTGACCGCAGGTGTGAGTGTATTTTTATATTTTTTATTTAAAATATTATTAGTTCCCAATATTTTATCCTTTGACGGTAACTATATCCGAAGAATACTTAACGATTAACAAATTTTCAAAAAAAAAATACATCATTATAATATGACCCCCTCCCCCTCCAAATCACGACTACGCCCTTTTTTTACAAAAAAATATTATTATCTTTGAATAATAAGATGTATGTGACAAGTTAGAGTGGTTAAATATTTTTGGACAGCTAGAATTAATAAATAACCTTCTGTACGTGCCTCAATTTCAACTTCTGTTCAATGTTCACACTGCCGTACTCTAGCGGAGCTATCAAACTACCCTCTTAAGAACTTTCTCTTGCTAATAAAATATTACACTCAGCGGCGCCGGTGGGGTAGTTGTAAGCGTGATTACCTCTCACCCCAGAAGGCCTGGGTTCAATCCCAGTCGGCGCCGCTGGAATGTTCTGAGGCATAACATCTCTGATCACTCTGAAGTAAAGCCGTTGGTCCCCGGTTCATGAGTTTTGATGGGTCGATAGGGTAGGGTTCAGGTGTGGGAGCTGCCTCCCCCTAGCGTCGATAGCATTGGTGCTCAGCACGGAAATCAAGTTCGACGGAAAACAAATCAAGGAAAAAAAAAATTAGTTTACTAAAGTTTCATGTCGATATAAGTTTAGGATTTCCTCTCAACTCTGAAAATCGCTAACTTCACGTACGAAGTAACAACAAACATTGATTGAAATTATCTTATGACAATATTATGAAAAAGCATTGATTGGAAACGAAAATTGTAAGGTGTAGTGATCAATTCCAACACCTTTTTACGGTACTGGCTAAGTTCAGATTAGGGTCCCCCCCTTGCTGAATCCTGATCTGAGCTTATTGAATAACATTTGATTTTCTTCACAATATAATTCTTCCCTTCCACCCGATAATGAAGTTGGCTTTCCCACTGTTTACTCCGCAATGAATAATGCATTCAATTACCAGCTGCTGCTGATCTTTGAGTCTTATTAGATCTCTTTGATCTCTTCAAACAACTGAAGTAAAGAACCTAAAGAACCAATCGTAACTTAGATTGTAGGTAGAATGAATTAATTTTGGAAAAAAAAAATCCTTTGAAAGCTGTACGAAGCCTTTGGGAACCCAACCGGAAATCAGAGGGAGAACATAATTAATTGAAAATGTCTGCATTTCACAACCGCTACTGTTTCACCCAGCTTAACCTTTTTCCTGATGCATTTTTCTGTCCAACTCCTACCGGTACACTGCCAGGAAACCGGATCAGCACTAAGACGAGGCAACTTGTGATTTAGAGCTGACAGGTTTTCATCATCCCCGTTTGTTCGTGGGATGAAACCCGGCTGCTCGCTCGAATCACGTAATCTCATTAAAGTTACATGAATCTGATCAAAATCTAATTACCCACCACCCGTCGATGTTGCAGTGTCTTTGGTTTAGATACGGAAGCTTGGGTAGAATTAATTTAAAAGGGGGGTGTGGTTCATTGTTTGTCATCCAATTCATCGAATTAGGGCGATGAGAATGGTTTCCGGATGGCAGGTGGAAAGTGATTCCTAAATTAAAAATTCAAATCGAAAGTTGGATTACATGGCACCAGTCAGCAGGAATGGGATTGTGTGTTCCTATGGGATGAACGAAGGTATTTCTTGGGTGGTTGGTTAGTGGAGTAGCCTCTTGATGGAAAGTGTTTGTAGATTCTCTCAGAATGGACCTTAATTTACTCGAGGCTCGGTAGCTTAGTGATTACCGTTCATGCATACTGAGCAGAAGGTCCGGGCGTTCAATCCCAGGACCGTCCCTCGACTGTATACACCCAACCAGAGGATGTAAGATTTGCTTACAATAATGAGGGGATGCATCATTGCAGGATAATAGCGGAGACCACATGAACGGAGGATGAGATACACCGAGCTGCAGTTCAATGCAAGAAAATATGAAGTGTAAGTGAGTGAAATGGATCATGACTAAAATATTGAAATAAAGGTTGCCAACTGGGACTCGATCCACAAACCTTGCGATTATCAGACCTGTGCTTTCTCCACTGCTCTCTCCATGCTTCGGAATATGGACAGGCTAAAAGCGAATAAGAAGCGCTAATTTCCTCGCATCCTCGATTTCGAATGCTTTTTTTGATGAACGGAAATTGGAGAGAATCGTGGCAAGTGTGTTCGTCGTTCTACAATATTCACCTCTATTCCCAGGGAATATATGATTTGACGTTTGGGTTGTGTCGTTTGACGTGTAAACGTTCAAATTTGGTCGTTTACACGTCAAACGACACAAGTCAAACTTCAAATCTTATGTTCCCTATCAGAAACTCAGCCAGATTGTGGCGGCCATTAGCGATCGTAAAATACTGGATAGTACGGTCGATCCCGCATTAACGAATACGCTTAGCATATGGGATTAGAGCTAATTGGGACCAAACACTGATTGTACGGCAATTTGAAGAGATAACTTCCTGATGTCTTTTGAGAAGTTGTTTATGATGATGATGGTCCCACCTCTTACCCCTACAAAGGTTTGAGCTGGACGATTTATCTTTAAGATAATTAAATATGACATTTTAACCAGGTTGGCAAACAAAATCGAACTGGTTTCAGTTACAGATATAAATTCCCTCTAGAGTTTACAGTTGCTTCACAGCGATATAAATGTTGAAAAGCTCAGGCGTCCACCTCTTAGTTCGCCTTTTTGTCCACCTAAAATCTTCATAAGTATTACAAGCAATCAAGAGTTAATGAACAATCAACAAAGCATCCTATTACACTAGCAACCCCGCAATCTGATGCTATCATAATTTTCAGCAATGTCAGGAATGCTCACGAACCCCCAACATTTGCCAGAAAACTTACTACTAACTCAAGGTATCTTCCAAATAAGCTTCAAAATTGCATTTTTTTTTTATCAAATGTTAAATTCAGTCCTCTATATCAGTAATACGCGCGCGAGGCTCAAACCTTTGTAGACTACTATTTTTTTTTACTACTACTATTAAATCATATATCAAAAATCCATCATCACCATCGTGGCGAACAAAATAGTTTTTGCAGTGCTACAATAATTATTAAAAAGTCGTTATAACAGCTATCCATACAAAGTAATCCGTTAAAAATAACTTCGTCAAGATACATAATTTGTCAATTCATAAAAAAAAAATCACTGGATAACCGTTCAAAAAACAGTTTTAACGTGTGAAATGCAATGTCTCTTTAATTCTGCTAATGTTGTTGAACGTTTAATGTGTCTAGGCATCGAATTCAAAACATTTATTCCTTTAAAAAATAATGAATTCTGTGAAGCACAAGTCAAGAAATGTGGTGTTCTTATTTCATCCGCGTTTCTAGTATTATATCTATGATAGTCACTTCCTCTTTCAATTCGATCACACAAATATCGAGGCAGCAAACCGTTAACTACTTTAAAAATGAACACCATAGTCAAATATACAATTCTTTGCTTCACCGACAACCATTGTAAGGCGTCTAACATCAAAGTTGAGGAAGTGAATCTATTACATCTCAAAATCAAACGCATTATTTTATTCTGCAAGCGCTGTAATCTCGATATTTGTGTTGCATTCGACAGAAATAAAATGGATGGGCAAAAGTCTAGATGAGGAGAGATGATTGATTTGTATAGCTGTATTTTACTGGCAATAGTTAAATCGTTTTTCAATCGACATAGAATTCCATACTTCTTGGCAATTTTCTTGATGACATTGTCAATGTGAGAGTTGAACTTAAGTTTGTCATCAATAATCACGCCAAGATATTTAATCTCCTGAACGCGATCAATAGTCTCATCATCAATTACAACAGAGACGTTCTCATTTAATCGATTCCGCGAAATTACCATAAATTTAGTTTTACTTGTATTCAATTTTAACTGCTTACACTTCAACCATCTACTTAGATACTGCAAATCTTCATTCAAGTGTGAGACGGCAACTTCTAAATCCTTAGCTGCAATGAATAACACAGTATCATCTGCAAAAAGGTTAATGTCGCAAAACCGTAAAACACGTCGCAAGTCATTAATATACATAATAAATAAAAGGGGCCCTAATACACTTCCCTGGGGCACTCCAAGGTTGTTCCCCACGGGACTGGAAACAGAATCATTAAAAACAGTCCGTTGAGTTCTGTCAGACAAATAGCTTTCAAACCATTTCTATGCAGTACTCGTAATTCCAAAGCGCTTGATTGATCTCAACAATAAGGATCTAGAAATTATTTCAAAAGCGCGTTTAAGATCCAAAAAACAGCAACAATCGTATCTTTACACTCCAAGTTATTTTTCCTCTTCGCTAATACCAAATTCAACGCGGTTTCACAAGAATGACCTTCCCGATATCCCGATTGTTCTGGTATCAACAAAGAGTTGCTATTCAAATACTCCAACAGCAGCTGGCCTTTAACAACAAGTTCTAAGATTTTCTCTAATGTGTGCAACATGTTGATGAGACGAAACTCTTCGGCTTTAATCGTTCCAGCAACTTTTTGAATAGGAATCACTAAGGATTCCTTCCAAATTTGTGGCACATGTCCATTCTGCAATGATTCATTAATAAGGTCCAGAAAGATGTGGCCAATGACATGAAAGCAATCTTGAATAACTCTAGCATTAACATTATCTACTCCAGCCGATTTTCCTAATGAAAAACAAATAACTCTAAGTTCATCTAATGTAATTGGGTGAAAAACTTCAAATCTGCAACTACTATTAACTGGCTGTTTTATTTCGTCAGGTTCATCGACCAATTCAATAGATTGATTAATCAATGAAACACTGTCTACGAAATAATCATTAAACTTAGATGCAATTACTTGTTCTGACTGTTCTAATGTGCCATTAAAAGTTATGGACCGCGGTTTGCAATTACTAGGTTTTAATAAAGATTTCAAATTTTTCCATAACTCTTTGCTGTTGTTTTGATGCTGATCAATCTTCCTTTGAACATATTCACAACGAGTTTTCTTTATCGATTGTGAATACTTATTACGCGCGATTGTGTACCTATTCCAATGATTGTCATTATTAGATCTACAAAACTTTTTGTACCATTTGTCCCTTTTCCGTTTAAGACGCAAAAGATCCAAATTGTACCAGCTGTTCGAGTTTTTCAAAGAAACAAACTTTTGCTCAACTAGTTGATTGGTACACGTTTTCAAAGCGTTATTAAGAACAGCTGTAGATTCATCTAAGTTACCGGCCGCGAATGGAAAATCCAGGCTTCTCTCAACAAGATTTGAAACAGCTTGCTTCGAATATTTCCTCCAGCACTTCAATTTTACAAAATTATTGTTATCGTTAACATGGTCTAAGACATTAATCACTAAAGTCTCATGATCGGTTATTTTCAAATCAGTATCCGTAACTGAACAAATGGAATCAAAATTGGAATAAACGTGGTCAATTAAAGTTCTACTGTGCCTGGAAATACGCGTATATTCATTTACCGTTTGCTTTAAATTAAAAAACTCAGCTAAACGCTTCAAATGATTCGAATTATGGTTATCACGCCAATTAATATTAAAATCACCAGCCAATATATTTAATTTACTAGAATCAAGGAATGTCTCGAGCCAGTTCTCTAAAACTTCAACAAAACGCTGGTCACTAGAACTGGGAGAATGATACAAAACACCATAATTACCCATCTTCATGCCACGTACAACTGTAATGCCCAAGAACCAGTTGCCATCAATAACTTCGTTGGTACGAAGGTTGAATTGAACTAATTCTTTGACATAAATAGCAACACCGCCAGTGTGTCTAGAATGTGATAAACAAGCAGCAACAATATATCCCGGAATACTATACTGATCAAAAGCTTCAGTTTCTACAATATGAGTTTCAGATAATAAAACTAAAAGAGGACGTTTTTCCTCAACAATCTGACGTAATGCTACGTAGTTTGTTGACAACCCCGCAATATTCAAATATAAAAAATCGAATTGATTCACATTCCTGGAACTTGGCTGCTATTTATTGAAACGCAAGCTGCTTTTCTTCTGATCAAAAAGTCTTTTATAGAGCAAACATTCCGAGTTAAATGCGGCATGGTTGACGTCCAAGTTCATTTTTCGTTCTTTATTCATTTTCAAACAATTAATACATTTCAATACAGTTGACGTACACTCCGACGTTTTGTGTTGTTGGCTGCACCTAGAGCATCTATCACAATTTTTGCAATCCATGCTCTTGTGCCCAAATTCTCCACATTTGAAGCATCTCAACACATTAATCGCGGGAACTATCGAGCACCGATCAAACCCTACATTTACTTTTTTCGCACATAACAAACATTTATAAGTATCGACATCGACTTCAATTACAACACTAAACTTGTTATAAGTGAAGCGTGGATTTTCAAACATGTTCACTACTTTTACATCATTAATAGCGATGTCTTCATTTTGACTTTTTAAGTAGTCAATAAAGACATCGGAGGAAAACTGATCGCTCATGCCCACTATTTTCAATCTTGGCACCGAAGTGGGAACAACAGCACTATATTTTTCACCCAGATTGCTTTCAATACCATTGTTCACATCACTTACGTTTGCTCCTGTTGCACACTCAACAATAATGGAGCCATCTTTACCATTCCTAAAATTACTGATTTTGTGTGTTTTTGGATCCAACTGAGTTTTTAAAAACTTACGAGTATCTTCGCAAGGTTGTTTGGACTCTTTCGGTTTAATCACAATGACTGGACGAGTCTTACGATTTTCTGGTTTGTTACTTTTACTATTACTGTTACTATTAGTTTTACTTTGACTAATACGACTATGTCTTTTTACAACATCCGCAAAACTCGCATTTTCTTGAAAAACAACATCATCATCATGATCACTATTACTAATTACTAATTTACGTTTTTTGCGTCTGGTATTTTTGTCCGATTCCGACTGAATCGTCCTAGATGAACTGCACGGATCATTCTTTACAGCTAATTGGTTTTCCGCATCAATTTTAAAAAATGAACTTTTCATATTATCCAATTTCTCACAAATCAAATTTTCAAGACCATTTACATTTATTCTAATATCTGCCATCCCGCTTTTAACCGCGATGTCCACCTGAGCAGCAATGTGATCTCGCATGCCAGTGATCGAGTCCGAGAGTTGAAAAACCTTCTTCATCTCTTCCTCTATCCTTTTGACGCGCGAGATCAGATCATTCTGCTCGTCACAACTCTGATCTGATAGACAACTATCACACTTGAACAGAATATTTGCATTATCTGCTATAAGCCTGGCCGCAGTCTTAGTGAGTGCCGCACAAGCGAAATGGAACGTTCCATTGCACGGACCTACACACGTAACTGGGAGCCCACTCATAGCAATAGACTGCTCGCATACATTACACACATCCATTCTACCAAATTAAACGCTAACACTGTTAGCAGCAGACAGCAGCAGAGTTGTTAAGCAGAAAGCTGGCCACCTTTTGGGACGAATCAGTTTCCGGTAGAACACAAGTCTGATCCTGTGGAAGATCCGGAATATCCGTAAAAGTGGCCAATTCATGAAACTGATCTCGACTGATCCAAGAGGTCCGCGGATTTTTCGAAACCACTCATAAACGTCTTATCAGAATGAATTCGGAACTGTGACCGGAATATGGGCCCTGGGTACCACGGGATAGTTCACCGGAAGATGCGGAACAACCGTAAATGTGGTCAATTCACGAAACTGATCCTAGAGCTCCGTGGATTTTTTGAAACCACTCATAGACGTCTTATCAGAATTAATTCGGAGTTGTGACTGGAATATGGGCCCTGGGGACCACGGGATGGTTCATCGGAAGATCCGGAACATCCGTAAAAGTGGTCAATTCATGAAACTGATCCTAGAGCTCCGCGGATTTTTTGAAACCACTCATAGACGTCTTATCAGAATTAATTCAGAGTTGTGACTGGAATATGGACTCTGAGGACTACAAGATGGTCCACGGGAAGATCCGGAACATCGGTAAAAGTGGTAAAGTCATGAAACTGATCCTAGAACTCCGTGAATTTTCCGAAAACACTCATACACGTCTTATGAATTCAGAGTTGTGACCTGAATATTGACTGTGGGGACCACAGGATGGTTCAAAAGAAGATCCGGAACATCCGTAAAAGTGGTCAATTCATGAAACTGATCCTAGAGCTCCATGTTTTTGTTTAAACCTTTCATAAACGTCTTATTACAATATTACAATATTACCGAAAGATCTGGAACATCCGCAAAAGTTGTCAATTCATGAGACTGATCCCAGAGCTCCATGAGTTTGCGAAACCACTCATAAACGTTTTATCAGAATGAATTTGGAGTTGTGACCGGAATATGAACGTTTAGACGGAAAATGGACCTTTGGGACCACGAGATGGTTCACCAGGAAGATCCTGAACATCCATAAAAGCCGTATTTATGAAGACAAAAGTATTAGCACCAAAACCATCAATTGTAGGTATATGGTGTCTTGGGGAAAGCTTATTCGTAGCATCAAATTTTTATCTCTTATGGTTCATGACTTATGGTTATTTTAAACAAGTAGGTTGGAGTGGCCCCTAGAAAATCTTTCTTTAAATATTTTTGTTGGTAATCAACGTATAAACAATATTTAAAGAAAGCCGGTTTTGTAGGGGCCACTCTAACCTCCGGTAAAAACATTATTCTAAATACTTTTAGAACTTTTTATGACGCATATTTTTGCAGAAGTCACTAATTTGAATCTCCTCTCACAGTTTTTCCACAAATACTGAAAAAAACACGATCATTTAAATGAAATCGAAAGTTTGAAAATCGGTTTGCTCCATTTAGAGACATTGTCATTTTAATAGAACAATTTTTTCGAAGAAAATCTCCATTAATTTTCTAATAATAAAAAAAGATAGCAGCCTGGTTGCTTCAGCAAAAATATGCGTCATCATAAGTTCTAAATGTAACCAGAACAAGGTTTTTACGAGAAATGAACTTATGAAATGTTATTCGAAGAAATCTGTTTTTTATGGGCCATTCTAACCTACTTGTTTAAAAAATCATAACTCATGAACCTTAAGAGATAAAAATTTGGTGTCTTGAGCAAAATTGCTTTGAATTGATTGTTCTACAAATTTTAGAAAATTGCATTGGTCTATCTCAAATAATTAAAAAAAAGTATGTATTTTCAAATCTCCAATTTTGTGGACCACCCTAATTTCACTAACATAAAAAGATCGGCCAAACAATATGAAAAAACTTTCCCGAAGACACTATATAGGGGAAATGACGGCTTCGGCATGACAGACTATTTTCGGCATCCCAAATTGAAACACTATTTTCACTGGATTTTCTTACGAAAACACTTCGCTGAATGCATGCCAACGATTCTTTATGCTTTCAGCTTCAATTTGACTATATTTTTACCACTGAGAAAAAGCAATCTAGCAGGGTTTTCTTGAAATGAAACACACGCTCTACAAACTGTAGCTGATTTCGAGTTGCCGATAATAGAACAGCAGATTTACATGCAGTTCAAATGGAACGGTTGCCGAAGAAAAACTGGTTGCCGACAATACTCGCTCTCACTAGAGAAGATTGGAGCTTTGTAAAAGCGTTTCAAAACAGTTTTTGACAATTCTTTCGACTGAAATTGTTAGAGCAGCTGGCAGCAAAAGATTGTAAACAAACCAATGCTGCATATGTGTGCGTTCCTTAGAGAAAAAGGCTATAGAAAGAAGGTCGCTGCTTAGGTTGCCGAGAATGCGTAAATTCCCCTACCTGAAACTGACGGTTTGGGTGCAAACTTTTTGTCTTCCTAAATACGGCTTTGGGACCATTGTGCAGTGAATGGTCCTCCGAAAGATCCGAAACATCCGTAAAAAGACTCAATCCATGGAACTGATCCAAGAACTCCGTTTTTTTCGTAAACTCTCATATACGTCTTATAATTATGAATTCGGAGTTATGATCGGAAAATAGACCCTGGAGACCATGAACGCTCCTCTGGAAAATAATAGACAACTCATCAGAATGAACTCGGAGTTGTGACTGGAAAATGGACCCCAGGGTCTATTGGATGGTCTTTCGGAATATCCGAAACATCCATTAAAGTGGATAGGTCAAGAAAACTGATCTAAGCACTCTATAGTTTTTTAGAACTGCTCATAGACCCATATTTTTAATTATTATCATCGATGATTTCTAGGTGGTATTTAAGTAATTAATAACTTCTAGACACTTTTAACGGAATTTTTGAATATTATTCCTTGGATTTCATGGACTTACTTCCTTTGACTTCTTGGATATGTTTCATTGGAGTTACAAGTTAACGAGGGACTACCTTCAATGTTTATATTTTTAATTCATCACATCAAAATTTAATCAATAAGCCATTTGAAAACATCGTCTTATTGAGTTATAATTAATATTAATTTATGAGTGGTTTTGAAAAATGATATGATTAATTGGAAAGCTGTCCTGGATCTTAGCACTCGCAAGGTACTTGTTAACCTATTGTAATATCTACCACCGATTCCTAGTCCAGGCTACTTCAAACTAGGGGAACAGGATTTTTCAGTAATCAAAAGAACACATCTTAGTCCTTGTTACTCTTTATGCCTTGTTGATTGTGACAAGACTTGGCTTTGCCCCCCGAGGATGATCTTGAAACAAGGAAAAAATCTATCTGATTCCTAATCTTCTATTCGTTGTTCCTTAGTTTGAAGTGGTTAAGACTAGGTTCTGATGCATGGTCATTATCGGTGTTATTGCTTGATTTGGTTGCAAGGAATGCGATAAAGGCAAGAATGACAACGGTAAAAAATCAAATACTTCATCATTTCGCAATAGTGATGGAGTAATGTGACATGCACTAAACTAAGGACACGGGATAAACTACAATAGATAAAATTTATGGTCACAGTGGTGTTACGTCCCGAACAGAGGAAAAAAAAAGAGATGCTCTATGATGTGAAACATCAAAGCATCAAAAAATGATAGTTGTAAGTTGTTGTTTACCCCATGCTTGGAATAGGGTCTCGGGGACCGAAACCGTTCCCTACCCTATGTTCGTAATAAACCATAAAGATGGAATACCACATTTGCAACATTCTGTAGCTCGTATGAGGGCCAAAGCGCCATATTTCTCTCGTGTCCACTTCACGTCGTTATTACAGATCTATATAACAACGAAAGCAGAACTTTAGTAACTCTGTTTATCCGGTATCAGCGAATGGAACCACATTGAACGACACCACCTCTAGTTGGTCCGTTTGCACGCATACACATACAGCATCATCAGCGATAATCGTTTATCACATTTCAACACCATTAGTGTGACAGAAGGGACTCGTTTCATAACTGGGTGGTTGAGGGACACATCCGAACGTCGGACGCAGACAAAACAGACAACCTTAGCTGACAATGTTATTCCAACTAAACCAAACCGACCGTATCCTAAAGCGAACCCAAACGGGTGGCGGTGGAGGAATTCGGAATTTTATCGCGAGCATAATTCCATTAATTAACACTACAATGTGATGCTTTTCATTCCACCTCGGCTTCCTTTCCTAGCGAAAAACAATGTCTCCTTGGACGGGACTACAGCTATGCTAGGCGATAACATACATGGGATCTGTCGATGATGCAAATTGGCGATCGGGACGTGAGGCAAGATGGGGAGAGGGAATAACAAATTCGGTATAATTGAATATTTTGACTGCAATCAAGTGTGGAAGTGGGACGAATTCTAGGCCGATCGGACTTGGGGTTTGGATTCGCTGCGGACGGAGAAAAGCCATTATTGGATACGGTTCAATTAGTGGAATTTGCTGAAAATTGAGATTTCGTTCGTGTGAGTATGAGCGATTTCGATTTAATTAAAATATTCGTCTAGTCTAATGACAAATCGTTGCAAATTGGGCTCTTTTTTGGTTCAAGTGAATTTCCAAAGTCGACGATAAAAGATAAAAAGTTCACTCGAAATTGTAATCTTATTAACGCCAAATAAAATACAAGCATTCAACTTGAACAGATCAATCACAACAATTTCAATCGTTCGTTGGCTAACATTTTCAAACTAATTAACTGTCATTTTCCCCTTCTCTACTCTTTTCCAGGTAAGTCACATCAGCTTCCAGGACACGACATCAAAGCCATGCCGCACCAATTAGGTAATTTTCCTTTAGGTGCGCCCTGACTGCTGTCTTATTGCCCATCTCCGTTCCGGAAGTACACGCAAATAACGTACAAGTTCCCTCCCAGCATCAGACTGAACGACCGACGACTACGAACCCAGCCAGCTAATCTGCTTTTATAGGTGAACAACGTCGTTTGAACGTCATTTTCATCCAAGCTCAATTTACTCCCCGTTCGTCGTCGTCATCGTCGTTGTCGTCGGGTTCAAACAAAAGGCCTCGGCTGAGTAACAGCCTCAACAGGACAGCAGCTCTAATTGAATAGAAACCCCCTTGTGAGACCTTCCCTTCCGCCGATGCTGATGGTCCTTTCTCCCCTCTCTATGACCTTCAATGGAAAAGGCAAGCAAATGGAAGAAACCGGCATCCCAACGTTAAAGATATCGAAATGTCCTGCTGCTGATTGTAAGCCCAACTCGTAAACAAAACGGATACCAACCCAAACTCATCCGAGACCCGGCTCTATCGGAGTGGGATGCTATCGATGACTTTTCCCATCCGGTTGGGATGGAAATTTGGTATAATTTTGCTGAACAGTAATGAAGCAGGACAGTTCGCAGTGGCTATAAAATGCGGGATGACCTTTTTGTTTACCCGTCCGCCGTTTTCGTCTTGTTCGGCGAAAGTTTACCATTATCATGATGGGATTGAATGCGGTTTCAGCTTAGTGGAAGAGCAATTGAGATATTTGTAAATAGAAGCGCGACTGGTTGTTAGGCTCGATGTAATATGTTGCAGCTTGGTTCCGGTTCTACACTCTTGTTGATCTCTAAACGTTCTTACTAAAGAAGTGTTGAAGTTGTTCACCTTAGGATTTTTGTTCAGGTGGCGAACTTGCAGTTTTACGCCCTTCGCCTGACTCTTTCACTTTTAAGATGCCCTCACCACATACCATAAGGGTAGCGTAAAAGAGAAAGAGATATAGCAACAAATGCTCACTATTATACCTTTTCTTCTCTGAAAAGGTGGGAGTTATTCAGTCCAGGGATTCCAGATGTATTTAGAAAAAAATCTTCAACGAGACCGACATGCCTTCATTTTAAATTTTGTGAGCGGGGTAAGATATGAAATGTTTCAGGGACCTTCTTAGAAATTCGATAGTGAGCATTCATAAGGGCCTATCTGTGATGATCGATTTTCTTAATCGATTTTCTTGTTTGATAATAACTCCTTTGAATTGACATTTCTCGAAACCTAACTAACAATGTTGGCTGCAGATTATCTTATACAGCCAAAAATTGGCTTATACCCCGTTCACATTACAGTCTATATCACGTAATATAGGCTGCCTTGCAATGAACACTCATACATAGGATTTCCAGTGAAAACTAGATGTATCAGTGCTTATTGCAAGACAGCGTATATCACGTGATATACGCTGTAATGTGAACGGGGTATTAAGCTACTTATTGGCAGTATAAACTGGTCTGCAGCTAGATTTGTTTGTTGGGAAGGTTAGTGATGATTTTATTTGAGATAATTTCGTGGAAGCTCGGATAACTTCTAAAAAGTAAAGAGAACGTTATAGAATTTCATGGAAACTCATAGGTCTACAATAAACATCGAAGAACTTCCCTAAACTTCATAGATATTAATTGAACTGCGCAGAAGTTGTGTTTCTAGAAGTGCAGCAAATTTTAAAGATGTTCAGTTAATTTTGTAAAAGCTCTGCCAAATTGATAGGAGCTCAGTGAACTTTATGGAACTTCAAAGAGCTTTGTAGAACTTCATCAAAAATTGTTGAAATTTAGCGAATTTTGCAGAAATTTGGGAAACTTTGTTCAAGTTCAAGCATTTTTCTTTCACTTCATGTTCTGAACATGTCTTTAAGATAGAAATCTAATCTCATCTTTAACTTCATTGAACTTTTTAACTTTTCAAGGACTTCGTAGGTATTCAGGAGATATCGAATAAATTTAGGAAATTTAATATAAGTTCGGGGAACTTGTAACCAGTTGGTTACAATCCGTGGATTTTCGTTTGTATGAGTTGTTGTTGTGTGGAAAATTCACGTTTTGTTAAACATAAAACAGTAGACACACACAAGAGCGAGAGGGTTTGTGCCGCTGCAAAGAACAAAAACGTTACTGAAAAAAACTATTATACAACATCTCGCACAAAAATGGTTGTGCGAAAAGAGGGTGAATGATATATTGGAGAGGCCATCTTTCAGTGGAACATTGACCACAAACAAACAGGCGTCCGTATGCAAAAGACCGGTATTTTTAAGTGCAGTGCCATTTAGTGTACCCCCCTCCCCCCCTTGTGGGGTTTCTGGAATGTTAGACTGCCTCCGTTCAGGACCTCGTACCGTAAATAAAACGGTCTTACACGACTCGGCTCGGAAGTCAAGATGGCTTCCGAGCCTAACAGTAAATGATACTCGATCGTCCGTCAGGGACGATTCCCTCAGACCGGTGGCCTTAATTGCCAAGGAGGGTCCCGTCTCGGCTCGACCAAGATGGCCATGCCACGGTCAGCCGATGCCGTCAACGACGGAAGACGCCTGCCAGCCAAACGAGCCAGCAACGCCTGCTGAGCCGTATGTGGCTGATGAACGCCACCAGATCCGCCATTCTCCCAAAGCGGCAACAACACTGTCTGCAGCCCGCGCCGCAAGTTTCCGGCCACACACGGTAGTGCAGGAGCAGCCGTGTGGGCCAACGCCAGCGTCGCGACGCCGAAGGAGAATCTGCTGCAACAGTGAGTACCGTACCTCTTTATAAACTCTCGCATACACGCCACATATATGTGAAAACCCACACCCACACGCCACAGAAAAGGGCAAATAAATGTTAGAAAATGTGAATATTCCTGTGTGTTTCATACTTTGTCCGCGTAGCCCCTCCAAATACCCAGTAACATGCCGGCCCTGCGACTCAGTTCAGGGGTCGTATGCTACTGAGCTAGTTACCCGGGAGTGTCTGGTCGTGCCATAGTCACAAACTTCGTATAGCTTCAGAGAATTTAAAAGAAAATCAGGTTGCATTTTTAAAAAATCAGGAAACCGTTGTATAATTGAGAACCTTATGCTTAAACAAGTTTGTGAAACTTCCATGAAGTTAGATGAACTTTGTTCAATTTTTCAAAGCATCATATAAGTTCTTCTTGGACTTAACATAAATCAGGCTTTAAAGAGCTTTAAAAAGAATTAATGCTCCTCGCGGTAGGAACGGCTATGTAGGATGCTTACTCACCAATGTTTACTTTGACCTTTCGCGAAGCACCTAGTTAAGCCAGCGCGCATCGCTGACGACGCGGTAGCAACTGTTTATAAACAACTGACCCTGGAAATGGGCGACATTGTCACTGCTGCTGTTAAGTTGTGTATTTTCTACTACCGTATGGGGGTCTATTACTGGTTAATTTCTTACTCAGATTGATATTGGATTTTGAGGCCTTTGCATCCCCTCTTACTTAACCAGCTTGAGAATAATATCGAAGAGATTCTTCTCAAGGATATGCGCTGGTAACTATTCTATATTTGCTAAATTTTGTACTGGATCTTCTTATTATGGTTCTTACTCCTACTGTGCCTTTCTTAAGTCACCTGAACTCGCCTGTTAATAGAACTTTCCATATGGCTGACATTTTCCCCCTCTTAATTCTTAGTACATAGTGTTCATTCATTAATTCATTAGTCTCTCTCATGAGTCATATCCCCTGTTCGAAGCAGGAGCATGAGCAAGATTGACCGCCCGCGGAAGATACTCCATTATTCCCAAATCAGCAGTTATTACAAAGAGACCCAACAGATGATGCTTGGGACTAGCAATCATCTTCAATGTGTAAAAACTGATGATTTAAAATTAGGCAATACCAGCGCCGGTCGCGTCCAAAACCAGGCCAAGAGAGGATTGGATAGGAATGTGTTACTCGCTTTGATGGAGGTCAATAAATCTTCTGCGGTTCCACGCGAGAAATCACTGGGATGTCAAATAAAAGGGTTGAGTATGCAGCAAGGTTCATTTTGGCAAACGGGCTGAATCACAGTAAAGGCATACAGGTAACTCTAAGGCCAGAAGGTCCCTAAGAAACGTGCTCAACTTTTTGGCTCTGCTCTGGTACTATCTTCGGTCCCTAGCTAATCGATGCACCCCTCGAAACATAGGGAAATCCACGAACCCCTAATTTTGTCTGTCAAGCTTTCATAGCTTGCTTGAGCTTGAGCTTGAGCTTGAGCTTGAGCTTGATTGACCGCCCACGGTTGCTACTCTGTTATTGCCAGATCAGCTGTAATTACACAGAGAACCAATAGACGATGCTTGGGACTAGCAATCATCCTCAATGTGTAAAAACTGGTGATCTTAAATTAGGCAATACCAGCGCCGGCCGCGCCCGAACACAGGTCAAGAAAGGAGTGGGAAGGATTGTGTTGACATGACACTCGCTTTGATGGAAGCCGAGAACACCTCTGCACTTCCACGAGGAATCACTGGGATGTTGGATAAGAGGGTTGGGTTTGCAGCAGGGTTCGTTTTGGTAAACGATGAGCTGAATTGATGTCCTAACGATCATATAACGCGAAGGTGCTTGGGACTATACCCACGGTCTTCTGCTCAGTAAGCAAAAACGTTTGCCACTAGGCGAACGAGCTCCTTTTTAATCATCGAGTTGCTATTATTACCATGTAATTGTATTAACAAATAAAACGATTGACGAATCTTGAATGTGGATGGGCCTGAGATTAGACTTATGATGTTCTGCTCAGTAAGCAAAAACGGTTGCTCTAAGGCCACCGAGCCCCTCATATCACATAATACCGTTACCGTAACCCGGAACCAACGACAACAACGAGTTTCGCAAAATACACGATACACAAGCGATTTTACCATAAATCTCTTTGATATGTAAGGACTTGGGACCGCGTTTTTCTGCTCAGTAAGCAGGCCACTGTAACCGACAATCTTTCAAATCCGAAAACTAAAAGCTACGAAAAAGTACTTAGGTCTTCATTAAGTTCCACTTTCACGCGACGTTCAATGTTTCAATTTGCTCTTTACGCATTGTTCAGACTATAATGTAATTACAATACCAACAGTTAATGAAAACAGAGAAAAAGAAACTTAGGTAGTCTATTAGAAAAGTATCAAAACAATGGATAGATAAGTAGGAAAACAAAACTACTTTATGATTGAAAATGCAATGCATGAGCGTTAGTTTCGGGATCATTTTAGTGTTAGAGTTATGTTAGCCTTGACCCGTAATCAACCCTGCGGCCCCTCCAACACTAGTTGCAGACAGCGGTTGTTAGATCATGCAACACTGTAACTACTACTATATTCAAGATATGATTCGTCGAGTTTATACAATTCAGTGTTTCAATTCGGGTAAACTATCTATCAAACAATTACAAAATCAACCTCAAAATTACAATTATATGCCAATCACAGACAGGCATACATAACACTCGTAAGTTGTTAATCGGACAATCATCCAACAGTCAATTTAAAAGTATCTTAGTTGGTCACCTGTGACACGCATAGCACAAACGTAGTGACAGACGGAGCGGCTCGAAAACTTTGGTGACTAACCTTCTATTGCAATTTTTCAGTGTACCACATGGCAACACCACTACTACTGGATTGTACCACATGGCAACACTACTATTGAATTGAACTAGCATTTTCACCAAATGTACTAGAATATTTTGGTTCTATCTCTTTCACTCTACTCAAAACTGAAATGCATAAAAAAATGACAAAATGATACGCACTCTTTGCACACTGTCAAAGAATCATTGTACACAAAATCAACTTTGTTCAAATCAAAACAAAAAGAAAAAAAAAAAAAAACTAACCCATCTGGTGGATGATGGCACAAGCTTCCAAGAAAATTCTATTACAGTGAACCACATTATTTAAATGGATTTCTTCGCCAGTAAGTCGTCTGTCACTTCGTTTGTGCGCATAGTCAATTCCCTTACGTTTGACGTTTACACACTACCGCCATCTATTCATCGTACTACCCACCACAGTGTACTCAACAGATGGTGGTAATGTTTTAGCAACGATGTTTTGCCTCCAAACTCCAAAAACACATGCTCGTTCCCGTTTAAGACGCATACAAACTCTTGCAAACAAATATCCACCCCCCCCCCCTCTCCCCTTCCCCCCCCCCGTGCATCTACATCTCATTGGTTCGCATTAATAGCGAACCGATTTATATACGCTCACCGTTACTGTTCACGTCTCGCCTCGAGTCATGTCTAATTTACTACCCCTAGAACAATGAAGAGCACTCAGAAAAATAAATACATAAATAAAATTACCAGGAACGAAACAAAGAATTTATTTATACACACCCCCACCCTCCACATATACCCAGAATGTACTCAATCATTAAAATCACACGAACACAAGTACTACCTATACGCATTCCCAAGCATACCTGCAACAAACTACAGACAGTTTAACATGCATGCCAGTCAAAGAAAGAAAGAAAAAAAAAAAAAAAATGTGATGCCTATGAGTGTGTTAGTTCATTACAAGCTTTTCATCCGTGACATCTGCATTCTTGCAACTTTAGCAGTGGCGCGCTTATTTTTCAGTAAAATGGATCAAGTTTTCGATGTTTACGGCACGCGTTTTTTTCTTGTTAATATCCCTGGAGATGGAGACTGTTTATTTGGTTCTATCGTTCATCAGATCTACGGAATGACTCCTAAGCATCCACTATTCAAATCGTACAGTCAGCAAGCAAGAGAGGCTGCTGTGACTGAAATCCGAATGAATCTTGATTTTTATTACCACCATGTGGCCTCTTATGCACGTGAATTGATATCTTCCAGTTGTTCAACTGCAGAAAAGGTTGAACGCTATTTAGACAAGTTGCAGACCGCTGGATTCTGGGGAGGCGCAGAGTCGATTGTTGCCCTGTCTAATCACTACAGAGTAATTTTCATCGTACATCAGGATGATTCTAAAATCGAATTCACTCCCACTAATTCCGAAAACGCCGATCTTCCTCAATATAATTTGTTTTATCGTGGATCCGGGCCTGTTAAGACCCATTATGACAGCATTCTCTGCATACGCCCAAGTGGAACAACACAGGATGTTAGCAGCTTGGAGACATTCCATGTACCAAACCTTCCATCTGGAGCACAAGTGAAGTTATTTGGTAGTGGTCCTAATGCACTTCTATATTCCGTTGTACATCAGCTCTCCGGTACTATTCCCTCCGATGTCACGATTAATCTTTTCCGTTGTTTAGTCGCCGATGAAATTGAAAGCCAACCTCTAAGCTTTCTTGCTGCTTGCGGGGTCCCTTGTGATTCCTCTGAAGATGTATCTCGTTTCGCATTTCATCTAAGAATCGGACGCCATGACGGGGGTCTTGTTCCTCTTGTAGTATTGCCGGCCGTACTCCGTATAACGATTTTCATACATAGTTTGCGTCAGGGTACCTTGCGGTACGCTCCTTCGGTGGGGACCTCCCACTCGTCGATTCATATTCTTGAGGATACAGGGCCGTCATCTATCGTTTATGGCAGTGTTTTAAATATGGAACCAGCACCGTCACGTCCAGCTGTTCACCAGCGTAGTCTTCCGGATCCAATGATGGTTGCACTAAAGGTGGCCAGAAAGGAGCAAACAGATTCTCAAATGACAGAGCACCCCATTATTACAATCGATCCAAAACAAGGTCTTCGCTTAGCATCCTTGAATGTCAATGGATGCCGAGGCTTGGAGAAACGCGAAGCCATCGATGCTTTACTGATGTCGCAACGTGTGCATATAGCCGTATTGCAAGAGGTGAATCTACAGTGTCAGTGCGTTATAACTTCTAACTTCCGATGGCAAATGAGTGGACCAGCAAATAGTAGAAAGAGGGGCCTAGCAATCTTGATTCGTCATGGAGTCCACGCAGTTTTTCAAAAGAGTATCCTTTCCGGGTCTAACATTCAGCATGCAGAAATTTCGTATAAGGTATCCTTTTTTATGTTTTGCTTGTTTTCATATATTAATTATAATATTTCCTTATGTAGATGGATGGATCTCTGCATAGATTAGATCTAATAAACGTGCACGGGCCTAACCGAGGAGCCGATAAATTTTTCAGCAAACTCGGAACTGTTGTTAAACATCTGAAAGACACGCAATACCTTCTCCTAGCAGGCGACTTCAACAGTCATTTATCGTGTATTCGTTTGGATTCAGATGAGGCTCTACTTATAGGGAAGTACGCCGGTCACGAACATTTTAACGAGAATGGCTTGCAGATGCGACTATTTCTTCGTCTACATGAATTGGCAGTGCGTTCTACTCAGCTCAATTCTAATGCAAGTTTTCGATGGACGTGGTCCAATGGAATTCACCGCAGTCAGGTAGATCATCTGCTAACCTCCCTTCGATCCGGTTTGTTTCTTAGGCGTCTACAATGCATGTTGCCAAATACTCTATCCACCGACCATAAGCTACTTTTATGCAATATATTTGTCTGTCAAGCTTTCATAGCGAATCAAAACTCGGTCGCTCTCAGGTCATCGAGCCCCTCATATCACATCACACCACTTAAGATCGAGTTATATGTTTTTTCCTCGATTTGATTTTCGTCGATCTTGTTTTCCGTACTGAGTACCAATGCTGCCGACGACAGGGAGGTAGTTCCCACACCTGGACCCTACCTATCAACGTAACAACTCATTAACCGGAGACCAACGGCCTTACTTCCCTTCCGAAGGAAAGCGTGATTAGAGATTTTATGCCTCAGAAAATACCGGCGGCGCCGACTAGAACTGTACCCAGGTATTTTGGGGTGAGAGGCAATCACGCTTACCACTACTACACCACCGGTGCCGCTAAAATCGAGTTGTTGTAGCCATTCAGACCCAGGATCGACGAAAACGACGGTGGGGTGAAAAGTAACCTCCGAGGTAACCTCCCAAGTAACATTTTAAGTTTTATGAAATACTACAAAGCAACTATAAAACAACATTCATAAAACCCTGGTCAAGGCTATTTTGTCATTAATGCATCCACCAAAACCTCATTAAGACTAGAATATGTCTAGTTGGCCCACCCTGGAGAAGGTTCTGAAGGGTGTATTCTCGAAGCTCTTCAAGATTGATTTACTGCAAAAGGTTGTATGACGAACGCATTGAGAACCATTTGAAAGCTACAATAAAAGCTATTTAGCAACAATAAAAACCCTTTCCGAGCCATTTCTCCTAGCCGTATGCTGAATCCACTAAGAAAGCATCAATCAAGATAGAAAAGGATTTATGAATCCTATCTTATCAAAATAATTAAAATAGAAACTGATGGTATACAAATCTTGTTGAATATCCAAATTTATTACAATAGTTCTCATTAAGTGGCCTAGTTTTAAGTGCCATATTAAAGTTTATGTGAAATGTACGTGAAAACATCGAAAAAATTAAGTCCACTCTCGTAAAACGTTGATTTGACTAAATATTCCAATTAAAAAAATGTATATTCTTTGAGCTTGGCCGACACTTTTTTTTTATTATTTTCACATTTAAATGTTTGCTCATTGCTAAATTTACCAAAATATAGTTATATCTAAGGAAATATTGATTGAAAATCGAAGATTGTAAAAAACAAGCAAACTAATTGTAACATGGCAGTGGCATAAAAGTTGATTTTCATGGGTCATTTGTGAAAAAGTTGTTTTGCTTTCAAGCATTCCTTAACAAATTCATAAGGTTTTAAAATGGCTTTTATGAAGAAAACTTGCAGGCTAAATTGTATTTATCTAAAGCCATTTTTCTTGATCCTAACCCGTTCAAGATTTATGGCAGCATTTATGAAGGCAAAGTAGCCTGCAAAAAGTTAAACGTCAAAGTTTGTTTATCTTTCGATAGTTGCGCTGTGGAATCCAAGATTCTTCCATGCGGTTTTCTCCCGATGGATTGTGAGCAGTTACTCAGATAGTTTGGGATACTGTTTTACAGCATTTCGTATTTCGAACAGCTTTAAGCGCAATCGTTCCCAAAAAAGATCCCTATCCAGCCCACGGCTCTCTAATAAAGGATAAATGTAGAAGGGTCTGTGCCTAGGGGCACGAACGGTAGCTTGACGTAGGACCGCTAGTGGACGGAATAAATGTGAAGAGCATTTAGTTCTTTTAATTGATCAATTATCTATTATCTCAACTCTTTCCGTTTTTTAATTGGGGTTGATCCATATATTATGTCACGCTCTAAGGGGGAAGCCCTTGTGACAAGCAATGCATTAGGTATAGGAAAAACGTCACTATAGGGGGGAGGGGGTAATTTTTGCCTGATTTAGCGTGACATAATTAATGTATGGGTCCTTGTAGGCGTACCAAACTTGTAGTAATTTTTTTCAAAGAGAAAGTTGATTAAGAGAATCAATTAAAATCACTTGCACCCCTGGAAGCAGGTTTGGTTACAAGAACAACTCTGGAGAGCATTTCGTGTGGTCGTTGGGGGCTTGTGGTTCTGAATATGGACAAACAAGCACAGATAAATTCTATTCCAACTCTTTACTGATGTAAGCTTGATGGTACTGAAAAGGGCCGTTTTATTGAAGAGGACATCCATGGCCACTTACTTACGCTTGGCGTGTTTAGTGTAGGTGACAGCATCACGGAACTCATTTTCTAGGAACACCTTCAGCACACCTCGTAGATCAGACCGGAGATACGTTTGACACCACCACGGCGAGCCAGACGACCGATGGCGGTTATCTTGAAAAACTTTGCGATGACGCTTGGCGCCTCCTTTACCAGACCTTTTCCTCATTTGCCACGACCAGTCAATTCTTGCTTATTAGGTGTGAAGGAGTGGACTGGCCACCACCTTCCTACTGCTGGTATTGCTGTTCTCCACGCCTTCCGAAGCGAAAATGAGCCAATGCCATACAGCAGAGCTCTTTTATATCTTTTCAGGTTAAAGCAAAATGATGTGCAACCAAGTGGTATAAAAGCTACAAAGACTCCTCCCATTATGAGTAGTTTGCTATCAAGTAGTGACACTGGCTCTTTTCCTTTTGCGTACATGGCGAATGAGAACGACCCAAATTTGAGTTTAGTTCATTCATAATCGCCAAAAGTCTCAGAGACCATGAATGGTTTCCTGTGGAAAACCTAAAAAATCTGCCAGAAAATGAGGAAATTGACGAAAATTTTATTCAGTATCGGATTAGTACCAATAGACTGAGTGAATCCAATCTTTACTTTCCTCAAATTCGGAAATTTTTCCCTGGAAAATTCTGGAAAAACCTGGGAAAACATGAGGCAAATTTACTCATCTTTTTTTTTTTTAGTTTAGTTTAAATGATCTTTATTTTAGTTTAACTTGGACGATTACCATATAAATTTTTACTAAGTGATTTAATTGCTTTCTTCATCTTTAGGTATGGGCAAAATTCAAAATTTGTTTTACAGAATTAGTCCTAGACTTAGTACACGGTCGACCACCTTGGTGGGATTGGTTTGTTTTGTTTTTAGAATTTGAAGATAAACTACTTAATACTACTATTTACAGCTTAAAACTAACCTACTCTACTATATACACTTAACCTACTATGTACAAATTGCTTATTAAAGCATGTTCAGAAAGATTGCATTTTTGAATAAATTTAGTTGTCATATCATCAATTTTGGAATCTACTTTGGGAATTTCTGCCTCTTGATGGAGGTCTGCTATTCTTGTGTCGAATGGACGATCTAGGATCATCCTCAACACTCTATTCTGTGCAACCTGGATTTTGTTCCTGTGGGTCTGAGCGCACGATTCCCACACCGGGGCGGCATAGAAGATCGCGGGGGCTATGATCTGTTTGTAAACAGCCAGTTTGTTTTGCCTTGAGAGGCGGGATCTGCGGCAAATGAGCGGATACAAACACCTAACCAAGGCGGAGCACTTAACTAGGGTTTTCTCTATGTGCGAGCGGAACAGGAGCTTCTCATCGAACAACATCCCGAGATAAGTAACATCAGTGGACCACTCGACCCTTGTACCATCCATTATTACGGTACAGGAGGGAGACGGTTTAAGTTTTAATGATTGTCTGTGAAGGAACATGATCGCTTGGGTTTTCGAGGCGTTGATTTTGATTTTCCACGTGGTGGCATAATCAGTAAAGGTGTCAAGGCATCGTTGGAGCTTGTTCGTAATTTCACGAGGCATCCTACCCTTGACGGCTATCGCGGTGTCATCTGCAAACAGAAAGAACACGCAACCGTCTCCTAGAGGAGGGATGTCCGACGTGTAGATGCTGTAAAGCAGTGGTCCCAGCAGACTCCCTTGCGGAACACCTGCTGGGATCGGAAATTGTCCCGAAAGGGAACTATTCAACGACACCCTGAACGACCTTTGCTGGAGATAGTTACGGGTGATTTTCACAAGGTATGGTGGAAAGTTGGAGTTACAAAGCTTGTATATAAGTCCGTCGTGCCAGACATTGTCAAACGCCTTTTCGACGTCTAACAAGGCCATGGCTGTGGACTTGGATACATACTGATGATTGGTGGAATGCCCCTTACGGAACCCGAACTGTTCCGGAAGAAGAATGTCATGTTCCTCCACAAACTTGTTTAGTCGGCTGAGGATCAATTTTTCGAACAGCTTGCTCAGCGCTGAGAGCAGGCTAATCGGTCTGTAGCTTGACGGTAGTGAAGGGTCTTTCCCAGGTTTGCGGATCGGGATGATTTTTGCCACCTTCCAGATGCTTGGAAAGTAGTGCAGCTCCAAGCATCTGTTGAGGATGGCAGCCAGCAGCGAGTGCACCCTCGCGCTGAGAGAGTTGAAAAATCTAGGTTGAATATTCCGTCAAACCCGGGAGCCTTCATGTTCGTACTGTGTTTCAGCGCTGAGCAAATTTGTTCCTCTGTAATCCGTTCTTCTGGAGGGACGGCACAAGGGGAGGCATCTAACGTCTGGACGCACTGCACAACCTGGTTCTCGAGTGGACTTGGGATTGTAGAGCCAAGCAAATGCGACTGGGCAATGTGCTCCCCAATTGCATTGGCCTTCTCTTCGTTGGTGATAAGCCGTTCGTCATTGACTCTAAGTGGTGGAATGGGCTTGGGGTGAGACTTCAGCACCTTGGCAACCTTCCAGAATGGTCTGGAACGGTCGTCCAGGTTCTGAACGAGCCGCCCGAAACTCTCGTTCCGGATTGAGACCATTCTGGAAGCGATCTGCCGATTCAGATCGACCATTTCGTATTTACGCTGCAGATCCCCAGTCCGCTGGAACTGGCGTCTACGAACATTTCTGAGCCGAATCAAGAGTTTGGTGTGGGAATCAATTGCTTGAAACTTACCCCTCACAGGAACTCGTCGAACGCACTCTTCGTCAGCCACGGATATGGCTTGATGGAGACCCTCCAGGGCCCGGTCGATGTCATCCACTGTGTCGAGCGGTGGGTTGTCGTTGATGTGGCGGTCGACCACGCGTCGAAACTGGACCCAGTTGACTCGATGGTAGTCCTTCCGCTGGCACGGTGCAGGGGCCACGTTGTAGCCCAGCTCGGTCAGCACCGGTTGGTGGTCCGAACTCAGGTCGTTGACGGCAACCGGCTTGGCTAATCTGGTGTTTGCCAAAAACAGGTCCAGCGTCGATGGGTTGCCCGTCGGTGATGTGAAGGTTGGTTCGTCCGGAAACCAGACGGAATAGAGACCATGCTGGGAATGGTCGAATAGCAGGCGGCCGTTCTGGTTCTGCTGGTAGTTCCGCCAGGCCTCGTGCCGGGCGTTCAGGTCCCCTCCGATTACAAAGCGGGCATTGGTGTGGGTTATGATGGCAAGGTCGTTCTTGAACTGCTGTGCTGTACCATTGCTAACGGTACATTGCCGGGGGCAGTAGACAACGATGAACCGGACGTTTCCGGTCGATGCTTCCACCTCAACGCCGACGGCCTCGATGATGGAAGTGCGGTAGTGGGGTAGGGTGCAGTACTTGATGCCTTTCTTGATGATGACCGCGACACCGCCCCCCCCTGGAGCTGGTGCGATCAAGCCGGACAATGCTGTGGTCGGGCAGCCAGAAGCTGTCACCGGTCTTGAGGTGGGTCTCGGTGAGAAGGCCCACGTCGATGTCGTGCTTGCGGAGGAAGTCTGCAAGCTCAATGTTTTTCGCTCCTACGGAGCGAGCGTTCCAGTTGGCGATCTTTATGGGTTCACGGTCCATAATTAGCGACGAAGGAGATGATAGCTTGGAGCTGTTGTGTTCTTGTTGCGCAGGTGCGCTTGATGATGATGGCCTGGGCCAACAGTGTGACGATCTCATCCGTTGACAGCGGAGAATCGTCTGTAGCTTCACCGGTTGTACCGGCCAATCCCGGAGCAGGGGGATCCGTCGATGGCCCGGAGGCTTGACCGGGTACTGCAGCGGCAGCCAACTGTTGGTTGAGCGGGAGCGGCGGCAACACTGGAATTGGCCGTGATTGGACCGGTGATAACGGAGGAAAGTTCTGCGCGTTGTTTTCTGGAACCTTCTTGCGACCGGGCTGGCTGTTGGGCGAGGCCTTCTTCCGGATCTCGGCGTATTCGGCCCGCTTCGGACAGGCCTTACTCGTGGCCTTGTGGGCGGCACCGCAGTTGGCGCATGTGGGAGTGGCTTCCTCGATGCTGTCGCAGTTGTCGATCTTGTGGTTTTTGCCGCATTTGATGCAGCGGCTGGCCATGCGGCAATTCCTGGTGCCGTGCCCGAACAATAGGCAGTTCGAGCACTGAGTGACGCCACGGTGGGTGGGTTTATACCGCTCCCACTTCACTACGATGTGGAACAGTGTGCGTGTCGTCTGGAGATCCTTCACGGTTGTGGAGTTCTTCTCCAGATGGAAAATTTACTCATCGTTGAGTTCCTGCACTTTATTTCTTTTTTCTGAGATAACTAAACTCAAATTTGGGTCGATCTCATTCGCCGTGATAGATATCGGCGCCGGTGGTTAGCGTGATTACCCCTCACCCCAGCAGGCCTGGGTCCAATCTCTGTACGGAAAACAAATCTCGCGTCACTTTTCAATAGGTCCTATCTACATTAATCGATTCTCTTCATCGACACTCTCTTTCGTAAATAACTCGGCATCACAAATGTTTCCTGCCGTCTTCGTCGAATTAGATGCTAGATTGTTGCTTCTTCCATCGAAAATATCCGGCCGTGGCGATACAAAGTTGATCAATATTGATCAAAATAATTTGTACCCCTGCTTCCAGTTTGATTACATGAGCATTTTGTGTGGTCGTTGGTTCTGAATATGGACAAACAGGCAGATGAATTCTATTCCTACTCTTTACAGTAATAAGCTTTGTGGCCCTGAAAAGAGCCGTTTTGTTGCCAAAGTTGGTGATGATTTAACCTCCGAAACCAAACAGAGTGCGTCTCTGTCACTTCAAAACGTAGATGAGTTCCATGGCCGCTTACGCTTGGCGTGTTTAGTGTAGATGACAGCATCACGGATCTCATTTTTCAGGAACACCTTCAGCACACCTCGTAAATCCAACCGGAGATACGTCTGACACTGTCACGGCGAGCCAGACGACGGATGGTAGTTATCTCGAAGATTTTGCGTTTGGTTCTGAATATGGCGATGAGTGTGCAAAATATTACGCAATTCCATCCTCCCTATTCACAACCGCCCGAGGATCGGAGGTGAATGCCACTTCGACTAGTTTCGTCTACTTACTACTCTCTGACGACTGTGCTGGGGAAACAGCATATGCATGTAGGTAATTGGCGGATTTGTTAGTTAATTCGACGCTTTTGGACAATGCTGGACATTTACCAGTTTTTCAATAGTTTCTTGTTGAAAATCAACATTGTTATCGATGCGTAGCCACATTTATGATCGATTGGTGATTATTGAAATTGGACCAGGGGCAGCTGAGTTATTAACGTTCAAAATCTTTCTTAATTTGTTACATGTTCCATTTTCGGTTTTCACAAAGTGTAACCCCATATAGAAATCAAAGACGTAGTCCTACGTCAAAAACTTGAAAATGACATTTTTGAGATTTTTTTAATTTTGACATTGCTCAATGGTGCACACATTATCACGCATACGGTAGTAGTTCGTTAAGGATGACTACAGATCTCCTCTAAATTTTTTTGGTGTTTGATCTGCAACAGTAGGGCTGCTGATTTGTAGAGTCATTTTCAAGAAGCAGATGGACGTTCTAAGTGACTATTGATTGAGTTGCAATAACATGGAGTTAGGGATATCCTTTTACATTACAAGTACTTTGTCTTGATAAAAAACATCAAGAGCGTGCATTTGGTGTGAACTCAAAATCACATAAACAACAAACAAACAGACAAAAGGTTAATGATATGATTGCTCTAAAACAATAAATTCCGTAAATACAAATTAATAAATGCACGCCGTCGTAACAACCAATGTTTGTGTATGTTGTTCATAACGATTCACTTGTTATCAAGCTAGAATGTGTTTTACAACACTAACGTAACTATAGCAAAGAACATTGCACATTTATTTTTTTTATTTTTCAAGAATTGATTGCTTCAATAATCTAAAGGGTGGCCGTTTTACCCCGTCCTACCCTACCTGCACACAATCATCAGCTCACAACAAAACTCACTCAACTACGCATCGTATGCAAATGCATAATATATTTGCATCGCATTCTCTTTCCGTTCGCCATTACTGCATTGTCGATATCAATCATCGAAGCATAAGAGATGGTTCCTTGTCTTCCTGCTCGTTCACTGACATCCAACGCCCGACAGACATGTTTTCGATATCCCGTCTATTTCCGGTTGTCGATCTCGTTTGCACAGCATCCGATGCGTCCCGATGGACTGATGATGTTCCAATAGAGCCATATTCTCTCTGTGGTTTTGCAATCGTGCATTTCATGCATCGGAAAATCAAGTCGGGCGGAAGGGCGTCCAGGGGTCCACAGGAAGGTGCAGTTGTTCAACTCTCTAATAATCAGGACGACGTGACTGGCTTTTATTTAATGCGATTTGTTTGGGCTTCAGTCAGTGGGTGTCGATGGTGAATATTTTATCTCGACAGGTTGGCAATTGGAACGTGCTGGAACAGTGCAGGTTTTCGATCGTGTGATTGATTTATTCCTGCTTTCTTTGTGATTTGATATGGTGGGTCTGATTATGTGTTCACAGTCACGATTTGATCCGGTTGACCGAGGATATCCTATTTGTGTACTCGGTGTTTGGAATGACAAGAGCAGAATGATGAAAGAATGTGCAGGCGAGTGGAAGTTTAATCTATATCAATGTATACAAATGATTGTCGGTATCTTGAGAACTATACGAGGGTTCGAATGGAATGATTTATGATGATTTTGATAAGTTTAACCTTTATCATATTTAATCACCATTGAGCACTAAGCAATTGTTGAAAATACACAGTCGAACAACCGAACACCGGGTGCAATAATTCAATGCCATAGCAGATCGCCATACTCCATTCCGAGTTCAAAGCCCTAATTTCCATGTCAGATTGTATGAAATTACCTGCTGTCAATTTTCTACTCAATTTACAGCACATTCACTTCAAGTGGAGGAAACATTTCCAGCAAATCCCTTCCTGTTACCGGAATTAAGATTGTTTGCAGTTTTTCCAACCCCAGCAAACATCTTGCTCACTCACAACCAAGAGAACGAACACGACCGTGGAAAAATCCTCCCAGGTCACGTCTTCGTCCCAACAGTTCCCGCATAATTACACAAGACAGACACGCCTCACGGACTTCCTTTGTAGACGTTGCGGCGTTTGAATAATTAAACACAACTATTTCCACCGCCAGCAGCCATTATTAGTACCTTCTACTTGTGCCTTTGCTTTTAACGTGAACTCCCTGCTTTGTGTCGACCCTCATAGAACCTACCATTCTGAAGAAGGCGAACCATTTTTCCAAGGAAAAACAGCTGTAATTTCATTTTCTTCGCTTTCACCTTACACACTACAGGCGCTAATTGCTAGCGTGGTAAAAGCGACCTAGCCTCACCTTGTACCCAACACCACATCAAACCTCGCAACCTCCGGGACAAGTAGAGTTGTGCCTGGTCGCTAACAAGCACAACGAGCTCACAGGTGAATTTTCCGCAACTCATACGATGATCCACCACAACAGCTGCGATGCATCATTGAATATAGTGCTCGTTATCACCAATGGCAACGCATTCCGCTCTCGTTGCCAAGTATAAGCTCAAGTGCTTATTCCGAATGGATTATCGTTCTCATTCGTTGGGAGGTCGCTCACTATCATCTTCACAGACTTCGCAAGAAAACCGGGCAGCAACAGTCTGACTTGACTTCGTGATGGGGATCGAAAAGGTGAAAAGATTGCACCAATGTTTGAGGGCTTGTATCCTGGAAGCAAGAGAAAGTTTTTGATCCTCCGCACCATATGGCCTATTTGGTATCGAGTCGAGAACTTTGAGCTTGGAGCATGGCAATGAGTGGGGCTTTTGAATAATTTATGCGATGAGGTCGTTAACAGGCCCAATGGATAATTATTTGCTCATTGTTGTTAACCTCGGAGAGTGTTCATTAGGGTGGGTCATGTTTATATGGTGGATCAAAAATGTATGAAAAAATACCCGAAACCATTGATTTGCGTGTCGAAAATTCAAAACTAACTTAATTTTGACCAAACCTCGGACTTTTTTTTTCCTCTGTTCGGGACATAAAACTACTGCGACCAGTAATTTGATCTATTGTAGTTTATTTATTTATTTTTTTGTCGTCAATCAGTGTAGACCGTTTAACAATAGTGCTGTTGCCTTCCATGCTATTTTAAAAAAATACATTTTATTTGAAATTGTCAGTAAAAGTAGACTGCATATACAAATATCTAAAAAATAAAAATTGTTTTAAACTTAACGAGGTGAAATCCTAGCAGTTAGTGTTCTACTTACTGTATCTTTAGACATCGTTAGATCTATACGCTCACAATAATTATTATACACTCTCATCGTTCTATTAAAGGGTCCATTTTTACCATAATTCGTTCTGTGAAGTGACAGTTGAAATACATTTCGAGTTCTTAACATGCGTGATGGCACGTAAAAATTTAATCTTGCTAATATTTTTTTCTGAATTTACGTGTTGTGAGATAATATCATTAACAAAGGAAATCATGGATATTTCTCTTCGTTTCTTAAGTGTTTCAATGTTTATCAAAATGCAACGGGACTCATAAGAAGGAAGGGGAAAAGACGTCCAGCCTATAGTTTCCTAAGAGCAAACAACAAAAACTGTTTTTGAACTGATTCTATACGATTTATATAAGTTTCATGGTATGGAGCCCAAACCACACTGATGCAATATTCGAGAATTGATCTCACGTAAGCTATTCGAAGTGTTTTGATGGTATATGGGTCTTTAAAATGATAACTAAATCTTTTTGTGAATCCCAACATATTATTTGCTCTGTGAATTGTGGTATTCACATGATCTACAAATGTCAACTTTGAGTCAAGAATTACTCCTAAGTCCCTAATTTGATAGCACCTTACAACCAGCAAATCAGAATTGTTGAAGATTTCCATGTACAGTTCCATATCGTCAGCATACATGAGCACATATAAGCGATTCAACACAAACTTCACGTCATCCACAAATAAAATAAATAATAAAGCATCTAAATGAGATCCCTGTGGAACTCCCGAGGTAACATTAACTGGCGAGGACATTTTTCCTTTAAAGTGGACCATCTGTGTTCTTTCTGTCAAGTATGATCCAATCATTTTTAAAAGTGTACTTGTCATACCTAAACGTTTTAATTTAAAAAGAAGTAAGGGAATGTCTACTCTGTCAAAGGCCTTACTAAAATCAGTGTATAAAGTTTCAACGGTATTACCTCTATCCATTGCTTCAAAAGAAAAGTTTACAAATTCCAAAAGATTAGTAGGCGTTGACCGACCTTTGAAAAAACCATGTTGATTATTTGAAATGCGATGCTTAACCTGGTTAAAAATTTTCTGGTTAACATTTGCTTCAAACATTTTAGGAATGCACGACATAATTGCAATACCTCTATAGTTTTTAATGTCTGACCGTTTGCCAGATTCAAATATTGGGACTAAAAATGATTTCTTCCAAATTTTTGGAAAATCACCTGTTTTGAGAGATAAATTGTAAAGCCAAAACAATCAATGGTTTAACAAAACTAGTTGCTAATTTTTCAATAAAAATGGAGATATTACATCAGGACCAGGTCCTTTGCCGGCATCGAGACTTTCAATAGTTATAAAAATTTCTTTAACAGTGATATTATTAACTGATACGTCATTTTCCCCTTCATGTAGGTAAGAAAAATAGTTCAAATCGAGAGCATTACTGGATTTCTTATATGTGTTTTGGAAAAAACGAGCAAATAGGTTACAAATATCCTCACTATCAGTGCTATCACACTCTTCGAACTGCATGCGTGATGGGAATGTACATGACTTCATATTTTGGTTCGCGAAGTTAAAGAACGTTTTGGGATCAGATTTTATATTGTTCTCTACACTTGAATTATTATTCTCATATGCTGACGATTTTTCTGCCTCAAGTGCTCCGCAAATTTCAACGTATTTTTCTAAGTTTTGTGACGTAACTTTTTATACGACTTGTGTGCTTTTTGCTTCCTGTTTCTGATTTCTCCTGTATTTTTATTTGGTGCTGTTCATTATTCTCTTTAGTCTTTTAGGAACAAATCTTTTAAAAGGTTTTTCCATTTTATGTTATTCAGTTTGGAACATTTGCATTTTTAAAATCATAAACTAATTCAAAATCAACAACGCTTGGGCGTGACCGATGCGAGTCTGTGAACGCTGAGTATTCAATAGCCGTATGAAATTTTTCATTCTTCCATAATGGACCTGCTGCTTCTACAATACAAAAATCTTCTGTACAATTAGTAAACATAAGATCCAAATATGAATTGAGCTGGTTACGAACATGGTTAATTTGATGAAGTCCCAAGTGGCTGCTTTTATCAAAGATGAATTGCAAATTCGTATCGTTTTCACCTACAACTGGTAACAGCAGATAATCATTATCACTATCCTGTTTAAAATTAACAGTATTCTGGTTAAAATCTCCATAAAAATGAATTTTGGTTCTTGGATCTTCTCTTTGAATTTTCAGTTCTGCAGCAGTGAAATTTTTTTCGTAAGCTGGTTTTTTTGCAAAAGTGTGGACGAAAGTAGACAGAAGCGAAAAGATGTTCTTCACCGTTTATTAAAATTTTAACCCACACATCTTCAAATTATTTTTCTCTTTCACTAGCAATTTGTTCAGCTTGAAATGTAGCATTCACAGCAATAAGTACACCACCACCTGATTTTTTACCTGATAATGATAAATCGCGGTCGCATCGAAAAACACAAAATTTACTACCAAAGACCTCTTCACTATTAATACTTTCAGACCAACTAGTTTCTGTTCCAATTATTATATCATATGAGCATCCGCTTATTTTATTTTGAATTTCATTTATTTTATACGCACTACGCATACGGTTATAATTTTGGCAATAGACTGTAGTTTCACTTTAAAAAAGAGCTACTTGATAAACTAGCGACATGCGTTAACGACCACAGCCTGATTGAGAAGCATGCACTTTCGCTGGATTGGATTGTATCTCAAATGGATGCCAGGGACAGCATCGTCATCTTGGGCGATTTCAACCTTGGCACTGTATCGTGGCTTAGCGATGCTCACGGCCTCTTCTTTCCTGACAATTCCCGTTCATCGTTCAGACCGGCTTCTCTCTCCTTGCTTGACGCGTATTCAACCGCTAGGCTTCAGCAAGTGAATGGCGTTCTGAATGCAAACAACCGTTTGCTCGATCTGTGCTTTGTCGGGGAGGATTTGGGACAAAGCTGCTCTGTTACCCATGCTCCGGCACCGCTCGTCAAAAACTGCAGACATCATTCACCTCTACTGTTGACGCTTGCAATCGATCCTGAGAAACGCTTCCAAGACCACGCCGAAACCGTCTTCTACAACTTTCACAAAGGAGACTTCGAGCGAATGAATAACTTTCTCGCTAATGTGGATTGGAATGCGACACTAGACTCCGGGGATGCGAATCTGGCTGCCTCGACCATGTGTGGTATCATATTCTACGCTATCGATCAGTTTGTGCCTAAAAAACTACGGTGTAAACCTGCCAAACCCGCCTGGTCGAACTCTGATCTTAAGCATCTGAAAAAGGTGAAAAGGGCTGCACTGAGGAAACACAGTAAATATCACACAGATTCTACGAAGGCTAATTACGTCCGCGCCAACAACGAGTACAGAGATCTCAATGCAAGATTGTACAACGCACATCAGTCTCACTTGCAGAGTCGTCTCAAAGCTAATCCTAAGGAATTCTGGCGATATGTGAACGAGCAACGGAAAGAAACGGGATTGCCGTCCAATATGACTGATGGCGTTACTGATGCCAACTCCGTCGCAGATATCGCCAATATGTTTCGCACACAATTCAGCAGCGTTTTTTCAGACGAAGTTCTTGATGCCCAGGAAATTGCTGCTGCCACGAGTAATGTCCCTCGTACGTCGGTGTTTGGTTCTCCATTCACCATCCACAGCGACATGGTGATTTCAGCCGGGAAACAGATGAAAACATCAACAGGATCTGGTCCAGATGGCATTCCCTCATTAGTACTGAAACGTTGCTTAGACACTCTTTCAGAGCCCTTAGCTAAGGTCTTCAACTTGTCAATGACCTCCGGAGTTTTTCCAGAATGTTGGAAGGATTCGTTTGTTTTCCCTGTTCACAAAAAAAGGATGCAAGCAGACTGTCGCCAATTACCGCGGAATAGCTGCATTGAGTGCTATCTCCAAACTATTCGAGCTAATTGTCCTGGAAAAGTTGGTTCAAGACTGCTCGTACAGTATTTCTCAGGATCAACACGGCTTCTTGCCTAAGCGCTCGACGACAACTAATCTAACTGTTTTTACATCGTTCATTATTCGTGAGATTGAACGTGGCCATCAAGTTGACGCCATATACGCCGATCTCTCTGCAGCTTTCGATAGAGTGAACCATGAAATTACCATCTCTAAATATGACAAAATGGGTGTTCATGGGAGTCTACTTACCTGGCTTCGCTCCTATCTGACTGGCAGATCTATGTCTGTTAAGATCGGTGACTACGCTTCTCCACCCTTCATTGTTACATCTGGTGTTCCTCAAGGCAGCCACCTGGGTCCATTGCTTTTCCTGTTGTATATGAACGACGTGAACTTGATCCTCAAATGCCTTAAACTCTCGTACGCCGACGACATGAAGCTCTACTACGTAATAAAAGGGCCTCAAGACGCTCATTTCCTCCACCAAGAACTTGAAGCCTTTGATGATTGGTGCCGGATAAACAGGATGTCTTTAAATGTGTCCAAGTGCTCGGTCATCTCCTTTGGCCGTAAACGGGCGATGCATTTCCACGATTACACCTTAAGAGGAATAAGCTTGAAACGCGAATCGACTGTCAAGGACTTGGGAGTCATGCTCGATTGCAAATTAACGTTCAAGGATCACATTGCTTATGTTGTATCTAAAGCTTCATCGCAGCTAGGATTTTTATTCCGTTTCGCCAAAAGCTTCAAGGACGTGTATTGCCTGAAGGCTTTATACTGTTCCCTGGTTCGACCTATAAATACTGGAATACTCTGCCGTTGTTTGGTCGCCATTCTATCAGAATGCCATCCATAGAATTGAAGCTGTTCAGCGAAAATTTATTAGCTTTGCGTTGCGACACCTTCGTCGGCGCGACCCGCGTAACTTGCCGAGCTATGAAAGTCGCTGTAACCTCATCGACCTGGAGCTCTTGGAAGGAAGGCTTAATGTGGCGAAGGCTTGTTTCGTTGCGGATCTTCTGCAAGGGAACGTCGACTGCTCCACACTTCTCAGTCTTCTTGACATCAACACTCAACGACGGGACCTCCGGCTGCATGCATTCTTCAACAACCGGCGTTCGAGGACCAACTATGGCGTACACGAACCAATGTTGAGTATGTGCCGCGTTTTCAATAGTTTTTATTATGTGTTCGATTTTAATGTGTCCCGCGAGAAAAACAAGCGTAGCTTTAAGAGATGTTTGCGTTAATTTTGTGTTTGAAGCAGTTTTGATGTTTAGATATAGAAAATTGTCATTAGGGTAACTATTTTATCTGTTGACAAGTAGAAATAAATAAATAAACATGGTCACTTACGTCGTGCTGGTCAGGGGGTGAAGTTGCTGCATACTGTCCGAAATCTCTCAAGTTATGTAAGATGCCATGATCCTCGGGCTCAGCTATGTTGTCATATGCTACCTCAGGTGAGTGCGTCAGTTGCGCTGAAAACTCGCATGTCTACATGTGCACGGCTGGCACAATGTAGAGGAAGAATTCCCCGGAGCCATACCATGTGAATTCGGAAGACCGCTTACTGGGTACGGGTTTATAGTTTCCCTTTTTTCAAACTGCATCGTAGGTTGATAATTAACCGGTGGTTTGTTGAAGACATTTTTTGTTGCTGAAAGAAGCTCTGGTGGAAGAAAACGGGGGTTGCCATGATTTCTGATGTGGAACTGGTAGGAACTGTTGTTTTTGTTATTGTTGTTAATGTTATCCTGGTCGTTATGTCGAATGATGCTCCGGTGGCCGAAAATGTTGCTGTGATTGGTACTGAACCGTTGTCGGAATTCATGTTCCTATGATTACGATGATTTAAACTGTTGCTGTGTATCCTTACGTTAGAATAATTTCGTGCTGTAGTTTGTTTCCTTTTCCTTCTAGCTTTTTCAGCATGTTTTTGTTGATTTAGCCGTCGTGATTTGCGCGCGTCGTAATCTGACCAGTCTGCCTTCCAGACCCTCCACATGCCCAAAAGACGCCACCCTGAGTCATCAACGTTTTGCTCATTGTTTAACTCTTCCAGCAAACTGGGGAGCGGGTCAGATGATGGTGATATCACTTCGTATGGGGAGTCCGGCGTATTAAGTGTGACACAGTTAATTTGGGTTTCGATGTTGCCCGCTGATTTCAGCTCATCTAATACAATACCTAACCCTAGTATAGGGTTTTGTTGCATTGCAACAGTAGAGCACAGGTCAGAAGTTATATTGCTGATATTTTTCAGCTCGTCCTTGAGAAAGTTTAGGTCTTCGGAAATTCTTGAAGTCATTGTTGGCATTGAATTTGCAAAAATTTCTTTTGAAGCTTTCATCGCTATGTCAAAAAGCGAGGTAATGTGGTTTTTAATAGCACTAACGTTGTCCGTAGAACCACTGCTTCCAGTTGCCGTCAGCTATTTTTTATATCGACGAGTAAAGCATCGAGTCGGTCGATCGCTTCATGGACAATGTCAGCATTATTTGGGTGAACCGTGGAGCGATGAGTCACCTCAGTGTTTTTGTTGACTTGGTCGACCAGCCGCGCTTGTTGCTCCACAAGCGCGTTGAACTCAAAACTAGTCGTGATCATAATTTGGCATGAGCTACAGCATGGTAATATATAATATAACATAAGACAACATGTTGATTGTCTTGTCTCTCTTGCGAATTGAGCTCCTCTGAACAGGCACAGGTACAGATAATCCTAGGCAGGCTGCTTGGAATTGACGCGGGCATCCAGCACATTTCTACATGCTGGAGTCAGTGGAAGAATCCACAGCACAAATTTCACAGCTCATTTTAACGGCGTACAACAACAAAAATTAAAAAAAATACACACACGCAAAACGGCACCCGCACGCAAAAAAATAAAATGAAAACGAAATTAAAGCGCACGCGGCTAGGAGCGACTGAAAAACGCGTCCACACTAATTGACGATTGACAATTGACAATTGACAATTGAGAGCAGGGCGTCACAATATCAGCTTCAATCGAACAAATCGATGCAACAAAGAGACTGCTGGCTTTCTTTTTCTGTTAAAGTCGAACAGCTTCGCAGCATTCTAGAACCTCAGTCGGCGTGCACAAACAAATGTTCAATCGCTTGTCTCTCTTTCTCCCGTCGCTCCATTGGTCTTCCTTTTAAGGTGTATTCAGATCTGAGCGATATTTCACGCGCGGAGAGAGATTTTGCGAAGGTACGAGAGGGAGAAAAGTACTAGTTGTCTCTCTCATTCCAACGCAAATTTTGCTCCGCTCCGCTAATGTACGCTTAGATCTGAATACACCTTTAAGCTTCGGTGAAACGGATGAGCGAAAGAGCGTTCGATTTTGATAGTTTTCTCTTTCATGAAACACATCAACAGAGGTTTCATGACGTATATGACGGAAAATGAAATAACACATTTAAAGCATTTCTCACGTGAAAACACTTAAAGATTACACGTAATATTTTTATATATCTTCATCCATATATTTATCTAAAAAAATGATCGAAAACGGGACATGACGCATTTTAAACAAATTGAAAGAGCGGTGATAGAGTGTTCGTGAAAGGGGATTGAAAGCCATAATGAGGTTTCTTTTAACTAGAAAATCGACGTTAGTTACATTGAAAGCGATGAGCCAAGCAACGACGAGAAGTTCCACGACCAGCCTTTCCTTCTAAGCGTCCTGCTTTTTTATTTTCGTTTCTTGCTAATAGTCTAGCTAGGCGTTATAGAAATGAAGCGTCGAACACGTATGTATGAGAGAAACAAAAGACGAGTTCATTTTAGAGCATCGAAAATGTAGAGCCCTGATTGAGAGTGTATCCCGTGTCCTTAGTTTAGTGCCTGTTATATTAATCCATCACTATTGAGAAATGATGAAGTATTCGGTTTTGATACAGTTGTCATTGTTTCATTCATCGCAAGGGATCGATTCTAATTGAAAGGTCTCGCTATTTATATCCTTAGCAGTGGTGCACCCCTTTGTCAGTCAAAATTGGATTCCTTCGCAACAAAATCAAGCAATAACACCGATAATGACCATGCATCAGAAACATCACTTCAAACTATGGAACAACGAATAGAATATTAGGAATCACGATTATAGAGAAAACGATTGTAATTTCGATAACTACGACTCGCAAAATTGAACAGCCGTTTGTAGTACGGCGAGCAAGAGTTTCAATACTTTCGGAGGGCGGCAGAGCGTTGACTTTTTGGCACTAGCACTAGCGTGCACAGGAATCTTTATAAAGAAGGTTATTTTTTTTTCTATGGTGCATTCAATCTGGGGATGGGGAGTACTCCAAAGTACCCCACCACTGTTTCCCTACTGTTCAATTTAGCTAATTTTAATCAATGCAAACTGCTTTCAGACAGCCAATGGAATGGATCGTAGTTAGGCACCAACTGGGTGGCACACTTTCCGCTCCTTCCGAATGTCCACGAAGTGGTTGGCCACCTTTGCAAAGTATGCGCACAATATCGATGAAACGTTCCATTATATAGCGATTTTGTAGCCGCTTTGCCTCACCTAGCAGCAATCATAGCTGTTTTGGTGATCCAGTTCTTCGTCGATACCTTTCCTGGTTTTGAAATTTTTCCACGCTTCCATACTACCAACATGGGTATCACTGCGATTGTGTTTGCCCAGCAACTCGGTCACTTTCTTCCAATTTCTGAACCATGTAGGAATCATTGTAATAATGTTTTGCGTCATGCTCTTCTTTACAGGTTAAAAATATGAACCAAAGAAAATCTATTCTCCAAGGAACTTGTATCATCTTTTATTCAGTTATCTTTCTGAAATTTTGTGCAGTACGTTTTTGTATATTTTGAAGGCATCGTAACAGTTATTTTTGAGTATTTCAAGGTTTTGTTTGCCCTTATATGCTGTTGTAGTTACACTTTACTATTACCGTTGCGAGTACGTAGAAATTGGTCATTTTCAGCGAAAGTTGTAGCTCTATTTTTTTTAAATTTTGACCTAAATTCCAATGCTATAGGTTTAGGATCATTAAAAAGGTTTAAAAAAATATGTAACGATTGAAACAAAAGCGAGTACATGATTGTTAACGGAATAACGACTCAACCCTGCCCAAAGTACCGCTAGTCGGGGTGACACGAAATGATGCCGAACATTCAACATGTTTTAAAGATGCTACAAAGGACAATCCCAAATTTATTGCAACGCACATAAACAGCTGAAACTTTTTAACCACGGTAACAAATTACTTGAAATTTTCATAGAAGATTCTTAGACGAATTATTAGTAAGACAACAACAGACCAAGGTTCATTGACAAACTAATACCCTTTTTTAAATGAGGGAATCCAGGAGCGGTCTTTAAATTTTATACAGTTGGAAAAAAGTCCATCCTCAGAATTCCTTGAGGGTCTTTTCGAAATTTTTAGAACTCTATGAGCTCTATTGAAATTCTTCTCAGAAGTCATCTGGAATTATTTTAGAATGCTTCTTGATTTTTACTCAGAACACCTTGGAACTGAAATTCCCTTAGAGTTTCAGAACAATTTCCTCAGTATTATCCAGAAATTATTCCGGAATGAGCTAGAAATTATCGGTACTCACTAGAAATTTTCCTCCAAATCCCTTTGGAATTTCACTCAAAATTTGATTTTCTCGGTATTCTTTTCAAAATTATCTTGGAACTATCTGCAGAATTCATTAGAAATTAAATATCAAAATTTTCTTGGAATACTCCCCAGGAATATTTTAGAGCTGTCCTAAGAATTATATATCCTTGAGGTTCTTCTCTTAATATTTTGAACCTTTTTTCTCAGAACACCTTGGAACTGAAATTTTCCTCAAGTTTCAGAAAAATTTCATCTGTATTCTCCAGAAATTCTTCCCAGAATGAGCTTGAAGTTATCTTCGGAATTCCGTTGAAATTTTCCTCAACATCCCTTTGGAGTTTCACCCAAAATTTAATTTTCTCGGTATTCTTTTCGGAATTATCTTGGAACTATCTGCAGGATTCACTAGAAATTATACGCAGAATATTCATGGAATCATCCCCACTCTTGAGGTTCTTTTCCGAAGTAAAGATTAAGTTGCCCGTCCATTCACCAAAACGTTGTATTTTTTTTCAACCAGAAATGTGCAATAAAGCTTGCCCAGAACTGTGCAATTTTACATCAGGAATTTTAAATTCAGCTTGCCCCTCCATGCAGCAGATTGTTGCAAATCTTACACCAGAAATTTTCAATACAAACTTGCCTCCAGTAAATTCTAGACCAGAAAATTTAAATTGACCAGAAGGGTGTAAATTTTCCACGGTTAATAAAAATTGCTTCTCAAATCTTCTGATTCGTGCAGATTTACTTTTTCCATTTTCTACCAGACATTTTCAATATAGCTGGCTTCTCCCATCATCAGAATGTTGCAGGTTTTCCACCAAATAAAGTTTGCCCCTATTTTCGGATTTTTCATCATAAATTTTCAGTAAAGCAGCTTCCCTCCAATCATCTGAATGGTGCAAATTTTACACCGGAAATTATTATTAAAATTTGTTTCTCTATTCAGCAGAGGGATGCAATTTTAAGACCAAAATTTTTCCGAAAAGTTTGCCCATCCGTTCACCAGAACGGTGCAGATTTTCCACCAGAAATTTTCTGTTCATTTCATTTATCAGAGCGATGCAAATTTTTCACCAAAATTTTTCAATAAATCATGGTACTCCATTCACCAGAACGGGGCACCAAAAATTTTCAGTGAAGTTTGTATCATCATGCACCTTTGTGGTGCAATTTTCAGGCTTTGCCTCTTCATGCACCCGAATGGTGCAGGTTTTCCACCATAAATTTTTAATGAAGCTTGCATTCATCAGAACGATGCAAATTACGTACCAGAAAAATGAATAAACCTTGCTTCTACATTCACCACAGTGTTGCGAACTTTCCACCAGAAATTTTTAGTTAAATGTGCACCTCCAAATTTTAAGCGTGATTCAATTTTTTCCACCAGAGTTATTCATTTTGATTAGTCCCTCCATGCACCACCACCTTGATGATATTTTTACACCAGAAATATTCAGTAAAAAGCTTTTGCTTCGATTTACCACCACGAAGGGTAATTCTTTCAACCTTAAATTTACCCT
This sequence comes from Ochlerotatus camptorhynchus, assembly GCF_037179485.1. NCBI lineage: Eukaryota > Metazoa > Arthropoda > Insecta > Diptera > Culicidae > Ochlerotatus > Ochlerotatus camptorhynchus. Next base: position 2,303,045 of record NW_027040498.1, on the reverse strand, counting down.
CTTCTTTTAACCCTCCATGAAACACCTTGAAGAAAAAAAAATTACACCAAGATTTTTTGTATGCACCACTGTGGTGCAATTTTTTGACCAAAAAAATTAATTGAAGTTTGTCCCTTCATGCACCTTTGTGGGGAAATTTTCAGACATCATCTCAAACCAATTGACGCAATAAAAGGTTTTCAGTGGCCTTATATTATGAAATGAAGTTATTTTACCTTCAAATTAAGTTATCAAGAAATCAAGTTATTTTATATACTAATTTTGAAAATTTGAAAACAAAAATCTTATTTATAAATGAGGGGGCAATTGCCCCACCTTTCCCCACCCTGTGCACGCCAGTGAGCACTAGAGACTACGTAATGGAGGTAGTATTGACCTTAAGCTTTCCCTTCATTCCAAAAGAAAGCTCATTATATTTCAATTTCCAACTTCTATTCAAACCAATATCACTAAGTACCACCAACTTTAGAAAATTGAAGGTTCATTTAAAAAATATTTTTTCTTGCTTTTATGCTTTTTGGTCCGACTAATTGCCATAATTTTAGAGATGTAAGTTGAAATTCGCACAAATAACATTTTAAATGATATATTGGCATATGCAAAATCATATTAGATGCAAGATAAAATTATACATGGATTTGTATAAAGAACCCTATTGAATCATATAAAATCATACAATGTAGAAGTTTTTTTCCATATGCACGTATATGGCCTCCAGATTTGTTCGAATAGTTGAAATCTATGCACTTTATACGATTTATTTCTACCGAATAAATATTCACTTAGCAGAGTAGCAATTCAGTAATGTGTGAACAATTTTTGGCTGTGTAGCGAACCTGGCGGTGAGGTGCGTAAGGTGCACTAAAATTCTATTACAGATAACCAAATTATTTTAATTAATTTCTTCGGAGAAAGTCGTCTGTCACTTCGTTTGTGGAAATATCATAGAGGTAGCTCTAAAACCTGAAAGTCCGGAAGAAACGTACTCAACTTTTTGTCTCAGTTCTGGTACTCTCTTCGGTCCCAAGCTAATCGATGCACCCCTCGAAACATAGGAAAATCCAAGAACCCCTCATTTTATTTGTCAAACTGTCATAGCGAAGCAAAACAAACATAGTGTAGTGCTAGAATCTCAACTAGAATGGGGTACGCTTATAGATGTACTTGGGACCAGTAGGCTAGTCAAGTAGTGATCCAATTTAAAATAGTTAGTATCCACCGGTCCACTGACAACTCTGCGGTTCTATACGGCTCACAAATTGATCGTTTATTTTCGCTGTTCAAGTGAGAATTTATTTGCGAGTGATTAGTGCACACAGTACTCTAGTGCCAAGGATCATTATTTGTACGTAAGTAGGTCAGGAGGTGCAAATATTTAGTGAAATAAGCAGTTTTAAACTCCAAGTGATCTGCGATCAATCACGGAGTATAAAAGAAAATGATAAAAATGGCATGTGGCGTATGCAATCAATTGAATTGCAAAATCCGGCCTTGCATGCAAGTTTATGCTGGATTCAATAGCGAGGTTAATCTGTTGACATATCTACGGTCACAGATGAAATGTTGTTTGTAATAATATTGAGTGGTGATAACTATAAATAATAATAATATTAAATCCCACATACTTATTGCAGTGTGTACCGTGTCGTACAACCTAAACGGGCTATTTTTTTTCGCCAAAATGATATTCAATTATCAGCATATGCATGCTACATAACATCAATAAAAGTGTGTGATAGTGGCAGTCTAATACAATATCAACATTGAAACTGATTTTACTTGTTGTCCTTCTCATGGATAATTGCTTTGATGAGTGAGTGAGGCAACTCTACTCACAAGTGTTTGATTGTTTATCATCACTAAAGAATGTGGAAATTAGGGGAGACTGGGGGATTCAGGCTTCCTTTACATTACATACAAGGTGGAAAGCCGTAAAATATATTAATAATTCAATATTTTTCCAACTTATTTTCTTGTACATAAATAATTTTGACGTAGGACTACGTCTTTGATTTCTATATGGGGGTACACTTTGTGAAAACCGAAAAGGGAACATGTAACAAATTAAGAAAGATTTTGAACGTTAATAACTCAGCTTCCCCTGGTCCAATTTCAATAATTTTATCACCAATCGATCATAAATATAGCTACGCATCGATAATAATGCTTCCGAATGTTGATTTTCAACAAGAAACTATTGAAATACTGGTAAATGTCCAGCATTGTCCAAAAGCGTCGAATTAACTAACAAATCCACCAATTACCTACATGCATATGCTGCTTCCCCAGCACAGTCGTCAGAGAGTAGTAAGTAGACGAAACAAGTCGAAGTGGCATTCGCCTCCGATCCTCGGGCGCGTGCGAATAGGGAGGATGGAATTGCGTAATATTTTACACACTCATCGCCATGTTCAGAACCAAACGCAAATTCTTCGAGATAACCACCATCCGTCGTCTGGCTCGCCGTGGCGGTGTCTGACGTATCTCCGGTTTGATTTACGAGGTGTGCTGAAGGTGTTCCTGAAAAATGAGATCTGTGATGCTGTCACCTACACTAAACACGCCAAGCGTAAGTGGCCATGGATGTCATCTACGTTTTTGAAGTGACAGAGACGCACTCTGTTTGGTTTCAGAGGTTAAATCATCACCAACATTGGAAACAAAACGGCTCTTTTCAGGGCCACCAAGCTTATTACAGTAAAGAGTAGGAATAGAATTCATCTGCCTGTTTGTCCATATTCAGAACCACCGACCACACAAAATGCTCATGTAATCAAACTGGAAGCAGGGATACAAATTGTTTTGATCAACGTTGATCAACTTTGAATCGCCACGGCCGGATATTTTCGATGGAAGAAGCAACAATCTATCATCTAATTCGACGAAGGCGGCAGGAAACATTTCTGGATCAACAATAGAATAGGGCCCATCAGCATTTGTAAACAAACCGTTCCAAAGCCTCACAAATCGAAGGCCGCTCACACAAACCAACACCAACATCTTGTAGGTAGAAGTTTCCCCTATCCGATGATGGTGTTGGTTTGTGTGGGTGGCCTTCGCTTTGTGAGTAAAGGGCTTTGGAACGGTTTGCTTACAAATGCTGATCGGCTCTTTTCTATTGTTGATGCGAGATTTGTTTTCCGTACTGAGCTCCAATGCTACCGACGCCAGGGAGGCAGCTCCCAGAGATGTTATGCCTTAGAACATGCCGATGGCGCCGACTGAGATTGGACCCAGGCCTGCTGGGGTGAGAGGTAATCACGCTAACCACCGGCGCCGATATCTATCACGGCGAATGAGATCGACCCAAATTTGAGTTTAGTTATTTCAGAAATAAGTGCAGGAACTCAGCGATGAGTAAATATTCCTCGTGTTTTCCCAGGTTTTTCCAGGATTTTCCTGGGAAAAATTCCCAAATTTGAGAAAAGTAAAGATTGGATTCACTCAGTCTATTGGTACTACTCCGAGACTGAATAAAATTTTCGTCAATTTCCTCATTTTCTGGCAGATTTTTTAGTTTTTCCACAGGAAATCATGAGAGAAATTTACTCATCGCTGAGTTCCTACACTTTTGGCGATTATGAGTGAACTAAACTCAAATTTGGGGCGTTCTCATTCGCCGTGTACGCAAAAAAAAAATAGCCAGTGTCGCTACTTGATAGCAAACTACTCATAATGGGAGGAGTCTTTGTAGCTTTTATACCACTTGGTTGCACATCATTCTGCTTTAACCTAAAAAGATATAAAGCAGCGCTGCTGTCTTGTATCAGCTCAGTACGAGCTCACATTCGCTGCCAGACTGTTGAGCAGTTCAGTCGATTTGAATTCTCTCTAGTTTCGTTCGTTCGTTCGCAAGTCGAATTAGCTCCGCGTTGTGTAGTGACGCTCTCGCTGACCCAGCCATGGGTAAGAAATCGCGCGGTAACGCGAGTGCCGGTTTACCGGGAAAACAGACTCTCCCAGGAGACGGCGCGACCACCGAGCCAGCCCAGAAGAAGCAGAAGAAAACCCCATTGCCCATCCCGACAGGCGTTGCGGACCCGCAGCCGGGGCCTCCCGGAACTAAACGACCCAGACCTGAAGACAGCAGCGCCACCGTATCAGCAGCAAAAAAGCTGCTGAGCAACAATCCGTTCTCCGCCCTGCAGAACGGAGCGCAGCCGCAGTCGGACCCTGAGACGGTGCCGAAAAAAGTTAAGTTGCCACCCTTCTATGTGAAGGGCTTCCCTCCCGGGCTATGGGAGCAGCTGGATTTCTACATTAAGCAGGGCCTTCGCTGCACCATTCAACGGTGCACGGAAGGCTACAAACTGATGGTCCCGGCCGAAAAACACTTCAACGCAGTTCAGGCCCTCTTGGACAGAATGAAGCTGGAGTACTTCTCCCACGACGTCGAGACCACCAAGCCGCTGAAAGTGGTGCTGCGCGGGCTCCACGACATGGACACCACCACCTTAATGGACGAGATTAAGGCGAACGGCCTCAAGCCGGTCGAAGTCCACAAGATGACCCGCAGCAAGGCCATCAAGTATCGTGACCAGCTCTACCTGGTCCATCTGGAGAAGAACTCCACAACCGTGAAGGATCTCCAGACGACACGCACACTGTTCCACATCGTAGTGAAGTGGGAGCGGTATAAACCCACCCACCGTGGCGTCACTCAGTGCTCGAACTGCCTATTGTTCGGGCACGGCACCAGGAATTGCCGCATGGCCAGCCGCTGCATCAAATGCGGCAAAAACCACAAGATCGACAACTGCGACAGCATCGAGGAAGCCACTCCCACATGCGCCAACTGCGGTGCCGCCTACAAGGCCACGAGTAAGGCCTGTCCGAAGCGGGCCGAATACGCCGAGATCCGGAAGAAGGCCTCGTCCAACAGCCAGCCCGGTCGCAAGAAGGTTCCAGAAAACAACGCGCAGAACTTTCCTCCGTTATCACCGGTCCAATCACGGCCAATTCCAGTGTTGCCGCCGCTCCCGCTCAACCAACAGTTGGCTGCTGCCCAGTTGGCTGCCGCTGCAGTACCCGGTCAAGCCTCCGGGCCATCGACGGATCCCCCTGCTCCGGGATTGGCCGGTACAACCGGTGAAGCTACAGACGATTCTCCGCTGTCAACGGATGAGATCGTCACACTGTTGGCCCAGGCCATCATCATCAAGCGCACCTGCGCAACAAGAACACAACAGCTCCAAGCTATCATCTCCTTCGTCGCTAATTATGGACCGTGAACCCATAAAGATCGCCAACTGGAACGCTCGCTCCGTAGGGGCGAAAAACATTGAGCTTGCAGACTTCCTCCGCAAGCACGACATCGACGTGGGCCTTCTCACCGAGACTCACCTCAAGACCGGTGACAGCTTCTGGCTGCCCGACCACAGCATTGTCCGGCTTGATCGCACCAGCTCCAGGGGGGGCGGTGTCGCGGTCATCATCAAGAAAGGCATCAAGTACTGCACCCTACCCCACTACCGCACTTCCATCATCGAGGCCGTTGGCGTAGAGGTGGAAACATCGACCGGAAACGTCCGGTTCATCGCCGCCTACTGCCCCCGGCAATGTACCGTTAGCAATGGTACAGCACAGCAGTTCAAGAACGACCTTGCCATCATAACCCACACCAATGCCCGCTTTGTAATCGGAGGGGACCTGAACGCCCGGCACGAGGCCTGGCGGAACTACCAGCAGAACCAGAACGGCCGCCTGCTATTCGACCATTCCCAGCATGGTCTCTATTCCGTCTGGTTTCCGGACGAACCAACCTTCACATCACCGACGGGCAACCCATCGACGCTGGACCTGTTCTTGGCAAACACCAGATTAGCCAAGCCGGTTGCCGTCAACGACCTGAGTTCGGACCACCAACCGGTGCTGACCGAGCTGGGCTACAACGTGGCCCCTGCACCGTGCCAGCGGAAGGACTACCATCGAGTCAACTGGGTCCAGTTTCGACGCGTGGTCGACCGCCACATCGACGACAACCCACCGCTCGACACAGTGGATGACATCGACCGGGCCCTGGAGGGTCTCCATCAAGCCATATCCGTGGCTGACGAAGAGTGCGTTCGACGAGTTCCTGTGAGGGGTAAGTTTCAAGCAATTGATTCCCACACCAAACTCTTGATTCGGCTCAGAAATGTTCGTAGACGCCAGTTTCAGCGGACTGGGGATCTGCAGCGTAAATACGAAATGGTCGATCTGAATCGGCAGATCGCTTCCAGAATGGTCTCAATCCGGAACGAGAGTTTCGGGCGGCTCGTTCAGAACCTGGACGACCGTTCCAGACCATTCTGGAAGGTTGCCAAGGTGCTGAAGTCTCACCCCAAGCCCATTCCACCACTTAGAGTCAATGACGAACGGCTTATCACCAACGAAGAGAAGGCCAATGCAATTGGGGAGCACATTGCCCAGTCGCATTTGCTTGGCTCTACAATCCCAAGTCCACTCGAGAACCAGGTTGTGCAGTGCGTCCAGACGTTAGATGCCTCCCCTTGTGCCGTCCCTCCAGAAGAACGGATTACAGAGGAACAAATTTGCTCAGCGCTGAAACACAGTACGAACATGAAGGCTCCCGGGTTTGACGGAATATTCAACCTAGCGTTGAAAAATCTCAGCGCGAGGGTGCACTCGCTGCTGGCTGCCATCCTCAACAGATGCTTGGAGCTGCACTACTTTCCAAGCATCTGGAAGGTGGCAAAAATCATCCCGATCCGCAAACCTGGGAAAGACCCTTCACTACCGTCAAGCTACAGACCGATTAGCCTGCTCTCAGCGCTGAGCAAGCTGTTCGAAAAATTGATCCTCAGCCGACTAAACAAGTTTGTGGAGGAACATGACATTCTTCTTCCGGAACAGTTCGGGTTCCGTAAGGGGCATTCCACCAATCATCAGCTAGTGCGGGTGATGAATAACATCCGGAGTAACAAAGCTGTATCCAAGTCCACAGCCATGGCCTTGTTAGACGTCGAAAAGGCGTTTGACAATGTCTGGCACGACGGACTTATATACAAGCTTTGTAACTCCAACTTTCCACCATACCTTGTGAAAATCACCCGTAACTATCTCCAGCAAAGGTCGTTCAGGGTGTCGTTGAATAGTTCCCTTTCGGGACAATTTCCGATCCCAGCAGGTGTTCCGCAAGGGAGTCTGCTGGGACCACTGCTTTACGGCATCTACACGTCGGACATCCCTCCTCTAGGAGACGGTTGCGTGTTCTTTCTGTTTGCAGATGACACCGCGATAGCTGTCAAGGGTAGGATGCCTCGTGAAATTACGAACAAGCTCCAACGATGCCTTGACACCTTTACTGATTATGCCACCACGTGGAAAATCAAAATCAACGCCTCGAAAACCCAAGCGATCATGTTCCTGCACAGACAATCACCAAAACTTAAACCGTCTCCCTCCTGTACCGTAATAATGGATGGTACAAGGGTCGAGTGGTCCACTGATGTTACTTATCTCGGGATGTTGTTCGATGAGAAGCTCCTGTTCCGCTCGCACATAGAGAAAACCCTAGTTAAGTGCTCCGCCTTGGTTAGGTGTTTGTATCCGCTCATTTGCCGCAGATCCCGCCTCTCAAGGCAAAACAAACTGGCTGTTTACAAACAGATCATAGCCCCCGCGATCTTCTATGCCGCCCCGGTGTGGGAATCGTGCGCTCAGACCCACAGGAACAAAATCCAGGTTGCACAGAATAGAGTGTTGAGGATGATCCTAGATCGTCCATTCGACACAAGAATAGCAGACCTCCATCAAGAGGCAGAAATTCCCAAAGTAGATTCCAAAATTGATGATATGACAACTAAATTTATTCAAAAATGCAATCTTTCTGAACATGCTTTAATAAGCAATTTGTACATAGTAGGTTAAGTGTATATAGTAGAGTAGGTTAGTTTTAAGCTGTAAATAGTAGTATTAAGTAGTTTCTCTTCAAATTCTAAAAACAAAACAAACCAATCCCACCAAGGTGGTCGACCGTGTACTAAGTCTAGGACTAATTCTGTAAAACAAATTTTGAATTTTGCCCATACCTAAAGATGAAGAAAGCAATTAAATCACTTAGTAAAAATTTATATGGTAATCGTCCAAGTTAAACTAAAATAAAGATCATTTAAACTAAACTAAACTTGTATCAGCTCGTTTTCGCTTCGGACGGCGTGGTCAGCAAAAGCAGCAGTAGGTCGTGGCTGGTCATGGCAAAGGAGGTGCCAATCGTCATCGCAAATTCTTCGAGGTAACCACCATCCGTCGTCTGGCTCGCCGTGGCAGTGTCTGACGTATCTCCGGTCTGATCTACGAGGTGTGCTGAAGGTGTTCGTCACCTACACTAAACACGCCAAGCGTAAGTGGCCATGGATGTCCTCTTCAATAAAACGGCCCTTTTCAGGGCCATCAAGCTTACATCAGTAAAGAGTTGGAATAGAATTTATCTATGCTTGTTTGTGCATATTCAGAACCACAAGCCCCCAACCCAACAAACATTGCAAGCTGAGTAACAGCTTATTCAGGCACAAATATGCTTCTTAAGCTAAAAAATAGCTTATTCCGCTCAAACTGTTTGTTGGGAACGACCACATAAACTTGGAAGCAGGGGTGCAAGTGATTTTGATTGATTCTCGTAATCAACTTTCTTTTTGAAAAAGATTACTACAAATTTGGATCGCCTACAATTCAAAAACGGAAAGAGTTGAGATAATAGATATTTCAGGCATAACATTTGATAACGGCACAAAAGCATTTGTAAACAAACCTTCTAAGGCCCTTTACACGCGAACCAAAGTACGCCCACGGAAACCAATACCACTTACGGAAAGGTGAGCCCCATGGCTCAAACACCACAGCAACCGGCGGATTTATCAAAACGCCCGAGGAACTCAGACCTAAACGGTCCCAACAGCAGTGGTAATCCACGTCCACCAAAAATTCCTCGACAGAGCTGTGGCAATAACAAGCCTTCTACATCAAGAAGCTCTGTACAGCATCGAATTGATGCGCATAGATCCGAACACTCAGGACAACATAAAGGGACTGAGGGTAAGATCAACCCCTCATACAAGGAAGTAGTTTGTGGTGTGAAGCTGCGCATCCTTCCGAAAGGCTATCCCAATGTGGAACTTACTACAGATCAATTGATGGCCACACAAAAGGCAATCATTACCAAAGTTGCTGGACAAAGGAAAGAAGCACTTAAACCAAAATGTGGACATTGTGCCTTCAAGTCGGGCTACTTAGTGATTATTTGTAAAAACCAGGAAACAGCAGACTGGTTGTGTAGCATAATTCCTACTTTAAAACCCTGGACTGGGGCGGAACTTACTGTGGGGGAGGAAAAAGACATCCTTCGTCCAGAAATACTAAATGGGTTCTTTCCATGGAGTGCTGAAGACAGAAACGAAGGGATTCTAGCACTCTTAGAGAGCCAAAACGATGGGTTAATAGTGGATGCATGGAGAATACTGCAGCGCAACATCATAAACCAACAACACGTTGAATTAATCTTCACCGTGGATGGAGTTTCTATGAACTCTATCAAAGATTGCGACTTTGTGCTGGATTTTAAATTTGGCAACGCCCAAATTAGGACGAAATTCCAGAAGAGAAATCTGGCTCAAAGAAATGAATCAAATGATCGTGGGAGACCAGAACACAGGAGTGACCATGACTCCGATAAGACCCACGAGGAAACTGGTGATAACAGAATGGTCGTAGATATATGCTTGCGCAGGAATTATAAACATTCGAATATCTGCATTATGTCTGATAGTCAAGCAGCATTAAATGCTTTAAAATCAGCAACATGCAATTCCAAACTCGTATGGGAATGTGCAATGTCACTTCAGAAATTGGCCTGTCCAAACCAAGTAAACTTATATTGGGTTCCTGGCCACTGTGGAATTGTAGGGAATGAAAAAGCCGATACGTTAGCCACGCTAGGATCATCACAGCAATTCATAGGACCAGAACCATTCTGTGGAGTTTCTACTTGTTCTCTTAAAATGGAGATCAAGAAATGGAAAAAAATGAAAGTGGAGACCAATTGGAACAACACTTCCATTGCTAGGCAGTCGAAACGGTTCATAATTCCGAACATTTCAATGACTAGCGAAATTCTTGAATTAAGAAAGATCTCAGTGTCAATACTGGTTTGATAACAGGACATTGTCCATGTAAATATCATTTGAAGCTAATAGGAAAACTTCAAGAGGATATGTGTCGATTCTGTGGTATAGAAAAGGAAGACTCTGAACACCTGCTATGCTCTTGTGCAGCAATCTTCAATAAAAGGCGTATTTTTCTGGATAAGGGACTGGCAGAACCCTTTGATATTTGGAATGCAGGTCCCAGTAAAGTAGTACATTTCATTCGAAATGTAATACCTGGCTGGGAAAATGCTTTTGGTCAGTCTATGTCGGTCGCTTCACAAAATAGTGATACGACATAACTGATAAAGCAATATAAAAACGGGGAATATCACAATAGATCAAAGTAATGGTCGCAGTGATGAATACACCCAACACGGAAAAAAAATCCACCGGTTGGTAATATCCCAGGCAAAAGTATCTTGTGGCATGTCAAATCATGTCAAATAGGTAGAATCAAGTGAATGAATGATTTGAGATTATTTTGGCCAGTTTCGCATCGGTTCCGGAACGCGGATCTGTGAATTCCGGCGAACGGTTTGTTGGAATATAATTACATTGAGGTTATGATATCACATTATGCCAAAATGACAAGCTATGATCATTGAAATTAGGTTGTAGTGCATATGATGACACATGGGCACATTTGCATCACCATAAGGCTTACAATATATCTTAAGATATACTAATCTTATAAGAGACAGCTTTATGGAGCGATAGGTCTGAGCCAGATGACAGTTAGAAGAAGAAAAAAAACGAGACAGCAACAACAATCCAAATACCCGGAAAACTGTTTTCCAGCAACCTGGTAGCAGAATCCATAAATTTTTTTAAAAATTTCCGCTATGCTCAAGATTGTATGCAATTTAGCAGAATTCCAGATATCCAGAGAACCGTTTCCTGGCCACCCGGTAGTAGAATCGATATGGTGATCTCATATTTCCTCTATTATCTACTGAGCATGAATGATTGTAAACATTTAAAGCTGTGCCATGACATGTTCCGTACAAAATAATCAAAAAATAACAACACGTCGTTTATGTTACTGATGCTTGAAGACGTGAAATTCTTACGATTCCATCAGGTGTACCACAAGGAGGTAATCTTGGTCCACTGATCTTCGTATCATTCGTAAGTGCTCCGAAAAGATATCGTTTGCCGATGTCCTGAATATTTTCCGGGCGATGCAATCAACTGTGGCCTGCTGTGTACTCCAAGCTGATATCGAGCGGCTGCCTGTCTGGTGCTAAGCAAATGTAATGCATACGAACGTTGAGAAATGTAAAATCATCACATTTACGCGTGCTCGGTCCCCAATTATGAACGACTACATGCTGCTGGTCTCGCCATTGGAAGGTGTTAGTTGAATCAAAGATTTAGGAGTCATTCCTGAAGTTGCGTTTCCATGAGCACATCTCGGTGGCAGTTGTTAAAGCGAATGCGATGCTTGGATTCTTATGTCATTACAAAGCTTAATGCGTTAATGCTCTGAAGTTTATGTATTGTTCACTAGTCCGAAGTGTCCTATAATATGCCATTCAGGTGTGGGATCTGCTTCTGTTCTACCTTGGAAGAATTTCTCCAACCTACCACACTATGAACAACGGTTTACTCTTATTGGAATTGAAACTTTAGAAAGCAGACGGTTGATGCATCAAAGGTTATACATATTCGACATCTTAACCGGCAACATTGAATTTAACAATATACTTCAGAATGTATAATCACATGCTGCAGCCCACCAGCAACGACATCAATAAATCCTGTAGATTCCTAGTCACCAAACCAGCTATAGTCAACATAATGCATCTGACGCTTGCTGTAAAGCCTTCAACCAAGTCGGTGAGGTTTTCGATTTCAATCTTAGCAAATTAGTCTATAGGAATAGGAAGCAGTTTTTCCGATCATGTTGTCGAAGACGATGATCGAAATAAATAAAATAATAAATACTTCGATGGCCGTGAATATTCGATCATCAGTGCAGGGATTTCTCAAAGTCAGTAGATGTCTATCCATTTCAAGCCAATCAGATTTATATCATAAATTGTCCGACCATAAATTGGAAATTAGGTTCGGAGCACAAGTTTCACCAAAAACCTTCTACTCAATGACGATGATCTGCTTGCTGCTGGACTACCACCACCGTAGGCTTCGGTCCATTTCCGGGACGATGATTTTGCGGCTGCTGCTGCTGTTTAATCACCACTTTCACCGGTGGCTTGTTCTGGACTTGGGGACCTCCAGAAGGTCGCCTATTCTGTCCCGTCACCACAACGACGGGCGCCTGAGGAGTTCGTTTTTCTCCGGAACCGTGACGTTCTCCGCTACTTTTGGCACTTACTGCCACGATAGCTACGAGAACCAGCAGGGCGATTACTGTGAACTAGAAGATGATTCACGTTAAAACCGAACTCGGTGTCAAAAACTGTCAACTCAATCATTACCTTCATTTTGATAACTGTATATGCTGCACGACTTCTTGTCAGGAACTAACTGAATACTTTGTAAATTTTTGCATCGACTTTTATACTGATCCACTCCGAAAGTGATTGTTGGATGAAACTATTATCACTTGTGATAAATGCAAAACAATAACGATTTTTTTCAAATTGTTAATTTTATTACAAATATTTGATTAAACAAGTTCAAAAATTATCCGTAGATCACTGCTGGTTGTACATATGCTCGCTGAATTACGGGACGCACGATTACCGGTTGTCGCACCAAAACGGGAGCTCTGCGGATTCTGTAAACATTCAAACATGATTGTCAATAGTCGTTGCTATTATTGCAATCAGGGTGTATGGGGACTTACGCTGGTCTCAACACAACCGGAGCTCCACCGACAACGATCACACCTCCACCACGATGGGGATGAGCCACAACCAAGCAGCACATAAGAGCCGCGACCATCAGCAGGATTGTCATCTGAAAGAGAAATCTACTCAAACATATGTACCATGGTTTGCGATATCCAAGCACTTACCAATTTAACCATTTTTGTTTCAGAGTATTGAGCTACCAAAAAAGTCCGACACGTTCCACTTTCCGTTCAATTTAAAGACTGTATGCCGATTGCCTGTGTGATTGGATCTTTATACAGTTCAGACCGGGTGGAGATATTCTTGAGGTGCTAATAGTTCGAATGATGGTCGTCAAGCAAACTGTCAACAGATGACGAAGCGTGGCTAGTTGTCGCGAAATGTATAGGTGCGACACCACACCAGAGATGGGGATTTTTGATGCCTTCTGTGAATCACCGGCAAAGTTCTTCTAATGGACTATTTACGTCTCAACTGGAACTTTAAGCCTGCTCACATCTTAGTACACACATAGTTTTTTTTTCTACCGAGTTCGGCTGTGAAAATCTCGGCAAAACTAGGTTTCATTGAGATATCAGCATTGCTGAGTCTCGAATAATACTTAGCTGAATCTCAGCAAACAAATTAAATGTTTGCTGAGATCCCAGTAAAACTTGTTTTGCCGAAATTTGCACAGCCGAGCTCGGTAAAAAAAAAAACTAAGTGTGTATGTTTAGAGGGCTTACGAAGCGTACCAATTCTGCTTTGTGCTTGTATATTGTATGGCATGAGGAACGATACTCGACTGGACGGGGAATCGAACCGCTGCCTCGGGAATTGCTTACACTACGACTGATTGCTTTACATACACGGGTATGAAAAGAGCCAAACAAATCATTTTTTTTTAGGTGAACGGCCAATCAAGGTTGGATACACTTTTATATAAACAACCAAATAACAGGAAATGTATTTTTTTTTATAGAAAGTCAAATCATCACATAAGGTACATCGGGGCAAGTTGAAACAGAATGCGGAAGTGAATAATCACTGTGATTAATTTTAACAGTATAATTCATAGCAAAACGCATCCTACACGGGAAAAAATTCGATTCCATTTTCATGGATAAACAAAACATGAAATCAAAACACTTGCCATCCCATGAAATCATAACAATGATTCATGATTTCGTTATTGTTTGTTTATTATTTTATTTGATAAGGCTCAAACGAATTAACTTTACAGAGCCGAGGATTCTTGGTCACTATACATCTTAAAACTATAGTCAAAAGGTACAACACAACAAACACTTTATCTTCTGCTATCCAAAAAGCCTCCTCCAACAGAACTGGAGCCGCTTCCAGTGTTTTCATTGTATGACAGTTACGCCATCGAGGGTCAGAGTGCTTCCAATGCAGCAATGGACGCAAAACGTGGTCAGCACTCACACACTCATCTCGAAACGGTTGCTTTCTAAAGTCGACGACGCATCGACTGAAAGAACTGCTGATGAAGTACAATGAGGAGGACCACACAATGGTTGCTGCCGAGAAAACAGACGATCGCGTGGCACACATCGAGAGTGGCCTGCTTTTGCCGACAGCCGAGTGAACACTGATGATTTCGTTATGGAAATTCATGATTTCATAATGCAGCGAAATCATGACCGCTTCAAGCGTTACCTGGTAATCTGTGTTCACCGCACTACATAGGTATCTGTTATACGTCTTTTGCCTTCTATCTTATACAAGTACTGCTAGTGGTCATGGTATGGGTTTAATGATCGTAAGGTTCTTGGATCGATACCAGTCTGTTGCTTTACTTTTTTTTTATATGTTGTGGTTTAAAAACTTAAAGATAAGCTCATGAATTTAGTTCATGATTTTAGCTCGGATGATTCATGGTTTCGGGAATCTTGGGTGCGTTACGCAATCATTGCTCATGATATCATGAATATTATTCATGTTGTATTTTCATTCGATGAAAATACGCTATGATCATGAAATCATTGGTCATTTTACTCATTTCGGATTTTTGATTTGTTTCCGTGTATGCATTAGTGTAGCTATGATTTTTTTCTGGAGGTGACCCAGGTAATTTTGTGTTTGTTATACTATGATTAGATAAAAACTTAAGCGGCGGTGTAGTGGTAAGCGTGATTGGCTCTCATCCCAGTATGCCTGGGTTCAATCCCAGTTTGAGATCTAGGGACTATAAAAGTATCCCACATATACAATCTGGCATCATCTAAAAAAAAAACGTTCGTTCATTTGCGTTTGGTAACTTAGGGCAGATCTGTCAAACAGATTAAAATGGGAATTTGTTTAGTCCACCGGAAAAATTCGTCCGAGTCCAAGCCGAACCAACGAGTGTCCTCGGGTATTGTAACTCCCTAAATGGTAGAGTCCTGATTGTTCCAGAAGCGTTCTCCAAAACCTTTCCAACCACGAAACAGTAAACACGGTGATCATAGGACATAGTAGACAAACAGTTAGGTGGCAAGTAGAAGAAGTTCAAGTAGACATTTAATCAAACAAGTTGACGGTCAGACAGTGAGACAAACCAGGCAGTTAAAGTGACGTAAACAATATATTAGCGGAGGCTTGTAACATGGAAAATGAGGTTAGAGAAGTACAGTAGCAGTGGTATTAAGTAGAAAGCGGTAGATTTTATAAATAGTTGCAGGAATACTAGAACTAGTTGTTTGTTGCACGTGTCGACTTCGGACGTGCATACTTACCCGCTCGAAAACGCTTTGTTGGTCTAGTTGATCGAATCCCGTCGATCATGAGCATAAAACCTCGCCACCTCGTTGTCTCCGCACCAATCCGGTGTGATCCAAAAGCTCCACGCTGCGGGTCCGACGACTAACATCAGTAGCGCCATCTTGTGTCACAACAAAAGCGAGTAAACAAGGTATCCGCTACACCTCACCAAAACGCGCACAACGAAACATCCCAACTAACATTTTAAACTTTATAAGCCAACTTTTCCAGCGTTGTGCTGTAAAGTAGCTGAAAAGCAGCTGCAGATACAGCTACAAGCAGAAGCTAGCAAATTAGTTTTGGATAGCATTTACTCAACTGTTTCACAACCAATATTCAATTTGTCAGTCGCACTGAATAACAACAGCCAAAAAACGCTAATATCTCTTTTATACACCTACTAACCAAGTTTCAACTTGTTACTGCTAAACAAAGCTAATAAAGTGAATATATTACACATTTGATGGCTTCTACACAACCAACCACTCTTGCTGAATAACATAAACATCAAAAGTGCTTTTTCAACAACTAAACAACCTGTTCTCAGCTAATAAACTGTGTTAGAGCTACTTCGGAAGCATTTTCACAGTCTACTAGGTTTATTTTTAGACGTGTGCAGTTTTACACATTCTGCTCCTTTACAAAGCTGAAGTAACTAATCGAGAAAAGTGATTCATGTGTACTATTATAAAGCCTCTACTCAGCGATTTTGTTGTAGAAGGGCATGTTGATTTGTTTACATCAGTTCAAAGTGTTGGCGTAGCACAGTTGGTAGTGTCAAGGTTTGCCAATGCGATCGTCTCGAGTTCGATTCCAGGTTCCGGTGCAGGGTAAATAATTTGGTGATGACTTGTCACTAATTTCGATTAATTTGATTCACAGTAAAATAAACTCAATAAATTCCCCCATAAAAAAAAGCGTAAACAGTATTTAACTCGGCTTTAAGAGAAAGCTTGTGTAGTGATTATTGGATAACCGGGAAAAGGTTGAATAAGCGCCTTTCAAGTTGACACACAACTAAACAGCAACCGGTCCGGTCCCAACCGGTCCCAACAACTATAATTAGCTGACTGAGTTCGCCAGATTTGCTTGTACAGAGGCTGAGTAAAGGTTTCCTGATATCGTATAACGTTTGAATACAGATTGAGGTTGTATAAATGAAATGATTAAAGCGTTTACATTGTGAAAATTGTTAGTTTGGATCATCCAGCAACAATGAACAGTGAATACAAATTTCAAATAGCTAGCCTGGTAGACAACTTCAGGAAAAAATTGAAAATTATGTAAGATTTGGAATGACTTGTGCCTCTGGTTAACATGATCAGCCAAAACAATAAACAAATTATAAATTTGAAATGACTAGTATCCCTGGCGGAAAAAAAAATGAATTGCGCCCCTGGTAAACCTTTTCAGATTAAAATTGATAAAAATCATTAAGTTTGAAGCGGCTGCGATATAAAAGTTCAGGGAAAAATTAAAAAAAAATGTTAAATATGAAATGGCTTACGCCTCTGGTAAAACACATTTAAAAAAATTAATGTGAAGTGGATATACATATTGAGGGATACAATAAAAGAAATAATAAACACTTGAAACGGCTTGTGCCCCTAATAAACATGTTACGGAAACAATGCATCTAAAATGGTAAATTTGAAGTGGCCTGTGCTCCTGATCGGCAAAAAATTGAGAAAATAAAGTTACATAGTACCACTGAACCGTTAAAAAGTTGATCCGATTGAGGTTAATCATTAAAAGTGCAAATCTTTATTGGCAGAAATAAGTTGGCGCTACTTAGTGGCGTATAATAGACATTTTAACATGATGATGCTTTCAAAATTCTTTCACGGTGAGGTATGGGAGAGAAGTTTGGAATCATATAAAAAAAAAAGCTCGAAATAACTTCGAAAAGTACTAAATCGCTTCAATACAGTTTGGAATCCCTTCGGAATGTACTGAATTACTTGCGAAAATAATTGAATCACTTCAGAAAAGTTCGGAATTACTTCAGAAAGTTTTGAATCACTTCAGAAAAGTTTGGACTCACTGTGTAAAGTGCAGAATCACTTCAGAAATGTTTTCAATCACTTCGCAAACTACTGAATCACTTCGGAATGTGTTGTATCACTTATGAAATGTTCGGAATCTCTTCTGAATCGATTCAGAACAGTTTGGAATCACTTCAGAAAGTACTGAATAACTCCAGAAAACATAGGAAACACTTCAAAAATGTTTGAAATTATTTTGGAAAGTACTGAATGATTGCGAAAATAACTGAATCACTTAGAAATGCACTGAATCACTGCAGAAATGTTCAGAATCACTTCGGAAAATACTGAATATCTTCAGGAATGCTCGGAATCACTTACTGCAGTGTACTGAATCATTTCAGAAAGTACTGAATCACTTAACACATCGGAATCACTTCAGGAATGTGAGGAATCACTCCGAAGAGTACTGAATTATTCCAGATAGTTTGTAATCAGTTCCGTACAGAATACTTCGGAAAGGACTGAATCACTTTTGAAAAGTTTGAAACCACTTCTGAAAGTACTGAATCACTTCAGAAAATCTTGGAATATTTTTCGGAAAGTATTGAATGACTTAAGAAAATTTCAAAATCTCGTTGGAAAATACTTAATCTTTCCTGAATGTTTGCAATCGCTTCCGTAAGATCTGAATAACTTCGGAAAGTACTGATCAATTGTCTCAAGTTTGCAATCACTTTCTCTAGAACTGAATCACTCTGTAACAGGCTGAATAACTTCAGAAAAGTATGGAATCCCTTCATAAAATATTTGATCACTTCAGAAAAAATTTGAATCACTTTGAGAAGCACAGAATAATTTCAAACAGGTTCGAAATCTCTTTTTAAAATACTGAAACACTTTAAAAAATCTAGAAATCAGTTTGAAAGTACCGAATTACTACAGAAAAACTTCAGAAAGTACTGAACCACTTCAGATAGTACAGACATTATTTAGCATGAGAATGATTAATCGCTCACGGTTGCTACTCCGTTATTACCAGATCACCTGTACTACACAGAGAAGCAACAAACGATGCGTGCGACTAGCATCTGCAATGTGTAAAAACCAGAGATAGAAATTCTCACTCGGCTGCACGATAAGCATTTCCTCACTCAAGCTACTTTTCGGTGAGTTGTGAACCGTTCACATTTTCATCTCTCCTTTTTCACCGTTAAAGGTGTATTCAGATTTAAGCGTACATTAGCGGAGCGGAGCAAAATTTGCGTTGGAATAAGAGAGACAACTAGTACTTTTATCCCTCTCGTACCTTCGCAAAATCTCTCTCCGCGCGTGAAATATCGCTCGTACACCTTAATTCATTATCCTCTCTCATATATATTCCGAAAATATCTCTCTTCAAAAACCAACGAAAATACTTATTCATCACCCATTTGGCTCTGAAAACTACCAAGAGCGAAAAAAATACCACCCCAATGTGATGTAAACAGTTGAGGCTTGGGAATTCGCCGTCTCTTTTGTTCTTCCGCTGATTAAATGGTTGACGGAGTGTGACGTCATACTGTGTTATCCATTTAAACAGCGGAAGAACGAAAGGGACAACGATTTCACATAGCCTCACCTGTTTGCATTTCATTGGTTTCAACCACTCCGGCAGATTTTTTTTTATTATTTCCTTTTTATACCTTCTGTCAAATCATAAGGGTCATCCATAAATGACGATACAATTTTCTTACCAATTTTAGACCTTCTACTCCCCCTTCGTGGTGTTTTTTCTATACCTTGTCGTGGTCCGTTACAAATGTTGAAACCCCCTCTCCATTACTCCTCAGATTCTACGTAATTTATTGATGTGCCCTAACTGTTGTTTTGGTTCTTAATTTCGGATCATCGTTTGCGTGCGGAAAGTGAATTTTCAGATGTATGAAAGAAGTGAAAAATCATTATCGGCATCAAGAATTCACTGAAAAAGAAACAATTTATTTGCCGCTCATGCTCTCCGAAAAAAGAAATCGCTGTTGCTTTTCTCGCGAAAACTGCTGTGAGCGTATAATATTCTCTCGCTTCTCACATTATCATCTATTTCTCCTGGCAGGTAAAAAATGACGTTTCTCTTCCCAACAGTGTTGCCACATGTACAGATTTATCTGGAAAGGTACAGATTTTTTGCTAATTTTTGGTACAGATTCTGTACCGTACCGATTACAGATTATTGTGACAAAGTACAGATTGGTACAGATTTTTTAGATGGCTGAAATTATAATATTGAACCTCGGATTTTTTTTTCAAGCGGTGCATAATATTATTAATACTATCATTACATGAAGCCACTTGAGATACGCCCCTTGGTGCACCCTGTGTATGAATGTACCAACTCAACGAATTAATTTAATTGACTCACATAATCTATTGCTTTTTTTGGAGTTTATTTTGTCCCAGATTAATAGACTGAATCGCTTGTTCCAGTCTGAAAAGCCCGAATGCACGATGCTGCATGAATAACTGAAAGACTTTTATCTGACGATTCTTACTAATGACTGCGATGAAAATTACATACAATCAATATCCTGGGCAAATGCTGCCAATTTTGAAAAATATCTGAAAAGTGGAAAGGATGTTTTTATGGGTCTAACAGCTGAAGAAGCAATTAAATCAATTGACGGTGAAAAGCAGAACATTTTTAGGGACATCTGTCGCTTTCATCGTGCAGTTGGTTAAGCAGTTGCGAAAGCGTTAAGGCTGCTGTAATGTTGAATCCTAGAAACTTTTCCAATTCGACAGGAATCAATATGGTACTGGAGGCGTTTCCAGGTTTCTATGATAGAGATTTACAAGAGTTGGAAAACGAATTCCGTGCCTTAAAAACCAAATTGCGTCGTAAAGAAATAATAGTTAAAGAAACCGCACATTGCAGGATTGGTGGAAAAACATCGCAGGATTGAAAAGAATTGACGGTTCTCATGCACAGCAAACAATTCATTTTATTATCACATCAAAGTGGATGCACTTCAATCATGTCGAAAATATGGTGTAATATTACTTGCCAAAAAGGACAAAATTTTCATAAATACAGTGCATGAACTGACATTACGCTGCTTTTTCTGCATTTGTTTATTTTTGTATCCATAAAAATTACATGAGATTTTGATGTAATATTAAAATTTATTTTTTGCTGTGTGCATTTCTAGCACTTTGACGTCTTGGTTATAATATTCTTATAATGCCTCACTCCTCAGCAACCGTAGAGCGGATTTTTTTTTCCCCAATATAACAACAATAACACAAAACTTCGAAATCGTCTCAGCAACGACACAATCCACGGAATCCTGAATCCTAAAAATTGGATCAATCGGTGGGGTGGCAGTTCAAAACTGGTACTTACTGAGAGTATGTAATCAAAGTTTTGCAAGACAATGTATCAACATCACCGAAATGAAAACTAACGCTTCATTTGTTATTTAAAGCCTTTGTTACAATATTTGAAATGTTTGATTAATAAATAAACAAAAATAATGGTACAGATTTTTTCAGAAATAGTATAGATGAAAAAGATTTTTGCAACTCCCAGTACAGATGAAAATGTGGCAACACTGCTTCTCAAGTACGCGAAAATTTCGATCTCTGGTTTAAAAAACATACCAGCCTTCTCCAGGTCTTGCGAAAAGATGACAACCGACAGCAAACCACTGAAACTGTTAGTTAGCGGAGACTAGCTGGTTTCCGATCCATAGCAGCGATTTTATTCGGCGAAAGAATCAACTCTTCGAAAATTTCATTCAAGCGTACATCCCTGCATCGTTGGATGGTGCACTTTTGTAACCATCCGGAAGAAGGGGATCTTTTTCGGGAACGATTGCGCTTTCAGCTGTTCGAAATGCGAAATGTTGTAAAACAGTATAGCAAACTGTCTGAGTAACCAATCTCCCAATCTGTCGAGAGAAAACCACCTGGAAGAACCCTGGATCTCACAGCGCAACTATCGAAAGAAAAACAAACTTTGACGTTTAACTTTTGCAGGCAACTTTGCCTCCATAAATGCTGCCATAAATCTGAACGGATTATGATCAAGCAAAATGGCTTTAGATACCGTTCCGATTCAAATTTCGGACGATTCAAATTTCGGACACTTTCATTTTTAATTAAATATTACATCCAGTTAGAAACAAAGTAATAATGTTAGATGATCGTGGAGGGCACTAGTCAAAAAAATTTAAAATTTACAAGACATGTGGATCATATTCGACCGAGATAATCAACTTTTAAAAGTGTCCGAAATTCGAGTTCAAGTGTCCGAAATTTGAATCGGCACGGTAAATACAATTCAGCCTGCAAGTTTTCTTCATAAAAGCCATTTTAAATAATTAGTCAAATTGACGTTTTACGAGGGTGGACTTAATTTTTTCGATGTTTTCACGTACATTTCACATCAAATTTAATTAAAACCTAAAACTAGGCCACTTAATGAGAACTATTGTAATAAATTTGGATATTCAACAAGATTTTTATGCCATCAGTTTCTATTTTAATTATTTTGATAAGATCGGATTCATAAATCCTTTTCGATCTCGATTGATGCTTTCCTATTGGATTTAGCAAGCGGCTAGGGGAAATGGCTTGGAAAGGGTTTTTATTGTTGCTTAATAGCTTTTATTGTAGCTTTCAAATAGTTCTCTATGCGTTCGTCATACAACCTGTTGCAGTAAATCAATCTTGAAGAGCTTCGAGAATACACCTTTCAGAACCTTCTACAGGGTGGGCCAACTAGACATATTCTCGTCTTAATGAGGTTTTAGTGGATGCATTAATGACAAAATAGCCTTGACCAGGGTTTTATGAATGTTGTTTTACAGTTGGGCGTGTATTGGCTGAAACCTTGGACGGATTCAACCGTCTTCTCAAATATCTTACTGCATCACAAATCTTTCACTTACGACACCAAAACTGAACATCTGTTCAAGGTTGTCTTGAAACGTATGAACAGCGTTGAATCCTGGATCAGATCAAAGACGAATTGACAAAATTGCTAGAAGTTGAGCCAATCTTACTTATCAAAACTAAAATTAAATGGTGGAAGATGAGCGAAGGGCCATTAATGCGACAGTACTAGTCAAACGCACAACTTATGTACCTAACACATACATTAGTGAATAAGAGGACTTGAAGTATTTCTTCAAATCTACAGGAAAATGTCGCTAGAACTATTCCACATCCGCAGACAGTATATGAGCAAGTCAAACGTGCACTCTTTTGCCTGTAGATTTAAAGAAATACTTTAAGTCTCATCATCCATAAATGTATGAGTTAGGTAAAGGAGTGTGCATTTGACTTGTACTGTCGCGTTAAAGGCCTTTAGCACATTTTCAACTTCTGTTCAATTTTCACACTGCCGTACTCTAGCGGAATTATCAATCTATCATATTCAAAACTTTCTCTAGCTAATAAATTATCATACTAAAGCTTCGTGTTAGATAGCATTTCCAACCAACTCTGAAAATCGTTCATACACACAAAAAGTTATCGTTACTAAAATTAAAAATAACATACATTTCGTTGGTTCTTTTTGGTAGAAAGTCCAAAGCATTCATCATAAAAATGTGTAACCTGTCAAATCAAAAGTTTACGTCCTCGATAAATTTAAAAGTTGAAGCTTTTGAATCAAATTGTAGAACTATCAAAAGGAAAATCAATGTTTTTAAAATAAAGTAGAAATTGTTTCAGTTCAAAAGGAGTCGTTTTTATCATGACAATGTATTTTTTTATCTCAAATTTGAAATATTTTCAGATTAATAATTTTCAAAATTTAAATAAAAATGGGTACTCATATTTAAATGATTTATAAAAATAATGTTTATTCATATATTTTATAAACAAAAAACAAAATCATACATTGTTTAAATTACCAGAGCAAATTTGGTCCGAGTCCTAGTAAACAAAGGAAGGTATTCGGTCCAACCTCGGGTCCACGGCATTTTCGGAATTTTCCTCGTTCAAAATGACGATAAACAAAAGGAAGGCGATGATTACGAAGAGTGCTTTGGGAACCGATCCCTTTACAATGCAATCCCAATATCACTCCATGGAAACGGCATTCTTGACGACGTCTTCCTGCTGGAGCAACATTGTTCTCCATGAACTGACGATAAGGAATCTACAAAAACAAAAATACAACCTTTGAAATACAAGCCACAACCATTGCATACCACAGAAGTGGAACACTCACCGTAGCAATATCCAGCAGAATGGTGAAGACATTCATAAATATCATCAGCATCGATTGGAGGTAGTTTTCGTACTCTGATTCCACCGTAAAATGCTTGTTTTTACTCTGTCTGGTCCACTCAAATTCAATTTTGGCGGTAAATAAAGTTGGGTTCAGAGCTTCTGTGTTGCCAAAAACTTTGCTATGAACAGGTATTTTTGACAGTTGAACAACTTTTATAAAAACATAATGCACTTTAAAATCATAAGTCCAAAGTGAAAGAAAAACTTTTTAACCAAAGATATAACTTTCATTTTGAAAACTTTCACAGTTAAAACAACGAAATTTGGGAAACTTTCATTTTGAAATTACATTATTTTTATAGCAACAATTTTTGTTTTTTGTGTGTACGTGAAATGAAGTAACAAACAAGACTTTGAATATTGAAACAAATTCTGCGGGATCTGGAAATAATAGTCATGAAATACAATTTACTATACGAAAGCTCTAGGTGAACTCTAGGGGAAAATATCCATAGATGATCAAAAACTGTTCCCATCCAATGCAAGACCTCAATAGTATTTTTTTTTCCTTTGGTTTGTTTTTTCCATCGATCTTGTTTTCCGTGCTGAGCACCAATGCTACCGACGTGCCAGGAAGGCAGCTCCCACACCTGGACCCTACCTATCGACCCATCAACTCATGAACCGGGGACCAACGGCTTTACTTCCCATCCGAAGGAAGGCGTGATCAGAGATGTTATGCCTCAGAACATCCCGGCGGCGCCGACTGGTATTGAACCCAGGCCTGCTGGGGTGAGAGGTAATCACGCTTACCACTACACTACCGGCGCCGTTAACCTCAATAGTAATTATGAACCATTTTTTCATCATTAAAACCGAGAAAATCACACGTAATCACTTCTACAACTTTCGCTACGTCCTCAATTTTCCCTAATTACTTTTATTGTATCTGCAGTGTGATCCACTTTTCCATTATTTCACCAAAAAAAAGGGCAAGATTTGTGCCATTAGCAGGCACCTCCAGCCAGCAGCCAGCACTAAACCGAGGATAGAGAACGACCGAACCGCAGAAAGCAGCAGGATTGGGCTGTTTAATTTAATCTGTCACTTTATCACCAGCGAACCATCAAAATTACCTACCCCGAATAGGTAGGGATACAATTTCGTTTCACCACTACTGTGCAGACTGATGATGGCCTGTCCGTGCCTGAAGGGTTGCCTCTGTCGTTGCTGGAACACTCTCTAATTTAAGCTTCATCCTTTTTGTGGTCAGCAGTTTTTTTTTTGTGTCCTGCATCAGGTTGTAATTTGATTCAGTTTAGACGTTGCTCTGTTCGTGCAGCAAGGGGAAATTCTTTAGTTTTTTGGTTTGTTTTAGGCACGAATTATCTCTGAAATAATCGGCGTACTTCAACAATGCTTATTGAGGTATTGTAGACCATGATTTTCTCTAGAAGAGTGCTTTAAAACCAGGGTTGCGGAAATTCATTTGCTATAAAAATTGATGGGGTTGAGTACAAGACACGACCACATGGTTGACGTAGACTACGTTAAGCTGTGTAGTGAAATTCTCATGCCTTTTTCTAGATATTGATTTAAAATACAGTAAAAGTAACCTATGTACGTATTTTGGATTTCCTACTTAATAAAACTTGGTTAAATTCAGGACCTCATAAAAATGCGACTACACATTCTATTACATTTGGTTCCTACATTACAATCAGATGGTAGTAAGGCTTCCTTTAGGTGATCCAATGAAGCGTCCAACAATTATGACTGATATTCCCTATCAGTTCAAGGGCACAAATCTTGGACGGTTGTGATATCACTTATGAAATTGGAACTCCTTGTGTACTGCACGGCAGCAAACGTGAAGTTCCAGTTTCTTAGTTATAAGTTTTGTGAGAGCTGATATTTGTGCTCTTGAAAATTTTAGGTGGTAATGAGATTGATCAGAAATAAGGTTTCCACAGCAATTCAACTTCAACAGGCTAAAAACATGCACACACAAAAATGGAGTTCACAATTTTGCACTAATGTTGTGCAACATTTCGTAGCTGGGCCCTGATTAGCCTCCCAAAACTTGAACCCATTTAGTGAGAAACTGACTTGGCACAAACCATTTGAAGTTAATATGGAAATTACTATGGGAAAACAAAACTGTTTTGTTCACTGTCTGCTAGCCTTTTTACATATTGTACTGTCAACAAATTCTATTGCTATTCTTATGGGAATTTCTATCAATTACAACTTTGCAGAACATCGTTTTTCAGCCAAACGTCAAATGAAATAGTTATTAATTGTTTAAGAGATTGATAATTTTATGACAAGATTAAGCAACTGTATTGTAGGCAACACTGTATTCTGCAGTGTGACATAGTAGCCATGATTTTTGTCCTCTATTATACGTGCCATAAACACCAATGTTGCCTGCTGAACAGTTGACTGAGCATAATCAAAAGATATCAGTGACTTTAATCCTTAATGATTTTTGTTCCTTACATTTGATCGAAAAGTGGTCTTGAACAAAGTTGTAGATGAGAAAATTTTCAACAAGCTCAGCTATCATTTTCTAAAGTAGAGTGAACTGGTGAATTTTTATATAGATATGAACCAAAATTATGGTTTCTCCATAGTAATTCTCATATAAACTTCAATTGGTTTGTGCCAAGTCAGTTTTTCACTAAATGAGTTACAATTTAGGGAGGCTAATCAGGGCCCTATTTGGAACCGTTTGAGCACTGTGGAGCGAAAATTTCAAATTTTGCATCAGTCTAGTGAGTATACAAAAGGGTATAACCAACAATCAATACGAAACTAACGATTTTAAATTGGCTCACTACTTGACTAGCCTATTGGTCCCAAGCAAATCGACTAACGTACCCCATTCTAGTATAAATTCCAGTACTAAACTATGTTTGTTTTGATTCGCTATGAAAGTTTGACAGATAAAATGAGGGGTTAGTGGATTTTCCTATGTCTCGAGGGGTGAATCGATTAGCTTGGGACTGAAGATAGTACCAGAGCTGAGCCAAAAAGTTGAGCTCGTTTCTTCGGGACCTTCTGGTCTTAGAGTTACCTCTATGGTATAACCGTGATGATCGATTCTCTCTTTTGTTAATAGCTCTCTTAGATTTACATTTCTCGGTGCATTTGCTGTTGCATTTGACAGCCAATTGAAAGAGAAAATCAATGAAGAGAATCGATCATCGTATGGGCCCTTGTGCATGCTAACTGTTGATTTCCCGATGCGTCTGCTGTTGCTTTTGATAGCCAATACCTCTGCCAATACAACTTATTATAGCACTAAATTGAACATATTTCAGATAATATTCAAGATGAACATTGCATTAGGTCCTAAGTAACATTAATCGATTCTCTTTGTCGACTTTCTCTTTCAATAATAATATGAGCACTTAACCGTTTCTTATTGTGTTTGCCGCTAGAAAAAAGCTTCTTTTTTTTCGTACAAGGAGAAAGTCAATGAAGAAAATATGTCAATATTGCTTGAGACCTAATGCAATGTTCAGCTTGAATTGTTTCGCTTTGCTATAGAGATTAGTGACGTTTAACGCACGCACACTAACGGAGGTCTATCGCCGTGTAAAGTTGTTTATTATTTTCCTCGGGCTAACCTCAAAATGTATGGAATTCGAGCTGTCAAAATGAGTGTGACAGCGGTTTGTTATGTATTTTCCTCGGATTTTCACTACCACAGTTTCAACCAGCGCACCAATACAACCAGGCGTGAAAATCTCTATAGAAATATTAAGAGAAAATCGATGAAGTGAATCGATCATTGCAAGTAGGCCCTTTTGAACGCTCACTGTCCAATTTCACATGACAGATGGAAAGTTTCCGAATAACCCTGCTACCCGAGCAAGAGGGAAATAGATTATCTTGATGAACAAAGCTTTCTTCGCCATTGTTGTGTGCTAGAAGAGAGAAGACGATTAAACGTCAAAAAGGTCAGGTCCGTAATCAGTAAAACAAAATCTGACAGGTACACTGAACTAAAACATCCGGAATACTTCGACTGATTATTGTATTGCTCGAGCCCTTTAACAATATTCTGTCGAATTTCGAATGATTTCCCTATTGTTGAATTCGTCCTCAAGTAATGAGCATCCATATGACTGTCCTTCAAATAAAGGATGATATTTTTTTGTAAATTGGCTGTAAAACTTACTTGACTCAGAGGACAACAATTTAAGGATAGGATGACACACAAATGCTTTAGATTAGATTATTAATTTGATTTTTTACATTTCTAAATTAAATAACCGTGAACAGTCATTCATCATGGATAAAAAAAATGTAGTGTTGGTATAGGAAACTTCCTCCACCACGAAATAGACAATTTACGGTTTCCACGCTTTACCAATGTTC
This sequence comes from Ochlerotatus camptorhynchus, assembly GCF_037179485.1. Classification (NCBI taxonomy): domain Eukaryota; kingdom Metazoa; phylum Arthropoda; class Insecta; order Diptera; family Culicidae; genus Ochlerotatus; species Ochlerotatus camptorhynchus. The sequence continues at coordinate 2,274,743 of NW_027040498.1, read as the reverse complement.
GTAACACCTCTGATACCGATGGCTATGGTTCCACCTCGTTTATCTTCAGAGCAGCAAATGACGTTAGACAGAATTATTTACGTTTTGAATGATTTGCGTTAAGGGGCTGAACCTTCATATCGACCACGTGCTTTGGTCATGCACCCTCCATTGTGTTGCTAGATCTGAGTTATCCGCATCCCTCAGGGCCCGAGGAAAACAACCCATGCGGCCCGTTAGAGACATCTTGGCGAGCCGAGATCTCGACTGTTGCAATTTAATTTATGTGTTTTTAAAACGGATAGATCTGAGGATTTAGTAGTTAGTGTCATCTTGTGTTCCCCCAAGCTGTTAGCCGCCCATCGGTGTACCCCCATGTTTGTCTTTTTCATCAGTTGGTCGCTTAGTTCGAGATCAAGAGCACATTGCTCTCCAAACCTTGTGTTCTCAATCCCTACCCTGCCATCCATTTGTTACAATTTGTTACCCCTAACCTCGAGATAGCCGCGAGCAGCGTTGCCAGTATTCCAGATTTATCTGGATTTTACAGATTTTCAGCCGTCTTGCCAGATACACAGACAGATCACGTTTATTTCCAGATTTTTAAAATATGTTCCAGATTTTCCCAGATTTTTAAAATGTGTTGTTTTATAAATATCGCTGCAATTGATGGACCCTCTAATCAAAAAATAAAAAGCCAAACTTACTACTTTAATAACTAGAGGCTATCAACGTTGGACATTATTGCAACATCATACATGTAATTGTTACAACATGTTTGCAATGGGTTGCAGAATCATGAAAATTGAGACATTTTCTAAACATTGTTGGCTGTCAAAAATCTTAAATATTTTAAAAATATCGATCCAGGAATTTTTTTTATTTGTGGTTTTTGTTATAATTTATTTTTTTGAATCTTGGATTTATAAAATCAATGTTTCAATATGGAAGAATTTTCCTAATTTTTGAATTTAGAGAAATCGACAACTGTTCAGATTTGAAAACAATAAATTGAGCTTTGGAAAATAAGCAAGGCTTTTGAATCTAGACAACCACCAGGACTTTGAGGTATGTTCGTGATATTTTTGAGGATAATTAATTAGATTTTTAAATAGAGTTTCAAAGTACCTGTGAATATTGAGTTACCTTAGCAGCCTGAAATACTTTAGAATTCTGAATTGCCCTAGATTTCAGAATTTTAGGGTAATTCTGAAAATAGTTTACAGTGAAGTGTAAGTATGCAGTCTTTGCAACCTTTGATTGAAGTGAAGATGGTATAAATTGTCTTTTGCAAACTCTGATGACTGGAGATTTTGTGAAGAAAGGAAATAGTTAGAGTTCGGAAGAGAAATCATAGAAAATTCTTAATATGAAACTTACGGAGAATGCTGATATGAATCGTGAGAATTATTTCAATGGAATTCTGTCCAATGTTTCTATGGAGATTAGGTTTTATCAAGTTTTAAAAAATCTTTAAGAATATTCTAAGGGATTTTCATAGAGAAATAAGGCCAATTATTCGAAATGTTTACCAATTTGAGGGAATTTTGGAATCAGAGAGCGATTTATAAGAGATTAAAAGAGATAATGATAAGCACTCTTAGAATGTTATAAGTTTGGATATGATCAAGACTAGTTTAGGGGAATCCAGAATAGAAGTATGATGAAATTCTAGGATGATTAAAATTGAATTCTGTAAATGAAGTGCATTCAGACTAACAGAAAAATTAAATTATAAAAATAATTGGAAAAATATAAATTCCAGAATTTAGAACCATGAGACTTCAAAAATGACGCTTTCAGACTTTAATTTAGTTATTTAATAATATTATTCTTTGTCATAAATTATTGGTAATGGTCATGTAGAGTTACCTTAGGTAAACTGTGTGTGAGTACCCGATGTAAGGCTGCTTTGATTCTCACTGCAGCCAGGAGAATTTTAGCTTGAAATAAAATTGCCTACTGGTCTACCGAGTGTTGTGAGTTGAATGATGTCAAGAATGAGATGTAAAGTCTGATCAATCTCAGAGTAATATTAGAATTATTTAGAACTAATAAAATCTTTAAGACATATTCTGGTACTGCATCAAATAGTAAGGACTAAATCGACTATAAGTAAAAAAAAATCATCCCATCAAAGTTGCTTGAATCTTTGCTGCTTCAGAATCCTAAAAATATTTTCTGCAGTATTTTACCAAAAACTTGAATCAATTTTGAAATGCTGCGGATAACTTTTTGGGAACACTTTGTCAATACTTTTCTTAACTTTTGGATGATTTTGGCATTGGTAACAAGTTTGCTTTATGTATATTTTTTTTAAACAAGGAATTCATCAACATTCTGGTATACTTTGAATAAATTGTTAAAAACATGATTTTAGGGAGCATTCCAGATTTTTCCAGATTTTATATTATGACTGGTCCAGATTTTTCTGAAAATGACCTGGCAACGCTGGCCGCGAGTAATCGGCCCCCGCTTTACTAACGTTAGTTTTAAGAAATTTTGTAACCTAAACAATGAATATCGGCTCCGCAAAGCTACGGCAAATGAGCCTGGAAAAATAAACGCATTAAAAAAAAAGGGAGGCTGAACCAATACCAAATGCATTTCAATTTAACATGACTATCGTTCTGCAGAGAGCATTAGGCATTCCAACTGAAGGCCCTATCCTTTTTCATAATAATGTTCATCCTGTATTCGAGAGGAAAATCATCTGATTTCAAAACAACCGTCATCCGGAAGCAGCTATCATTTGAAAAGGCGATTTCGATCTTTCGATTTGAATGGTCTGAGGTTATATTCGAACAGAGTACGGTGGCTTGGTACAATGTGCTTGCACCCTTTAGAAACATACCGTAATCATAACAAGATGCAGTTTCATGAACCAATTGGTAAAAATCTGTACTAAATGTGTATTAAGTTTCAAATATTTGTATAATGTCTGGGGTCTGTAATGGGTCTGTACGAGACTTCAAAAATCTGAATAAATACAGACATATCTGTATATCTGGCACCGCTGCTACCTGTTCACTCGCCGTCCGAAGCGAAAATGAGCTGGGGCACGACAGCAACGCTGCCCAGACAACCAGAAGTCGTATAACAATGTACACACAGTATCGTAAATTGCTACAGTTGAAGTCAAAATCGTATAAAAGAATGGAATACAACGCATTATGTTTAAGTTAAATCGTATAGAATGCAAATTTCCGACCTATATGCGATGAATCAATTTTCCGTCGTACTGTATCACAAATTAAATCGGATTACATCGTAAAACTTTTCAAAATGAATTTGTTATTACAGATTAAATCGTATATGACGTTCAATCAACCCGTTTAAAATTAAATTAAAATATGCACGTAATTGGCCTCCACTTTTGTACGTATAAGCCATTTATTTGCATTCTATACGAATTGTTTGTTTGTATATATGTTTGTAAATCACGAAAACAACTTTGAATATACGTGCATTCTGGTTGTCTGGGTGTTTTATAACTTTTCAGATTCAAGTAGAACGATGTGCAACCAAGTGGTACTCGATTATGACCACTGGGTTTGGGGAAAACGCAAAGAAGAACGTTGTTTATGTGTACATTTTTCAACGTTTTTTTAATGGAAAATTTGAAAAGCGTTTATTATAGAAGATTTTGAGAGTTATTTCCTATCGATTGGTGCATTTGGATGTAAATTTCATCTATAAATGACAAAGTTATAAGCGGTTAAAACCTCACACCTTTTCGTGACGGTCGCAATTTTAGATTTTCAATTTACCCCCAGTACCTTCCCGTAAAACGTAGTTTTTCAGAATCATTTGATGTTACGATGATGTTTTGTACTTGTAAGTTGCAAAAGGAGATAGTAATGTACGTGTTTAACATATAAAACCTGTCAATTTTGCTTTTAGAGAGTCACAATCGGCAATTATATGATTGGCGAATATTCACTCTTCATGAAGAGTAGATATACAACGATCATCAAATTATGACTCTCTGAAAGCAAAATTGAGAAGTTTCATTTGTCAAATACATACATTATGATTTCTTCTTGAATGTGTACAGGCTCAATCGAATAAACTTTACAGAGCAAAGTAATCCATGTAATGTCTTAAATATAAAGTTAAAAGAACTACACGATGATATTTGGGCATCCAACCGGATGCAAGAATTTCAGAATTTTTATCGAAAATATCGTACTTCAAAAAAGGACTGTTCTTCAGTGTGTTGCATCGCTGCTGCTATCAGCTCTGGTTAACGGAAAACAATTTTTAATCAAGATTCCTTTCAACTTCCCAGCACATTCATCGGTGACGAAGAACATAAAATATGCACTTAACAAACCTTTTGTTGCACCTGTGTGCACTGATTTTAGCATCGTTCCATCTATCTAGCCCTCCCCGTGAGGTAATCCATTTTCGAACAAAGTTAATCCATATAATTCAATACATAGAACACGACCAACTTCGACCCGTTGGACCATTATTTAGAACGAAAATCCAACCTGGATCCTTCCGTCGCCGTCGCTCTGTAGAGTCAATATAGTGACTTGCTTTCGCTGTCGCCATGGTGGAGACTCACTGGCACTTGCACCACTGACGACGCCGTTGCCGACGCCATGCACGTTTAAAACGAAGCATTTAAACGGGAGAGCTTTGCAGTCGAAGCGGAAAATTTATTACCTAGTGTCCGGTGCCAACAGCTCCGCACACCGAGGGAAATCATTCGACTAAAGGCGGTTGAAAGCTTTCAAATTTGAGCAAAATTCGACCTACAGTGCGGAGCTTCACACCGATGGATGTGCAGCATCATGTTTGCAGCATCAACACCTCCACCGGGCTGTAGATTGACTCTGCGGATCAGGTTCAAGCCTTTGAGCCATATACAGACGGAGCATACACAGATCGGTCAGTTTCGGTTGATTGTTCCGTAATCACTTCTTTAGTTCACAATTTGGCACATTTAAAGATAGAGCTAGTGATGGCAATTTTTTATTTTGTTTCAAAATAAATTACCGATCCTCACTGTCATTGAAACATTTTGTAACTAATGCGAACCATGAATCAATCCATTCACAAAACAAGCGATGAACAACCCTAAAATCGAAATCCAAGCCGAACAACGCAACACGGGTCAGAGAATTGCTTGTTTATGCAAATTTCATGGCACACATTCGATCGTAAATATGCCCAGGCAGGCGAATGTTCCTCGCAGGACTCACGGTAGAGTACACTCAGGTTGCGAAAGAGCAACAGGATTCCGACGGACGATGCATCATGGCAGGAGGACGAAAGTTTATTTATGAAGTTCATAGAGGTGGTGATGTATGTATGTCGTGCAGAAGCGGGTGAAAATGGATATTCTCATTAACGCATCACCATCCGGTGATAATAGACGCGGGGGTTGGGCGCTTCCTACGGTAACAGTAAGCTGGCAAAAACAAAGCTCATGTCGTACACGAAAGAATAATTCGGCGGATGAATTCAGAAAGAAGTGGAAAAAGCCCAACTGTCTCGGTGTGTTGGATGGGTTGGATGGGAAGCTCGTACTCATCCAGTGTCCAGGAAATGCTGATTCCTTATAGGGTTTTTGATCTAATTTCCCTCCTATTAAGCACAACCTAAGCTTTACCTCACTTCATCAAACAGATATGAAAAGAAATGGAATAATTCTACTAATGATGACTGCAACATTTATTTACCATTCCATACGTACTGTTGATTTTGAAAAAAGAGTCACCAGAAGCTTAAAAATCTTCCACCAGGAACTTGAAAATCTTCCATCAGAAACTTGAAAAGTTTCCACCAGCTTCCTCGGTAATCGACTCATTGGCAGTACCCGTCACTGGAATTTCTAGTGCTTCAAACGAGAGGCAATGGCCCGTATGAATAAAAAGAGTTTACTTTACTTTCCCGTGCTTTTCTTACGGGACAAGTAAAGTAAACGCTTTTATTCATACGACCTAATGCTGCGCGCCAAACACTCATTCACGTCCCACATGTTCAGGTCGGTTTCTGAAAAAAATCGCAGCAATCGCAAATCACTGAAAATACATAAAAAAAAAAATATCGCAGCAATCGTTGTCATTCGTTCAAAATTTTTCAGTGGAGCAGACGTGCAGAAAATTCAAGTCAAGCTGAATGCGGGTGGACTAGGAACCTTCAATCAGTGGCAAGAAAGACGCTGCGAATAATTTGCATATGGATGCCACTCAAAGTATGTATATTTACGAAACTTGGGATATCATCTCGTGGTTTCTCAACGGATACGAAAAACTTTCGATTGGCGCACATGTGGGAGCTGGCTCCAGAATCCATTTCGTCACTAGTCCTTCACGAGCGCTGAAAACGAAATCCTCTTCAGTGGACTCCGTTTTTCTTACATTTGCCTGTTGCTTGGCAAACTTCTTGGTTTCCTTGGCAACCGATTTTTCACTTCGAGAAACTTCATCTCTGCCAAATTCTGCAGTCTCGCTTCTTGTGGCCGACCTTCTGGCAGTGGTGGCACACAATGGATTTCGATTTCCCGGCCACCTTCAATACCGCTGAATCCGCCGGAACAGTCCCTTTTCGCTTCTGCACCTCATTGATAATTTTATCCTTTACAAGGGCCAGCGTCAGCTCGTCCTCCGACCGATTTTCGAGGGTAGTCGTCAGCGCGTCGAAAGAGCTTGGTAGACTGCGGAACACCAGGATTACCTGCAAATCGTCGTCGAGCTTCGTACCAGCGTTGGCCAGTTTTTCAAACAAACTCTCGAATTCTACCAAGTGGTCCTCGATGTCGTCTCCTTCCTGGAACTTGAGATCGCAAATCCGCTTCAGCAGGTGAATCTTCGACGTTAGTGACTTCTTTTCATGTTGCTTCTCCAGATTCTTCCATACTTCCTTTACGGTTTTCGTAGCCCGGATATGGCCATGTTGACTCCTGCTCAGCAGCAGTTCAATGGTCGCACGCGCTTTCTGATCCCCTTCGTCCCAGGCAATCAGCTCCGCCGCGTTCGCTCGGTTTGCAGCCTCTTCCGGCTTGACTCCGGGCACGATGTACTTCCATAGTCCTTCGCGAACCAGCAGGAATTCCACCTCCAGCTTCCAGGTTTCGTAGTTTTCGTTCGTCAGCTAATGGGAAGAAAGCATTCGTGAAAGGTGTGGGGAACTGCCAGATCCATTGCTACGGGAAAGACAGCGAAGCGAAGCAACTCGTGCTCACCGGTGTCCTGTACGTCCCAGATCTGGATATGAACCTCGTTTCCGTCGGGAAACTCGTCCAGAAAGGCGCAGCGGTAGAGTTCAACGACAATGGCTGTACGATTGTCAAAGGTACACGGATTGCGGCTGTAGCAAGGCGTAGCAACGGTCTCTACCACTTGCAGATGGAGGAACGCGTGGGTGCGGCAATTGAGCATTGCAATAAGAAGAACTGTTTGCATGACTGGCACCGTAAGCTCGGTCACCGTGATGTCAAGGCAGTCCAAGAACTGGAGCAACGACAATTGGCGACGGGCATCAATATTAAGCAATGCGGTTTGGTTTTGCCTTGTAAGACCTGTCTGCAGGGAAATATGGCACGACTGCCATTTCCAAAGGAAGCAACGAAGAAAACGACGGCTGTGATGGACCTGGTACACAGTGACCTGTGTGGACCAATGAAGACGGTGACTCCGGGTGGTCGTCGTTATTTCCTGACGCTTATTGACGACCACAGCCGGTACACAACGCTGTATCTGATGCGAGAAAAATCAGAAACATTTGACGCTATCCAGGACTATGTGCAGAAAATAAAGACGAATTTTGGCAGACCGCCGAAAGTGCTGAGATCCGACCAGGGAGGCGAATATCGTGGCTCGAAGATCATGACGTTCCTCAAGCGTGAAGGTATCCAGCAACAATCTACGGCAGCATATTCACCGCAGCAGAACGGAGTCGCAGAAAGAAAGAACCGTTCCTTGATGGAGATGGCCAGGTGTATGCTTTTGGAAGCAGGTATGCATAATCGCTACTGGGGAGAAGCAATCAACACAGCAAGTCATCTGCCAAACATGTTGCCAACGAAAGCGGTTAATCAAACTCCGTACGAGATTTGGCATGGAGTCAAGTCGGACGTTTCGAACCTGCAAGTGTTCGGAACATCAGCATACGTATTTGTTCCTGAAGTCAAACGATCGAAACTCGAATCCAAAGCCAAAAAACTTACTTTTGCCGGCTACTCGTTGCAACACAAAGCGTGACGTTTCATCAGCATGAAGACGAACAAAGTGACGATTAGCCGGGATGCCCGATTCCTGCCTTCGATGATCGACAAGGGGGGAATTTCCACAGAGGACGAAGGTACGTTATTCTTTCCGTTATCGCTTTTCAATCAAAACCGTAGTGAGACGGATACACCGGAGGAGCTGAGACAACCTGAACCAGCAATCGATCGTGAAATCATGGAAGAGGAAGATCTCCACGGTGTTGAAGAACATTCGGATGAAAGCCTGTACGAAGATCCTGATGAAGCAGAAGCACTCGATGGAGGTGAGTCACAGGAGGAGCCGGTACCAATCCACGTAGAGCAAGATGTAGTGGGAGTTGACCATGCTGCCGGCTGGTAAGAAAACCATTGGATGTCGCTGGATCTTCAAAAAGAAAACGGACGAGAATGGAAGGGTCATCCGGTACAAGGCGCGGCTTGTCGCTCAAGGGTTTAAGCAGAAATATGGAGTCGACTACGACGAAGTTTTTGCTCCCGTGGTGAAGCAAACAACGTACCGGACACTATTCTCCGTTGCCTGCCAGAAGAAACTTCTCATCAAACATGCAAATGTCAAGACACCGTACTTGAATGGTGAGCTACAAGAACACTTCTTCATGAGGTTGCCTCCTGGATGCACAGCGGATGCAGAAAACGTGGTTTGTTGTCTTCGCAAAGGATTGTACGGGTTGAAGCAAGCCGCCCGTATTTGGAACCACAAATTGGACAAAACGCTGATACAAATGGGGTTCAAGCCGTCCAAGAACGATTGTTGTCTCTACGTCATGCAGAACAGAGGTAAAATCGCTTATATTGCTGTATATGTTGACGATTTCATTATAGCATGCGAGACTGAAAACGACTACAAGGCCGTCGTTAATGAGCTGAACCAATATTTCACGGTGACGTCGCTCGGGGATATCCAGCACTTCCTTGGTATCCAGGTCTTCCGTTCTGAGAAACACGTTGCACTAAGTCAGAGAGCCTACATCCAGAAGCTTCTGACCAGATTCGGTTTGGAAAACGCGAAGCCATCCGCTATACCATTGGACCCAGGCCACCTACATCCAAAGGAGGAGATCCCACTGCCCAATAACCATCAGTATGCCAGCTTGATTGGTGGGTTGTTGTACGTGGCCATGTGTACTCGACCTGATGTTGCAGCAGCTGTTTCAATCCTGGGGAGAGAAACTAGTTGCCCATCACAGGCTGATTGGGTGTAGGCGAAGCGTATCCTGAGGTACTTAAAAGGTACTATTGACCACGAGCTAATCCTGGGAGCCAATTCCACGCAATTGGATGTACGTAGATGCCGACTGGGCTGGTGACACCAAAGATCGCAAGTCAACCACAGGCTACCAGGTATGCAGGTGGTATGATTGGATGGTGTTCCAGGAAACAAGATTGCGTAACATTGAGCAGTTCGGAAGCCGAGTACGTTGCTAAAACGGAGAGCTGCAAGGATTTATGCTGGATATTACGACTATTCGACGATCTGGGAATCCACACCAAGTTTGCGGTTTCTGTGAACGAGGACAACCAGAGCGCCATCAAGCAACTCGAATCCAACTCCAGCGAGCGACGTTCGAAGCATGTTGACACGAAGTACCACTATGCGCGTCAACTGAAGGAGCAAGGAATCATTAGTCCACAATACCTTCCAACAAACGAAATGATTGCAGACATGATGACGAAGCCTCTTCAACGTATCAAGCAAACGCGGTTTCGAGATGCAGCCATGATTCTTTCGTCGAGGAGGAATGTTGGAGGTAGAAACCTAGCAAGCGACGAATAATCGAAGCAACCTACAAATAAATGTATTCTCATAGTCTGAAATAACATGCCATTCCAAGTTTGTCTCTCTTGGAATGGCATTTTATTTCAGACTATGAGAATACATTTATTTGTAGGTTGCTCCGATTATTCGTCGCTTGCAACGTTTCTACCTCTAACAATTTAACCAAGTTCAATGGATAAATTAAACTTACTCTTCTTTTCCATTTTCAGCTTTCCAGGCTGAAAATCGATCGCCCGGAGTGTGGACTCGAACAAGTTGCAGAACAATATTAAATGCCGTACCCGCGAATCCACTTCCGTTTGGAAGTTGAAAAGTTATACCCATCAAGCCCACTGCTGGCAAAAAACCACTTGACACTGTCCCTCAAGCAAAGTTACACAAATTTTCCCGTTGATGGTGTCTCTGTCTCATGAAACAAATGACGTTACAGTGCAGAAGGAAACATACGGCCTACTTCGATCAAAACATTCGATTTTGAAGATTTACCCCTCCACGCGCATCGACGTCCAGTCGGTACCATAGCAACATCATGTTAACAAAATGTTCACCCTCCAAAAGCGTATATAAGTAATGCCGCTCCTAACAACCGGTAAGAGGCTTCTGAGGTAGTTATTAGACGAACGTGTTTTCAATAGTTCTTCAACCAAGCTTTCCAAACGCCAGAAAATCCAGAATGTTTGCTAGGAATGTTGCAAATGGCCGTGATATCAGTCAGACCCGGTCCGGCCGGAGTGCTAAACTGGTTAAATTGCCGGGATTCATGCGGTCCAACCCTGATAGCGAGCTTGCGGTCATGTATCGGAACATTAAAATAGCTTCGTCAAAGCCAAAGCTCTCAGGGCGGGACCGTGGTGAACGGGCCAAAACACAACCGGTTACCGACGAATATGCCCAGGTAAGGTCACCGGTTGCTGACTACATCCGACAGCCGTTTATTAAGACAACTAGCAAACAGATGGGTGGTGAGAGTTTTTGGAGGCACGTTCCACCGGTGCCAAAACCCAGCTATGTAACTACCCAGAATGCCTCATGAAGATGGTATAGAAGTAGATAGCAATAATAATGAGGAATTAGAAAATAGCGTAGATTTCGAGGGGGAATTCGAATTGCCAAATTTTTGTAATGGATTTAGGTGCAGCAAAGCCGAATTAGATTCGGTTTTCACAGCAGGAATCGCTGAGGTACAGCGCTGCAAAACAACGTCAGCAGTTTTCGCAACGTATGCAGTGAGTACTGCTGACGCTTGTACGCAGACGGCAGCTCCCAAATTGCAGCGTACGCAGACGAATCTAGTGTACGCTGGATTTTGGGAGAGGTGTACCCATCGTCAACATTCTAGTATTCAAACCGAGGAGCAAAATTTGACGTTTTCGAAGCAGCCTACTGTGATGCTTCTTCAAAATTCCAGTGACCCAACGCCAAATTGGGCAAAGAAGCTATTTGGCTGGAAATCTTTAATCTCGACCTTTTTTTCTTCGGCCGTGTTGCTCGGTATGATGGAAATTCCAAATCTGTTCTAACTAGCTGTTTGGCATTGATTTTTGTGTTATTGGATCGAGCTCACTGGTGGTCCAAAGAATTTCATCGAAATTATTTAGCTTCTCCGAGGTCTTCTGAAGAGCATAGATGTTGTAGCCGGGTACGAGCGAATACTTTGTGCTACCATCTTTGCTCGGGCGATTTCCTCGGAACCCATTGACACCTTTTGGTAAACAAAATTCGTTTAGGAACCGTGCTTCTGAGCAAACCAATCGATGTGGCAGAATGCTTTCATCGAAGATCTTGTTTGTTTATGAAGTTCGAAGGACCACTACTGTGAGCTCGATCGTCGCTTTTCGGAACAGAATTTTTAGGAGTTGAGATATAGAATGTAAGATAGATAGGATGGAGTAGACAGGATTCAGTTAAATAGTTAGCTAGAAAAAAATCAGGTAGATTGATAGGAGCTAGGACAGGAGCACATATTTATGTGATTGGCAGGGAATGTGGTAGGAGTTTAAAGGTACTGAAAAGTCACCCCTTTTGATAATTTCGATCGAAACTGAAAATCGGTTTTGATCGAAATAATAGTTTTTTTTTTATAAAATGGAAGTATTGCCTTCTTTGAGTGTTCATGGCGTTGTTTTGTTATTATTATTGTGTTGCTTGTGTTTGCCTATTGTTGTTCATTTCATTTAATATTTGAATGAAGAAGGCAATATTCCCATTAGAAATTTTTTTAGTATGACATATTTCCGCTATGAATGCGTATGATTTTAGGCATTCAGGTAAATGGCCAATTTCGGGGAATTAAAGTCCGGAAAATGTGATACCACCGTTAGAAGCTTGTTTAATCAGTTAGGGGCTAGAACAGGAGCACATATGTGATTGGCAGGGTAGGTGGCGGGAGTTAAGTGTACTGGATTCTTTGTTCAGTACTTTTAACGGGGCTTATCACAAATGTGCTCCATTATTCTTGAAACACGAGATAGAGTTAACTTCAGGTCAGAGAAAATTGGAAGTTTTAGTGAAACTGTATTTATGCCGGAACAAGAATTTTATGAGCTTTGTGTATTCCCAATTAAAATTTCAATTCTCCGGATAATATTTTCAAGTACCTAAGTCAAAAACAGCATTCTCCTATTCTTTGTTTGTAGAGGAAAAAATAAACCAAATCACACCGATGCATGAGGCATCGAGCTTTTTGACCAAGGTGTAATGAACGAATATATTTGACAAAATATTGCTATGGCAAATATTTGGTTTGTATTTGTCATTTCATTTGTTTGGCAATTTGCAAATAGCATTTTTATGTTTTGCCAAACTTGTTTGCTGAAAGCAGCCAATTAATTTATTTGGCACTCTTGAAATTCTTGGGTAGCAAACAACATCAAGTAACCGTCGTTTGCTGTGATCGCACTGGAAAAGACGATTTATGTGAGAGACACATGCAAAGTGAACAATGTCTTTCGCAGATCCTTTGGGAGTAAATGTGAACTTTTTTTTAAAAACACGTACAAGTTCCTTCAGAGTCGGTTCTGGATCAAGTCCAATAGAGGAAAAAATTTGAAGCGATGCGGCATATTATTTCACACGAATTTTAAATGCGAAATCAAACTGTACCATTTAAGGTCCCTTCTGGATGCCGGACCGGTTCCCCTGAAATCTCATTCGGAACAAACACTGGAGAAATCGATTTATTTGATGCAAACAAAACGAGCTCGGTGGAGTTCATAGGACTATTCGGATTTTTTTTTCCTCTGGTTTGTTTTTTCCGTCGATCTTGTTTTCCGTGCTGAGCACCAACTACCGACGTGCCAGGAAGGCAGCTCTCACACCTGGACCCTACCTATCGACCCATCAACTCATGAACCGGGGACCAACGGCTTTACTTCCCATCCGAAGGAAGGCGTGATCAGATATGTTATGCCTCAAACACATATAACAATAAATACAAGAAAAGTATTGGAATTGGATTTCTTTTACTATCGGATCCATTTCCGTTTTCAATTGAAACACATATTTATTTAAAAAAAAATGCGTTTCGACTGAAAACGAGAAGATAAACTACTCAGTTACAGTCTGTGACAGTAATGATAAACACAGTTTTATTGTTTGGACCATATTATAGTATTCTAAGTATAAGTACATCAAAATATATATATCCTTAGAGTTACTAATACAACATCCATCATTCTGCAGAACAAATTTAAGGATCCATTGTATTGAAATCATACTTCTTACGGAAATACAGCTTATTATTAATACAATGTGGCATAATAGGTGGACCATCAATTTTATCAACGCAAAAAATACTGTAAATGCTACTTTTATCCAGAATTTCATACGCAACTAAATGCTCATCAAGCAATCCTTCGGTCCAAGAGAGTCCTACTATGAAAATCCTAGCATCAGAAACCAAAATATCTATTATCTCATACAAATTCACGCTTAGCTGTTCAGTTACTGTCAGGTCTCTGTTCCGCAATCTAGTGCCAATTACCGACGGACATCGATTGCCATCCATTCACGGCAATCGAATGTGCAGGAAGGCAGCAACGGCTTTACTTCTCTTCCGAAGGAAGACGTGACCAGAGATTTTCATGCCTCAGAAAAATCCCACCGACCTCAGCTGGGATTGATCCCAGACCCATTGGGATGAGAAGGCAGTCACGCTTACCACTACACCACCGGCGCTGGCAGTTACTGTCACATAAGTGCCTTTATATTTCAGTTGAGATGCCTCCTGAAGATTTTCCTATAACTGTATTGGATATGGTCGTTTTATATACTTGAAATAATGTTTCACCTCAAAATTGCAAGACCTTATGGATCCTTCTACAGAAGCCTTAAAGAATACCTTATTGAACAGATCGTGGCTGAATTGAAGAGCGACTTTCATGCAAAGTGTGTAACAGATATGTTTCCTAGACGAAATTACACTGGCATATTCCTTAAAACATTTATGCTAAGACTCGTATCGAAAATTCATCATAGAAGTCACACTTTCACTCATATTTATGACAGTGCTATGATGGCATAGAAAATGTTGTTTTGGTTAAAGATGTAAGTTGAACTAGGACTGATATACCTCCCCTTGGCTAGTTTTTGCACCTTGTTGCCGGTGGGCGGGCTTAATTTCATGCTTTTTAGCGGAGTGTTGGAGACGGTAGGTTTATGGCCGGCGTTGCTGGCTCATGCCGCGATAGAATGGCCCCATGGGCAGGCAATGGGGGATTACTAAGCTTCCCCTCTCTGATAAACCACTGCATGAGAGAACCAAAGAGCTAGTCTAGCAGTGATAGTATCACACTTGTTACTCCTTTAATTTTGAGCCGCGTCGTAGTACGCTTACGTATAGGCACTGACGTCTGGTGCGATACGGGCGGGTTTTGCCGCAAATCACTCTTATTTTATTTATTTTTACGCAGATAGATTTATTTGGGTTTGCAATGGAATTATACGATTGAAATAATTCAAGAAGTGCCCAACAGTGCTTCTTCTACTTGCGTGACAAGATTTCATTGAGGTATTACTCGGGGAACAATGTTAAACACCATTTTTGTACATGGTATTGTAACTAATCTTATATGTGCTTCATTTTGATTTGGGATAAGTGTTTGAACTGTGGCTCGGGATTTTCACTGTGGTGTGCTTCTATTGTGACATACCCATATGTATTTTTGTGGTGCGACATAGTGGAAACGTGAGAGCGTAATTGGAACATTTACCCTATACAATATACAATTTAAAATTAGCTAGGAAACTAACTTCAAAGTGAAGCATTTTAGTCACTTGAAGGTGTCACCTAGGACGAACAAAGATATAATTAATATATGTCAAAGCCAGAAGTACTTGAACTACGTTAAATTTTAGTTTAAAAGCATGGGTTATGATTGTGTAGGTAGATTAGAGATTTCAGTTATTTATTAAATAAGACTAAATAATCGTCAAATGAACTTCAATAAGAGAATTCAGAAAGTCAATTAACATATGAGATATAAGAATTAGGGTTGTTGTGCTTTAGTTTTCGGTAAGGTTTGATGTGTCAACTAAACCCTTTTGAGCCAATTTTCAAAAATCAAATTGATTGAGTGATTTATTGAAAGACACCTTCATTGAAACACTGTGTTGCGTTAGAAAACAGTATTCTTCTCTAACGAAAATTGACAAGTCATACATCTAACATAGTACTAGTAGCAGTGTCGCATAATCTAATCACAATTGCTGCAAATAGTGCTGCAGGGGCCGGCAGGGCTGAATACGGATCAAAACTAACATATTAAAATGTTCCCGGAACTTACACTCATCCATTGCACTTTTAGTTATATATTAGTTTTATTTTCCTACTAATTTATCTATGCTTCTTTCTATTGTTTGGATCAAGTGCAACTAATACTAATCTACTTTTATGTATGCTTTACTCCCTTTTAACCCATTATCTTTATGAATGGCGTATCATATGAAGCTCAAATAAATAACGTGCTTTCAATGGACGAAGGAGAAGGAATAGAATTACTTCGAACAGGATATCAAACGAATTCAGGACCAATCCATTCAAGACGAGAAATCAACAAGGCACCTTGGAGTTACATACTCTAAAAGGTATTAGATCAATAATCAAAAAATGGTAAGTTAAAATCATAGTGGAGCCAAGTATCATGAGAGATAATTGTCAATAATTCATTAATTAGTAGAAATAACCATATTATCCTATAATTGATATTACTATTTTTATATATCAATGAAATGAGTCGTGTTGAATCGGAACCTACCTCACTAATTGAAACCAAAGATTTAAGTAAACTAAAGGAAAAAAATCTATTCAACTCTCTAATAAGGAAAATTCCAAAGGCTTGGTAGCCATCAAAATGAAGTAATGAAATTGGATTGTTAGCGGAATGCTTGAATAAAACAGTAAAAAAGGTTATCTTATGATGGCTACCAAGCCTTTGGGATTTTCCTTATTAGAGAGTTGAATAAATTTTTCTCCTTTAGTTTACTTAAATCTTTGGTTTTAATTGACAATTAAGTAATAAGACGTTGAAAAAAACTGTTCTGTTCCTGAAAGATAAAGATGTCTGCATCGACGAGAACTAGGTCAACAATCAGTTCGTCAACCTCAAGAAGTTCTTGAGCTCGGTAGAGCCGGAATATTACAAACAGAATTGCTTTAAGAAGTTGTGTGATTTTATTAAGTAGCAATTTGAATATCGCTATATTACTTAGAACTTTTTGTCGATATCAGGACACAACGCAACCTGTAATTAAATCTCAATGGAGTGATGAGAGAAATCGTTTTACGGTAGAAACGGTTAAGCATCTAACAACTGTCAAATTTTATTTAGAAAATTTTGCTTATGTCGATTTTTTCTAGTTTTAACTTATGCCTGGTATTTCTAAATTGCTCAAGATGATTGCCTCATCAAAAAAATGTGAAAAATGGACGTGTAATCTCGAACTATCGGTTTATTCAGATGAATGTTTGGTTTTAAATAAAAGCTTTGGTCGCATTTTTTTTTATGAAACAAAAACGACAAATAAGGATATGATGATATTTTATCCACGGTTTGATGTTCACAGGTTAAAGTACGGGCAACCGGTGGAACCTAACGATTTTAAATTGGCTCACTACTTGACTATTCTATTGGTCCCAAGCAAATCGATTAACGTACCCCATTCTAGTCAAAATTCTAGTACTACACTATTTTGTTTTGATTCGCTATGAAAGTTTGACAGATAAAATGAGGGGTTCGAGGATTTTCCTATGTTACGAGGGGTACATCGATTAGCTTGGGACCAAAGAGAGTACCAGAGCTGAGCCAAAAATGCTGAGCACGTTTCTTCGGGACTTTCTGGTCTTAGAGTTACCTCTATGGTGCGGGTATAAACCAACCATTATTAATGGAATAAATCTCTTAAAAAGGATCCTGCTAACTATTTCAAAATGTCCTGATTTTGAACATCCACCAGATGGTATCCCTATACCATAGGCTATGGTATCATGCCTAAGCTTAGTAGGCTATCTGAGCCCCTGTACATTAGCCGATTATCAATCATACTCGATTGAGCTCCAGCATTTGTTCTGTCGCAGTGGATGCAGATATAGAACAGATTTGGGTAGTTAAAGATGCAGGAGCTAGACATATTTACGTAGGGTCCTTACATTCCTCCTGATCTGGCAGGCAACGTGAACATTATTAGTAAGTTCGTTGAATCAGCTGATAGAGTTCTAAACTCGGCTCAAGAGCTGGATTTGCAAATGGTATTTGGAGACTTTAATCAACCTTCACTTGTATGGTGCCCAACGTCGGATAGATTTGCCCTTACGGATCCCCACGAATCTTCGTTTCCACAATCCAGTATTACTCTACTTGACGGAATGACAGTACTTTGTTTAAAGCAGTTGATTTCGATCAAAAATGTAGAAAACAAAACCTTAGACCTTTTGTTCGTTAACGCAGACACCAGACCATTATGTGACGTCTCTGAGCCCCTGAACCACTAACAAGCGTGGATCAATTACATCCGCCATTCCAAGTTCTACTGCAGTGTTCTCCGCCCACCAGGTTTGAAGAACTAAACGACGACAGAGAGTTCAACTTCAGTAAAACTGACTTTGCCGCTCTGAATCTGGCTCTCTCTTCCATCGACTGGTCCCGACTGTATGAGTCTGTTGACGTTAATGAAGCAGCTGATGTGTCCACCATCACCCTGCACCAGTTGTTCCGTGAACATGTCCCTCCACCACGTTCTCGCCCATCACCGCTATGATCAAATAGCCATCTCCGACAACTCAAACGTAAGAGAGCAGCAGCACTGAGGAAATACTCGAGGGACAAGAACCCCCTTCTCCAAGAGAAATTTCTGTGTTGCTAGTAACAGATACAAAAAGTATAATCGCTTTTTGTATGCTAGACATGTTCGTCGGCTTCAATCAGATCTCAAAGAAAACCCGAAAAGATTCTGGACGTTTGTTAACAACAAAAGAAAGGAAAATGGCCTTCCAACGAACATGTTCCTGGGAGACGAATCCTCTGACTCTATTGATGGTATATGTAACCTGTTCGCTGAAAACTTTGCAAGCGTATTTGACGAACTTATGGTGGACGAAGATCAAATAAGAATTGCTCTTTCGGATGTTCCAGCGAATGTGCTGACAGCTCTGAGGAAAATGAAGCCTTCGGTGTCAGCTGGACCGGATGGAATTCCTGCTACCGTTCTGAAAAAATGTGCTGAGAATGTCTGTGGGCCCTTGCGATTTATCTGCAATAAATCACTTTCAGACTCTGTATTTCCCGATAAATGGAAGGATTCGATAATGTTCCCGACGTTCAAAAAAGGAGACAAAAGAGATATCGCACATTACCGTGGAGTAACATCATTGTGTGCTGGGTCGAAGCTGTTGGAGATACTGGTGTACAACATGCTAATTCGTGCTGCTAAGATGTACATATTCCCGGATCAACATGGTTTTTTTTTCCAGGGAGATCCACTGCCACTAACTTGATTCAGTTCACATCTAGCTGCCTTCTAAGTATGCACGATGGTCATCAAATGGATTCCATTTATACTTAAAAGCCGCATTCGATCGTGTCAATCACCGAATCCTGCTCGCAAAACTCAAACGCTTAGGAGTTGAAACTCGGTTTGTCAAATGGATGGAATCTTACCTTGTGAACCGTCGTCTTTGCGTGAAACTTGGCACTTTTGAGTCGCACACTTTCAGCAACAGCTCAGGAGTTCCACAAGGAAGCAATCTTGGACCACTGTTATTTTCCCTGTTTTTCAACGATGTCTGCTCTCTCCTACCAGACGGGTGTAAAATCTTGTATGCAGATGCTCTAAAATTGTACTTGATAATACGATCTATAGAAGACTGCCAGAAGCTTCAACAGTATATTGATCTCTTCGAAGGCTGGTGTGACAGGAATCATCTCGTTATAAGTGTGCGATATCTTTCACCCGCAAGAAATCTCCAATCTGCTGGCCATACACGATTCGTGGAGAAGCATTGGAAAGAGTCACAAGCATCAGGGATCTTGGAGTTTCGAGAACCGTTGACGTTTCGGGATCATTACTCCAACATCATCGCTAGGGCTAACAGAAATCTGGGATTCATCTTCCGCATTTCGAAAGAGTTTCGCGACCCGTACTGCTTACGATCACTGTACTACTCCCTTGTACGTTCCGGGCTAGAATCTGCTTCTGTCGTGTGGAGTCCTCACCACGAGGTCTGGATAAAAAGGATAGAAGCAGTTCAATCACGATTCGTAAGATACGCGGTCCGGTTCCTGCCTTGGAATAACCCAAACGATTTACCACCGTACGAGAGTCGCTGTCGCCTGCTAGGAATGACAACTCTGGAAAGCAGGCGAAGCCAACAGAAAGCAGTATTTGTTGCGAAGCTGCTGTTAGGAGAAATTGACGCTCCCTACATACTCTCTCGAATAAACCTTGGTATTACACCCAGACAACTCCGTCAACGGCAGATCTTGAGGCTTAACTTTCAGAGGACCGATTATGCTCAGAATGAACCTATTAGGGCAATGTGTGTTGAATTCAACCAAGTTTTTTATCTATTTGATTTCAATGTTAGTACTAATGTTTTCATTCAACGACTTCGATCAATGCTATAGTGTTAAGGGTGCCTAGTGTAAGTTAATTCATGTAGACCGTGGTTTGTCCGATGAATAATAATAATAATAATAATAATAAAAATAATAATAATATTTAGGGCAACGAAATCATGGGATCGTTAATAGGGTGTTTACACTTGTGCTGGTGTGCAGGGGCTAGTGTACTAAAACTGCAGTAAAAGGTAGTCAGCATAATGTAAACAGGGAGTCAGCATCTACCAACAGGAAATTTCAGGAGCAACTGAAATTCGTGCTAGTTCGTTGAGCTGGTTGAGCTAGTGAATCAGTATAGAGCATTTCCAGCCCAAAACGCAAACCGGTTGGTCATGAGTGTTTCCGATTTGAATGAAACATTTCTCACATGTTCGCTGCTACTAATGGTTGCATTTTTCATTTAAATATGATTTTTTCCTCCAGAGTAACTTTTGAAAAGGGCGTATAAAAAAATTGATTATTTTTTTTTCAAAAAATCATAACTTGAAAACTATTGATCTGATCAAAATGGCATATGAGAAGAAGTTTTAGGTAGTTAAATTATCTTTGCGAAAAAAAATACACTAAAAGAAAAACTTAGTAAATTAGTATTTCAAAAACGTAAAACGATGATTATCTCAAAACACCCCCCCTTCGATCTTTATAATTTTTTTTTCAAGAAAACTGAAAAAAATGCCCTAATATTTGATGAAGAGTGTATACTGGTAACTTTCTTAAAAAAAAATTTATAATTTTTGAAATTTTTGTTGGTTTATACAAGTTGAAGAAATTGCATATTTTTTAGTAAAATAGTAATTTATTTGGATTTTCCGCATAATTTTCAAAAACATTGCATATAGAAACTTTTTTCCTAAGTCCAGCCGTTCTCAAGTTAATGCAATTTAAAAAAATATAATTATAATAATTTTCTACATTTTGGGCCATTTTCAAATGTTAGTCGTGATGTCCAGCAACGAGATGTTTTTCCATGAATATATATTAAAAAACAGACAATTCATTCTCAAATACGGTAGCTATCAGACTTACCCGTTTCTATTTAGACGCAGCGGAAAAGAAACAAGTTTATAAGTAAATACTCTCAAATATACCCAAATAATCAACAAACCCACTCATGTGCCTTTTTTATGTCCTCTATTAGTTGTATACCTGGATAGAATTCTGTATGTCATAACAGAGGCTCAAAACATAAACAGGTAAACAAATATGTTATTAAACCTGTAATTGAGATAAATTCTCTAGGTACTTCTCTGACGTATACCATATTGTGCCTTAAGAGCTCATCCCGCGATATCACAACTACATAAAAAGGCACCCCGTGGAGGCTTCTTACACTCACACTTAAAAAAGTTTGCTATAATCAATTGTACCTAATGAAGATAGGTATAATGTCAACATTGTAATTATTCTGCTACATAAATATATATATATATATATTGGGACGATCTTCACCTGTTCCATTCAGTTCATCTCTCTTAGCGTTTCAAGTTAAAAAGCAAGTAGTTTTTTACGATGGATAATAATTTCAAGTGTTGTAAACCTCTACCTAAATCAATTTCAAAGCATGACACAGTAGCAGTTCAGTTGTTTATCTCAAAATTATTAGAATTTTTAAAGTTGCAAATAACAGTCCAAAAGTGTATTTTTATGTCAGATGGAGCAGCATCACAATACAAAAACATAAAAAATTTTGCTAGCCTTTGTGGATTTAAAGATAAGCATAATGTAGAAATTGCATGGCATTTTTTTGCAACTTCACACGGCAAAGGTCATTGTGATGCGATTGGCGGTACCCTTAAGAGAATGGCAACCAGAGCAAGTTTAGCTAAGCAACACGAGCACCCTATAACGAACCCTAAACAACTGTACGACTGGGCAAATAGTCGTAAAGAAGATCTTCAAACAAAAATGTCATTTTGTTATGTTTCTACGGAAGAATACAAAAAGGCTGACACGGAATTTGATCCAATTTTTAAGAAAGTGAAACCAATTTCTGGAACTCGAAAATATCATTGCTATATTCCAGTTTCAAACAACCAAATTGCAGTAAAAATATTCTCTAATTCAAACGATACGCCCAAATTATTCAATGTATTCAAATAATATGAGTTGTAAAATAAAATAATAAATATATACTGTTTTTTATCTCAACAAATCTTTCATTTGACCACATCAACGTGCTTCTCTTCCTCTGTCTCTAGATAGAAACGGGTAAGTCTGACAGCTACCATATCTGAGAATGAATTGTTTGTTTTTTAATATACAATCATGAAATAAAAATCTCGTTGCTGGACATCTCGACAAACATTTGAAAATGGCCTAAAATGTTGAAAATTGTTATAATTATATTTTTTTAATTTGCATTAACTTGAGAACGGCTGGACTTAGGAAAAAAGTTTCTGTATGCAAAGTTATCGAAAATTATGCGTAGAATCCAAATAAATTGTTAGTTTTCAAAAAAATATGCAATTTCATCAACTTATAAAAATCAACAAAAATTTAAAAAATTATAGATTTCTTTTTAAGGAAGTTACCAGCATACACTTTTCACGAAATTCAAGGGTATTCCATCAATTTTCTTGAAAAAAAAAATTATAAAGATCGAAGGGGGGGTGTTTTGAGATAATCATCGTTTTACGTTTTTTAAATACTAATTTACTAAGTTTTTTCTTTCAGTGTATTTTTTCCGCAAAGATAATTTAATTACCTAAAACTTCTTCTCATATGTCGTTTTGATCAGATCAATAGTTTTCAAGTTATGATTTTTTGAATAAAAAATAATCAATTTTTTTATACGCCCTTTTCAAAAGTTACTCTGGAGGAAAAAATCATATTTAAATGAAAAATGCAACCATTAGTAGCAGCGAACACGTGAGCAATGTTTCATTCAAATCAGAAGGGGTCGAGACAAAATTGACATTTTTTTTAACGATTTGAGCTAGAAATGCTCTATATATTTAAAAACCCCATAATGCGTACAAACATACCAAAAGCTACAATAAATTTGCATGAAATCATGGTAAAAAGCAATATGAATTCTTTTTCCATTTTCCCAAAGCATTCCTTTGTAAACTAGTACATTTTACGTATACCTACTTCCATTTCTTCCTGCCCGTTCAAACAGGTGTGCCCAAACATAAAGCAACACACATCGTTTCACACAGAATGGATCCCGTGGAACGTGACACCTGTCATCTTGTCTCGTAACGTGCATACGATGTTCCTGTAGGTACACTTGCACCCGCTACAAGGCAAATAATAGCAAGCACACATTCCTTCACCATTGCTCCTCATCAAACCAAGTTCTTCCCGGAACTACATTTTCGTACTTGCAAACTTTCCTCAGCTCGCCTCACCTCGTCGTTGAAATCCCAAACAAGAAAGAATCACATGACTTCGCTCGGGAGGACTCCGCAAAAGTCCAATTTCCTTTGAAAGCGATGCAACAACGCTCTGGAGACGGAGCCACGACGAGACAAAAGGAAAAAAAAGTCTTCCGTCATGTCACTACTAGGGGATGTCTGCACCTTTACAAGGCTTTCGATCTCTCGGTTCTCCATCCATTTTGCACGTTTTTAGTGACAGTTTGTTCTTTTGTTATGTTGGATAGATGGATACAATGAACCATTCTCGGAACTGATGGATTTTGGGGGTTGGAATGAGGAAAGGCTGCTTCTTCTTACATCAACAATATGTTTCATTCGTGTACCATATCGATCTGATTGGAGAGGTGGACTATTTTTATCGGTTCGATATCCTCGACCCAGAGGATGAAGCACAGAGCCGACAATCCCACAGGCCATTACAGTGTGTATTGTCCGTTCGGGAAGATGATATGAAATATGTAGCACAAGTTGTGTAACGATGAAGTGTAACATAATTTTCAATACTTGACCCCATTTGCCACAGGCGCCGCTCAGGAAACGGGTCGGATGAAGTGAGGAATTCACCGGCAAAGTTGATTGCATGTCAGACTGTGGACGTTTGAAATAAGGGGAATCAATCAACCGAGAGCAAATTCGCTGTAGTTTTTTTTTGCAATCAAACTTCCAAGTGCCAATTTATGATTGACAAGGTTCATTATTTTGTTTTTTTTTTTATGAGCAGGTCATGCAGAATTACGCCAAAAGAATGCAGAAATTCCTACCTGAATTGGGAACTGGGGTCAGTGTGGTCGCGGCTTCAGAATGCTTGTTGAAAAGTAGGGCGAAGATTGTCAACTAAGAATTGGCAAGAATAATGAGGCATTCGAAGCTTTAACTTAAGTAAGTAAAGATAGAAATCGAGTTTGGGCCTGAGAGTAATGGGCTGTACACTTCGTAATTGCACTTGTTTATTTGGTTCCTGCCAAGAAAGTTGCGCAATACAATAACAACCTTGCCCAGATATCCAGGGTGCATGAATATTCAAGTTAGTTTTGGGATATAGAAGTAGAATTATCGACAAACACGCCGTAGGGTTAACTACCCCATTTTCGGCCTATTAAACACAACCCGCACTTAGTCTTTCTTAATCAAGCGCAGTTTAGCACCAAACGGAATTTTATTATTACTGATGACTTCCAAATTTATTTACCTTTCTGTACGTACCGTAAGATTTGATAAAAAGGAACCAATCGTTGAGATATTGTTAAAAGTCTAACACTGCTTCTGGACGCCAAACTCGGCCTACTGATTCTAAACTCGGCCTTGAAATAACTTATGTTATAAGAGGTTTCGGATGGCAGAGGTATTACACCGAGGATGTACTCTATTGCACGCTCAAACTGAAACTGAGCTTTCGTTTATTGATTGCTCTTATCGAGCCGATAGCAGCTTCGCTGCCACGCACACATATGCAGTGCTGATACAACAGTTCTCCCTCCTTAGGATGTTTCTTACACTATTTTTAATTCATTTGAAAATCTTACACAATCGAAAGTACAAACTTTTAAGTACAAATTCACTCTTAAATTCAGAAACTACAGTTCAATAGTAATAAAAATCTTTGTTTTTCTTGTGTCGCTTAATTCGATGATATCGCTTTGGTTCTGTCTCTGATCGATGACCAGACGATTCCTGATGGTGACCATGCTTCCGTTTATCGAATGGCACACTTGAGCCATGATTTGGTTGAACTTGAAGTTGGGATGACTCTTCGAACGCACCATCTACACTGGAACCTCTTTGAATACGATTGTTTGCGCTCATCGGCTCATCAACTATTGCTACTCGACGCATTTTCGATAGCAGACAAACTATTGCCTGATGCATGCTTTGACAAACTATTGCCACTTGTTGACGGATTCGACAATCTATTGCCGACCTCAAACGCTGGTTGCTGCTGTGGATCATAAATAAAGGAATCTGCAAGGAAACCATAAAAATCGCCAGTGTCTGAATCATCACCGTTGTCGTCGTCGTCTTCTCTCTGTCGTTTCCTAGTGCCAGGCTTCCACCCACAAACAAGAGTTCTGGGCGGTTTGGCTCTCAACTTCAGTTGGTCGCGATGCGCGGAATAAATCCGACCACCGACTGAAACCTGAATCACGTTTTGAGATATTTGTTTCAAGAACTTGGCATCCAACCACCTTTTAACATCAGTTGCTCTAAAGTTTTTGAAATAGATTGGTTCTCCATGACGCAATTGGGAAAGCTTATCAGGTACCGTAGGTTTATCATCCTTAAAACTGTGAAATTCTTCACCACTGTGAGTCGTCAAATGTTTCTTAAAACTACTCTTTGGGTTGACTAGATCTAGTATCGTTTTCGGTCGAAAATTGAAAAGTTTTTCAGAAGGAAACTTAGAGTCCTCTGTACAAGTATTGCGATAATTAAACAAGAAATAAAAAATTTGATCTTCAATACCCATATCTTTTACATCAGGATCAAGCAGAAACTTTTTCAAAACTTCCTTGACCACACGAACCATTCGTTCAGCTTGTCCATTACTCGAGGGGTGATACGGTGGACTTTTCATGACCTGAATACCTTGTTGGCTGAAAAAGTCAACAAGATATTTGGAGTTAAACGGAGAACCCCCGTCTGTCACAATGACATCTGGAAGACCAAACCTTGCAAAAAAAAACCATAAATTTGCTTTTGACCTTCATAGAATCCGTACCGTATTTCATGTAATCGACTTCTAACCACCTCGAATAACTGTCAACTATGACAAGGAAAACCTTTTGGGACTGCTTGGGACCGTTGTTCTGGTACTGAGTGAGCCAAAAATAATAATGATTTTCTTCGGGACCTACTAGTCTTAGAGTTACCTCTAAGGTAATACCAACCGGTGAACACTCGTGATGGCCGATTTTCATTCGAATTATCGATTAATCGAAAATTAAAATATATAAATCGTTTATATCATGCCGATATAAGCATTAACTTCTCCAGAGGATCATCACCGTTCGTTTCAAACATGTGCTGCACTCTCATTGGTGGAAAAATGGCAGCACAGCGAACAAAAAAAAATCGATTAGTTGTTAATCGAGTAATTAAAAAATGGGACACCCCTGATTTTGGTGTGTTTGTTTTGATAAATATCAGCGCAAAATTTCATCTCTACCGAGGGGCAGCAAAACCACAAAATTACCTTGAATACGGGGGTATTCATTGGATGAAAGGGACCGTGAAAGAGGACACTAAAATAGAAAGTTTTTCTTCCGATAGTTTCATCTTTGGTAATACGACATACATTAAATTCGAAAGTACGTTTGATTGAGCTGAATTTCTTTCACAATTGACCCTCGTATATCCGGAGTAAATTGGAATTAGGGCGAAACTAGCAATGACAACAGAATGGAGAAAAGACTAATAAAGTTTGCACTTACAAATCTTATTCCTAATTAAAGGATTAGCAATACTTTTGACATCTAATAAGATGCTTGAATGTAAAATTGATCTAATTTTATTTGTGTTGAGCTTAAGACTTGATTTTTGTAAGTTTTCCCTTGAAAAATCGCCATTTTCATTATTTCGCCCGTAAATGTGGAATGTTCTTATTTAAATACCCTTATTGAGGTAAATGCATATTCGTAATCTGCATTAAAAATGGAACCCAAACCCAAAATTTCATCAATTTTGGTACAGTGGAACTATTTTAAATAAGTACGATTACATTTGCAAAAATCACCTTATTAGCGCCCCTCGGTGTCACTTTGTATGGGAACGAGCTGTCAGTTTGTTAGTTCAGTGTCAAACAGTGAAGTTATTATTTTGCTTTAAATCTTGATTTAAAAATCGAGATGAAAGTGTGTGAGTTCGAAAAAAAATATCGCTGTGCTCCGAAAACGAAGCTCTTTCAGATGATGTTTAATTAACGATACATTTTTCAAAATTAAAGAACCCAATTGGCCCACAGTATGTGACAATTGCAGTATCGCCCAATACTATTCGCCTTGTTTCGATATGCTTGACAGTGTCGCCCACCACTCTTCGCCTTGTTTTGATTTCCTCGAATGTGTCGCCCTTGACTTTGCGCCGTGCATACTTTTAAGATGAGCCTTCTGCTTTTATTTCCTAGTAAATTAGTTACTGCTGCTGTTCAATGTGAATGAGTACTATTAAAAGAAATATTAGATTGTATTTACCTTTTTACGTCACAGAGTAAGACTACACGAAATGAGATGTAATTATTTAATTCCAAGTTGACTTATACATTTTATGAATAATCAGCAATAGAAAATTAAATAAAACAGCAAAAAAGGGTTATCTTATATTTAATTCGACTTAATTAATTTTAGTATCCAAGACAGATACGTATTTCGACTACAATGTGCAGTCTTCATCAGTGTCATTTCCACTAAAGGACTTATCAAAATCTAACCTCCTTAAGTACTCATCTCCTAGGTAAAAAAAAAAGTCAAGGCAGGGATCGACTAAAAACTCAGAGTGGTGCAAAAAACACTGGTGCTACTCTAAAATAAGGGAGCGCGTCCCTTATATTTGGAAGGAGAAAGAGATTAAGGAGAGAGAGATTTCATATTTAGGAGAGAGTAGTTGGACAGCTCAGGTGCTACTTGCGTATAGCACAATCGAGTAGTGCACGGTGTTATGACGGGAGTAGCACTTTTCAATCGGGAGAGACGTGGCTTAGAGATTTACAAGAATTGCTGCATATTTTAGGCTGGGTGCAGAATATTTTTACACTCATATAATATATCCGGAGTGATTTGAAATTTGGGCGTAATTGCTTTTGTAAACAAACACGTCAATTACTGATTTCTCTTGAATAAAAGCTCAATCTCACAAACAAACTATACCAAATGATAAAAGAATAATTCCTCTACCTCATAGTGTTATTACTTTTCGAGATTGAGCTTTTAATCGCGAGAAATCGGTGATTGACGTGTTTGTTTACAAATGCAATTACGCCCAAATCTCAAATCACTCTAGATATGTTGCAGAAGCGTAGGAAAATGTAAATTTTGATGCTTTTCCTAAAGAGGTGTTTTTAAGATCGATGTGTAATTTTCTTCACTAGGGGCACAGGAGTGGAACTTTGGATCAGAAAGTGGCTCCACTTGTCATTTGCGAACACTAGCGCACCTAGCGGTAGAAGGCATCTTCTGCCTGCAGTTAAGATAGGCAGCATGCTATGATAGTGTGAGTGCACATAGAAAGCCCGTGTGGAACGCTACCACAACACATCGCTTGTTGAGCAGAAAAACGAACACTTTTTGATTCACCGATTTGTTTGCACTTCTCCTTCTGTTCTGTGCTAGGGGGTTAGCTCTGGTCGACATTCCGGCGAAAAATGTAAGCCGGTTGGCACCAACCTGACTTCTATCAAACCCCAACCCGATGTTGACCTGCCATTGACCCGACATAAACTTCAAATTGACCCGACAACAACACGACATTGGGTCGACATCGACCCTAAACTAGCCTTACATTGATCCGACATCGGGCTGACTTGTCTGTTTGGGACCATTTTGCTGGATTTCTTCCACACTCCACTGTCGTTTATGAAATGATAGTGGGGGACTCAATTGACAGTGACAATGAGCTTCGAATGAGAAAGGGGCTCTTCAAATGATGGGCACGAGAGATTTTTTTTTCTCTGAACCGATTTAATAGTTGTATTGGTTTATCTTCAATCGAATGATATGAAAATTAACAGCAGTGATGCTAGCTATCCTACAACGCTACAGTTATAGAGAAAGTACACTGTCGGAGAAACAAAGAGAGAGAGAGAGAAAGAGACTTAACACCGTTGGAGCGGCAGCTCTCCAACACAAGAAGAATGAAATGTGCTGCACGATTTAAAATGCTCTTTCACGTCTCTTTGGAAATGAAAGTGCAGTCTCGCAACAGCGTGTGTTTTACTCGCAAAAAATTGAGTAGCACCCGATCCCTGATCACAGGTATAAAAATGAAACTACAATGTGTTGAATCGGAACCTACCTAACTAATAAGAACCAAATATTTAAGGAGAAAAAATCCATACAACTCTCTAGTAAGGAAAATCCCAGGGAGACAGCTCTCACACCTGGACCCTACATATCGACCCATCAACTCATGAACAGGGGACCAACGGCTTTACTTCTCGAAGGAAGGTGGGATCAGATATGTTATGCCTCAGAACATGCCGGTGTGACTGAGATTGAACCCAGGCCTACTGGGATGAGAAGTAATCACGCTTACCACTTCACCACCGGCGCCGATTTCTTTCAAGGTGATATCACGGCGAATGAGAACGACCCTAATTTGAGTTTAGTTATCTCAGAAATACGAAATAAAGTGCAGGAACTCAGCGATGAGTAAATTTGCCTCATGTTTTCCCCGGTTTTTGCAGGATTTTCCAGGGAAAAATTCCCGAATTTGAGAAAAGTAAAGATTGAATTCACTCAGTCTATTGGTACTGCTCCGAGACTGAATAAAATTTTCGTCAATTTCCTCATTTTCTGGCAGATTTTTTAGGTTTTCCACAGGAAACCATGAGACAAATTTACTCATCGCTGAGTTCCTGCACTTTTGGCGATTATGAGTGAACTAAACTTAAATTTGGGTCGTTCTCATTCACCGGTACCCAAAAGGAAAAGAGCCAGTGTCACTACTTGATACCAAACTACTCATAATGGGAGGAGTCTTTGTAGCTTTTATACCACTTGGTTGCACATCATTCTGCTTTAACCTGAAACGATATAAAAGAGCGCTGCTGTATGGCATTAGCTCATTTTCGCTTCGGACGGCGTGGTGAACAGCAATAGCAGCAGTAGGAAGGTGGTGGCTACTCCACTCCTTCACTCCTAACAAGCAACAATTGACTGGTCGTGGCAAAGGAGGAAAGTGTCTGGTAAAGGAGGCGCCAAGCGTCATCGCAAAGTTCTTCGAGATAACCGCCATCGGTCGTCTGGCTCGCCGTAGTGGTGTCAAACGTATCTCCGGTCTGATCTACGAGGTGTGCTGAAGGTGTTCCGGGAAAATGAGGTCCGTGATGCTGTCACCTACACTAATCACGCCAAACGTAAGTGGCCATGGATGTCCTCTTCAATAAAACGGCCCTTTTCAGGGCCATCAAGCTTACATCAGTAAAGAGTTAGAATAGAATTTATCTGTGCTTGTTTGTCCATATTCAGAACCACAAGCCCCCAACGACCACACAAAATGCTCTCCAGAGTTTTAGTATTGTAACCAAACTTGGAAGCAGGGGTGCAAGTGATTTTGATTGATTCTCTTAATCAACTTTCTCTTTGAAAAAAATTACTACAAATTTGGTACGCCTACAATTCAAAAACGGAAAGAGTTGAGATAATAGATAATTGATCAATTAAAAGAACTAAATGCTCTTCACATTTATTCCGTCCACTAGCGGTCCTACGTCAAGCTTCCGTTCGTGCCCCCTAGGCACAGATCCTTCTACTTTTTTTTTTACTATATGTGCGTTTACGCTCTAACATTGAACGGATTTTCCAAGCATGGTTCCTTCATACCTCTATAATATTTTGAAAAATAAATGTTTCATTCACTTGAAGAGATTTCAGCTTCCAAAATTTAAAACACGAATTTATATTGGTTTATAAAATCCTCCATTTCCACGTCCATGGCTGCTTGAAATCGAAAACGAATGTTATTTCTAATCCTACTATCACTACTACTGACCTTTGTACACACATCAAAACAAAAATACTGGGAAATATATTCATTTGACCAATTGAGAATTGCATACACGTGAAATCGGTGACAGTTGCTCCGAATCACCTATGAAGGGCCATCCTAACTACTTATTCGAAAATATGGACGGAGCTGGCTGCATTCCAGCTGATAAAATATTAATGTATAATTATCGGTATGCTTTTCCATTTCACAATACATACACCTAAGTGCACCTCAAGGATTACAAAATCAGTCATGTTGTACCATTCATTGTACAAACAACCCCTTCCACGATCTGAGCAAACCTAATATGCTCATCTCATTCACGGCCAATTTCGCCACGCTCTCATGGCAGCAGAGGCAGAGATTGATGGAGTGAGTACACCACCCACCATCAGCCACCCACATCGCCCAGATGAATATAAACCTGAAACCGTTGTCGAGTGTCACCAGTGATACATCTCTTATCGTATCCTGGCATCCTTGTATTCTCCAATGCTTTCGGGGCCGAAGCTGGACAGACGACAGGCAGGACAGTGATACATTGTTAACGGGATGGTCTCTTGAACTCCTGTTGAATTAAAATTTCAAATGATCCAACCGGCAGCAGCGCTCGGCTCTTGGCTCTCTGTTTTGGTTGACGATATCCGTGCATACATACAATGAATTCCGAGCTAAGTGATGTGGTTTGGGGTCACTTTTCAACGGGGTCATGGGAATAACCCCAACGGAGCTGTTGGCTGGCAGGTATCTAGATCCTGCAAAAGCGAGAAATAGTTTCAGAGCTAATTGAATTTTGATTGAAGGATGTTTAGCATTGTCAACAGAGCGTAGAGTTGGTTGGCTTCTGCCAGTGGCAATGGGGTAAATTTTTAATTTAATTGACCATGTTGATTACGGATCTACTGCTGTGAAGGTGCCCCGAGAAGTGGGTATTTGTTGTTTAGTTTAACAATCATCACGTAGGTGTTTGTTTGAGGTAAACTTTTGATATGCTTCAGCTGCGAGTAAATATTTATTCAATTCAATCCGATGAACGGGCTTGAAATAGACAAATACTCCAACTGGAATTTTGTCCGAGACGTTTATTAAGGGCATTCAAAGCTTGAAAATAATTTCCGAAAAAAAATGTTGCTCTACAATGTTAACAATCCACTAATCATTGCTTTTCATTTCTTTTCAGGTGAGTAGCTGAACGATTGGGAACTCTTCGCAATGGCTTCACAGAGGTGCAATACAGGTTTTGATTTAAAAAGTTCATTTACAGTTCAAGCTCATGCACCAAAGGCTCAGCTACAACGTCGAGACACATATGGCCGAGTCAATTCCAGTTTTTGAAACTAATTCATGCTTTCTCTAGCGCTAAGCATTAGAGACTCTTCACTAGCATTAAAGCACAAAGAAAGAAGTCTGAATTTTACTGCGAACATCCTTTTCACGCAGAAAGCAACTTGCAAAAAATGCTAACAAATAAAACCAATTGCAAGCAATCTTTGTAATATTTCATTATAGGGGAAATGGCTCTAATGGATCTAAAATTGGGTCAATCGCTAACAATCTGCTATTTATCAATTTTATCTAGATGAATGCGTCATTGGGACGGTACTAATGAATATTTTTGGTCGCTATTGAAAATTTAGTCGATTTTTGATTTTATGTATGGGCCCAAATTAGGGGCATTCAGGCCGACATTACATCCATTTCTCCTATGTCTTATAACTTTACACGATCTATTATCAGCCATTCCATAGCAAAACGATATAGTGGTTCTCAGAATTTCGTAATTTTTTTTTGTTTTTTCCTTAGTGCAAAATATTAGACCCTTACTTTTTTTTGTCATTAGGGTGACCATTTCCATTGTTAGGGTAGTCCAAAAATAGTTTTTTTTTTTTAAATTGTTTTTTTTTTCAAAATTCATAGCTTTTGAACTAATGGGTTAATTTCTAATCTAATCTAATCTAACACCAGCCAGTTCACCTCCATCATTTTTCTTGTCTATTTGGTCTATTTTATACATCAGAGATGCGCAAGATATATCAAAACGGCCAGGCCTACTGTGCAGCATTTAAGGGGGAAGATGATTCAGAAACATCGGGCCTGTTTAAATCAAAGACGATGCTTCAGAATCCAATAAATGGATGACATCTCGTACCGTAGGTTCCGTTGTTATAAATGATTGGTAGTTGGGAGCATCTAATCTAAAAAAGTTATATGATGCTCCATTTTCCTCGAGTGGTTGGGACATGAGTACTAGCACTTGTCTTAGCCCTATATGGCTTATGGATATAGCGCCATTACTCGCTTTCTGAAAAGAAAATGTGTATAAACTAAAAAATGTGTAATAGAAACATAAGTTCTTTTAGCAACAGTTACGTGTATTGCTCGCTATAGAACCAGCGGATCAGTAAAATGTAATATAGTGAAAAAAAGCATTGCATTGTTTTCTTGACTGCATATCTTATAATATTCTAGAGATTCACACATTTCTCAATGAACAAATTTTGACATCTTCTAACATTAATAAATAGTTTATTAACATCTCGGACAATATATTATCATCATATTACGAACGTATTAACAACTTATAAGATTAGTAGGTTTAACTAGGTAACACCGTCGCTCATCCCCACAGGGACTTGTTCTTCTCTTTCATGATGATTACTTGCATGGGCACAGGCTTCTCCATGTAGACCGGGTGCTCCACGTACACTGGATAAGGCTTATCGACATGAACTGCGACTGGTTTGCGAATCACCTGGATGTGCTGCTTGACTGGGGTTTGGACGGGAATCTTGACTGGATGCTGCACTGGCCGATCAACCTGATAGGGGATCTGATTCTCTTCGTAGATGGGAGCTTTCTTCTCGGCTACTTGTGGGATGTTCTTTTCAAAGGCTACCGGGTATGGAACGTGCTTCTGATCCTGTACTGGGAAAAGTAATGAACTAAAACTGAAGATCTGCTTCTGCTGGGCCCAGTCATGCTGAGGTTGCTGTTGATTGTGATGATGGGGAAGTCTTTCTTGTTGTTGTTGATAGTAATGAGGCTGATATTGGGCTTGATGATGATGCTGTTGATAATCATGATCACGGTGGTGTTGATCTTGCTGCTGAGCGTACTGATAATGAACACCCTGATTCTGCTGCTGATGATCAACATGTTGGTAATGATCGATACCGTGATGCTCTGGAGCATGCTGTTTCTGAGATTCCCACTCGAGTTGCTGCTGTTGGATGTGCTGATAGTACTCCTTAGCTTTGTTCAACCGTTCCTCAGGTTGAATCCAGTTCTTCTGGTTGTGCTGGTGAACCTGATGGGGTTGATTGTAGTGATAATCCAACTGCTGCTGCTGCTGAGCGTGATTGTTGTGCGACGAAAATTGCGTTCCATGCTCGCTGCCAAAGATCCGTTTCTCCGTTCGATCCAAATTTTCCGCCAAGGTAGCTGACAGTACGATAAACGTAATAATAACGCTAACAAACGCCTGGAAGAACCAAAGATCAATTAAAATTTAATCCAATTAATTGGAAAGGGTTGAAACCTACCTTCATGTTGACCTCTCCTAGATGTGATTCACACAAGTGATCACAAACGTATGATACTGTTTGCCGGCTCATCCGATGGTTTTATAGGCGGCATCTTTTCCCAACGGCTTTTCCGACCCGATCGGTCATCTGAAGCACGACGCTAGTGGTGAAGGTACTTTTTTTTTTCGGGTGGAAAACCGTTGATGCGTATCGGTTGACCGTGTGTTCGTCAAATTGCAAGACCTACCCGAAGACGATGTAATCGAGTTATATATCTACCGCAACGAAAGTTTTAGTGCTTAAAGAAGCATTGATTTGGAAAATCTACAGTTGAGCAACTATCACTCAAAATACAAACGGAGTGCAGATGAAGTTCAACCGATTTCAAAAACTTTCATTGATTAATTATCCCGTCAAAGCGACATTATCCGAAATCCACCATCAAAATAATGAGGCAATCAAAATTAGAATAAGTATCTTAAGTATATTCACGCACAACAAAGGGCATGCACATCAAATCTAAATCTTCGGCATGTTTTCTTACAACAAATGTAAGGTCAGTTCTTAGAAAAATGGACTGTAGCGGATAAGCAAGAGTTTCTAGAGTTAATATTTTCATACAAAATCTTCATGAGTAGGGATGTCGTAAGATAATCGATTATTGCGATTAATAAATTGATCGACATTATAATCGATGAGCTTATAATAATTAACCACTACGCCTTCTAATCGACATAATCGATTAATTGATGTCGATTTTTTTTATCGGTTATTGCTAAAATTGTATTTGTTTAAATTAAGTAGTTCAAGGATAGTCATGTGCAATAAGAAATAACGACAACTTTTGAAAGTACTACAGTATTTATGTGAAGATGCCCAAAAGTTCAAAAAACTTCATGATACCTCTCAGATATTCTTCCAAAGCGGGAGAATGAACAGTAATTAGTGTGGATATGTTTTTGAAATACTTCAGATTGATTAAGTATTATTCGGAATTATATACATTTAAAAAAAAAGTACGGTATGAGTGTATCAAACGCCCCCTTGAATTTATATGAATATAAACGTTTATTTGAATGCAACAATGCCCGTTTGACAGCTTTAAAGTGTATAGAATTAATTGTAAAAACAAAATTCTGAAAAGGTTGCTTCCGATGTCATTTTTTTGCATTATGACAACAAGAATTCAAGCGATAAAAAAGCTAGTCAGATGTGCACTAGCGTGCACAGGAATCTTGTTAACGAGGGGCAATTTTTTTCTATGGTGCATTTAATCTGGGGATGGGTACGTGGTAGATGGTGCTGTCCTCCTCTCACATTTTCCCTACTGTTCAATTTAGCTAATTTTATTTATTTTTTGCTCCGGTGGTGGTTCATCTTCTTTACATTACATTGTACAACGACGTAATCATGTCATTTTGAATACGGTTACTTGTATACTGGCAATTTTTCGCACCTTCCGCCAAGTGTTTTTCCAGCACAGGATCGTAGTTAGCCACCAACTGGGTGGCACACTTTCCGCTCCTTCCGAATGTCCACGAAGTGGTCGGCTACCTTTGCAAAGTATGCGCACAAAATCGATGAAATGTTCCATTATATAGCGATTTTGTAGCCGCTTTGCCTTACTAGCAGCAATCATAGCTGTTTTTTGGTGGTCCAGTTCTTCGTTGATAGCCTTCCTGGTTTTGAAATTCTTCCACGCTTCCATACTACCAACATGGGTATCACTGCGATTGTGTTTGCCCAGCAACTCGGTCAATTTCTTCCAAATCTCTGAACCCTGTAGGAATCGTTGTAATAATGTTTTGCGTAATGCTCTTCTTTACAGGTTAAAAATACAAACCAAAGAAAATATATTCTTCAAGGCACTGGTATCATCTTTTATTCAGTTACCTTTCTGAAATTTTGTGCAGTACGTTTTTGTATATTTTGAAGGCATCGTTACAATTTTTGACTATTTCAAGTAAGTATTTTTGTAAGCCCTTATATGTTGTTATAGTCACTTTACTGTTACCGTTGCGAGAACGTTGAACTTGGTCATTTTCAGGAAAAATTGTAGTTTTAATTTTTTTCAAATTTTGATCTAAATGCCAAGGCTAATAGGATCATTAAAAGGTTTAAACAATACATAGCGATTGGACCAAAGGCGCACAAAACTATTTTGATAAACGAGTACAGGATTGTTAACGGAATGACGACTTGTGCGAAGGATTGAGCATGTCAACCACGGTAACAAATGACTTAAAATTTTCAGAGAAGATTCTTAGACAAATACTTAGTAAGACAACAATCGGCCAAGGTTCAATGGCAAACATATACCTAATTTTCAATCAGGGAATCCAAAAGCTGTCTTTAAACTTTGTACAGTTGCTAAAAAGTCCATCCTCAGAATTCCTTAGGTTCTTTTAGAAATTTTTAGAACTCTATGAGCTCTTTTGAAATTCTTCTCAGAAGTCCTCTGGAATTATTTTGAGAATACTTGTTGACTTTTACTCAGAACACTTGGAACTTAAATTCCCTTAGAGTTTCAGAAGAATTTTCTCTGTATTATCTAGAAATTATTCCCGGAATGAGCTAGAAATTATTGGTACTCCCTTGAAATTTTCCTCAAAATCCCTTTGAAATTTCACTCAAAATTTAAATTTCTCGGTATTCTTTTCGGAATTATCTTGGAATTATCTGCAGGATTCACTAGAAATTATTCGCAGACATTTCTTGGAATACTCCCCAGAAATATATTGGAACAGTCCTCAGAATTCAATATCCTTGAGGATCTTCTTGGATTTTTTAGAACTCTCCGAAGAGCTTTTTTGAAATTCTTCTTAGAAGTCCACTGGAATTATATTTACAACTCTTCATGATTTTTTTCTCAGAACACCTTGGAACTGAAATTTTTTTAGAGTTTCATAACTTATTCCCAGAATGAGCTAGAAATTATCCTTGGAATTCGCTAGAAATTTTGCTTAAAATCCCTTTGGACGTTCACTCAAAATTTGATTTTCTCGGTATTCTTTTCGAAATTATCTTGGAACTATCTGCAGGATGCACTAGAAATTATCCGCAGAATTTTATTTGAAATCTCTCCAGAAATATTTTGGAATTGTCCTAAGAATACAATATCCTTGAGGTTCTTCTCGGAATATTCTAGAACTTTTTTTTTCTCAGAACACCTTGGAAATGAAATTCCCCTAATGTTTCAGAAGAATTTCCTCTGTATTCTCCAGAAATTCTTCTCAAAATAAACTTGAAATTATCTCCGGAATTTCCTAGAAATTTTCCCCAATATCCCTTTGGAATTTCATTCGAAATTTGATTCTCTAGATATTATTTTCGAACTATCTGCAGGATTCACTAGAAATAATTCGCAGAATTTTCATGGAATCATCCCAGAAATCTTTTCTTTTGGAACTTCTCTTCAGAATTCAATACCCTTGAGTTTCTTCTCGGAAGTCAAGTTTAAGTTGCCCGTCCATTCACCAAAACATTATAGTTTTTCTACCAGAAATATTCAATAAAGCTTGCCTCTCCATTCACCAGAACTGTGCAATTTTAACATCAGGAATTTTCAATTCAGCTAGCCCCTTCATGCAGCAGATTGAATCTTACACCGAAAATAATACAAACTTGCCCCCGGAAAATTTAACACCAGGAAATTTCAATTGACCAGAACGATGCAAATAATTCAACGGTAATGTTCAATAAAAATTGCTTCTCCAATCTTCTGATTAGTGCAGATTTCCTTTTTCCATTTTCCACCAGACATTTTCAATATAGTTTGCTTCTCCTATCATCAGAATGTTGCAGGTTTTTCCAACAAATATAACTTGCCTCTATTTTCAGATTTTTTAGCATAAATTTTTGGTAAAGCAGCTTCCCTCCAATCATAAAAATGGAGCAAATTTTACACCAGAAATTTTAATTAAAGTTTGTTCCTCTATTGAGCAAAAGGATGCAAATTTGAGACCCAACATTTTCCGAAAAGCTTGCACATCCGTTCACCAGAATGGTGCAGATTTTTCTCCAGAAGTTTTCAATATAGCTTAATTTAAATAAAGCTTGTGCCTTCATTTACCAGACCAGTGCAAGTTTTCCACCAGAAATTTTCTGTTAATTTCATTTATCAAGCGATACAAATTTTTCACCAGAAATTTTCAATAAAGCATTCTCCTCCATTCACCAGAATGATGTACCAACAATTGTCAGTGAAGTTTGTTTTACCATGCACTTTTGTGGTGCAATTCTCAGGCACCAGAATTGTGCAAATATTCCACCATAAATTTTCAATGAAGCTTGCATTCATCAGAACGATGCAAATTATGCACCAGAAAAATAAATAAACCTTGCTTCTACATTTACCACAGTATTGCGAACGTTTCACAAGAAATATTCAGTTCAAGGTGCACCTTCAAATTTTTAGCGTGATTCAAATTTTCCACCAGGGTTATTCATTTTGATTAGTTCCTCCATGATTGATGATATGTTTACACCAGATATTCAATAAAAAGCTTTCTCTTCGATTTACCACCACAAAGGTGAATTTTTACAACCTTAAATTAACCCTCTTCTTTTATCGCTCCATGAAACACCTTGAAAAAAAAAATTTGTATGCACTACTGTGGTGCAATTTTTTGATCAAAAAATGTCATTGAAGTTTTTCCCTTCATGCACTTTTGTGGTGCAATTTTCAGACACAATCTCAAAAGAATTGACGCAATAAAAGGTGTACAGTGCCGTTATAGTATGAAATGAAGTTATTTAACCTTCAAATCAAGTTATCACGAAAACAAGTTATTTTATATCGTAATTTGGAAATGTGGTAATAAACATCTTATTTATAAAAGGAGGGGCAATTGCCCAGTGAGTAATCTAAAATTAGGCAATACCAGCGTCGGCCTCGTCCAAATACAGGTCAAAAAAGGGTTGGGTAGGAATGTGTTGACTTGATACTCGCTTTGTTGGAAGCCAAGGAGTCATCAACACTTTCACGAAAAATCACTGGAATGATGGATGAAAGGATTGGGTATGCAGCAAGGTTCGTTTTGGCAAATGGTACGCTGAATTTCCGTGACTAGATCGAGTGAAAAAAGCGACTAACGAATCTTGAATGTGGAGGGAAACGAAATTAAACTCTTGATGTTCTTCTCAGTAAGCAAAACCGGTCGCTCTAAGGCCATCGAGGCCAATATCACACCACTTATGATCAAGTTGTTGTAATCATTTTAACTCGGCACAGATGAAAACGACGATAATTTTCATAAAACAGGATGAGCAAGAATATTGTTTCTCAAAATTTTTAACATCCTTGAAGCAGTATCTCATGAAATACGCAAATAACGTTTAGCTGATAAGTGTTTCTATATTGATTACTCCTGGACCGAGGGGTACTTCGATTGGAAAAAAAAATTTGATTCATAAAAGTTAGACGAAAATAAACATCTTCTCCAATTTAAGTCCTAATCGGAAGAGGTGAATTACACTTTTGTTTTTTTCTCGGTCACTTGTCGTCGAATGACCCATTTACCGGTTCAAATCCGAATCGGTAAAATGAACCGATTCACAAAAACATATATTTTAGTTGTAACATCAATATCCCATAAATAGGTTCACTTATGGGCGTTGGCGGGTTAAGGGTAAGACCCAAGAAATTCAGTTTAGTTCTATGAATTTTGATAAACTTTCGTGAACTTAAATAAAGATCAAGGAACTTCACAAAAGTTCCATTAACTTAAAAAAAATCCCAGGAACTTTAAAAGATCTTCGGAAAATTTCAGGTGTACTCAATGATTTTTAGGTTAGTTCAGAGAGCTTTGGACCTGTTTTGAAAATTTTAAGACAGTCTCATGAACATCCGGAAAATTGTGGCAACTTGAGGGAAAATCCAAAAAAAAAATAGGAACATTTTTAAAAACTTCAGTTCCGTTCGATCAATTTCATTATAATTGCGGGAACTTTACAGATGTTACTAGAACTAAGCCCAAAAAACTTAAAAGAAGTTAATATTTCTCTCCGTACCGTGGGTTGATCACCTTTTCATGGTACGTTACGGAATGTAAGATCTACCACCAATTCCTAGTCCCGACTACTTCAAACTAGGGGAACAGGATTTTTCAGTAATCAAAAGAGCACATCTTAGTCCTTTTTACTTTTTATGCCTTGTTGATAGTGACAAGACTCGGCTTTGTTCACCGAGGATGATCTTGAAACAAGGAAAAAATGAGTTAGTTAGTCTTCATCTGTGTGATTTCTAATCTTCTATTCGTTGTTCTCTAGTTTGAAGTGGTTAAGACTAGGGTTCTGATGCATGATCATTATCGGTGTCATTCCTTAATTTTGTTGCTAAGGAATCCAATTTTGACTGACAAAAGGACGCGCCTTTGGAGGGTATTCCAACACTCCGAAGGGTATAAATAGCGAGACCTTTCAATTAGAGTCGGATCCTTACGATAAATGCAAAAATGACAACTGTAAAAAAAAACGAATACTTCATCATTTCTCAATAGTGATGAAGTAATACGACATGCACTAAACTAAGGACACGGGATATACTACAATAGATCAAATTACTGGTCGCAGTGATGTCGGGACCTAACAGAGAAAAAAAAGTGTTACAGTTTTATCAACGTCAACGATTCGGATCAGGACTACTTTTAGTAAGATCGTATTTTTAATTGCGATTAATCGATTAATCGACCCCAAACAGATAAGAACGAAAAAGTAATCGATTAATAGCTAACAAAAAACGACATCTTAGGCACTAAATTCAGTGATATACCAACTGTAAAATAATTTCCAACAGCCCCATTACTCTAAAACAGCACCATTTATTTCTAAAATTTAGATCAAGTATACAAACAGTAAATGTACCTAAAACGAACACATTTTCCAACAAACATCCTCTCAAGTTATTGTCGTGACGATGGTATGAAAACTCCCACTAATATCTCGCTCCGGCAAGGCTTGCTCACCCTCCAGTTTGCCGAGCTCCCTGCTGAGAACCAACAAAATCAGCACATAGAACCCATTGGCCGCCCAAACCACCACCATCACTATATCCGGTGAGCTCCAGAAGAGAGTGAGCAGCCCAAAGTATCCATAGGTAGCCAGATTAAGCACCGTAAAGACGGCTCCCATCAACGGGATCAGCTTCTTCCGGGGACACATCGCTAGCAGTTGCACCAGGGCTGCGCCAAACGTAAAAGCCGTCATAGGAATGGCCATACGAGCGGCGATGTCTTCCTCGAAGTAAAGGTAGGCCGCTCCGGTTAGAAAAGTAACGAGAAACGATGCAATCACCAGTTGGTACGTGTTCAGGAATATGCAGAAGAATCCCAGAAATGTGAAGGAGATTCCGTTGTAGACAATGTTCCAGAAGGTATCCCAAAATGCGTCACCCACGAAAAACGGTAGCAACGCTCGAAGTAGGGTTTCGTTGTCGTTGATGAACCTGGAATTTTGATCGAATTATATTGAGAAAAACTTCACTACTCCGTACCAAATCAAACGCTTACCACTGAAGAGTAATATTGCTGATGGAGGCAAGAGTCACAGTTCCAAAATTGGCTATGACTAGCAATTTCCGAAACTTGAACTTGCTACCATCTTCGAACGTTTCCTTCAATGCCTCCGTCCAGAAGTCGCAGGGGTAGAACAGAAAAAACTGAATCATTGCAATTGCCACGTTGAGGAAGCTCTCAAAATGCTCCCAGATTTGCTCAAACTCGTTGACGATCCAGGGAAGAACGGCTGCTCCAAAGGTTTGCGCCATGATACCGTAGATGACGACGGAGAATCGGTCCCCGATCGGACTGTAGATCACTATTTGATAATAGTACAGAAGCATTTTTCCTGCCCAAAAAAGTTCGGAAGCGAAACCGCATCCCAAAAGGATATCGTCGAAGGCCTTCGGAACGGAAAGAAGCTGATAGCATACGACAACGAGTGCATGTCCAAGGCCGCAGACTCTCCGAACGAGGTTGAGATTAGCTGTCCAATAAATCAAACCACAAATCAAGATCGGGGCCACAATTCGTGCCACGTAGATATTTGGCAGGTATTTGATTTCCACGTCTTCATCTTCCTCCGCTTCCTCCTCGATACCCGTGTAGAATCCTTCAAACTCCGCTTCCGCTTCGGCTTCATCTGCTGCCCTGCGTTCACCGATCCTCATGTGAGGATCATAGCCAAGTCCAGTAAATGCCAACGCCACAATCGATAAGTAAACAACACACAGGCGAATCGCTCCATCAGCACTGTGTATGACTTCCGGAGATCTTGCTTCGCTCCCCGACTCAATCATCACTGGCGAAACTATTCTACTGAACTATTGGCAAAAGCTGCAACCCACTTCCGAGCGAACGGTTTCCAACGGAAACTGCACCGTTGTTGGTTCGATTGAGCTTCCGCTTCCTGATTTCCCACGACCACACCCCCATGGTGTGCTTTCTTTTCCACTTGCAGTGAACTCAATTTGAGGCATTTTTCCATCACCAAACGAAAAAAAAAACGCCCATCGCGAGGAACATATTGCGTGCACCCGGGGCACTTGTTGCATTCGATGGGAATGTTTCTCATTTTCCCAACTTTTTATTAGTTTCCTGGGCAAGCTTCTAAGCTGGCCCAAGGGGCACCTGCTGCAGCGCATGGCTACAGTTATATTATTTGCTCGCACCCCAACCCTGCAACTAAGCTTTCCCTTCGGGGAGAACCAAAAAAAAAAAATTCATCAACAGCTTGTGTGTGCACTCGCCAGGCAGGACTCAACCCAAATGGAGTTGTTCTGCTGAACTACTTTTTCATTTTCACTCGTTTCGGGTAAACGGGGTAAACCGTAATTGTGTATAGAGCAGTTCCACGCCAACTGATGAATCGATTTTATATTTCCCTGTCCGAATTCCGTGAAACTTCGCCTAATTGTGCACGATGACACCCCATAAGCCATACGGACGTTTGCCATACGGACGTTTGCCATACGGACGTTTGCCATACGGACGTTTGCCATACAGATGATTGCCATAATGGTCATTAGCCATAAAGTACGATAGCCGATATACGATATACATACGATAGCCTGACTGGATGTTTGCCATAAGTCTATAAATTCGTGTATAATAATGCATTTCGAATTGTCATCATGGACGTTTGCCATACTTCATGTTCAAATCCTTATTTTGTGACTCGGAAAAATTGGGAAAGAAGTGCATTCATTACCTAGAGCAATGAAGAACAATTGCTTACACGGTAGCTGCACGTAAACTAAAAGTGTCAACGTGCTTAGGTCCCAATGGAATTCCGTCGGTGTTTTTGAAGAACTGCATTGACAGCTTGCTCGAGCCACTTCAAGTGATCTTCAGCTTGTCGCTTTCATCCGGAGTGTTTCCGTCCTGCTGGAAACGTGCATACATGTTCCCTGTACACAAAAACGACGATAGGAAGAATGTTGATAATTATCGCGGAATATCCTCGTTATGCGCTGTTTCCAAACT
Organism: Ochlerotatus camptorhynchus; assembly: GCF_037179485.1. Lineage (NCBI taxonomy): Eukaryota > Metazoa > Arthropoda > Insecta > Diptera > Culicidae > Ochlerotatus > Ochlerotatus camptorhynchus. Next base: position 2,230,546 of record NW_027040498.1, on the reverse strand, counting down.
CTTTGAGCTTGTTGTGATGGAGCAATTATTCTTTCATTGCAAGCAATTTTTAAGCCCAGACCAGCATGGTTTCATTCCCGGTCGTTCACCGCGTCAAACCTTTTATGCCTCTCTTCTTACGTAACCGACAGTATGCTTTAACGAGCACAAACGGATGTATTATATTTGGACTTTTCCGCAGCATTCGAAACTATCAAATTGCTGTAGCGAAGCTTGAAAAGCTTGGAATTCATGGAACTCTTTTGGATTGGTTCCAGTCCTACTTGAACGGTCGTCGCTCGCAAGTAGCCATCGGCGAATCCACTTCAGCTTCATTTCCAATTGTAACCGATAAGTGATGGTAGTGCCGGTACGAGCAGAGCGGTCGGTGTTGAAACTGAACACATATAAACAGGTACAACCGAATATATAGTTCGAAAACATTCTGCTGTAAAAATAACTATGGTTTAGTGAATATATGGATATGAACAAAACATTTGGTTTTCCTATAGTAATTTCCATATAAACTTCAAATGGTTTGTGCCAAGTCAGTTTCTTATCAAATGAGTTCAAATGTTGGGAGACTAATCAGGACCCGATTTGGAACCGTTTGAGCACTGTGGAGCGAAAATGTCAAAATTTGCATCAGTCTAATATACACTGTCAGGCCACCATATTGGATTTCTGTACATCATCTTGAATTCAAAAATGGCGGCGGATGTCCATTTTCCACTTCCACTTATCGAACCCATTCCGCAGATACCCACATTGCATGGGCTTAGATATATATTTCCTGACCAGGATCCACCTAATTGGGTTTTGGTCCGCCATCTTGAATTCAAAGATGGCAGTGGATGTCAATTTTCCACTTCCACCGAGTCCATTCCGCAGATACCCATATTGCATGGGTTTAAATGCATATTCCCTGTCCGTGGGCCACTATATTGGATTTTGGTCCGCCATCTTGGATTACAAAATGGCGGCGGATTTCACTTCCACTTATCAAGCCCATTCCGCAGATACCCATATTGCATGGGTTTTTTTTCCTCTGTTCGGGACATAACACTACTGCGACCAGTAATTTGATCTATTGTAGTATATCCCGTGTCCTTAGTTTAGTGCATGTCGTATTACTCCATCACAATTGAGAAATGATGAAGTATTCGATTTTTTACAGTTGTCATTCTTGCATTTATCGTAAGGATCCGACTCTAATTTAAAGGTCCCGCTATTTATACCCTTCGGAGTGTTGGAATACCCTCCAAAGGCGCGTCCCTTTGTCAGTTAAAATTGGATTCCTTAGCAACAAAATTAAGCAATGACACCGATAATGACCATGCATCAGAACCCTAGTCACCACTTCAAACTAGAAAACAACGAATAGAAGATTAGAAATCACATAGATGAAGACTAACTAACTCATTTTTTTTCCTTGTTTCAAGATCATCCTCGGTGAACAAAGCCGAGTCTTGTCACTATCAACAAGGCATAAAAAATAAAAAGGACTAAGATGTGTTCCTTTGATAGCTGAAAAATCCTGTTCCCCTAGTTTGAAGTAGTCGGGACTAGGAATCGGTGGTAGATCTTACATCCCGTAACGTACCACTAAAAGGTGATCTACCCACGTTACGGGGCATTGCATGGGTTTAGATGCATATTCCCTGTCCGTGGGCCGCCATATTGGATTTAGGTCCGCCATCTTGGAATTGTGGAAGCCATCTTGGGTTGAATTCCACCATTTTAATTTCATCCGAATTGTTGACTTGAATTTCGGAATGCCCCAAACTCTAAAATTTAATATATCTTCTAATCCTATGATTTTCGATGATTTTTATCTTGGTTGATATTGATGCTGGTTGATTTTGGGAATCGAAAATCACGGCTGATATTGGTCGAAAATCACGTGTGATTTTCGTGGTGATGCTGGCTTGCGATATTGGTGCCTGTGATTTTAGGTGATATTGATCTTGAAAGATTGTTGATTTTGATTTTCTGATCTTGATTTTAGCCAACACTGCTAAGAAGTTTGAAATAACTTCAGAAAGTACTGACTCATTAATTGAATTACTTCAGACAATTTCGGAATCACTTCGAAAATAGCTGAATCAGTTAGTAATGCACTGAATCACTTCAGAAATGTTCGGAATCACTTCGGAAAAACTGAATCGCTTCAGAAAGTTCATAATCACTTCGGAAAGTAGTGAATCATTTCGGAAAATACTGAATCATTTCAAAAAAAAATCGGAATTACTCAATATCGGGTTGTAGATAGTGCACTGTAGTTATGTTCAAAAACGAGATCTATCTGTGCTGACACTGCGTTACATTACATTACATTAAGAAAGTTTAGAATTACTTTGGAAAAGTTAGAATCACTTCAGAAAGTACTGAATAACTTGAGAAAAGCTTAGGATCACTTTGAAAAGTACTAAACCATTTCAGAAAAGCTTAGTACGTACATAATCACTTCGAAGAGTACAGAAGTTTGCAAAAGCTTTCAAAAAATTGGAGGTAGGTATAATATTCAAACCCTCAAAGATAGACTAGCTTCCGAAAGTGTTACATTTTCTGTACTGATTCAACACTTTCGGCATTAATGTCAAACCGTTGTTACTCCAACGACCTCTTGGGAACGTCTGAAAAAAGAACCTGATATAAACGGAAAAACCTGGCACTGAAACAATAAACGTATTGCCTATTAAGGTTTCCAACGGTAACATCAATTGTAACATCACAAACACATCTGATTGTCATTTGCGTAGTTTGTTTTTCGGAACTTTGTTTTGCCCGAGGTTTTGCCTGAGGTTTAGCCCACGGATTTATTTATCACCGTCTTCGACTAGTCGTACCGACTGAACTATTATACTTATAAACTACAAATTACTACTAATCCTAGTTCTAAAAATGTTTCAAGTCAAGTTAAAATCGAATTCGTCACAGACAACATTGAACAAGCGAAGACACGAATCAAAAGGGTTGTTGTAGCTGTGGTATGGGACTGCTATTAAAGCTGAGTTCCGAAACCGTCGAGGAGGAATGTTAAGCGGGATCTGTGCGAGAAGTTCAGGGCAATCGATAGATCCTCCAATGACATCGAAAATAAATAGCCGCTGCATCGTTACTCGTCAGACAGATAGTGGTTCCAATCCTATGAGCTAGCATCGGTCAGAAAAAGGAGGAAGATTGGTCGGATCGTTCCAAGGAAGTTGTCTCAGTGCAAACCGTGAGAACCTTTTCTGCACCCGTTCAATCGTGAGAACATGAGCTACATAATAAGGAGACCAAATCGGAGCAGCGTACTCCAGAATGCTACGAACCAACGAGAAATAGAGAGTTTTTAAAGCGTGGATGTCGGTGAACTCGGAAGCGTGGCGACGGATGAATCCCAGCATAGAAAAAGCTTTGACAGTGGTAATGCTCACGTGTTCGTTGAATCTGAGCCTCGAATCGATGGTAACGCTGCGGTCACAGATGGACGACACACGTTCCAATGATGCAGTTTCCATTCTGTATTGATGAAGACTGGGGTTATTGCAGCGACCGAAGATAAAAACTTTGCACTTCATGTTATTGACCCGCATGCCATTATCGTTACACCATACCAGTATAGTATCAATATCTTCTTGTAGGGCAATATAATCCGGAACAGAAGCTATGACACGATACATTTTTAGGTTATCAGCGAATGAAAGCTTAAACGAGGAAAGCAGCAGACACAGGCCATTTAGGAAAATGTCTAGAAATGATTCAGGGTTTTTCCTGAAATTTGGAGAATTATTGGAGATTTATATTTCAAGGGCGAAGGTTGGGTTGGGTGCGACTACTTAGCTCAAACTTTAGGAATACTGACTGTATATCCAACGACCCATTTCAAGAATGCCTGTTCATACACGTACATTCTGAGGTCGCCTCTGTCAGCAACATTGATAGCATGGCGTCCTACGCCCCGACATGTATCTGATTCGACGCTCCTAGCGGCCATTATATTCGGTCTGGTTGATCACCAGGTCTCTGGCAGGTAACTTAGACTGGTATATGTCTGGCCGAAGCCAGTGATACTACGCCCCTAATGGTTCGTACAACAAATGGTTCCAGATCCACAATATCTGCTTCTCGGTGACTTAGATAACTTGGCATCCATGGCATCCTGCGATTTCGACGTCTAGTGGAGTCGACGCTCCCACCGGCCCTCATCTGTCATTAATTCGGTTTGAATATCAGCTCTCTGTCAGCAACATTGTTAGCATGGCATCCTACGCCCCGACATGTAACTGAGTCGACGCTCCAAGCAGCCATCATCTTCGGTCTGGTTGATCACCAGGTCTCTGTCAGGTAACTTAGACTGGTATATGTCTGGCTGAAGCCGCCAGTGATACTGCGCCCCTAATTGTTTGTACAACAAATGGTTTCAGATCCACAATGTTAGCTTAGCATCCTTCGTTCCTGACGTTAGGTTGTTCCAACGCTCTGAGCGGTCATCATCTGCCCTTCGGTCTGATTGATCACCAACTCTCTGTTAGCATGGTATCCTAAGCTTTCAATGTCTAGTTGAGTCGACGCTCCCACCGGCCCTGCTTCACTACGACATCCCTAGCTTGGCATCATATAGGGGAAATGTCTCTAATGTTGGCCTATGAATCTAAGATTGGGCCCATCGCTAAAAATCTGCTATTTATCAATTTTATCTAGATGAACGCGTTATTGGGACGTTACTAATGGATATTTTTGCTTGCTATTGAAAATTAAGTCGATTGCTGAATTTATGTATGGACCCAAATTAGGGACACTAAGGCCGACATTACCTGCATTTCCCCTGCCTTCGACGTCTGCCCGATTCATCGCAGTCCACTTTCCGTTCACTAGCAACTATCCACCTTCATCTGTTGAACTGTGCACCGAAAATCGTCGTTAGATACCACCTAACTGCCTATCTGTATAAATATTAGAAAAGCTTTCATAACTGTCGTATTTTCAAAATTGTTTCTGCTCAACTTCGTAATCCAACTTTTCTTCACTGCAATCGTTTACAGAATGATCTGCTCAAACCCTTTTCGTGTTCACGTTCTTCCAACTTCCCCTCTTACGCATCTTTATCTAACTCGGCATCCGGTCAGAGTTCGCGTTTCGCTACTTTGATGCAAGTCCAATCGCTGTTGTAAAGCTTCCTGCTGCGTTCAATAGCACACTTAAATAAAATACCATTATACTTACTGAATTGTTTATTTCTCCTCTTCTGCAAAAGTAATATCATTAAGGTTAACAACTAATTTGTATGTACCTTTCCCAGAGATAAAATACATAAATTAGAACTGTTAATTCCAATGATAATTCGATTGTCTTATTATGTATTTCAATAACCTGATCTCCTTAAAAGAGTGCAAACTCACTGGAGATGTCTCGTGTCGTGTGAAAATATCATAGAACTTATTGGGCTTATTGGCCAGTGGGCTTTTCCCTGTTCCATAAAAAAAATCCTGCCTATTTGTGAACTCGTTCTCTCTCTGCATCACTGCTAAATAGTCGCTACTAGTCTCCCCGATCTCCCATTATCTTTGAGTGATGATCTTGAATTCCTTGTTGCGTCTTATTAAACCATAACACCAGTGTGGAAAATAGACAGTGTCCCCGAATATTTTCTTAACGAACATCACTCCATTGTCGTATCGCATGTGCTCCATTTTACAGCTCTTCTTTAACTTTTACTTCGTTGACTCCATCGGAAAAGATATAGATATATACATGATGAAGAATGGTTCAACGTATGTGAAATGAGGGAACATTTAAATTTAACACGATTTAAAGTATGTCAATGCATGGTTAAACTTGTTGACTAACAATTAACACATTTTCCAACATTTTATCTTAACTAATTTCTAGAAGCTCTTACTTGTGTGTTATACAAATGGTATCAATGTTCCTTTATCTTCGCAAGTACCACATTTCATTTGGGCTCTTTGGAACTACATGTGGCGAAATATGAAAAGCACCTTTTAAAGTGGATTGCTCATAACAATGTACAGTGTCATCACTTACTCACACATGAAATCTGCCTCAAACAACCTGGCAGAACACGCCCTAACCCTCACTGAATCAAAAGGCAGGGCGCTTTTTCAGGGGTCTTATTGCACCAAAATAGACCTTAAACATCCATCTCGAAGATGAATGAGAACATTTTGGGATTACGGCTATGCGAAATTATTGGAAGGTGATGAGACTTATAAAATCGGCCACTGCGACCTTATTCCAGCACAAAATTGGTTTCATAGGATTCTGAGAGGTAAAATCAGAAATTTATTGATTTTTTTGCTATTTGGCCTGGAACTTCTCTAGAAGCAATCACACCGATCAAGCTTCCGTGGATGTGTTTGCTTGCCCTGGGAACGGAATGAAAAATTACTCAAACTCATTTTCACCGTGGTATTATTTGCCACTCTTGCTGATGATGCATTGGTTGCATGACTTGTTCACTAGTTGCTATTTTATTCGTTTTTTTTTGCATTACGGACTAAAAAAAAGTACAGCGTTAACACAGAACTGGAATTGGGGGTTTTTTTTTATCGATTGGCTTAAGGTGCAATTTACTTTGATACATTTTCGGAAAGTTTGAACCCAGTTTTATTATGACGCATCAATTCAGCAAATGGAATGTAATGACGAGAGCTTTTTGCTATCTTAATTGATGCGTCGAAAAGAGGCTGTCAGGGTTGCTTCCACTCAATTGCTATACAAAATGTTTTTCGGAATTTTAAAAGCATTACATGTTATAATGACAATCAACAGTTGTAGATTACAAGAATAGGTTGTAAAGTATGTCCCAGACAACCAGAATGCACGTATATTCAAAATTGTTTTCGTGATATACAAACATATATACAAACAAACAAATCGTATAGAATGCAAAGAAATGGCTTATACGTACAAAAGTGGAGGCCATATACGCGCAAATTTTAATTTAATTTTAAACGAGTTGATTTAACATCATATATGATTTAATCTGTAATAACAAATTCAATTTGAAAAGTCTTACAATGTAATCCAATTTGATTTGTGATACATTACGATGGAAAAATGAATCATCGCATATAGGTCGGAAATTTGCAATCCATACGATTTAACTTAAACATAATGCGATGCTTGTCATTCTTATATGCGATTTTGACTTAAACTGTGGCAATTTACGATACTGTCTGCACATTTTTATACGACTTCTGGTTGTCTGGGGTGTTTGATACATAAAACCTGTCAATATTGCTTTCAGAGCGTCACAATCAGTATTGTGACGCTCTGAAAAGGAAATTGACAGGTTTTATGGGTCAAACAGATACTTTTCAACCTCTTCTTGTAAGTTATTAGTACAACATATGAATATAACAACTACTGATTTCATAAACCGAAAAACAATTTTTTATAGCAAGTGAGCGAAAGCCACCCTGAAGCTGGGTTTTAATGTTTGGCCATCGCAACAAAGAAAATTGAACCTTAAAAATAGATTTACATGTACATATGAGTTTAAAGGGTTACTCAAAAAAATCCATTCGCGGGGATTACCGCAAATTGGTTCAAGAGTCGGCTTGATAAAGTCGATTGATATTATCAATTATAGAGGACTAGCTGACCCGGCAAACTTCGTACTGCCTGTTAATAGCATTGAATTGTTTTGAATCACATTTTTCTCTCCAATTTTTCAAACTTTTCCTTTCATAAATTTTGTTGAGTTTAGGCTTAGTTTTCATTTCAGTTCTATTATATTTTTCAAATGCTAAATCTTAATTATTAACAACAGTGGAATAACTATTATTTGCAAATTTCATTGCAATGCTTTATGATACACGACATTTTTTGTTTTGCCGTTTGGAGCATATACATACAATGCCGATGGGCGTAAAAATGAGAGTTCGCCACCTACAAAATATCCTGAGTACGGTTCACGCATGTTAGATTGCCGTTTACCAGTATAAACAAATTGATCAGTTTATGAAAATTGAGGGTCACAGATATCCAGAAAAAGATGTTAACAAGACGTTTAAACCATGTTGACTGTCGAATGGTGTTAGTGTGTAGATATTAATAAGAAAAAAGCACCACATTACAAAAAAACAAATTCATAAAAATGTGTCAATCATGCAAGGGGTAGGTCACTCCAAACACCAATCTTGGGCCATCTTTTTTGTCAGTGTGCCGCAGGTGTGCCGATTTTTGCCGGTCATAGAGTAAGCTGTGGTTGTTTGTAAAATACCCATCCCGGCAACCCGGTATTTCTGACGCCTTGAATGTTTTGGTTTGAAATCGCAAGGATAAATCGGATTAAGGATGACCCGCGGGAAGTGGCGGGTGTGTGAAATTTTGGTGTTTTGTGTTCATAGGATAATAAAAGTCCTGTGTTTTAGGGTTTTATAATGCGCTCAAAGGCAGACAAGAAACTTAGTTTTTCGTGATGTGAAAAGCAACGGTCTATCAGCGGTCGGAAAAAGTTGGAACCGGTTGGGTACGTTGTTGTAGACCGACTATAGAAGAGGATGATGAATATGACTTCTGTAGTTTGTTTTGTGTGAGTTGCAGTATTATTTGAATTAAGGGCACTAATGGGTACTGATTAACTGCCTCTTTCTCTTGAGCCCAGTCTAGAACCTACATTTCGTATTTAGATCTATAAGTGAACCAAGAAGTGAACTGCTGATCTGAGTTCCTCTGGTATATTCAATTAGAGGATTTTCCTGAATATACAGTAAACAGCACGTTATCTTTCCTTTATTTAACGTCGGTCTCTGTTCCGCAATCTAGTGCCAATCACCGACGGACATCGATTGCCATCCATTGACGGCAATCGAATGTGCAGGAAGGCAGCTTCCACACCTGCGTAGGATACCGCACCCATTCAAACACACATGGGCCGGGACCAACGGCTTTACTTCCCTTCCGAAGGAAGACGTGACCAGAGATTTTTATGCCTCAGAAAAATCCCACCGACCTCGGCTGGGATTGAACCCAGACCCATTGGGGTGTTAGAAAGCAGTCACGCTTACCACTACACCACCGGCGCCGGCTGACAGCACGTTATGTTGTGAACAACTTCAATGACAGTTGTCCGTCAGTGCTCCTAATTTATTTACAACAATCCAATGCCTACGAGATTGTGCCGACGAATGTGCCCAAGCTGTGCCGAATCTAATTTCGACACTATGTACTGAGTGACCTACCCCTTGAAATCAATTCTAACGCAAAAGAACCTGGGGAACGTCATGCATGTAGTGAAAACCGGAAACTTCAGAATCGCTCCGAGTTGGCAGATGAAAGTAATATGCTTTGTTGCCAAAAGAATTAGAGAGTTAGCAAGCAAAAAACTAGCCGTGGTTAGTTTTTCAAACGTCGCTGTAAGACCAGTGGGCTTAAATTTAAAACAATCAGGTAAAAAATCTCTCACGAAGATTTACTCAGCTTTAAGAAAGATCTTAATTCGAGTGTTACAAAGGTCAGTATGTACATAACTTAACACTATGTTTTTCTTATGTTACATATGCTAAAATTGGCTAAACGTATGAGACATACCGACCGTCAAACTATCCAGCCCGGTCTCAAATCAGCTATGACGAAAGGCAACGTGGCCAATAATGATCCCAATAACGCTTCAAACTCTGTGACTGCTGCAAAAGCGACTCAACATGCGCAATTTGGATTTGCTGGTCGCCATTGTAGGTGCTTGATAAACGTGTAGTTTTGGCAGGATGCAATTTTGATCATCAGCTAATGGTTTTGGATAATATGGATGCCATGATGAGACATTGTTTTGGTGATGAACTCATGGATGAGTGCATAGGTCTTTTTTGTGAAAGTTGGTCTACCGAAACCTTCCGGTAGCCCCAAAATTCAATGTTGTAAAATATAACATAATAGATTTTTGCAAGAGTACAGAAAAAGTCTTAGCCTGGTTCACAGAAAAAAACAAACGAAGCTGTTCATAATGATTCTTCCCAAACATGGAGTATCTATAAAGCAGTGGAAAATAATTTCAAATACGACAAAAACTTGATGAAAGCGGTGTTATCGTAAAGTAGTGCTCATTTGAAGTGATCTCCTTATCTTAGCAGCTCCAAGTTTTTTTTTTTATCATTCTCGTTAGATATTTATGTAAGCATTGATAAGAATGGATGAAACAGATGGAAGTGATAATTAAAGTAAATTTAGAGAATAAACCATTGTAAATTATTTTATCATTTCAAACATTATGAGTTCACGACAAAGTTACGACATCGTACGGTATCGAAGAGGAAATCTTACTGTACCATTGAAACGAAGTATTTTGATTACCTTAATCTCCAACAATCATATTCAGCTGTATTTGTTTCGATCCGTAACAATCTTGTATCGTCAATAGTCCATATACGCCTTCATAAACGACTAAGTATACTTCAAAATACTTTTTCTGAAAAAAACCCAAGATGAAATATTTTCAAACCATCACTGATTTGATTGTTAAGATCCATTCTATCTTCCTGTGATGAAAAAACTGAGGTACATGAACGTTCCCTTTCGAAGGATTTTCCACCGTCAAGGTATCGACGGCCCAGAAGAATTGCACGATGATTCCACCGGAAAAATACCAGTGTGCCTTTAGTTCCAGTCAGTAACACAACACTTAAAATTATTTCTTCCACCTGGGCAAACACAATGGTGTTGGATACGTTGGATGCGTTGCTTGGCCGTTTGTTCACATAAATAGTGCCTGATGCACTCACAGAATCTTGGTTTGCTGCACCTTATGCACCTCTTCAAGCGGTAGATTGCACTTAACGCTGGGTTGGTTCGGAACAAGTAGAAATTCAATTGCAATACAAGCACTGGTTCGGTATAAAGAACAGAAAACGGGATGTCTGTCACCTTCGACGGTATATTTTGTACTATCCTATATTTACAATTGTCTCCTCTATCCTACCTATGTACAATGTACTTAGTGACCACTACAAGTGGGCATCAGTGTGTAGCGCATGCGCGCAGTTTCCATCTCTCTTCTCTTATTATCTCTGGTTTAGGATTAGGGTGATACCGTTTTAGTTTTAGATTCGTTTCAATTTATAGAATTATGATTTAACTTTAAGTTTAGGTTTAGGATTAAGTTAGTTCATTTAGGTTAAGTAGGTTTAAGTTCATTTGGGATTAATTTAGTTTAAATTTAGTTCAACATCAATCATTCCGGCCACCTTGAACTAACTTGATTGTTCAACACTATATACAACAAACTCTATATTGCTCTCGGAACTTCAGCTCATCGAATCGTTTCGCTTCGGCTTGGACAGCGAAATGTGGACGACGTGAGTGGTCGGTAACGTTCGGCTTGTTGTGGCTACCGGGGTTACTGAACTCGATGCAGAGAGAGTTGGCGATAAGCAATGTCCATTGCTCATCGTTGGTGTCATCGACTGGGGATAGAAAAGACCAGGTAGAGCTGACAAGATACTGTAAGGAATTGGAACCGCAATTACCTGCTAAATTCCCTCGAAAGCCTCGAGCAAATTTCGGCGTGCTCTACCAGGTCTCACTCAAAGGATTCTGGAACTTAGTTCTCCGGAATCGGCAACAGCGCTATCTTGGCGACTGGTCTGACGACGGCTTCGGATGATCCAGTTTTCAGAGTGACGACACGAACTACTCCGTCCTTGCCCGGGTGTACCTTGGTGATCTTCCCGAGCGGCCATTGGATCACCACGACTCGTCCAGTTTCAATGATAACTGGTGACCTGCACTTCGTGGATCGCGACTGGAGCTGTTGCAGGTACTCTGGGTGCCATCTGGACCAAATTCTCTGGAACCGCTTCTGTGTGAGCTCCCAGTGCGTAAGACGATTGCCCGGAATGTCACATAGATTATGTTCCGGGACGGCTTGGAAGCTGGTTCCGATCAGGAAGTGTCCAGGGGTGAGGACTTCCATGTCTGACGGATCAGTTGGGATCGGAACTAGTGGTCTGGAGTTCAAACACATCTCAATTTGCGTGAGAAGAGTGCACATGTCCTCGTAGCTGACGTTTACTGTGCCGATTTCACGCAACAAGTGGTTCTTGGCTGATTTGACGGCTGCCTCCCACAGACCGCCAAAGTGGGGAGCACGGGGCGGGATGAAACGCCAAACGATCTCATTTTCAGCGCACCAGTCGAGGATTTGCTTCCGATCAGCTTCATTGGTCTTCATCATCTCGTAGATTCTACGCAGCTCGTTAGCTGCACCCTTGAAAGCGGTGCCGTTGTCGCTGTGGATCCTTCCACGGCGAGCGACGAAACGGCGGAGAGCGGTGATAAAAGCCGGCGTAGACAGATCGGATACAAGTTCGATGTGAACGGCGCGAGTGGCGAAGCACACAAATATGGCGATATATGCCTTCGTTGGCGCCCGATTGCGGATCGGCGACTTGATGTACACGGGGCCGCAGTAGTCGATCCCGCATACGGTGAATGGTCTTGTCGGAGTAACTCTTGATGTGGGCAAATCGGCGATGCTCTGCTGTATCAAGACGGGTCTGCTGCGGAAGCACGTATGGCACTGGTGATACGTACGGCGAACAAGGTTTCGACCACCGATGATCCAGAACTTCTGGCGAATCGTGGCAAGCATCAGCTGGGGACCAGCGTGCAGCAGAGTCTTGTGGCAGAAGCTTTCTGAAGCTGGAATATCGGTTGAACAGTTGATCGGAAAATCTTGCATCAACAGTATCTACCATGGCTACTCGGGTTCTCGCTTCGGACATCCAAAGCGGATCAAGGGCGGGCAGATCGCTTACGGGCCAGTTGGATGGTGACATGGATAACCACTCCGGACCACTCCATCAGAGCAAGTGGTCTTTGATGTCGACTGGACTACCGCCACGGGAGAGAGAATCAGCTGGGTACTGCTGGATACTCCGGAAACGTGTTTCCAGTGACAGGATTCGGTGGTTTCCTGGATCATGGCTACCCGATTTCCGACGAACGTTTTCCATCTGGATGGTGATGACTCCAACCAATGCAGGACAGTGGACGAATCAGTCCAGAAGAAAACTTCAGCGGGCTTCTGTATGGAATGTACCACCTTCTCGTATAGCTTTGGCGACAATACTGCTGCGCACAACTCTAGACGTGCGATAGTGTGCGATTTGGCCAACGGAGCCACCTTGGACTTGGACGTCAATAGCTGGACTCTAACGACTCCGGCAGTCTCTGACCGGACGTAGCAGCACGATCCATACGCCTTCAACGATGCATCGGAGAAGAAGTGGAACTGGAATGATGTTGTGTTGGCCAACGATACACAGCGAGGAATCCGGAGTGTGGCGATTGTATCGAGTGTTCCATGAAATTCTTTCCACTCGGACTGGAGATGTGGAGGAAGAGGACGATCCCACTCATAAGAATCTCCTGTTTCGGTTTTCAGCGCCCATAAGCGCTGCATGAACATCTTAGCGATGACTATTATTGGTCCCACCAGGCCAAGTGGGTCGAAAATCTGCGCAATGGGGGTGATGGTAGTGGCAGCTGAACCTTGAAGCTCATCATGTCGGATCTCGGCTCCCAGATGAGTCCGAGAGTGGAAACGGATTGGTCGTCTTGAAGGTCATGGTACGGCGCGAAGGCTAGATCATCTTCGGGTATATCGGCTAGAACTTCAGGCGAGTTTGAACCCCACTTCTTCAGCGGAAAGCCTGCCGCTGAAAGCATGGCGGACATTTCTTGGCGTAGGTGGAAAGCGGATTCAACATCGTCGGCACCAGACAGGAAATCATCCACATAGAAATCCTTCTGGGCTACCGCGGCTGCGGCTGGATACATCTCGACTGCGTCTTGCGCGATCTGCAGGATCGTGCGAGTTGCCAGGTATGGAGAGGACGCAAACCCATACGTTACGGTGTGCAGTTCGTACGTAGCGATTGGTAGGTCTGGACTGGGACGCCAGAGGATGAGTTGGTATCGGCGGAACAGATGATGCAGCAGGATTTGCCGATACATTTTCTGCACATCGGCCACGACTGCGATTTGGTGGATGCGGAATCTGATGTGGATCGACAGTAGGTCTTCCTGAACGACGGGTCCAACTAGTTGCAGGTCGTTCACGGAGAATCCAGACGACGTCTTGCACGACGCATCGAACACAACTCGAACTTTCGTGGTGGTGCTGGATTCTTTGAACACCGGATGGTGTGGGAGGTAGCAGTGCGGTCGGCTTTCGTCTACTGGATCCAGGAGTTTCACCATGTGATTCAGGCGCTCGTATTCTCCCATGAAGCGACAGTAGGCCTCTTTGATGGTTGGATCTCGCTCAAGTCGTTTTTCGAGGTTCAGGAAAGGGCGCTCGGCGATTGAACGTGATTCACCGAGAGTGACGAGCGGGTGAGTGGCAAGGAAACGATATAACGACCCGACGAATCGCGAGTGGTGGTAGTGGCATACAGTTCTTCACAGAGATTTTCTTCTGCCGTAAACTTGGAACAGGATTCAACTGCTTCTAACTCCCAGAACTTCTGGAGGGCTTGTTCCAGATTACGGTCCACAGTGGTGAGGTGACAAACACGGGGAACTTCAGGTGATTTGATGGATATCTTTCCCGAAACAGTCCAAGTCTCGACGAATATAGGCTGCCCTTCACCGAAAGAAATCTTACTGCCAGTGTGCATTTCGTGGTACACTTCTCCACCGATAATCAGGTCGATGTCGGCTGGAATGTGAAAGCTTGGATCAGCTAACGGAACATCAGGAAACTTCCACGAGGTAACATCAATCGGCATGGTTGGTGTAACCGTTCGAGAAATTTCGCTGAGGTTTGTTCAAACTCAGTGGCTTAAGCGCCACTCTCGATTAGGAGAGACCACTGGTCGTGTTGAAACTTTGCCCGACAATTGAGACTTTTCTCTCAGAGGACCTCTTGAACGGTCGTTGGTTACTAACGGTAAAAAACTACTAACTTTCTGGAAATGCCAAGTCCTTCAGTAGTACGGGAATGGAGCGCATGGACCAAATAAATAAACCAAAGATATTACTCTGACTCACCCACGAAACGAAACGGAAAGAGAACGAAGGAATGCTTACTCAACTGAGCGGAAACGAAAGAAAACAGAACGTAACGTAGTAAGTGTGTTTTATTCAGGGAGTAGCATTCAAAACGTTCTAAAACTAATCTTCAACTTTTTCTTTAAACTATATTTTAGCATTCATTCGCATTGGATTTCTGAGAGGGGTGTACGGAAAAGAGCAAATCATGGCCATGAATTAAACATGCTCTGACATACCTGCGCAGGTTTTACTGGACGAAGCGATGAAACGATGACTGCTGACCGATGAGGGCTCGACGACTCGAAGATGGCGGCGATAGACGACCTTCCAGACGGTGTGGCGATGGCGGCGAAAACGTGATGGTGCCGCTCACGTGCTGCAGTATGGCGCGCAGCAACGGAGGGTGACTCGTACGCGGTATGGCCGAATTAGAGTTGCGGAGGGAGTGGCGGCTGGACGGAAGACTTCCGATTTGGAAATCGAGAGCTGAGCTACGACGAGAAGTCGTGCTGTCCCGGGAGATTCGCTCCGCAGAGATAAGAGGCCAACGTACCTTCGGACGGCTTCGCGTACTTTGTTTCCGCTATGACCGCCCGCGATGGAATGAACCCCCTCTCCCGTTGGTTTGAATCCGGACCGCGGCACGCTTTTGGCGACGCACTCACACGGTCCGAGCTCTCGCAACAATGGTCCACAGGGGTTGTAGTGGAAGGGACCTCGTCGACGGATGATTGGCGACCGTCGGAAGATATTTCGCTTCGAAGGTTAGCGAACTTCACCCACCTCCGTTTAGCTACCTTCGAAAAGGCGGGCCTTAGCAGGGCGTACGAGTCGGAGGAAACGTCCGTCTTCTACGAACGATGATGGCGATGCCACAGATGGAACCCCCGATCCGGCGTTGACGATAGCCGAACGGAACGTAACGTGTTTCCAGCCCGTACAAAAAAAGCGCAACGCGCTAGAAATCCAACGCGAACTCACATTAATTATACAATTCTAAATTTGAACAAAATTGAATAAAATTACCTTTTTTGTACAATTTCACTAATAAACGCACTGAACAGACTACGCGGAACTTAATTCGGACTTATGTCCACTGTACAAAAAGAAAGGAAAACGTTTAAAAAACCACTGGATGATAAAAACTCACTCACTACTATTTAATACCTTTTTAGAAACTTAACGCACAAAATCAATTTGATTAAATTTAACTCGAGAACGTAAAGTAATTCGCGCACTTCTGTTCACCAGCCGATTCGAAAACGAAATGGACGAGTCAGAATAATTTTGCGAGCAGGAAAATTCCTAACGACCTTTTCCTATTCAAATAGGTCATCTTTTAAAAACTCCCTCTTTATTCGAGAGTTGCGCCAAATCTTTCGAATGGCGACGGACTTCATGGCGCCTCCAGAAAGCATGCACAATATAATACAGCTCACTATAAGTTGAGCTTTTATGGCGAAGTTGTAGCCTAGACACAGTAAATATAGCAAAGTTGTAAAATCGACACAGCAATGGTCTGATTTTATTTCCACGGTTGAAATATTTCATTTCTAAGCAAACTTGAAATAAAAAATGATTTAATTGTTAATTAAATTAGATTTAATCGAAAAACTATAAACAAAAAACGTAAAACGTTACATCACACCACCCAGTTTTATGAAAATTTGATCAAAGGAATTGATCAAATTTTCATAACTTAAAAAACACTATAAACGCAAACGTTGTCAACAATTCTTTCATTCAGGTAAGTCGCACAAAAACAGCCAAATTTAAAGTAACATAAACTACAATCACTTGTTCATGAACTTATCAAATTCTGTTCAATAATAAACCTACTGAACAACAAACCATGATCAAAACAACGGAACATTCTCCGTCCTAAATTTGATCACCAACGGAAACTGCAATCAAATGCAACATCAAAACATTATTCGACCCAATCTGCATTTAAATTGCTCAAACGGACTCCTCTATTCAACGATAATCGAACTTCTACTCATCAAATTCAAATTTGACTAACTCATAGAATTCGAACTACGAAAATATCGAACAGACCTAAAACATCGCATGAACAACTGACAGCATATCGTTATGTCACTCGAGCTACCAACAGGGTGGCCAGACCTACCGATTTATCGGTAGTCCTACCGATTTTCGGGGTGCCTACCGATTCACAGACGAAAGGTTCAAAACTACCGATTTTTCACTTTTCCTACCGAGAATCACAGATTTTTAGATTATAATTAGAAAAATTGATTTCGACACGTTTAAAGTAGAAGAACTGAAGGACAGTGTATTGTTCTGGAGCAGAGACATACCTCCCCCCCCGCTCACAAAAATTTCAAGTATCGGGAAAACTTTCTTAAGTCGACCTACCGATAACTACCGATAAAAGTTTTGAGAAGCTACCGATAATGAAAAAAATAATCTGGCCACTCTGGCTACCAACCTAACCGAAAAAAAAAACCGTTTTGACAAACGTCATCCTGAACTTGGACTGAACGCGTGAAAAGGAAAATCGACGGTGCAATATTCGCGAATTTAAAACGGAACGGCGATTTTCTACTGAATTTCAACGGATCTCATCAAAACCGGGGGAGTATTTTCACAATATTGTTTTCAATTATGGATTTAACTGTTTTCTGTTCTTTTCTTTACAGGTACTAGACACCGCAGACGGCAATGCCCTTGAATCAATTGAAATCGGAACAATTGATGGATGGAAATCAAAGGATCAATGGACGGAAATAAAGCTATTGGAACAACAAAAGAATGCTGATCATGAAAAACTAAAATGGACGGAAATAACTATGGATGTAAAGATGACCCGCTTGGAACACTACAAACGAAAAATTTTTGGAATTAATTACCGTATTTACTATGGAACCGACTAACTGGAATGGCACCGCGACAAATTTCAAACAAAATTTCAAGGAATTCGAGAGAAGCTATTTAAAAATCTGGAGTAAACTAAACTGATACTAAACATAATGGTGAGCGTTTTAAATTCTTATTATTTCAACCTTATCTAAGTAAACTAACATATATTTAAGTAGATTTTAAAAATTTTGTACCGACGAAAGTCGCTAAGGCTAGGCTATTTACATTGTATATACTAGTGTAATATAGACCCTTTCTTTACCATCATTGCTGGGGGATTTTCCTGATGTGTTTTCTATTTATTCTGGTACATTTCCTTCTTTATGGCTTATGTCATAGCTGTAACACCAAAACTTAAAATCTCTTCAAAAAATTTGCGTGGAATATTCCTAAATTGTTGTCGTATTTGTCCACTAGTTCGTAACTGTCTCCTAAGGTTCTTTTTACAAATGCTTCTGTGTATTTTGGTGCTAGTTTAGCACAGTAGTCCTTCGATTTGTCTGATTGGATCGTACACTTCTTCAGAACCTTCTCTCCAACCTGATAAGTCGGTGCATTCTTATTGGAACGCAAATTATAGTATCTAGCTTGTTTTTGATAAGCTTCTGCAAGGTTTTTTCTTACTTCTTGATATAATTTCTCCCGTTCTTCGTTGCTCAGGATATCCGTAGATGACGAGTTTGTGTTTCTGATCCTCTCGTATTCGATCCCATTCGAAACCATCTCTCGACCGAACGTGAGGAAGTAAGGTGTGAATTTCGTTGATTCATGCACTGAATTTCTAATCGCACATGCGATTTGTTGTAAATTATCGGTCCATTGTTTGTGGTTCCCCTTCAAGGTAGCTCTTATCGCTGTTGTCACCACCTTGTTTACCCTTTCAGTATTGTTTACTTGTGGGTGGTACGAAGGTGTTAACCAGTGCTTTACTCCGTACTGCTTCAATAGTCCTGCGAATTCCTTAGATGTAAATTGTGAACCATTATCGGTTAAAATCATCTCTGGTACTCCAAGTAACAAAAATATGGCCTGTTCTAGAAATTGTACTAATGATGAAGCAGTGGCCTGCCTAAATGGTTGGACCAAGATGAATTTTGAGAAAACATCTGTAACCACCAGAAGGCACGTGAATCTTCCTTTTCCGGAGGAAGGAAATGGGCCAACATAATCTAATGTTAAAAACTGCCACGGAAAATCACAATACTTTTTCTGTGATCCCATTGACGGAGTGGGGTTGATGTTAATTCCTTTTGACGTTTTGCAAGCCAAACAAGTTTTACAGTAAATTTTGACTTCTGAGGCCATTTTTGGCCAAAAATACTTCTCCTTAAGTGTGTTAACGGTCTTATCGTACCCAAGGTGAGCTGAATCGTGTACAGATTGTATCAATGGAAGTCTCTCTACCTCAGGGGGGTAGTATTTCCATTCAAACCGTTTGTCCTTGAATTTTCCTGATTCTTCTACGAATTTATAAATTCTATTTCCTACAACTTTGAAATTTTTGTAGTCATGAGGCATTTTAGAGATTTTGTCAACTAGTTCGATGTAGTTATCATCCGCTATTTGTATAGAATTGATGCGTGACAAGCAATCTGCTAACACATTATCGTTTCCTTTGCGATATTGCAATACAAAATCGTATGATTGCAATTTTAGTGCCCAACGAAGCAATCTCGAGTTAGCGTTCGCAGCCGAGATGGTGAACAACCAGGTGATGCTCTTACAGTCCGTAATAACTGTAAACGTTGATCCTTCGATGTAGTGTCTGAAGTTTTCAACCGCTAATAATACTGCTAAGCACTCCTTTTCCGTAGCTGAATATTTCCTTTGTGTGCTGGAAAGTTTTTTGCTGTAGTACCCAATTATTCGCTTTCCTTCATTGAACTCCTGCAATAAGGCAGCTCCAACTGCAAGTTGCGAGGCGTCAGTTTCAATAATGAAAGGTCGTGTGTAGTCTGGATTCGCTAAGACAGGTGCTGAAGTTAACACTGACTTCAGTTCATCCAACGCTTTTTCTGCCTCACCTGACCAATTGAATTTCTTGGATTTCTTGAGTAAATCCGTTATCGGTGTTGTCAAGTGGCTGTATCGAGGAATAAATTTTTGATAAAAACCCATAAGGCCCATTAATCTCCTTACATCCCTTATGGATTTTGGTCTTGGGTAGTTTAATATCGGCTCTAGTTTGGCACTATCGATTGATAAACCATTTTCCGTTAGTATGTATCCAAGATACCTTACTTGTTTCCGGCAAAAACGACTTTTTTCCACAGAAATCGTTAAACTTGCTCTTTTCAACCTACGAGCCACTTCTTCTAATAGGCGAAAGTGTTCCTCAAGTGTTTCGGTGGCGATAATAATGTCGTCCAAATATACAAAAACGAAAGGCTCCAGATCAAACCCAATGGCAAGGTTCATTAGTCTGTTCATTGTGAAGGGAGCATTCTTCAAACCAAAAGGAACGACTTTGAATCTGAACAGACCTTTCGGGGTCCTGAAAGCTGTATAATTCCTTGATGATTCCTTCAGTGGAATTTGAAAGTAGGCATCTTTTAAATCCACTATACTGAAATACTTCGCCTTTTGAAGACGATGAAATATTTCAGACATGTTTCTCATGGGATAGGCGTCCTTTTTGGTTACTGAATTAATTCTTCTGGAGTCCAGACAAACTCGTATCTTCCCGTTTGCTTTCTTTACTGGCACGAGTGGGCTTGCGAACTCCGATGTGCATTCCTCTATCACACGTAAACTTTTCCATCGTTCCAGCTCTTCCTCGATCTTCTCCCAAATCTTCGGTGAATAGCGATACATTGGAAGATCCCTCATTTTTCCTTCTGTAACGAGTTCGATTTCATGTTCGATGAGCGTTGTTCTTCCTAGACAGCCTGAGCTGGTGCAATCAAAGTTTCTCAAAGTATTTTTGAGCTTCTGTTGCTCGTCAGGTGTCAAAACATGCTCAGTTTCCACCGTCTCGATTGCTTTGGCAGGATCTTCAGGTAGTTCTAAAGTTGGAATATCCAACGAATCATCTTCTTCCGGTTTGGATTTGAAAGCTATCTCTGGTTCTAGCGGTTCGACAAGTTGAACTGAGAGTGATATAAAATCTTCATTTCCGACGATCGAGTCCGTTTCTACTCTCAGGCAATTAATTTGATTATCTGCTAAACTTGAAGTCCACGTTAGCTCTAAATCTTGAATTATGTTGTCCGAAGCAATCATTGGACGTATTTTAAAGGCACGCCAGAAATCCATTCCTAAAATAAGCGGCTTTCGAATTTCCGGAACGACCAAAGTTGGTATTACTTTTGTCTCATTTCCAAGTGTGTATGGGATGTTTACGTAACCCAAACACGTATGTTTAGTATCGTCTGCGGTACAAATTTTAATATTTGATTTAAGTATAGTCAAACCATGGGATTCTAAAAGGCCGACTGAACTCATAACGCTGACCGCAGCTCCTGAATCCAATAATGCAGTTATTTCTGTACCTAAAACATTAACTTTAATGTGAGGGCATGAACCAGGGTTCACGCGAATTTCAAATAGTGAATAGTTGTCGGTTGTTCGGTTTATAGTTCCTTGATCGGGAATCGGTCCTACAGGCGAGATGTTCGGATTCCCAGGCAAGCATCCCGCATTCAGTTTGTTGACTGTTGGCGATTTTGGGCATTATTTCGGCCCGTACTAGGATGGTTGTTCTCACAAGTCCTTGTAGTTCTGCCTAATTTCCCGCAAGCGTAGCAAAATATTATCTTACGCTCTGTGCAGTCCCTCCAGGTATGACCAGGTTTCTGGCAATTCCAACAGGCCATTTTATTGGGTTCTGTCCGTCTTTGTCCCGTCTGCTGGTTAGAAGACGTATCCTGCTGAGTCCTTCCAGGCAAAGTCGGTCGACTATTCTTCTGCGATTTCTGGATCTCTTGGACAGGAACATCCTCTTCTTCTGTGTACTCACAGCAAGAACCCTCAGCCTCAATATGATGTACATCGTTTCTCATGTTGTTGGGTGACCTATAGAAATTAGGGTCACTTGCATCTATTTTATGATTAATTTCAATCAGATGCTCAAGATCGTATATGTCCATTACTGATAATCTTGATCGGTAGTGGGCACGCATATTTTCCCAAACGAGTTCGAATAATGTTCTCGACGAGAAAGGGCGCTGCAAACATTGGTTGAGTTTCTCAACCTCCGTTACGTACGCAACGAACGTTTCACCTCTCCGTTGTTTTAAGTCACGAATTTGGGCCTTGATTCCTCTGTCACGATTAGGATTTCCATATCGGAAGCGAATTTCATCTTCAAATTTACTCCACCGAGTGAATCTATCCTCCCTAGTAAACCACCAATCATACGCCTCTCCTTTTAGGCGATGATGAATGTTCTTCAACAACTCCTTATCCGATACATCTTCGTGTCGAGCCAACTTCTTGATTTTATACAAAAAATCTTCAAGTTGCATCGATCTGTTGTCTCCAGAGAACGAAAGATTCCAGTTCTCAACTCTGGACTTCCTATAATGATTCCTTCCACTATTCGATGTTACGCTGCTAGCCGATGTTGAACGTCGTCGATGTCTTCGACCGCTACTTCCTTTTCTACGAGTTCTTCTCTCTTTTCTCGTGTAACTATCTTCCGACTCTGCTTCTGATTCACTGTCGTATCGTTTCTGTCTGTGGTTTCTTGAATTCGTCTTTCTGACTTCTTCCTCTGAGTTACTATCATCGTTTGAACTTGGAGTTCTTTCGCGACGCGATCTATGGGTTTCTTTTCCCTTTTCATCACGATTGCTAGTGTGTTTACGATTCCTCGAATTTCTATCAGGCTTCCTCGTATCTTTATCCCTTTTATGTTTGTTATATCCATATTTACGCCCTTTTCTTTCTTTATCGACTCTATTTTTACTTGATTTCCTGTCAAAATCTGAATTTTCCGAATCTTCATCCGAATAATCTTCATTCTGTCTATGTTTTGAAACCTCAGGTTTCTGATCGTGGTCTTTCTTCCTTGCACCTGTACCTTCACACCACGCGCAATTACATGCGATTCCTTTAGCTCCTGATAAGCATGCTGGTTCGGAAACTTTGAATGTTTCCTTTTGATCTCCTTCCTTGGATTCTGTAACCTTTCCTCTCCCTACCTCTTGACTCTCTTCTCCTTCATCTTCCCGTATTTTCAACCCTATCTCTTCTAAAACTCCTTCAATTTGAACACAAACATCTTTTTGTGCCATTTCCTCTTCCTTATTATCAACAGACGCGCTTGCCATGCGAATCAAATAGTGTCGTATTCTTGAGATTTGCACCCGATCTGCTCGTTTTCGCAAATTTGATATTAATCCATTGACAATTTCTGAAACCTTTACGATTTCATCTGAAAATTTATGAGTTCCTGAATAATTAACTTTACTACACCTATCATCCTTAAACAATCTGCGTAACAACCTCTTTTTATCCTCCAACGTTTCTCTTCGATCGACTGATTGCTTCCGTAATCTCAATTCATCGTCTACTTCATCCTCCAGCAAATGCTCAACAGCTGGTAGTATATATTGACCGCTCATTTTAATTGATTAGAATCAATCACCAAATTCCAATAAAAATTCAATTACAAAATACGAATTCAAACCGAAAAAAATAATGCTTATGCTATTTAGATTTAATATACCGATTTAATAATAGTGGAAAAAGAGAAAAAAAAAATTAAGAATAAAATGTAAATTCAAGAATGCAAAATAAGAAAAAAAAAAACTTAATCTATTATAAAAGAAAAACGAATTCAATTCCAACTTAACACTAGAAAAATTCAGTTCAAATTAAATACTAGGCGAAAATTCAATTCAAAGATAAAACTAAAATGTAAATTCAAAATATTATATGTAGGAATAAATTAAAATTAGAATGAAAATGCTGTTTTTGTTCAAGTACGAATGAAAGAAATGAAACGTTATAATTTTTTTCGTTGGGCGCCAATGTAACCGTTCGAGAAATTTCGCTGAGGTTTGTTCAAACTCAGTGGCTTAAGCGCCACTCTCGATTAGGAGAGACCACTGGTCGTGTTGAAACTTTGCCCGACAATTGAGACTTTTCTCTCAGAGGACCTCTTGAACGGTCGTTGGTTACTAACGGTAAAAAACTACTAACTTTCTGGAAATGCCAAGTCCTTCAGTAGTACGGGAATGGAGCGCATGGACCAAATAAATAAACCAAAGATATTACTCTGACTCACCCACGAAACGAAACGGAAAGAGAACGAAGGAATGCTTACTCAACTGAGCGGAAACGAAAGAAAACAGAACGTAACGTAGTAAGTGTGTTTTATTCAGGGAGTAGCATTCAAAACGTTCTAAAACTAATCTTCAACTTTTTCTTTAAACTATATTTTAGCATTCATTCGCATTGGATTTCTGAGAGGGGTGTACGGAAAAGAGCAAATCATGGCCATGAATTAAACATGCTCTGACATACCTGCGCAGGTTTTACTGGACGAAGCGATGAAACGATGACTGCTGACCGATGAGGGCTCGACGACTCGAAGATGGCGGCGATAGACGACCTTCCAGACGGTGTGGCGATGGCGGCGAAAACGTGATGGTGCCGCTCACGTGCTGCAGTATGGCGCGCAGCAACGGAGGGTGACTCGTACGCGGTATGGCCGAATTAGAGTTGCGGAGGGAGTGGCGGCTGGACGGAAGACTTCCGATTTGGAAATCGAGAGCTGAGCTACGACGAGAAGTCGTGCTGTCCCGGGAGATTCGCTCCGCAGAGATAAGAGGCCAACGTACCTTCGGACGGCTTCGCGTACTTTGTTTCCGCTATGACCGCCCGCGATGGAATGAACCCCCTCTCCCGTTGGTTTGAATCCGGACCGCGGCACGCTTTTGGCGACGCACTCACACGGTCCGAGCTCTCGCAACAATGGTCCACAGGGGTTGTAGTGGAAGGGACCTCGTCGACGGATGATTGGCGACCGTCGGAAGATATTTCGCTTCGAAGGTTAGCGAACTTCACCCACCTCCGTTTAGCTACCTTCGAAAAGGCGGGCCTTAGCAGGGCGTACGAGTCGGAGGAAACGTCCGTCTTCTACGAACGATGATGGCGATGCCACAGATGGAACCCCCGATCCGGCGTTGACGATAGCCGAACGGAACGTAACGTGTTTCCAGCCCGTACAAAAAAAGCGCAACGCGCTAGAAATCCAACGCGAACTCACATTAATTATACAATTCTAAATTTGAACAAAATTGAATAAAATTACCTTTTTTGTACAATTTCACTAATAAACGCACTGAACAGACTACGCGGAACTTAATTCGGACTTATGTCCACTGTACAAAAAGAAAGGAAAACGTTTAAAAAACCACTGGATGATAAAAACTCACTCACTACTATTTAATACCTTTTTAGAAACTTAACGCACAAAATCAATTTGATTAAATTTAACTCGAGAACGTAAAGTAATTCGCGCACTTCTGTTCACCAGCCGATTCGAAAACGAAATGGACGAGTCAGAATAATTTTGCGAGCAGGAAAATTCCTAACGACCTTTTCCTATTCAAATAGGTCATCTTTTAAAAACTCCCTCTTTATTCGAGAGTTGCGCCAAATCTTTCGAATGGCGACGGACTTCATGGCGCCTCCAGAAAGCATGCACAATATAATACAGCTCACTATAAGTTGAGCTTTTATGGCGAAGTTGTAGCCTAGACACAGTAAATATAGCAAAGTTGTAAAATCGACACAGCAATGGTCTGATTTTATTTCCACGGTTGAAATATTTCATTTCTAAGCAAACTTGAAATAAAAAATGATTTAATTGTTAATTAAATTAGATTTAATCGAAAAACTATAAACAAAAAACGTAAAACGTTACATTGGCAGGCAGACTGTGGGTTTCTTGAGGATGAGAAACTCGAGCGTAGTACTGAACGAAAGCAGCTTGGATCTAATTGTAGCAGTCAACTTGCGCTTGATCTGCTTCGACGTTTCACCGATTCCAGACACGGCGATGTCTACTTTTGTACGACGGAGGTTGAGTGTGTTCGCAAGCTTCTTCGTGATGAAGCTGCTCATCGATCCTGAATCTAGGAGTGCACGAGCGGAATGCTCTTTGCCATTCTGGTCTACCACTAGTAGGTTGACCGTTTCCAACAGAACCGTGGATTGGCACGACTGTACCGACAAGCTCACTTGGGGGTACGGATTCACTGATCCGGGGGTTTCGACGGCAATCAACGTGGATGGATTCGGTTGTTGGGACGGCTGACCAGATATAGTTACTGGACTGGATTGTATCTTCGTGGTTGAAGTTTCGTGCAGCAGGGTATGATGTTTCTGGTGACAGTTTCGGCAATCGTACTTGGATGTACAATTCCTACTTTGGTGTCCAGAGCGGAAGCAATTCCAGCATAGGCGCTTGTGGGATACCAGCTCTCGTCGCTGGCGAACGGACATCTTGGAAAATGCTGGACATTGGAATAGGAAGTGGTTCTCTGGGCAGGCGATACAGTACGGAGCGGAGTTCTTGCATCCGGTTCGAAGGACCAAATGATGGGGCTTACCCGTTCCCTTTCGAAGGATTTTACACCGTCGTAAAATATCGACGGCCCAGAAGATTCTGTTGTGATGAAACACCAACGTAGATGGGGTCGATGTATGTCGAATCAGTGTTTCCACAAGTCGTGCCTTATGCACTTGTATTGCACTAATCACTTTCGGGGGATATCGGAGATATAGTTACTGTTACACAGTTGCACTTCACTCGCGCACTTTCGGATCAACAACGAAATTCTTAATTGAATGCAATACTGCACTTGTTTCCTTTTCTTCCACGACCGGACAACAGGACAGAAAAAGGGATGTATCGCTTCCGACGGTATATTTTGTACTATCCTATATTTACAATTGTCTCCTCTATCCTACCTATGTACAATGTACTTAGTGACCACTACAAGTGGGCATCAGTGTGTAGCGCATGCGCGCAGTTTCCATCTCTCTTCTCTTATCATCTCTGGTTTAGGATTAGGGTGATACCGTTTTAGTTTTAGATTCGTTTCAAATTTATAGAATTATGATTTAACTTTAAGTTTAGGTTTAGGATTTAGTAGTTAGCGTGAGGGATAGGGAAGGAAATGTTGATGTAGTACTTACTTAACGAGAGGCCACCGACTTAGCGACACCCTCATAAGTGCTACGGAGCTGGAGGGTTGCGTAGGGTATTCGGTTAGGATTCACCTCAAGTTGGCGATGCAACCAAAAGTATATATTGTTTATTTGTTGTTTATTTAATCTCTCGATAGCCGGCTATCGAAAGAACATATTAATTTTGTTTAGTGATCATAAATTTAAAGAGCCATGACGGAGAGCTTGGGATTAAACCCGTGATTTTCTGCTCAGTAATCAAAAACGATCCCTCCAGGGTCATCGAGCATCTCAGAACCATAACGCTTCGCGACAATACAGTACTACGTTTTCGCTTGATATGCAAATTGTTTCCAAGTTTAATGTTCAATATCAAATATACAAATGATGGTGGCGATTTATTGTGCTGTAGAAGAGCTTGGGGTTAAATCCATGATTTTCTGCTCAGTAAGCAAAATCGATCCCTCCAGGGTCATCGAGCATCTCATAATCTACAGCGCTTCGCGTCAAAGTACGAATATATGGATAAACTATCTATTATTGAATAACTATTATTTACGACGATTACATGAAAGAAATAAAATATAAACTACAAACAAAACGTGACTACTAAAATCTCAAAAAGATATTCTCACAAATATATTTCACGCAACCAGGAATCTCAAAACCATTAGACGCTATAATGATACTCTGCACATGTTAGACACAATAAGAGGCTAAAAAGCAAGCGTCCGTCACACAAAACCCGCCAAATCCACTTGCAGTCACAATCAACGATTCTACGAGATACCACTGCGTCCTAGCAAGAAGTACGGTCGACTTGTTTCGCGCTCCGTTGTTTTGGAAGTTTTCTCGGTATTCGCTTGATATAAATTATCAGTTTTTTCTCACTAAGTGACTCCTGGCATAGTTCCCGGTAAATTGATCGAAAAGTGAGTTTTTTTTGTAGTAGAAAGTGTCATTTTCGGAACGATTAATCCGTGCTATTTGTAATTCGCAAACCGATTTGGGCATCATCGTTGCGTGGTCACGCATACGCGCTCACGCATACGCGCTCACGCATACGCGCTCACGCATACCCGCTTACGTATCATCATCATCGAGTGTGAGCACCCGTTTCTACATCTACATCGTTCAGCAATCATCGTGCGCCTGTGTGCGCTGAGTACAATCAAGTGCACCACAACGAAGGTCATCCACGCAGCGCGTCTCTTCCAGCCATCTGTGTAAACGCCTACACATATAGCTCGGTGGTAGTAGTATAGGATTATCAGATAAGTTTTTGTTTTTTTCTTGTTTCTTTTCCTCCCCCATTAGTTAAATTTTTATTTTGTATTTCTGTGTTTGTAGTGTTTTCTGTGTATTGTGTCTGTGCGTTCAGTGGGAGAGCGTTTTGCGCTCCCACTAGTTGAACAAAATGGATGTTTTGTCAGAAGACGACATGGATGACCATTCATCTCAGAAAAATGATGATGTCATCCATGGTTCGTCGTCTCAGTCTGACAATGGGCAGGCTGAGAAAAGCTCCAGATTGCGGGCCTACCCGAATGACTCGACTGGCCCATGGGTTGTCTATTTTCAGCCCAAAAACAAACCCTTGAATGTTGTTCAGATATCTGATGATCTGACAAAGCGATTCTCTGCCGTGACCGAAATAACGAAGGTTAGGCACAACAAACTTCGTGTGACCGTCGCTAACCTGAAACAGGCTAATGAAATTGCTGTTTCCCAGTTTTTCACACTGGAATATAGGGTGTACATTCCAGCCTCTGATGTGGAGATCGAAGCCGTGGTCACTGAGGCGAGCCTGAACCCCGAGATACTGGAGAAGCAAGCGGTTGGCCGATTCAAGAACCCCTTGCTTCCTCCGGTAAAGATACTGGCCGTTCATAGAATGAAGTCAGTATCGCTCAGCGAGGGTAAAAAGAGTTTTACCCCCACAGACTCGTTTCGGGTGACCTTTTCTGGATCTGCCCTTCCTCAATACATCGAGCTGGGAAAACTTCGTCTTCCTGTGCGGTTGTTTGTACCTCGGGTCATGAACTGCCAGAATTGTAAGCGGTTGGGACATACGGCCTCCCACTGCGGCAACAAGGCACGCTGCTCCACATGCGGGGAGAAGCATGAGGATGGCGCCTGCGCAGCTACTGCACCAAAATGCGTGTACTGCAATGGAACTCCTCCTCATGCTCTCTCGTCGTGCCCGGCGTACAAACAGCTCGGGGACAAAATGAAACGCTCCCTTAAGGAACGTTCCAGGCGGTCTTTTGCAGAAATGCTTAAGACAGCCAAGCCATCGACCAACGAAACAAATCCCTTCGCTCTTTTGTCAGATGACGAGTCTGGCTCTGACTTGGCTGAGGAGGGAGTTTCTTTCAGTTTTCCGGAAGGTTCTGCCCGGAAACGAAAACGCATCCGTTCGCGGAAAGTTGCAGATCAAGAACCCCAAATCAGCTTGCCCAAATCAAGGAGTGGTGGAAAAAAGGAGACTTCTACTCCTCCTGGATTCCGCAGAACTGATTATACCCAGAATTGTCCACCTCTTCCGGGGACATCCAAAACCCCTGATGCCCCAATTTTAAGAACAGAAACCCCTTCTTCATCTGGGCTGTTCTCATTTGATGA
This sequence comes from Ochlerotatus camptorhynchus, assembly GCF_037179485.1. Classification (NCBI taxonomy): domain Eukaryota; kingdom Metazoa; phylum Arthropoda; class Insecta; order Diptera; family Culicidae; genus Ochlerotatus; species Ochlerotatus camptorhynchus. The sequence continues at coordinate 2,200,906 of NW_027040498.1, read as the reverse complement.
CATTGTGGACGGTATTCTCAAATACCTCAACATTTCTGATCCTCTGAAAAGCATTGTCTTCACATTGCTTCCCACTGTGAAATCCTTCTTGAAGCAATTGACTTCAAAATGGCCCCTTCTTGCAGCTATCATCTCCTTCGATGGATAATTTTCCAAACGAGGTCGGGGATTTGATCACTGTTCTACAGTGGAATTGTCGAAGTCTTATTCCGAAATTAGATTCGTTCAAGTATTTAGTCCATAACAATAATTGCGATGCATTTGCCCTCTGTGAAACATGGCTCTCTTCAGAAATTGATCTCCCTTTTTTTGATTTTAACATTATTCGATTGGATCGTGAGGATTCACGTGGAGGAGTGGTACTTTTGGGGATCAAAAAGTGCCATTCCTTCTATAGAGTGAATCTTCCCGAATTCCCCGGTATTGAAGTTGTCGCATGTCAGGCTACCATTAAAGGTAAGAGCCTTTGTATTGCTTCTGTATATATTGCTCCTAGAGTCTCTGTTAATCGCAAACAACTTTTCGACATATGTGCGGTACTTCCCGCTCCATGGTTGATCATGGGAGATTTTAACTCCCACGGTACAGGCTGGGGGGAGCTGTACGATGATAACCGTTCTACTTTGATTTATGATCTCTGCGACAACTTCAACATGACAATACTTAACAATGGAGAAGTAACACGTTTGGCTGGTCCATCCTCGAATGGTAGCAGATTAGACCTCACCTTTTGCTCCAATTCATTATCGTTGGATTGCACTTGGCATGTAATCCAGGATCCGCACGGTAGTGATCATCTGCCGATCAAAATTTCGATTGCCAGTGGGTTCAACTCGTCAGAATCCGTTAACGTCGCATATGATCTAACCCGTAACATTGATTGGACTAAGTTCCAATCCGCGATAGACGATACAGTATCGTCAGTGGAAGAGCTTCCGCCGTTGGAGGAATATAATTTCCTCTCTAATCTCATCGTCGACAGCGCACTTCAAGCTCAAACACGACCGGTGCCGCGATCGTCTATTCGTAAGAAAACACCATCGCTCTGGTGGGATCAACAATGCACGGAGGTTTACCGTAAAAAGTCCGACGCGTTTAAACTTTTTCGGAAACGCGGAACACGCGAGCATTTCGACGCATACACATCTCTTGAACGCGAACTCAAGAGCCTCATCAAGGCCAAAAAACGGGGTTACTGGCGGCAGTTTGTAGACGGATTGTCGCGCGAAACGTCTATGAATACGCTTTGGAGTACGGCGCGAAGAATGCGTAACCGGTCTAATAACAACGAAAGCGAGGAATGCTCGGATCAATGGATTCTTAAATTCGCGCGAAAAGTGTGTCCGGATTCCGTGCCGTCGCAGTTGATTCCTCGCGAAACCGCGAATTCGGTAGACGAAATCAGTCAGCCTTTTTCAATGGTGGAACTTTCACTCGCTCTCCTTTCGTGTGGCAATTCTGCCCCGGGATCTGATAGAATCAAGTTCAACTTGCTGAAAAACCTCCCAGACGTCGCTAAGAGGCGCATGTTGAACTTGTACAATCAGTTCTTGGAGCTCAATATTGTTCCCGACGATTGGAGACGAGTAAGGGTGATAGCCATCAAAAAGCCTGATAAACCCGCGTCGGATCACAGTTCGTATCGGCCCATCGCGATGCTGTCGTGTATTCGGAAATTGATGGAGAAAATGATCCTTTTTCGCCTCGACAAATGGGTTGAGACGAACCACCTTCTTTCAGATACTCAATTTGGTTTCCGTAGGGGTAAGGGAACGAACGACTGTCTCGCGTTGCTTTCCTCGGAAATTCAGTTAGCATTTGCTAAGAAAGAGCAAATGGCTTCTGTGTTCTTGGATATCAAGGGGGCTTTTGATTCAGTATCCGTTGAAGTTCTTTCAGAGAAACTCCACGCTTGTGGATTGTCTCCATTAATGAATAATTTTTTGTACAATTTGCTGTCAGAAAAACATATGAGCTTTTCTCATGGAAACTCTACAGCTTTTCGATTTAGCTACATGGGTCTCCCCCAAGGCTCATGTTTAAGCCCCCTTTTGTACAATTTCTACGTTAGAGAAATTGACAATTGTCTTAGTGACAATTGCACGTTGAGACAACTTGCAGATGATGGCGTAGTGTCTATCACAGGGCCAAAAGAGGTTGACCTGCAAGGACCCTTACAGGATACCTTGGACAATTTGTCTACTTGGGCTATTCAGCTAGGTATCGAATTCTCCACGGAGAAAACTGAGTTGGTCGTTTTTTCTAGGAAGCATAGCCCAGCACAACCGAAGCTTCAACTTTTGGGTAAACCGATCACTCATTCCATGTCTTTTAAATATCTCGGGGTCTGGTTCGATTCCAAATGCACCTGGAGATCCCACATTGAGTATCTGAGACGAAAATGCCAACTAAGGATCAATTTCCTTCGAGCAATTACCGGAACGTGGTGGGGAGCCCATCCACAAGATCTTCTGACGTTGTACCGGACAACGATTTTATCGGTTTTAGAGTACGGTAGTTTTTGCTTCCAGTCGGCAGCTAAAACGCACATCATCAAGCTGGAACGGATCCAGTATCGTTGTCTTCGTATCGCGTTAGGATGCATGCACTCGACTCATACTATGAGTCTCGAAGTGCTGGCGGGCATGTTGCCACTATCCGTCCGATTTTCAGAGTTATCTCTGAGGCTCCTCACCCGTTGTGAAGTAATGAACCCACTGGTGATCGAAAACTTTGAGAAGCTTCTGGAGCTAAATCCTCAAACATGTTTTATGACTTTGTACTACCTTTATTTAACACAGGATGTCAGCCCTTCAAGAAATATTCCCAATCGTGTAGTCTTCTCCGATTTCGGCAATTCAGTGAATTTTGATTTATCTATGACGCAGGAAATCCGCGGAATTCCAGAGCATCATCGTCCTATGATTGCTCCGTCATTATACGCTGCAAAGTTTGGCCATGTTGATTCTGCAAGAACGTTTTTCACAGATGGATCTCTAATAGAGGAGTCCGCTGGTTTTGGTGTATTTAATGAATTTCATAGCGCCTCTCGAAAACTTGAAGCTCCTTGTTCTGTGTATGTGGCTGAACTGGCAGCAATTCACTACACTTTGGAAACTATTGCTTCACTTCTTCCAGACCACTACTTTATTTTTACGGATAGTCTCAGTTCTGTCGAGGCTATCCGTTCCATTAGGCCGGTAAAGCACTTCTCGTATTTTCTCTTGAAAATACGAGAACTGCTTAGTACTTTATCCGTGCGCTCTTTCATCATCACCTTCGCGTGGGTCCCTTCGCATTGCTCAATTTTGGGCAATGAGAAGGCGGATTCACTTGCGAAGGTGGGCGCTATGAAAGGCGACATTTATGATCGACAGATCGCCTATAGTGAATTTTTCTCTATTTATCGTCAGCAGTCGCTCGTTAGCTGGCAACATCAATGGAGTGAAGGGAGCTTGGGACGATGGCTACATTCAATTATCCCTAAGGTGTCGAAGTTTGCATGGTTCAAAGGGTTGGACTTGAGTCGAGACTTCATACGCGTGATGTCTCGTCTCATGTCCAATCACTATTGTCTAAACGCTCACTTGTTCCGTGTGGGGTTGGGAGACAGCAATCTCTGTGAATGTGGACAAGGTTACCAGGACGCAGATCACATCCTTTGGTCTTGTGTGGAGTATCGTGGAGTCAGATCACATTTTTATGATTCCCTTCGGGCTCGAGGTAGACAACCTAATGTTCCAGTTCGGGATATTTTGGCTAGACGCGATCTGGAGTTTATGAAACTCATATATGTTTACTTTAAGGATATTAACCTTAGATTGTAAGTTTGATTAACCTTGTGTTTAGTTTGTATTTTGTACGTGTGGGTTTTTTTTTTCAATGTTTGTTTTCAAGATGAATAGAAATAATTTCATGCTTTAGGATTAATTAAATAGTTGTATCGTAAACCACATTTCAAACCTCCTTCTTCCCTTTTCCCATCCAAAAAATTGTAAATCTCCACTAACCTCGAGACAACCGCGAGTACTCGGTCCAGTTCCTTTAACTTTAAATTTAAGACAGTAATAATGTATAACGCAAAGGATAACTCGGCTCTGTAAAGTTTATTCGATTGAGCCTGTACAAATAAAGTAATTATAAAAAAAAAACGATTCTACGAATCGCGAGCGTTCACGAATCATAAAACCACTGACTGCGACACTCTGAAAGCGAAATTGACAGGCTCTATGCGTCAAACACACGCCTTTCAATCTCCTCCCGCATCCAACAACACAAATCTCCATTACAACATCTAACGAATTCAAAACTCCGAAAATCACTCATCTATAGCAAGTGAGTGGAAGTAACCCTGCATGCAACCATTCTTCATGATACACTTTTTCTGCCTATCTTTCTATTAGGCCTGTGGACATGCGTTAGCTTCGAAACTTCTAACCAAACTGGGAAAATTTTCAGATCACAAAAAAAAACTTGAAAAAAACTTTTAAAGGTAATTACAAGTAAAATAAATATTGATTATTTTACGCAAAACGAGCATGTACTATTAAATCACTTGGATCGTATGCTAATGCTAATTGACTGTAACAAAAACAATATTAATAAAATAAAATTTTAACAAAATGTGTTCGTCCGCTTCCTTCCGAGTCCGAACGATAGTGAAAAGTTTTGACACGTTACAAACACAGCCTACTACGATGCATCGACTAACCCCTCGCAACGCAAGATAAACGCTATGCTTGCTTGAAAGAGAGAAGGACAACGAGCATTTCCGAGAACGAAAGAGAAGTAGGAGACGCAGGATGATACGCGCTGCGAGAAGATCAGAACAAGTTCGACCGTCGCAGTATTTAGTTCGAACGAACCAATTATTTTGTTATTAAATAAGGAAAATAAAGAAAAGTTTGGTGCTTTCCAGGGCAAAATAGTGGCCTTTCAGGGCAAGTCATTGTAGCCTTTCAGGGCAAATAAATGTGGCCTTTCAGGGCAATATAACCAGCAGAATTTTCGTTGGACTTAATTAGAGCCCCAACAAAATGATATGCAAAATTTACAAGCAGGTCATTACTTTATTAGTGAGAAGTTTCTAATCAGCCCTCGCAGTTCCTCTGTATACAGAACAAATCTGATACTATAATCAGAATTGCTCAGTCTGCATGAAGCAGCCGATTTCATCAAGGAAGTTCTATTAACAACCAAGAATTAATCGTTTGAGGCATACTGAAGCATTAAGAAGGTGATATGTGTCACTATAGGAAATCATCATCGTTGCAAATATAAAGAAATTAAACATAACCCTTTGCTTCAGTACCGTCAACCTCCATGTCCATGGGGAGGGCACTCGATTAAGTACCGTTCATTCTGCATAAACCGAAAAATGAATGATGACAAACCCATGCCTACACGGGTCAATGATTCGTTGAACCTTTCCATGTGGAACGGAAGATTCCGCTTCCATCAATAAACTTTCATAAGCTGAGCGCCAACGAAGGTCGAATTAAAAATATTCTCTTTAATCTTCTTCCACTTTTTTATTCCACATCCTTGCACCCTGTGAAGTGGCCAGATCAAGCTCGTAGAGGACCACAATTTGTGCTGATGGCCGTCCGAAAAAACTAGATATATAAGTGGAAAACATCGTTTGATCCAGCCGGAAACCGCTTTCAGCCTGTCCATTCAGTTTGGCTTGCATTTCTATAGAGCACTGCCACTCCTGGCATGACAGTTAGGGTGGTTCAAATTTTTCATTTCGATCCACAATGTTCTGTTTAGATGATTTATTTCGGTGATTTTTGAAGTAATAGATTTTGTAGAACCATGACATGATTTGTAAGTATCAACTCAACTGATTGGAATTTCCCATTTGTTACAAACAAATTCAGTCCACAAACTTAACGCTTTATGTGTGATCAACTGAGGTGAAATGTTCATAACGTGTTTTTGAAGCATATAATGAACGCCACGACCACTACAGTCTGAAGGTTTGGTATCTTGTGACCACTGAAAAAAAAAAAAAAACTTGATCTAATTTTGACCCACCCTAATACCACACAGGCATATGGAACGAGGATGTTGAAAAGCACACAAATTCGATAGATTATCACCGATTTGTGCATCCGTGCACATGCGATATTGATCACAGTTCGAGGTGAAGGTTATAGGCCTGAGTGACACTGCTCGCGGTTAGTTATATTCTAAATCGCAACAACAAAAAATCGGATGGCACTACATTTTAAAAGCCGTTAGGTTGAGTCATCGCTTCTAATTCTGTCCTATCGCTGCAACCGAAGGTTTAAGCTTCCATCTCGTTAACTTTTCAATGTCATTTAGATTATTCAACCAAGGTTAGTTCTGCAATTGATTGCACTTTTAAGAAACATTCGCTCAGCAAAAAAAAGGACAACAACGAGCAACCGTTCAAGGATGAACGATAATCTCCAGGAAAAGTTGCAAACGCAAGCATAAAAGTTTCCACGCGCTCAAAAACGAAAACAGAGCAACGAGGAAGCAATATGATAGAGCTTTCAAAAAATGAAACCCAAACGAGCCAACGAGTTCTACACTGAAAAACAGCAATCGAGGGAAATTTCCCCTCCTTTTCAGAGTAGATCACCATCACGACGGGTTAGAAAGACGTTGCTAATAGTTTTCGAAGCTGTTGCTAATTTTCATGAATAGGAAATATCGAAACTTTCCGCTGGCTTTTCGAGCTTTCGGTCTGAAAAGGCGGGCGACGACGAAGGCGATGGGCAGCGAGGGCGATTGAGCATGCCAAGATGAAAATTCGACGAGATTGCTTTTTTTTCTGCACTGCTGTGTTCGAGTTCGCCTGCAGGGTGATGAAACTTGGTCAAGTGATTGAAATGGGTAGTTTCGAAGTAAAGTTATGCTTGATTAATAAAATGAAGCTCGACGAAGAAACGAGAATACTTGTTGAGGAATTCCGATCAATTTTCCTAGACGATGACATGGATATAGCCATCTTTCGGGCTCGTGGTAGGGCGATGAAAGTATTGATTTATGGTTGACGAGACATAGTTAGCCTGCAGCCAGAAAGGGAACATCAACTAAGTGAACTCAACAAGTTGGAGGATGGTTATCAGTTTATGTAAGAAAACGGAAAGTTTTACTTGAGAATGTGCTTCACATCGGAAGAATGCAAGGGTGTACAATTTATGTGTCTTCTTCTTTTCAATGAAAGTTACGTCGATTATCGAGATGAAATGAAACCTCATCATGGCTTTCATCGCCACTCTATCACTACTCTTTACTTTTTTTTTTAGATAAATATGTAATGTGGTGGATCTTGCCGAGTTTGGTGGCCAACGACTATACCGGCGAACTGTTCCAGAAGACAAATCGGTGGTCTGGGTGTAATAGACACTTTTCGGGCAGTCGATGAAAAAATGCATGTGGTTTGCTTGATGTACTTTTCAATTCTGATTTTCATTTATTCTCTCTCCGTATATGTCGTGTTAGGTAAGTATTCGTGTGCGTGTTTCGTATTTCATGTCAGCGTTCGTGTACCAAGGTAAGGCAAATACAAAGGTAAGGTAAGTATAACAGTTTTGTTGTAATAGAGTACAGTGGGCTCAACGGATTTACAAACTAATTCAAATGTTCAACTGTGTCTAATTTCAAATGCAAAGAATTCTAATTACATGATCAAGTGAGTATCACGATCCGCAACATCTCGGCCCCCGTTGAAGCGCAGCATTCAACCGACAGAAGATGAGGAAGGTTCATCGGTCAGCTGGGTTGAACCAGTCGACCCTGCTGCTGTGTTACCTGGGATGTCATCAATCGGTAGCAGACACAGCTCTGTTGTTGCACGACGACGAATTCCGGCTTGAGTGCGGACATCCACTACCCGTGTTATGTTGTTTGGGTAGACTGCTACAACGCGTCCGAGAGGCCAATGTTTGGGTGGAGCGTTGTCGGTCTTCAACACAACCATAGCACCGACCCCGAAGTCGGTAGGGATCTTCCTCCACTTAGCTGGACGCTGATGCAGCAGGCCGATGTACTCTTTAGACCAGCGCTTCCACAAGTCGTTCATGGCTCGCTGTGTCGTCTGGAAGTGGGAAAGTCGATTAAGGTGAATGCTTGAGTAGTCTGGCTCGGGAAGCCAGACGGCTGGTTCACCCAGCAGGAAATGTGCAGGAGTGAGCACGGAGAGGTCTTCAGGATGATTGGAAAGTGGAGTTAAAGGACGGGAATTCATGATGCTTTCCGCCTGAGCGACAGCCGTGCGAAAATCGTCAAAGTGATAAGGTGATGAGCCGATGATCCTGACGAGATGGTGCTTGAAGCTCTTCACCGCAGCTTCCCACAGCCCACCACAATGCGGTGCTCTAGGGGGAATAAACTGGAACTCGATGCCCTTTTCCAGGCACTCGTTAGCCCATTCGTTGGACTTGAGCTGCTGGACGAGTTGCTGTCGCATCTCCTTTATCTCGCGGAACGCGCCGACGAACGAGGTGCTGTTGTCGCAGTGTATAACGCGAACGCGACCGACGCGACTTACAAAGCGCCTCAACGAATTGACGCACGCAGCAGCTGGCATCCCGGCGACGATGTCCAGCACAACGGCTTTGACGGCGAAGCACACGTACACTGCGACCCAGACTTTGACCGAAGCGCCCCTTCCCGCAAGTTGACGAACGAGAAACGGCCCGCAGTAATCCAGCCCCGTGTGTTCGAAGACTTTAGATGGTGTAATGCGCGCAGCAGGTAATGGCGCCATATATTGATTGCTTGCTTTCGGACGACAACGGAAACACGTCACGCAACGATGGACTGTCCTTCGAGCGAGGTCTCTACCACGGATCGGCCAGAAACGCTGCTTGATGGTTGCGAGCAGTTGTGTTGGTCCAGCGTGCAGAGTTTGATGATGAATTGATCTGGCAATCAACTTTGAGAGATGATGATCAGCAGGTAACAGGATCGGAAAGCGACTGTCGAAGGTGCCAGGTGATTGCGCTAGGCGGCCGTTCAAACGAAGAAGCCCTGCGTCATCGATCCACACGTCAATGTCCTTGAGCGGAGACTTGAAGTCTGCTTTTCGCAGAGCCAGAGACTCTTGGACGTGGTTATGTAAATATCGCAATTCCTGATGGAAGGTTGCTCCTTGTGCAACTCGAATGAGAGATTTGAGGGCATTGTTGTACTCGACCGGTGTGATTCGCCCGAAAGTTCGAGCATGGCTCATGTAATATTGGCAGTTCTTCGCGAAACGAAGGCAGTACGAAGCAACCGTAAGAAGATGAGACAGTTGCGAAAAGTCCTGGATGAGCGAATCGTCGAACGTGACACAAACGAGTGCGACCGTCGACCGCTGCTCGACAATTTGTTGTTGGATGTCGGTCGAGGTTAATGGTACTATTGGATCTGGCCAGGCTTCTGGTCCTGAGAGCAGGTATGGTGGCCCATGCCACCAAAGTGCATCATCGCTGATGTCTTCGGGATGAACTCCGCGAGAAATTCGATCGGAAGGGTTTTGCAGCGTTGGAACGTGCCGCCATTGGGAGCCTTCTGTGGTTTTGAGGACCTCTGCTATTCGATTGGATACGAATATTTTCCACGCGGACAGCGGGGAATTGATCCAGAGCAAAACGATCGTCGAGTCCGACCAGAAGGTGATTTTGGCGTTAAACTTAGTGGTTTTACGGATGCTGTCAGCCAACTGACTTCCCAGAACAGCTGCACAGAGTTCCAAGCGTGGCGTGGAATAGCCACTGATTGGAGCGACCCGGGATTTCGCTATGAGGAGATTGCTTGTTCGCGTGGCAGTCGGCCCTTGCGATACTACGTAGATACATGCTCCGTATCCTTTCGAAGAAGCGTCGACAAAGCAGTGCAGCTCGTACCTTACTGCATCATCTCTGAATACCCATCGTGGTATACGAAGATCTCGGATGACACCGACCGATTCTCGAAAGGACAGCCACCAAGATTGAAGAGTCTCCGTAAGTCCATCGTCCCAATTCAGTTGATCCTGCCATAGCCGCTGAACGAACATCTTCGCACTGGCGACTACTGGACCGATGAGACCCAAAGGGTCGAAAAGCTGCAACATCTCCGACAGGATAATGCGTTTTGTAACTCGTTGTAGTTGTGGAAGATCAGGAACTTTGAACGCAAAATCGTCGTTTTCCGGGGACCATAAGAGACCAAGTGTTTTGATGGATGAGGTGCGATCAAGCTCTAGAGACGGTTGATTCTCCTTGAGGTCGTCTGGAAAGTGTTCCAGGATACTAGGATGGTTCGCGCTCCACTTGCGCAGATTGAAACCACCTCTCTATAGGAGGCCGTCCAGTTGGGTGCTTGTGTCGACTAGTGTTTCGATGCTGTCGGCTCCGGTCAAGACATCGTCAACATAAAAGTCCTTCTTGACAATGGAGGCAGCCAGTGGAAAGTCATGCCCTTCATCGTCAGCTAACTGATTTAGGACCCGGGTAGCCAGATATGGAGCACAAGATGTGCCGTAGGTGACGGTGTTCAAACAGTAGGTTTTCAGTGGCTCTGACTCCTTTCTGCGCCAAGCAACTTGCTGTAGTAGTCGATCGTCCGGATGAACCAAAGCCTGACGATACATTTTCTCCACGTCTGCTTTCATGACAAATCGGTGGAAACGAGAGTTGATGACGATGCACAACATTGAAGGCTGAACTGTTGGTCCTGTTAACAGAAGGTCGTTCAAGGAGAGCTGATTGCTGCTTTTGGCCGAGCCATCGAACACGACTCTTATCTTGGTTGTAGACGAATCGGGACGATGAATTGCGTGATGGGGCAAGAAAAACTGGGGCAACGCGACGCGCGTCTTCACCTCCTCCATATGGCCGAGTTGTTGGTACTCGTCCATGAACTGCACGTAGCTTGTACGAAGAGCATCATCGGTCCGAAAGCGTTTCTCCACAGCGGTGAATCGTCGAGCGGCCATTGGCCATGTCTCCCCGATGAGAGGTAACATCTCTTGGCGAACTGGTAGACGGACCACATAGTGTCCCTCAGCGTTGCGGGTGTGAGTTTTGGCAAAGTGAGCTTCACATCGTTGTTCTTCGGCCGTGAAAGTCTTGCCGTGGTCGAAGTCTTCCACTTCCCAGAATCTCTTCACTTGGGCGTCTAGGCTGTCAAGAGTAGACATCAGACACGTAATTTGAGCGGGTGTGCTCGTAGGAACTTTGCCAGAAAAGATGTATCCAAGGCTGGTTTTCTGTAGAACCGGGAGGTGGTCATTGAACGAAATTTGCTCTGCTTGCAGTAGGATCGAGAACAGCTCGGCACCAACGATGAGGTTAATGCCGTGACTCACGTTGAATTGAGGATCTGCCAACGGTAGATGCTTAGGGATCTTCCAGGTGCTAAAATCAACCGTCTTTGTTGGTAGACAAACGGTTAACTTGGGTAGCACGAAGCATTCTAAATTATGATCATGTGATCCGAAACGAGAGGAGAATTGTACTGTCACTATATAGCGAACGTTTACTAGAGCTTGTCCGATGCCACTCACCGGCACGTTCACTTTTCTGTGATTTAACGCAAGCCGTTGGCATAACGCTTCGGACACGAAACTTGATTGTGACCCGCTGTCCAAGAGTGCACGAGCGAGTTGGTATTGTCCACGGTTGTCCCGGATCTTGACAAGTGCTGTGAACAACATCACTGTGGAATCACTTACAACATTAGATGAGGTTGTTGGACAGGCATTGGAGGGAGGTGAGACTGTACCGGACGGTGCGAGAAAGGACGCGGAAACCGGCGGCGGCAACAACGAGACCGAACGATCGACCGAAGCGACTGCGGTGTCGCATAATTGCGGCACGATAGGAGAATGCGACATATGTTGAGTGTTGACAGAGTGCATTTGCTGCTGGAGCATTTGGGTGTTGGTAGGTTGGGTGTGTGGTGGAGCTTCTGTTGCAATTAATGTGGAACTAGGTGAGAGGTGAAGCAGTGTGTGATGCTTTCTCTGGCAATATTTGCAGGCTCCGCCACTGCAATTCTTTGCTTGATTCGTGGCTTTCAAGCAATTGAGGCAAAGATTGCTCCGTTTGACCAGGTCGAAGCGTTGCTGGGCAGTCTGGGCCCGGAAAGACTCACACTGGAATAAAAAGTGTGATTGTTTACAAGCTACGCATCTCAGAACCTGCTCAGATGCTGAGTGGTTGGTTACCGAGCGAGATTTTGAAGGCTTGGCCTCCACGAAGGAAATAGCGTTTTGGGAGAGCTTAAGTGACTGCAGAGTACGAGAATGCTCGTGTGTAAACTGCATTAATTCTTCGTACGAAGGGCGTATTGTTTTGTCCCGCTGGTTTTCCCAGTTTCTGTGAGTCGGTGTCCATCCGGCTAAACAAGAGTTCCACCAACACAGAATCCCAATGTTGCGCCTTCGTCTCCAGGGAATCCAAAATTTGCACAAGTCTTCCGTTATCCTCAGCGGCACCAAGGAAGCAGCTCACAGTAGTCGATAACAGGGCAAACCACTGCGCGTGCTGTTATTGTGAGAAGCTCGAAAAGGAAGCACTTCTTCAAAATGGTGGTGTTGAACACTTTTCACGTTCGGCTGATTATTTTGTCACAAGAACTGGGATTGTCCCAATCGCGAATTTCAGTCAGCGATGACGAAATTGACACCGACCGACGGTGCGAAAATGTTCACTCTCAGACAACGTACGCAGTTGCCACCGACGACCGCGAGCAGAAATTATTATCCCGATTCTCGATGCACGAGGTCTCACGGCGAACAAAGAACTTGATATGCACTAGCGGAACAAAAGATCTTCTGCACAATCACACAATCAACGACCCCGAAACCTTCTAACTTTCCGACACAAATCCCGGGTTTCGGCACCAAATAATGTGGTGGATCTTGCCGAGTTTGGTGGCCAACGACTATACCGGCGAACGGAACAGAAGACAAATCGGTGGTCTGGGTGTAATAGACACTTTTCGGGCAATCGATGAAAAAATGCATGTGGTTTGCTTGATGTACTTTTCAATTCTGCTCAACGGATTTACAAACTAATTCAAATGTTCAACTGTGTCTAATTTCAAATGCAAAGAATTCTAATTACATGATCAAGTGAGTATCACGATTCGCAACAATAAGTTAAACACATTACGTGTAATCCTGAAGTGTTTTCACGAGAGAAATGCTTTAAATATAATTTTCATTTTCCGTCACGTAAGTCATGAAACCTATGTTGATTTGTTCCGTGATAGACGAAACTATCAAATTCAAGCACTCTTTCACTCGTCCGCTTCACCGAAGCTTGAAAGAAAGACCAATGAAGCGACGGAAGAAAGAGAGGCAAGCGATGAACATTTTTTTTTAGACACCGACTGAGTTTCTAGAATACTGCGAATCTGTTCGACTTCAACAAAAAAAAGAAAGCGAGCAGTCTCTTTGCCGCATCGATTTTGTCAAGTGAAGCTGATATTGTGACGCCCTGGTTATAACAACTCGAGCAACGGTATGCTGTGATATGAGGGGCCTACATGGTAATAACAGCAACTAGATGATCAAAAATAATCCCGTTTGCCTAGTGGCAAACTTTTTTGCATTCTGAGCAGAAGACTGTAGGTTCAATCCCAAGCTCCTTCGCGTTTTATAATCTTTAGGACATCAATTCAGTTCATCAAAAAAAAAACTCAGCTGCCCCTAGACAAATTCCAATAATTTTATCACCAATCGATCACATATATTTCTACGGATCGATATCAATGCTTGTGACTGTCGATTTTCAACGAAAAACTATTGAAAAAGTGGTAAATTCAAGCACTGTCCAAAAGCGTGGAAATAACTAACAAATCCACCAATGTTAGTTACATGCATATGTTGCTTCCCCAACACAGTCATCAGAGAATCGTTTCTAGAACATGTCGATGTAGCATTGCTGCTTCCCCAACACTGTCATCAGAGAGTCGTTAGTAGACGAAACAAGTCGAATCGTGTGCGAATATGGAGGATCCAATTGCGTAACATTTTGCACACTTCTCGCCATATTCAGAACACACAAAATGCTCTCAAGTGTTGTAATCTTGCAATCAAGATCAGACCAGGTAGCAGGGGTGCAAGTCATTTTGATCGATTCTCTCAATAGACTTTCTGTTTCGTTAGTAACTCGACGGCAAACATGTTTGTTGTTCTGGATGATAGAAGAGCATAGCAGAAATAGTGCGAAATAGGTTAGTGAAGCCACGGTCTTCGAAAGAGGAAATCGATGAAGCTTCTAAGTCCCATAATTCAGTCGTCGTCATAGCAATGAAAACTAGCATTGCACCGCTTTTGGTTCTTGAGTTGATGATGATGATTCAGTTTTAACGTGTGAAATTCAGTGTCTTTTAAATTCTGTAAGTGTTGTTAAACGTTTGATATGTCTAGGCATCGAATTGAAAACATTTATTCCTTTATAATATAATCAATTTTGTGAAGCACAAGTCAAGGAATGTGGTGTTCTTATTTCAACCGCGTTTCTAGTATTATATCTATGAAAATCACTTCCTGTTTCAATTAGATCACACGACTATCGAGGCAGCAAACCGTTAACTACTTTAAAAATGAACACCATAGTCAAATATACAATTCTTTGCTTCACCGACAACCATTATAAGGCGTCTAGCATCAAAGTTGAGGAAGCGAATCTATAACATACATCTCAAAATCAAACGCATTATTTTATTCTGCAAGCGCTGTAATCTCGATATTTGTGTTTTATTGGACAGAAATAAAATGGAAAGGCAAAAGTCTAGGTGAGGAGAGATGATTGATTTGTATAGCTGTATTTTACTGGCAATAGTTAAATCGTTTTTCAGTCGACATTGAATTCCATACTTCTTGGCAATTTTCTTGATGACATTGTCAATGTGAGAGTTGAACTTAAGTGTGTCATCAATAATCATGCCAAGATATTTAATCTCCCGAACGCGATCAATAGTCTCATCATCAATTTACTCAATTCCGCGAAATTACCATAAATTTAGTTTTACTTGTATTAAATTTCAACTGCTTATACTTCAACCATCTACTTAGAGAACGCAAATCTTCATTCAAGTGTAAAACGGCATCATCTAAATCCTTAGCTGCAATGAATAACACAGTATCATCTGCAAAAAGATTAATGTCGCAAAATCGTAAAACACGTCGCAAGTCATTAATATACATAATAAATAACAGGGGCCCTAATACACTTCCCTGGGGCACTCCAAGGTTATTCCCCACGGGACTGGAAACAGAATCATTAAAAACAGTCCGTTGAGTTCTGTCAGACAAATAGCTTTCAAACCATTTCTATGCAGTACTCGTAATTCCAAAGCGCTTGATTGATCTCAACAATAAGGGCCTAGAAATTGCTTCAAAAGCGCGTTTAAGATCCAAAAAACAGCAACAATCGTATCTTTACACTCCAAGTTATTTTTCCACTTCGCTAATACCAAATTCAACGCGGTTGCACAAGAATGACCTTTCCGATATCCCGATTGTTATGGTATCAACAAACTATTACTATTTAAATACTCCAACAGCTGGCCTTTAACAAGAAGTTCTAAAATTTTCTCTAATGTGTGCCACATGTTGATGGGACGAAACTCATCGGCTTTAATCGTTCCAGCAACTTTTTGAATAGGAACAACTAAGGATTCCTTGCAAATTTGTGGCACATGTCCAGTTTGTAATGATTCATTAATAAGGTCCAGCAAGATGTGGCCAATGACATGAAAGCAATCTTGAATAACTGTAGCATTAACATTATCTACTCCAGCCCATTTTTCTAATGAAAAACAAATAACTCTAAGTTCATTTGATGTAATTGGGTGACTAACTTCAAATCTACAACTTCTTTTAACTGGTTGTTTTATTTCGTCAGGACCACCAAAAAACAATAAATTACACTATTTTCTGGGATGCCTAGGAGTCCAATTATTCGAATAAAGATTTTTCCAGCTATTCAATTAAATATTTTTCGAATATTAAATTTTTCGAGCGCGTAACCGAGATCCCTTCTTATTTCTACTCGTTTGATTAAGCGCAGTAGAGAAAATAAATAAAAGTTCCAATATATCTAAACAGGCATAGAGAAGAACCATGCCGTGAAACAGGATCATAAATTCGCCGAAAAAAGGGTGAAGCGTCTTTCTGATAAAGGCTAAGATTTACCAGCTTGTTGAGAGAAGAAGTTTAACGAGAAAACCTAAAAAGGGGAGGAGCTTTAGCTGGGTGGACACTGATATTCTGCGGCCTTCCAACCTTACGCAGGCGGGCCTAGACTTTTGCGAGTGCCCAATCATTAAACCGAAGAATATGGGAGTGTCCGGTCCGATTTGCTGATCCAACTGCCTACACGTCATCATCATCTGCCAAAGGCTTTAAGCCTGTACTACCATCTGCCCTTTTCAGGGCTACCAAGATTTTTCAAAACGGTTAAATTTCTGAATATGTTCCAACAAAAATTCATATTGTTAACCACAAATTACTACCTAACAGCAACGGATGAAGCTGGGTCTCCTCCTTAACAACAGTTTGGAGCTCATATCACCTACGACATTGTGCAACTTGGTTTATGTTATGCTATGCTATGCTACACGCAAACCAAAAATCTATTACAATGAATGTTAGTTCCGTTTTCTATCATCCTCTGTTCATGAACATCGCAACGAATGTTAGAAATTAACCATGCAGGCGATGTTATGGTTTTTTGTCTTTTAACGTAGGACTACATCTGTAATTTCTAAAAAAAAAATGGAACATGTAATAACATTATGAAAGATTTTGAATGTTAATAACTCAGCTGCCCCTGGACCAATTTCAATAATTTTATCACCAATCGATCAGAAATGTTTCGACGCATCTTTTAAATTTAAGACTTTATAATTTTTCAAAATGTCACTATTGAAAATAGCACGAATGTGCTACTGTTGCTATGACAATTAAAATTACCACGGATTGACTGCGAAAGGCGATTTCCCTAGCACAGATTTTAAAGTTGAATTCCATCCGGTCTCACCGAACGGTGTTTATTCAATCACCGCGTGATGAGTGGTGATGCTCTCCAGGACACAACAAAAGGCTCCCCGCAAGCAGCTAGCTATCAAGGCTGGCCTCAACCGCTGATTGGATTCAGTTCCAATCACCGTGTGTGGTGGTGTCCGGTCGTCGGCATCAGCAGCAGTGCTTTCGGCGCGTGGCGTTGAACATTGTTCTCCAGTACACAACGAAAGCTGCCGCCCACATGAGCATCCATAGAAGAAGGAAGAAGCCGCACCGCTATTGATCGGAATCAGTAGCTCTACGTCAGTCGCTGTGGGCCTTCTATTCCAAACAACATACAGCTCACCAGCCTCTTCTGTATTCAACACCCTAATAGCTCAGCATTACTCAACCATCACAACAAAACGGTTCTTTTCAGGACCACCATAAATTTTTAAAATAGTATTTTTGGACATTTGTCAAGGTCATCAATCGGATGTCAGCTCCCATATCAAGAGAAGGCTGGAATTAGGGCGTAACAACTTTTGTAAACAATGACTTCTTTCAATGATTTATTGAAAGTTAAGGCTCGCCCACGCAAATCAACATCACCATCAGGTAGGGTATGACTTCCCCTACCCGACGGTAATGTTGGTTTGCGTGGCCGTGCCTTGAATTCGTAAAAATCATCGAAAGAAGTCATTGTTTACAAAAGCTGTTACGCCTAATTCCAGCTCTATCTAGATATGTTTGAATCTAACATACCATGTACTTTAAGACAATATTGAGGGTGCAATTTCAAAAATTAAAGTCGGTCGCGGCATGATAGTGGTCTGGTTTTGATCCAGAGATGATGGATTTAAACTCTTAATAAGCCAATTGATAGGATTTTTTTCTACAAATTTGTTACAGTTAAGACTTATATTTTTTTTCAAAATGTCACTATTGGAAATTGCAAGAATGTACCACTGTTGCTATGATAATCAAAATTATCACCGATTGCCTGCGAAAAGCGATTTCCCTAACACAGATTTCAAAGTTGAATTCCATCCGGTCTCACCAAACGGTGTTTATTCAATCACCGCGTGGTGAGTGGTGGTTTTCTCCAGTACACAACGAAAGGCTGCCTGCAAACAGCGAGCTGCAGCACACATGAGCATCCATAAAAGGAGGAAGAAGCCACACCGCCATTGATCGGAATCAGTAGCTCTTCGTGAGTCGCTGTGGGCTATCTATGTCGAGCGCGTCATACTAAAGAGTATAAACAGAGAGAACCCCGCTCAGATTCCTATTCCTACACAAAACGCATGCTCCTGCTGCAGTTAACAAATAACATTTATTATATAAGACCACGTATTCCTACGTCACCATTACGTAAAACCCCATAGGGCTGTCCCTTGTAGTTTTTAAAGTAATAGGTTGATCCGAATACCCAACTAACCATATCGTATATCAGTGACATTGTCTCACTCTGAATCTACATTTAAAGTTATTTGGTGATTATATGGTTACCTGGGTACTTACATAAAATATTGTGCAAGTACCATAAGTTCAACAACGCCCAACTATGGAAAGCTCAATGCTATTGAATCAGCGAACACCAACATGATTAACTGTAAGGAAACACCAAAGCATATATAGAGATAAAGCTCCAAAATACACTTTTAACTGTACTATCAGTAATAAACATCAAGCTGTCCCATATTGAACCCTGCCAACCCACGGCGCCTGCACGGTACTGTGGGCCTACAGAATGGTTCATCGGTTGCGAAGTGAAGTACTTCTCAAACTGACGTGCTACATTTCTCAATGTTTCAACTTTATCCTAATGTAAACTTCACATTATCTCCCGAAACGACATTATCATCAAAGCGAGTGTCACGTCAACACATTCCTACCCCTTCCTTTCTTGACCTGCGTTTAGGCGCAACTGGCGCTGGTATTGCCTAGTCACCAGTTTTTACACATTGAAGATGATTGCTAGTCCCAAGTATCGTCTATTGCAAGACCAACAATTGAAAAAGGCCTCAACTCCATTTTGTAAACTAACGTTATAAGGCCATTGTCTCGCGAACCGAAACCTACATTTGCAAACCTAACACGCAACCGGGTAGAGGAGAATTCCCCCTACCTGTTAATTTTGTTGGTTTGTGTTGGTGGACTTCGGTTCGCGAGAAAATGGCCTTACAATGTTTGTTTACAAAATGGAGTTGAGGGGCACTAACAGAGGAGCAACCGTGAGCAGCCAATCATGCTCATGTTCATGATCCTATTATTCGACCATCGCAGTTAGGCCCTAGATTTGGATTCAGCGAGCCAAAATTTATGAAATTCATTACAAATGGTCGAAAGGCGTCAAACACTTCCGACTTTAGTTTTATTCTAATCGTTTAAATCCTGGTGGTTTGACGCAAAGTTGATTTTTTTTTCCTGCTTTAATTAAACAACAACAGCTCACACCTCACCATTCCTAAACTTATATCCCGATGGGATGTTTTGCTCAAGTGGTGCTTGAGCCAAATTGCTCAAATGAAAACTACTTTACCGCACTTCATTCTAAACATGATACTTGTACATAACTCCTCCGGTCTTGCAGACTACACTCAGCCCCCGGGAGACTACACTAGACTTGTTCCCAAAACCATATCTTGCAGCATCACTTCCTCTTTACATTCCGGACCCAGCCTGTGGGGTAGGATGAGACGAACTCGAAAATTAATTCCTTGAAAATCTGCCATAAATTCTACCCTGGCTTGCCCCCTGCTCATCATGCAAAGTGAAATGTTGCATATTTCCTCTACCCCCGCTGCGTTGTAGGTGCTTTCAGTTGTGAGCTGTTGGAAAATTAAATAACTACAACAACAACAACAACAATATCAGCAGAGCCAGCAACCGGAAGTGAGAACATAAACACTTTCCGGGCAATTGCTTTATTTTGGCATGGGCGGATCCGTCTCGAGGAGGATGCTAGGGGGTCCTCTGGTGATACCATCTCCTCTGGTGTGTAGTGCCAGCGCCGGTAGATAGGATCCGAGTGATTTACGTAACGATTAGATCAGCGTTTTGAGTACCATTATGTATGATTTATTTAATGAATGCTTTCCCATTAGAAGCATTAGAGTTACATTTGCAACTGTTGCTCGAGTTGAGTTTTCTCAGTAAAATGCTAAATTAGCACAGAACCAGCCGAGGTTGGCTGTTTCTCGTTTATCTACACAGTTCGAAAAAGTTTTGTAAATTTCCGTAAATGGATAATTTTCGTATGAAACCTTCACGAGACGATTTTCTAGACGCAACCCAAGTAACAATTCAAACTGAACAGTAAGAACAGAAGCTGATTATTGGTTGATTCAAGGGGTACAAAGCTGATTAACATTAGGCTGAATGTAGTGCATCAAGCGAATTGTATCCCCATAATCCAACCTCAATAAGTTAGCTGATCTAAAGATTGATCAAGCCTTATTTAAGCTTAACACAACTCCACAAATCAGCAATTCGTTACACATATATTGATAGCTTGATTTGTTAAATGTTGTCAGTATCTGTGTCACTCGTTGCATTTCCGGCATTTTAGTTCTTCTAAATTCACTGCCTACCTCAGGGATGCCAGATTTTTATTTCGGAAGTCTGCGAAAAATGTCTGTGAATTTCAGAAATGTCTGTCATGAAGATAGGGGAATTTACGTATTCTCGGCAACCTAAGCAGCGACCTTCTTTCTATAGCCTTTTTCTCTAAGGAACGCACACATATTGCATTCCAAAACTTTTTGAATCAATCGTAAATGGCAATATTTTTCAGCAGGTGAAAAATCTAATTACAAGTAAACAGCACGGCTTTTTTAAAGGCCGTTCAACTACCTCTAATCTTCTAGAATATGTATCTTTCATTATTAAAGCGTTGGACAGTGGCAAGCACGTTGAAGCGCTATACACCGACTTCAGTAAAGCATTTGACCGCATCGACATACCATTATTAATCCTCAAATTGCAGAAAATAGGAATGGAGCCTGGACTTTTGAATTGGCTTCAATCATACCTAACACATCGTAAACAAATGGTCCGCTTTCAAAATAAACTTTCAGAACCAATTTCAGTCACCTCTGGGGTACCCCAGGATTCTCATTTAGGCCCACTTCTTTTTATTTTGTACATAAGCGACATTTCCTACATACTTAAAACAATAAAATTGCTTGTAGGTATATGCAGACGACATGAAGCTCTTTATGGAAATAAGTAATTCTAGCGATGCCTGGTGTAGTAAAAGTCTACTTAAACTGAACGTAAAAAAATGTACTGCAATAGCATTTAGCAGAAAAAATGAAACACCGCATATTGAAATATCATTAGGCAACCAAATAGTAGAAAAAAGCAAAATTGTAAGAGATCTAGGTGTAATCCTAGACTCCAAACTAACTTTTATAGAACATTATAATACTATCATTAGTAAAGCAAACAGAATGCTAGGCTTCATCAAAAGGTTCAGTCATAATTTCGAAGACCCATACACTATTAAGCTATTATATACCACATATGTAAGGCCAATTCTGGAATACTGCCACCTAGTATGGAATCCATACATTTCCATACACGAAGAACGCATAGAATCTGTCCAAAAACAATTCCTTTTATATGCTTTACGTAAATTGAATTGGACTGCATTTCCATTACCATCTTATGAAGCGCGCTGCATGCTCATCAATATACAAACACTTAAGGAGCGCCGCCAATTTGCAATGCTTTTCTTCATCAACGACATTATTTCAATGCGCATAGATTCGGCAGAAATTCTCGCACAATTAAATTTTTACACACCTTGTCGATATCTTAGAACAAGGAATTTATTTTCAGAAACATCGTACAGAACAAACTATGCAAAAAATAGCCCAATCAATCGAATGATGCGCCTATATAATTTGCATTGCGGAACTATTGACATCACTATGTCCAAGCAGCAAATACAAAGTAAGCTAAAACAGAATAGAATTAATGCATAGTATGTAAGTAAACATTGTAATAATCATTGTATGTAGTCTACACTGGCTTGACGAAATGGAAATAAATAAAAATCTGCGGAGGCGAACCAGAATTTAGGCTAAAAACCTCTACGTGTAATATGCAGTATTGGTTTGTTTACAATCTTTTGCTGCCAGCTGCTCTAACAATTTCAGTCGAAAGAATTGTCAAAAACTGTTTTGAAACGCTTTTACAAAGCTCCAATCTTCCCTAGTGAAAGCGAGTATTGTCGGCAACCAGTTTTTCTTCGGCAACCGTTCCATTTGAACTGCATGTAAATCTGCTGTTCTATTATCGGCAACTCGAAATCAGCTACAATTTGTAGTGCGTGTGTTTCATTTCAAGAAAACCTTGCTAGATTGCTTTTTCTCAGTGGTAAAAATATAGTCAAATTGAAGCTGAAAGCATAAAGAATCGTTTGCATGCATTCAGCGAAGTGTTTTCGTAAGAAAATCCAGTGAAAATAGTGTTTCAATCTGGGTTGCCGAAAACAGTCTGGCATGCCGAAGCCGTCATTTCCCCTATATAGCTTGTGAAATTTGAAATTTCAGTAAAAGTGATGTTCGAGCAGAAAATACCTGCTTTTAACGAATTGAACCAAATTGGAGTTGGGAATGCATCCATTAACGCAGTATACGTTAAAAGCAGTTAATAAAAAGATAAATTACGATTACACGACAAATGAGGTCGACTCAAAGTTGCGATTAGTTCACTCATATTCTTGAAATGTAGTTAACTCATAGACTGAGTAAAAATTCCGAGCTTTTACAGGAATTTGTTTTGTAATATAAGCAACATCTCGATGTACATATGAAATTAGTACACGCAAAAATGGTTCTAATGAAGTTTCTATTGGGAATACACATATTTTTCCATTAACAAAAACAATGATATTTACCTGAATTTCACATAAAATTCATAAGTTCTGTATGATAAATCACTTAAATTTCATTTGACATGGTGGTTCATGAGATTTTGTGGTGCAATTCCCAATTATGATATCACATGAAAGTAATGTGAAATTCTAATGAATATTTTCCATTGGATATGTGATTTATTGTTTGAGTGTATACTTCTAGAATGAGTAAATTTTGCGTCGATTTTCGACATATTCAAAAAGATTTATAAGGCTCGAAAATTTTACAAAGTCTACAAGTAAACTACGTTTTCTAGCGTTTGAGTAGTTTAAACTTAATTTTGAGTCGATCTTATATGCCGTGTAGTGTGGAAATCCGTTAGTTTAGTTAGTTAGTACTGGTCCTTTTTCACGCCAGCAGCAGTGAAACGAGCACATCTTAGTGAGATCTTAGTTAGTCCACCACCTAAATATGGAGAAATCGACAGTCCAAAGAGCAATTTATAAGCATATTCATACGATTCTAAGCACTTCGTACTCAAAAAGTGTTGATAAATCAGGATCAGGATTGCTGAAACGATTCGGATGGGAAGGAATATCGAAAATAATATCATCGAGAAATGGAGAGTACTGTACAACGAAGCCTAGAACGGTGAATTGGCGCTAAACACTAACACTGTTGTAACGATTTTACAAATACAGTTTTAAAATAAGATATATCAAGCAACATATTTATTACATTTTGCAAAATAATTACACACTTTGCCTTTCTCGTACACCAAGGTGTACCGAAAGGCTATGATATCACTTGAAAATACAATTTCGTTCCAAGACCCGGAGAGACGAATGGATTATACCAATACACTCATCTCAACGGGATGCTACAGGAAAATGTTTCTGTATGTGTGTATATAACTTAAAACCGTGCTACGGAATTTCGGGTTTTTAAAAACTAAACTACGAACTACACATGTCGATGGTTCTAACAATAATGTCTTTATTAAATCCTGTCGAACACCTCGCTACCTTTGCCTGTTCCCTAAAACAGCTGACCTAGCACCTAGCAACGACGATGGTCTTCCAGTCACGTAGTCCGTCGTGGTGCCGATACTCGATCCGTCCATGTGGCTGTTGCCGCGTGGTGATAATGCTGACTTTGCTGTCTCGGTGCAGGTGCCCGTTGGTGCTGCCGGTGCCGGTGACTTCTTGAGTGTTGACGCTGGGGTGACTCCGTTGTTAACTTATATGTATGTTTATTTTTGGCAAGGAGGAAACCTTCAAAAAGGCCATCGTGCCACCGCTTGACGACTGGGCGCACAGTCGCGGTGACACGGTGTGTGGGATTCTTACCGGACTAAAACCTCCTTGCCCTTTTCCCCCCGGACCACTTGTCGTATTACTTCGGAGGGGGCCGTGCATTACGCACCTCACTTTACCTCAGCTAATTGGCGCTTCCAGTTCGCTGATCGTCTCTCCAATTTGTGAGCCATTTAGCTCCCAGTGTCACGTTCTACTCGGTTATCCCCGGTGGTGGATTCAGCCTACTCTGACGGAGAGTTCTCCCGGCTTCGGCTTTCAGTTCACACTTGTGTGAGTACATTACTACTTTCTAGTTGGTCTGCTCGCCATTTTCGCTGCAGCGCTGACATGATCTGCGTTACTGCTCTGCTGACGGCGTTAAAGGTGCCCTCCTCTCGACACATTTCTTCGACGACATTCTCCGTTCTAAGGGCGAGCATATCTTCTCGCACAGCAGGACATTCGAAGACCACGTGCTCTGGTGATTCTTCCACATTCCCACACTCCGGACAGAAGGGTGACGTTGTGTGTCCGAACCGATGCAGACACTTCCTGAAGCAGCCATGACCAGACAGGAACTGCGTCAAGTGGAAGTTGACTTCTCCATGCTTCCTGTTCACCCAGGTATTAGCCTGTGTGTCCATCTACCGTTCTCTGCTGCATCCCACTTAGCTATCAACACTGTTCTCACCGTTTTTCGTACTCCTCTGGTTTCTCTCGTCATATAGCACTCGTAGTCCTCCGCCAAGGTGATGCCGATTGGGATCATACCGGCGATAACGCATACTGCCTCCATCGAAATGGTTCTGTACGCACTCACGACTCGCATGGCCATGAGCCGGAACGTACTGCTCAATTTCCTTTGGTTCTGCTTCGTTTTCAGCGCTTCAATCCAGGCTGGACCTTCGTACCTTAGTATCGATGAGGACACACTAGCCAGAAGACGCCTCTTGCTGCTGCTTGGACCAGAATTGTTCGGCATGATTCTGGCTACCGCGTTGATGACCTTCGCCGCCTTCTCGCAAGCATATTCGATGTGGCTGTTTTGTGGTGGGCTATCTGCTCCTTGCATCCAATCTCAACTCCTTTGGGCAGCTTGAGCGTCAGCACGCCATTTTACATTCCGTTCCACAGCGTGGGACCTAGAATGGAGCCTTGTGGAACTCCCGCCGTGATTCTAAGCGATGTATGCCCCGTGTCTGTCGCGTATACCAGGACCAGGACCAGGAAGTAACTACTTAGAATCCTGCAGAGGTAGTCTGGAACCCTCATTCTATGGAGCGCAGCTGGCCTCTCGGAACACCACCCTGCGCTCCTCTCTGTCTGCTTCTGTTCTTGCTCTCTGGCTAGAAGACAAGTAGCACGGAGGGTGCTAATTTCCTTGTTCCACCAGTAAGTTGGACGCCGCCTGTTCGTTGGCTCCAGTTTTCTCGGCATAGTTGTGTCACATGCCCTTGCTAACAGTGATGGGCAAAACACCGGTACAGCACCGGTACGGTTTTCTAAAGCATAACCAATGTGCTGATCTGTTGTACCGAGTGTATGGTGCTGCTGTCGGTTCGGTTTGGTAGTTGCAAGTAACACCGCACCGTGTTCACCAGTTCGCTGCACACGGTGCGGTTCTGATTTTCCAGTACCGGTGTTCTGTGTTCACAAGGATGATGTTTTGAATTCAAGAACCGATCCGGTACTGTTGTGTGTTTATGTGCGTGGTGCGCATTATTCAGAATTGCCAGTGATGGCAGATAACTAAACAGAAATTGTATTTGATGAATAATATAATGCAGTGTCAAGTCGAAATAGCGGTTTTTGAATACAGAAAAACTGTGAATTCAAATGATGTATTACGCAATGTGGGTATTTCCAGAATCGGTGTGACGTGGAGATCGGAAATCGTCAACCAACGCCACCTTGAAATCCAAGATGGCGGCTTCCGGTTATAGAAAAAATTTTAAACACCTTTAAACACCTGTCAAATACCTTTCAAAATGGGTATTTCCGGAATCAGGGTGACGTCTTGAGACCGGAAATCAATGTCTGACGCCATTTTTAAATCCAAGATGGCGGCTTCCGGTTATATTAAAACTGGGAAATAATGCCAAATATCATTCAATATGGGTATTTTTGGAATCAGAATGACTTATATATACCAGAAATCCATGTCTGACGCCATTTTGAAATCCAAGATGGCGGCTTCCGGTTGAAGAAAAACTGGGATATAACGCCAAATATCCTTCACTATGGGTATTTTTGAAATCAGGATGACGTATATATACCGGATATCAAAGTCTGACGCCATTTTTAAATCCAAGATGGTGGCTTCCGGTTATATTAAAACTGGGAAATAATGCCAAATATAATTCAATATGGGTATTTTTGGAATCAGGATGACGCATATATACCGGAAATCAATGTCTGACGCCATTTTTAAATCCAAGATGGTGGCTTCTGGTTACATAAAAGCTGGGAAATAATGCCAAATATCCTTCAACATGGGTATTTTTGGAATCGGGATGACGTATAAAGACCGGAAATCAATGTCCCTCTTGAAATACAAGATGGTGGCTTCTGGTTGTAGGAAAACTGGGAAATACTAGCAAATACCCTTCAATATAGTTATTTTTGGAATTGGGATGAGGTCTAGAGACCGGAAATCAATTTCAGACGCCATCTTAAAATCCAATATGGCGGCTTCCGGTTGCACAAAAACTAGGAAATTCTGTGAAATGCCCTTCAATATGGGTTTTTTTTTTCGGAATCGGTGTGACGTATAGAGACCGGAAATGGATTTCCGAAGCAGTCCTGAAATCCAAGATGGCTGCTCCTGGTTGCAGAAAAACTGGAGAAATACTGTCAAATATCCTTCAGGACGGGTATTTTTAGGGAACGACGTAGAGACCGGAAATATAGAAAGTTGTATTTTTGGAATTGGAACGACGTAGAGACCGGAAGTATAGGGAAATACTGTCCAACATCGTTTGACATGGGTATTTTCGGAATAAGAGTGTTATATTGACTTAAAGTTCTCTACTTGTCGATGTATTGTTGATTTTCGTCTTTATTAGTGATCTCATTACTCTAATTGAAAAGATTAGCATTCAATTTCACAAACAACACGTTAGCCAGGTTGACGTCGGTTAGTCTCAATCGCCTGTCAGTTAAAATTACACTTAGGGTACTGAACGCCCTTTCGACAGTTTTTATACAACCGGAAGCCGCCATCTTGGATTTCAAGATGGCGTCAGACATTGATTTTCGGTCTTTATACGTCATCCCGATACCAAAACTACCCATATTGAAGAATATTTTACATTATTTTCCAGTTTTTAAATAACCAGAAGCTGCCATCTTAGATTTCAAAATGGCGTCAGACATTGATTTCCGGTCTTTATACGTCATCCCGATTCCAAAAATACCCATATTGAAGGGTATTTGCTAGTATTTCCCAGTTTTTCTACAACCAGAAGCCACCATCTTGGATTTCAAGATGGCGTCAGACATTGATTTCCAGTCTCTATACGTCATCCCGATTCCAAAAATACCTATATTGAAGGATACTTGACATTATTTCCCAGTTTTTATATAACCGGAAGCCGCCATATTGGATTTCAAGATGGCGTCAGACATTGATGTTCGGTCTTTATACGTCATCTCGATAACAAAAATACTCATATTGAAGGATATTTGACATTATTTCCCAGTTTTTATACAACCGGAAGCCGCCATATTGGATTTCAAGATGGCGCCAGACATTGATTTTCGGTCTTTATACGTCATCTCGATACCAAAACTACCCATATTGAAGGATATTTGACATTATTTCCCAGTTTTTCTACAACCGGAAGCTGCCATATTGGATTTCAAAATGGCGTCAGACATTGATTTCCGGTATTTATACGTCACCCCGATTCCAGAAATACCCATATCGAAGGGTATTTGACAGGATTTCTCAGTTTATCTGCAACAGGATGCCGCCTTCTGGATTTCAAGAAGGTATCGGTTATCGATTTCCAGACTATAGGCGTCACGCGGACTCCAAAAATACCCATATCGAAGGGTATTTGTCAGACTTCAAAATGATTTCTAGTTCCTTCGCTACCAATATTGTCTATCAAAATATTTTGCAATTGAATTAATAACTGTCGCTTGGTACAAATATTTTATTCACCTTTTTGGGAGCACGGCTATTTAATTCTTGCCAATGTTCCGAACCAAGAACGGTATACCCGGTTTTGGTAACATATAATTGAACCCTGCACACGGTTTATATCTCGTGTACCAAAACCAAAATTCTAGCACACCGGTTTTCGGTTTTCAAGCTGCGGTTCTGAACATCAACTCGAAAACCGGCACACGGTTTTGATTTAGAACACACTGGTACACTAAAACTCAACCGAACCAGGGTACACGCTTACATAAACACAGGAGTATTTTTTGAACACGAACCAGCACACGGTGCGCACCGGTTGGTTCAGTTGCCCATCACTGCTTGCTAATGATTCGGTCAACTCGTTCGCGCTTAGGCCCGGGACGCTGCTGTCTACCCTTAGAGCTTCGGTGAAGAGATCCTTATTGAATGCCTTCGTCTTCCACTTCCGCTCGCTTACTTTCGTCCTCCGCATTTCCACCGGTGTCCGTTCGCTGATACTGTACCGGATCGCCTGATGGTCACTATGGGTGTACTCTTCGCACACTCTCCAGTTCATATTTGCCATTAGTGACGTACTGCAGAAAGTAACGTCGATAATGGATTCCCTACCATCTTTGCGGAAGGTGCTGATGGTTCCTAAGTTGGCCAGACTGACGTTCAACTTTGCCAGAGCTTCCAGCAGGCTATACCCTCTTGCGTTGGTACATCTGCTCCCCCAATCCATTGCCCAAGCATTGAAATCTCCTGCGATGACGACTGGTCTCCGTCCAATGAGCTCTCCGGTGAGTCCATCTAGCCTCTGGTGGAACTGCTCAATTGTCCATCTCGGGGTTGCGTAGCAACTACATACATAGATTCCATTGATTTTGGCGATCACGAAATCTTCGTATGAGCTTGCCACCACTTGTTGAATGGGATACCTGCCCATGACTTGTATGGCCGCCATTCCTGCTCTATCCGCCACCCAGTTACCATTATCGCGAAGGACTCGATATGGCTCTGCAATGATTGCAACGTCGCACTTTGTTTCCGTTGTCGGCTGCCACAACAGTTGCTGTGCTGTGTTGCAATGATTGAGATTTATTTGGGTTACCTTCATTATTGCTGACCCACCATCGCCTTCTTGAACTCTGGGCACCTGAAACTTCCCGTCACATGGCTGTTTCCGTCCTCCTTTTTGCAGAGCATGCACCTCGGTTGCTTTGTATAGTCTTTTGCAACATGCCCCTTCTCTTCGCTTTTCCTGTACAAATCAGATCTGTCTGGGCCTTTGCAGTTTCTCGCCTGTTGACTGAAGCCCATGCATTTGTAGCATCTCTCTATTTTCTTAGATCCCCGAGGAATACCTTTCAAAGGGAACACTGACCACCCAACCTTGATTCGGCCTGTCTTCAGCAGCTCGTCGTATCGACGCCGTCTGCGTGCCACCATACGCCTTCCTCAACCGAATTGCCATCGGTACGTCTCCCAGGTTGCATTGCACCTTCAGCGCACTCTTCAACTCGTCTTCTGTTGTGATCTCGTCCAGATCCCTGCACTCGACCACTGACTTCTGGGATAAGGCTCTTACGTTCGCCGTCTCGCCAAGAGATTTTTCGACGAGCTCCTTAAAAGCTGCGCTATTAACCGTAGGATCCCTTTTCAGCTCAAATAGCATCTCGCCTTTCTGGGTTCGCCTGGTTTTCACCACGTTCTCGCCTAGTTGTTTCAACTCCGGATCCTCTCCCACTTTCCGGAGGAGTGCTGCGTAGGACGTTTTGTCCTTCCCCTCAACAACCAGAGCGTCACCCTTGCTTCTCTCCCTATGAGGCCTAGACTTCTCCTTATTCTTCCTGTCTTCCTTATTCTTCTCTTCCTTCTTCCTTGCTTCCTCTTCCTTCTTCCTCACTTCATCTTCCTTCTGTTTTTTCTTCCTCTCCTTCTGGTTCTCGACTTTACGCCACCCACCATTTTCTCCCATCTCCTTGATGCCTTCCTCGTCCTTGCGTTTTTTGGGCTCCTCCTCATCTCCTGGCGTGTCCCTATCTCTCTTTTCAGGACGTGGATTTGTGGGTCCCTTCGGCGTCTCATGTGCTTCAGCCAGTCTTATACTCTCCTTGGCCTCCCGGAGAGCCTTTTCGGCATTTTCGGCTCTTTTTCTCCACTCATGGAATTTCCGATCTGCCACTGTTATGCCGGATTTGATTCCAGTCAAAAGTTGCTTGATCTCTTTGTGTACGTTGTTTTTATCCTTTACGAACACATAGAGATCATCGATCTTCCTCCTGACCTCCGTCATTTTGGTTCTCCCAAGCTGCAATTCTTGCTGTTTACCACTGCTGGATTTCGGTTCGAATATTTGACATGGCACCGCACCTAGCTGCTCTCCTTGGGATCCATGCTGTTCCACTTGGGGTATGCTACTACTGGAACTCGCTGTGGTCACCTGGTTCGACCAGGCTGGCCGTGTTCAGAGCCAGATCGGCGTAAGTCAGGAATATTACATCTGAGCCTACTACTCACCAATCACCAATTGGTGACAAGGTTTTGAACGTATCCGGAGGCCTGCCAAGGTTTTACCGGGACGGGGGCAGCCGCACTATTAGCCCACTCGCCATTTCAAGAAGGTGTCACCCTTCTTTACTTAGGGAGCAGAATAGCACGTTGTCAGCCCTGTAGCGTGGTATCCAATCCATTGTGCCGTGTCGTGTCCATAGTTCCATGCCGTGTCCAGTATGCCGTAATAAGGATCTTACTGGCGTCGATCCTAATGTGCCGGTTGGCACTCCTGTGGGTTGACGAAGCATTTCCTCTATCGCCGTGTTATGGATACCGCGCCAGTGTTCGCGTCGCACCCCCTCACTTTGCTATTGTCATAAGGACAACATTGCCCAGGCTACACCACGGGGAGGTGTGAGGTAGGAACTTGTGAGAACCAGAGCTAGGTTGTCAACTCACCATTTGTAACCCTCTGTATGTGTGTATATACATATGTATGTATGTATGTCTGTAAGTTCGTTTGAGTGTAACTCACTCACTTTCCGCAGAGATGTATGGATCAATTTGAGTGGAACAAATTCCAGAAGATGTGTTTCAGATCCCCATAGATCGCTATTGATTTATTTTTTGGTCGGAATTATGGTTCCGAAGATATGAACTACAATGTGAATTCCAGATCCATTTGGGGAATTCGTAAAATATTGATACAGAGCCTTCCCGTTTTTGGAAACACATGATTTTTGTCTGATCCATCCAACGCTTAATTCCATTTCTGATATCACTAGACCTCTCTTTGGGGATCCTATCTACTTGAAATGTCATGAATTAATCGCCAGAAAGTGCTAGCCCAAATGTGAAGAAAGAATTAGTTGATGAGGACGTGTTGCCAAAAACTGGAAGGCACTGTATATCAAAAACTCATCATGCGACACCTCAAATCACATTAGAATTTTACTATAAGATCAATGGTGGGCATAGTCAGACCCAATGATCACAATGGCCTCTTTCAAATGTACCGGGTACTGGAAGTGGACAGATTTTGACATGCGCCGAAATGCATCGTGCGATACCTCAAATAACATGGAACTCAACATAATGATTAGTGCAAGTATTTATATTGATTGTCCTTAACCTGATCCTTCGTAAAAGTTTGTTATGGGGTTTCCTCTCGGGTTCCCTTTGATTTTTCTCGATTTTTTTTTCCACATTTTAACGACTACAAATGGACGAAAATGGATGCTTCGTTCAGCACTAAAACCACAGACAAACAGACATAACACATTGAATATTTCTCACTGTAAAACATCGTCGCTAAAACATTACCGCCATCTGTTGAATACACTGTGGTGCGTAGTATGCTAAACAGATGGCGGTAGTGTGTAAACGTCAAACGCAAGGGAATTGACTATGCACGCCACAGGTGGCGGTAGTACCAACTACGATACTTTTAAATTGACCGTTAAATGCTTGTTAGATAAACAACTTGCGAATGTTATGTCTATTTGTCTGTGCTAAAACTGTTCTCGAATAAAAAGATGAAATAGGATGGAAACACACTGTCCGTTTCATTCACTTTTTAACAGTGACTTTAGACAGTCAAGTTATCGACCGGCCAACGTGAGATGACGTATCAAAACAAACCATCAAATCGTATGGAAAATGTTCGATTTGGATACAACATGGCAGCACATCGACAGGTCTATAACTATGACCGTCTATAACAGTGACAGCTCGTTCGTGTGGTGGATTTGAAAACGTGCGATTTTCTAATGCGTGTTACAAAAGTCTTTAAATATCTGTGAAAAAACTAAAAAGTCTGTAAATGTCTGTAACGAAAAAAATGTCTGTGAAAAAAAATAAAAGTCTGTAAATTCACAGCCATGTCTGTAAATCTGGCATCTCTGGCCTACCTTGCTAATTACAAGCAATGGCAGCAGTAGAGACAAGAGGAGATTTTTAGGAATAGCTCCAGGTAGATGTGGGCTGCGACAACGTCGGAAGTATTAACATTTGTATTCTTGTGTTTTGTCTGTTATATTGCACTGAAGTTTCAGACCACATTCCAAAATTATTACTCAATTCTAACACTAAAATAGCATCCAAACGACCATCGAAATAAATCACGCACTTGTGTCTACATTGTACTAACTGCACTTGAAAATGAGAGGAGTGTACGCATTGCTGTATAATTCTCTTCCGGTTGCTGTTATTCAACTTAAATTTGACGTGCTTCAAGTCAATGATCATACCTTTTGCCACACATATGCTTAAGTGGTCCAGTAGGCATGGTTGACGCCTGTGAATCAGCGACTGCCGGTTCGAATCCCGAAATGCATAGGTAGTTTTTAGACTTATATTATCAATCTATATATGTAAATCCAGTAAGTCAGCAAACAGTTAAATCAGCTCCATATAAATGCATTAAATATGAGGTGGACTTCCATTATTATTTTTTAAATAAAACTAGAAGGCTCAACAAGGGTTGGAAAAGACTGTTATATAATGTCTTAAAAAGCTTTGAATGTATATTAGTGCTAAGCTTTTGGCTGATTGAAATCACCAGATTTAGATTTTTAAAAGCTGAACAAAGGTTGGTCTAAGCACAGCAATTATTCAATCTAAGGCTGAATAAAAATCGATTAAACAACACTTGTTTAGCATCAAATTGTTACCTGGGAATGTATTTGGGTAAGACAGAGTTTGTTCGAACACATTTACATTTTAGATCGCGTAAAGTTATGAGACATTTCAGTCAATATTCGAAATACTGTATGCAGGGTTGCTTCCACTCACTTGCTATAAAAATAATGTTTTTCGGAATTTTGAAATCGTTCGATGGTATAATGATATTTAGTATTTGAAAGTAACAAGAAGAGGTTGTAAAGCATGTGTTTGACTCATACAACCTGTCAATTTCGCTTTCAGAGTGACACAAGCAGGGTTACTTCCACTCACTTGCTATAAAAAAATGTTTTTCGGAATTATGAAATCATGAAATAGTATAATGCTAATTAATACTTGTAAGTTACAAGAAGAGGTCATGAAGTATATGTTTGACACACAAAATCTGTCAATATTGCTTTCAGTGCGTCACAATCAGCGATTTTACGACTCGTGAGCGCTCACTCTGAGTGAATGCTCACCAATCATAAGATCGCTTATTGTGACGCTCTGAAAGCGAAATTGACAGGTTTTATGAGTCAAACATATACCTTACACCCTCTTCTTGTTACTAAAATATTTTTTTTATAGCAAGTGAGTAGAAGCAACCCTGGACACAAGAAGCCATTTTATGATTCGTGTGCGTTCACTCAGAGTGAGCGCTCAAGAATCGTAAAATCGCCGATTGTGACGCCGTAAAAGCAATATTGACAAGTTGTATGTATCAAACACATACTTTACAACCTCTTTTTGTGACGTACAAGTTGTAATTATCATTATAACATCTAATGATTTAATAATTCCAAAAAACGATGTTTAATAGCAAGTGAGTGGAAGCAACCCTGAATTTATATGAAATCATTTATCTTTGTAAGCAACATTTCTCACAAGCTGCTAATTTACGTGAAAAGGAAGTTTACATGCAATAATTGTTGCATGCATGGATGTTTACAATTTTATCTAGATGAACGCGTCATTGGGACGGTACTAATGGATATTTTTAGTCGCTATTGAAAATTTAGTCGATTGCTGAATTTACGTATGGGCCCAAATTAGGAGCATTTAGGCCGACATTACATCCATTTCCCCCATATTGCATTAATGAAATTTTAGCGTTGGACTACGTCTGTGATTTCTATATGGGTCTACACTTTGTGAAAACCGAAAATGGAACAAATAACAAAATTATGAAAGATTTTGAACGTTAAAAACTCAGCTGCCCCTGGACGAATTTCAATAATTTCATCACCAATCGATCAGATATATTCCTACGCATCTGTTAAATTTAAGACTTTATCATTTTTCAAAATTTCACAAATGAAAATTTGACGAATGTGCAACTGTTGCTATGATAATTGAAATAATCACCGATTTCCTGCGAAAAGCGATTTCCCTAACAAGGATTTCAAAGTTGAATTCTTTCCGGTCTAACCAAACGGTGTTTATTCAATCACCGCGTGGTGAGTGGTGGTGTTCTCCAGTTCACAACGAAAGGCTGCCTGCAAGCAGCGAGCTGCAGCCCACATTAACATCCATAGGAGGAAGAAGCCGCACCGCTATTGATCGAAATCAGTAGCTCTTCGTAGGTCGCTGTGGGCCATCTATGTCAAGCGCGTCACACTAAAGAGTATAAACAGAGAGAACCCCGCTCAAATTCCTATTCCGACACAAAACACAAGCTCCTTCTGCAATTAACATATAAGATTTATTATATGAGACCTCGTAGTCCTACGTCACCATTGCGTACAATCCCATAAGGCTGTCCCTTGTAGTTTTTTGGTTATTGAAACAAATTGAAACATTCCTATCCGGTGTAGTTTCCGAGCACTCCTTATTCTGCCGCGTGAGGCCAGTCAGGTTATGATTTCAAATAGGGTAGGTGTTCCAGTAATAGTGGTGTACCTATAGTTGCGGTATGGAGTTTGTGCCGGAATAGTGAGGAGGACCCGGATATGATTATTTTTCATCGGTTGTTGTTGTTGTTGTTGTTGTTCTTTTATTAGCGATCGTTTAACCATTTGGTCATTCGGGTCGTTTTTGATAAATTACAGTTTAAAGCTTAAAAATTTGTATTTGAATTTATCACTTCTTAACCTACTTCCGGTTGCCTTCTTGGATCTGGTCATGGTCGGGTCTTCCTTAATTAAACGTTGAGGACTGCTACAGATTTGGCAGCTTTGAGTGCTGCTTTCTTCCATTGTCTCCTTAGTATGTTGATGATACCGATGATTAGCTGGATTGACACTATGACGAGGATAAGTGAGAGCTTCCAGTTGTGGTCTTCTAGGTATCCCGTGTGGACTTCTTGATTCTCGATTATGGTGACGTCCTGGTCACCGTTTTGGGTGGTATCTTTGCTGTCGGCGTTTCCCATTGTATGAGTGCTGGATGTATGGTTGTACTGTAGTTGAACCGTGGATGATTTGAATATGACTGTTGCTTGATTGCCATTTGTCGGCTTTATAAGTATTGCATTTTGCTGACAGGTCTCTTTGGTGGTGAATTTTGTTGCGTTGATTTTGTGTTGAATCAGCATAGGTTCGATGTTGATTGTGGTTGTTTATATTAGCGTAGCGTTTTCTATGGAATTTGCATCGTCTCCTAGTATTTCATGCAAAGAGGAGCCCAGGTGATTGATTTTTCTTTCTGCGTCGTAGCGGGGACAATCGATTAATATATGCTGAACGGTAAGTGGTATTCCACAAGATAGACATATTTCCGGGTCTTCGTTTCTTGCAAGGTGGCCATGAGTTAATTTGGTATGTCCAATTCTTAGCCTTGTTATGATTCGGCTTGCATATCGATCTTTATTGTATGAGGTGCTCCATTCCGAAATGGTGTTCTTGATTTGCCTGAGCTTGCTGTTGTTTATGAACCATTTGTTTTGCCAAGCTTGGTTTATATGTTCGTCAACCATTCGTTTGAAATCTGCGAATGGTGTGTAAATGTCGATTGGGGATTTGAACATAGCCCCATGTTTTGCCAGGTCATCTGCTTTCTCGTTGCCCGTGATGTTGACGTGAGCTGGGACCCAACAAAGTTCAAATGATTTGGTGACAGATATATGCTGCAGAGAGTCATTTTTCGAGGTAGGTTGATTTTTATAGCTATTGCTTCAAGACTTGTGTTAAGTTGAATTTTTGAGTATTTTAGTCCATGTTTGATTGCAATAGCAACTCCATCTTGTCCTGAAGGACGGTGGCAGAATAAGGTATCGTAACCAGGAATTGAGTGTTCGTTTGACCTGTTTGTTCTTGTGTCTTATAGACTGATTAGAGATGGATTGTACTCATTAATCAATATCCGTAATTCTGCGTCTTGTTTTCTGACGCCATTACAATTCCATTGAATAATTTCGGTTGATTTTTGGTTGATTTTCGGTTTGCTGTTGGATCCATTCTAGTTGTTTTGATGACGATTATTGGGTTTAGGGTTGCATCCAGGCATGGAAAATCATTTGCATTCATTTCATTTATTCATTTACATTCATTTGCCTCTATCTTTTATCATCAGTAGCATTCCGCAAAATGATGTATAGAACTTTTGTAGGTTTTGTTATTAACTACAACTTTTCTCATTACTCAAATCTATATCTCTTATGCATCACGAACTAGAGCGGGCAGAACTTGTTACTGTTTTTCAGTGAATGTAAAATACATTCACTGAAAAACAATAGTGGCTTCTGTTCACTCTGGTTCGTCATGCATAAGAGATATGAATTTGACTTGTTGACAAAAGTTGTAGCTAATATCAAAACCTACCAAAGCTCTTTACATTACTTTGCAGAATGCTGCTGAATAAAAAAGTTAGACGCAAATGAATGTAAATGACTGCACGAAATGAATGCAAATGATTTTCCATGCCTGGTTGCATCTCATCATCGCCACCCTCTTGAGAGCTGACGTCCGATTCTGAGTTAACGTACTCAACCGTTTCACGTTTTTTCATCTTATCGTTACCTTTCTTTTTCCTTGTTGGAAATGCGATGGGATTGCCTTGGCTCCTGGTGTGTTTTCCTGATGGTTTGTATCCGTAGAGTTTCAGTGTGTTCTCCAGTTTGGAATAATTCTCTTTGAGGATTTCGAGCTCCTTTTCTGCCGTTTTTCTTTTTTGTTTTTCTTCTCTGTAGGCATTAACTGCCTGTTCAAACTGGTTTTGCATTTTCATGAGCTTATTTTCCATCTCCTTCATTTTTTGTTCGAACTGTTTCTGCAGATCTAACCTTAGTGCTTCCACGTAGGATTTCTTTTCTTCATTTAATTGTTTGATCTTCTCATCAAATTGTTGGGTTAATGCACTTTTAATGGAATCTGAATACGTGATTTTATTTTCGCTTTCCACTATTTTTCTAGCTTCCCAAAAGTTAATATTTCTGTCCACTTTCACTTTGGTGATAGCTACTTCTTTCTTGAATGCTGGGCACCCTTTGAAGAATGCTCCATGAGAGTCACCACAGTTAACACATTTTTCTGCATTTTCACAGATTTCATGGAATGCCTCACCGCATTTGTTACACTTTTTTTTCACTGTTACAGTTTTTTCCTACATGCCCGAACTTATAGCACACGAAACACCTCAAAGGGTTCGGATACCACGGTCTCGTTTCCAACAGAATGTACCCAATTTTTACTTCTTTAGGTGGAACCGTACCCTTGACAGTGAGGACAAAAATTCCAGTGGGAGTTTTGTTCTCATCGCGTCCTTTCATAATCTGCCGAACTTCAGTTATTCCTGTTTTCGATAGGTCTTCGAGTAAGTCTTGGTCACTGTCAAACTTTATGTCCTGGCAAAAAACCACTACTTTGCACGAGTTAAGACTTTTGTGCTCGTACACTTTGGTGGAAATTCCTTGAGCCAGCTTTTCGATTTTAGCCAGGTTTCTGGCCTGGCTTTCACTTTTAACGTGGACGAGAATTTTCCCGTCTTTCGTTTTTTTTGCGCTTGCTACTTCCCCGCAGTAAGCTTTAATTGTTTTATCGACGAGAATCGGAGAGACTCCGTGGAAGGATTTACCCTCCTCTCCCCTTTCCATAACTAAAATCTTTCCACCACCTTCACCAGAGGTTTCCCCCAGCCGGGGGAAACTAGAATTATTCATCTGGTAAATTTAAACCACTGCGTTAGGTGAACAAATTGCACACCGGGTTTATTGACACCAGGCTTCCAGTGCGCGCGCTACCATATGCGAGACGCAATACGAATAGTCTCATGTCTCATAGTCATAGCAGTCTCATGCGCAAGAGATTTGTAGCACTCTGTTTCTCTCTCTTCAGTTTTGTCGCATCTCACATTCTCATAATGTATGTGTGTCGCACTGTTTTGTAAGCACAGCACATTTCCGGATGTATGCGTTTCATGAGAACGAGTATCATGCGACGTCGCGTGAGCCGAAGCTCATGCGCTTTACTCAATGAGATGTCGCTAAGCGACGACTCAATGCGAACATCGAAATAACAAACACAACTGGAAGACCAACTCGTGTTCTTGATGAGGGAAAAGTGTTGTTTTGTTTTGAAAATGATGAAAAGCGACCTAGCTACTACACTCTTATCGAACATGGAGAAGAGGTGTCAGATGGCAATGCCCAACAAAGTTTTCCTAGCGGCAATTTTCGTTGATTAAAGGATTAACTTGAAAAATAGCCCATTCATAACGAATGAAGGAGGAGATATGGCTTTGGTAAGCAAAATATACAATCAAGTTGTGGTTTATTTGCTCGTTAATATGCTTTTTTTCAATTTCACCGAGGATCCACGGTACTAACACTAGAACTATTTGGAAATCTGTTGTCGCAAATTTACCCTAGTAGCACATTTGTCGCAAATTGGTTGAGGAAACTTCTATACGGCTTATTTCAGTCATAAACAGGTTGCTTCAACTTTTCGCGATGGAAGCGTGCTACTTGGGTATTGTTTCAATTCAGCATCATGGTGGCTGATATGAACTACACTGTGAGCACTAACACTTCTGAAGAATTCAGTTGCTGCCGTAGTAAGTTTTGTTGATTGACAGGTATTCAATACAATTCCTGAAGCAAGAAGCTTAGCAACAATTCGTATTACAGATATGACACAACTTTTTCCTAAATTAATTACATTAACCTTAATCCAGCATTTCGTGCCTACGTACACTGTGGTGCAAAGTTGATAGGACAAAGGTCGTTTTCATACAACCTAGCCCAGTTTAACATGTTGTAAATGTGTTCTGTTATGATTAATTGAACTGAAATTTTTACGCAGAACTACAAATATGTTGAATTTCACGTGTAAGAAGTACCAATTTTTTGAAGCACCTGCTGGAAGGTGACAATAAAAATAAAAAGTAGAAGGGTCTGTGCCTAGGGCACGAACGGAAGCTTGACGTAGGACCGCAAGTGGACGGAATAAATGTGAAGAGCATTTAGTTCTTTTAATTGATCAATTATGTATTATCTCAACTCTTTCTGTTTTTGAATTGTAGGCGTAACAAATTTGTAGTAATCTTTTTCAAAGAGAAAGTTGATTAAGAGAATCAATCAAAATCACTTGTACCCCTGCTTCCAAGTTTGGTTACAAGATTACAACTCTGGAGAGCATTTTGTGTGGTCGTTTGGGGCTTGTGGTTCTGAATATGGACAAACAAGCACAGATAAATTCTATTCCAACTCTTTACTGATGTAAGCTTGATGGCCTGAAAAGGGCCGTTTTATTGAAGAGGACATCCATGGCCACTTACGCTTGGCGTGTTTAGTGTAGGTGACAGCATCACGGACCTCATTTTCCAGGAACACCTTCGGACCTCATTTGCACACCTCGTGGATCAGACCGGAGATACGTTTGACACCACCACGGCGAGCCAGACGACCGATGGCGGTTATCTCGAAGAACTTTGCGATGACGCTTGGCGCCTCCTTTACCAGACCTTTTCCTCCTTTGCCACGACCAGTCAATTGTTGCTTGTTAGGTGTGAAGGAGTGGACTAGCCACCACCTTCCTACTGCTGCTATTGCTGTTCACCACGCTTTCCGAAGCGAAAATGAGCTAATGCCATACAGCAGCGCTCTTTTATATCTTTTCAGGTTAAAGCAGAATGATGTGCAACCAAGTGATATAAAAGCTACAAAGACTCCTCCCATTATGAGTAATTTGCTATCAAGTAGCGACACTGGCTCTTTTCCTTTAACGTACACGGCGAATGAGAATGACCCAAATTTGAGTTTAGCGATGAGTAAATTTGTCTCATGGTTTCCTGTGGAAAACCTAAAAAATCTGCCAGAAAATGAGGAAATTGACGAAAATTTTTGTTCAGTCTCGAAGTAGTACCAATAGACTGAGTGAATCCAATCTTTACTTTTCTCAATTCGGGATTTTTTCCCTGGAAAATCCTGGAAAAACCTGGGAAAACATGAGACAATTTTACTCATCGCTGAGTTCCTGAATTTCATTTCTTATTTCTGAGATAACTAAACTCAAATTTGGGTTGTTCTCATTCGCCGTGATATCACCTTGAAAGATATCGGCACCGGTGGTTAGCGTGATTACTTTTCACCCCAGCAGGCCTGGGTCCAATCTCAGTCGGCGCCACCGGCATATTCTAAGGCATAACATCTCTGATCACGCCTTCCTTTGGGAAGTAAAGCCGTTGGTCCCTGGTTGAGTTGATGGGTCGATTGGTAGGGTCCAGGTGTGGGAGCTGCCTCCCTGGCGTCGGTAGCATTGGAGCTCAGTACGGAAAACAAATCTCGCGTCACTTTTCAATAGGTCCTATCTACATTGATCGATTCTCTTCATCGACACTCTCTTTCGTAAATAACTCGGCTTCACAAATGTTTCCTGCCGTCTTCGTCGAATTAGATGCTAGATTGTTGCTTCTTCCATCGAAGATATCCGGCCGTGGCGATTCAAAGTTGATCAAGGTTGATCACATTAATTTGTACCCCTGCTTCCAGTTTGATTACATGAGCATTTTGTGTGATCGTTGTTTCTGAATATGGACAAACAGGCAGATGAATTCTAGTCCTACTCTTTACTGTAATAAGCTTGGTGGCCCTGAAAAGAGCCGTTTTGTTGCCAAAGTTGGTGATGATTTAACCTCCGAAACCAAGCAGAGCGCGTCTCTGTCACTTCAAAACGTAGATGACATCCATGGACGCTTACGCTTGGCGTGTTTAGTGTAGGTGACAGCATCACGGATCTCATTTTTCAGGA
The DNA here is from genome assembly GCF_037179485.1 of Ochlerotatus camptorhynchus. Lineage (NCBI taxonomy): Eukaryota > Metazoa > Arthropoda > Insecta > Diptera > Culicidae > Ochlerotatus > Ochlerotatus camptorhynchus. The sequence goes on along the minus strand of NW_027040498.1, from coordinate 2,159,297 downwards.
ACACCTTCAGCACACCTCGTAAATCAGACCGGATATACGTCAGACACCGCCACGGCGAGCCAGACGACGGATGGTGGTTATCTCGAAGAATTTGCGTTTGGTTCTGAATATGGCGATGAGTGTGCAAAATATTACGCTATTCCATCCTCCCTATTCACACGCGCCCGAGGATCGGAGGCGAATGCCACTTCGACTTGGTTCGCCTACTTACTAGTCTCTGACGACTGTGCTGGGGAAGCAGCATATGCATGTAGGTAATTGGTGGATTTGTTAGTTAATTAGACGCTTTTGGACAATGCTGGACATTTACCAGTTTTTCAATAGCTTCTTGTTCAAAATCAACATTCGGAAGCATTGTTATCGATGCGTAGCCATATTTCTGATCGATTGGTGATAAAATTATTGAAATTGGACCAGGGGCAGCTGAGTTATTAACGTCCAAAATCTTTCTTAATTTGTTACATGTTCCATTTTCGGTTTTCACAAAGTGTACCCCCATATAGAAATTAAAGACGTAGTCCTACGTCAAAATTGTGCATAGCTGATCGGACAAAGGTCAATGGAAAAGCAAGTTTTGAGTAAAAATTTCAGCTCAATGGGTCATAACAGAACAAATTTACAACATGTTAAACTTGGTTAATTTTTAAGTCTAGAATTGTGTGTATGTAATGAAAAGTCACCTCCAACGTTTTTGCAGCAAAGTACACTTCTGCGTTGAAAATAATCCCTTAAAATAGTGTTCACTCAAGCCAGACAAAATACAAATATTAATCTTCAAAGTTCTATCATTACTAGCGTGTTGATATGGTCGGTCAAGTCAGTGGCTGAAAAATTGAAATGTAGCTGAGGGAATTCTTGGTCTTATGATACCATTAACTAATTTTTTTTGTTTTTATTTGTCTACTTTGTCCCTTCTGACTTAACGCCGACCATATGATCTTGAATAGTAAAATGTAGTGCTGTTTTACATTCAAAATCGTCCATTTATATTTTTACCGGTCTGAGTAAAAGTATTCTGATGGATTCTGAGTCTAACATGTAGCGCAATAACTTGTTTATTTTTCCACCAAATGGGCTGAAATTTCTGCACAAGGACTTGTTGAAGGACACATAGTTCCAGATATATTCCGGTATTATTTGGGGTGCTAATATGCTAACGGTATCCCAACTACAGTAAGGTTACCATCCACCGCTCACGTGGTCTTCCTTTACCTTCCTTTAGCATCCTTTCGGCAAGCAATTGCGTCTTCCTAGCAGCATGACTGATGATCTTACGGTGATTCCAGTATATCTCTGGAACCATGTGTTGAGTCTGCTTGAATCTATACTAGAAGATATTTCTGGAACCATCTAAAAACTTCACCCCATTCCAAAAGCCACATGTGAAAAGGGCACACAAGTCTTCTGTGAATAAACCCTTGCAGTCCCTTCTCTCGTCACCCGACAACATCACATCTGATGGGACCGCGAGAGTCAAGGCATGAGAAACAGCGCACGGCGATGGCGCCCTGAGAGAGCGCATTGAGATGTTTCAATGAAACAGTCGCATGTGATTGAATACATGCGTCGCATTGAGAGAGCAATGCGATGAGACAAAAAAAATTGAAACGCTCGAATTTGTTGAGAGCGTGTAGCTTGTCGCGCGCATCGTTCTGGTCTCTCTTTTGTACAATTAATGTAGCACACCATGGATTTGAGTGTCATGCGACGCTCCGTCTCACAGCTCGCTGTCGCATTTGTGTACGCGTGAGATTTCCGGAAGCCTGATTGACACTCGCGATTTGATGACTTATCACTTTGGCCGTTCGGCCGCGCGTGTAATGTGACACCACTCGAGGGTATTTAATTGAACACAAGCGAATTAAAAACAGCGACTGTACTGAACCGTGGTCAAGCTAATACTCGATTTTTCATCGGTAGCTCTCCTAAAATAAAGCATATTTGCATATTTCAATCTTGAAATATGCCCAAAAGTGACGGAAAATAATTAATTTTCCTTAAGATGTTCACTCCTTTGCACCTATTGTTGCGGTAGTGTTCGTATAATAGTGGAACCCATAAGAAACCAACGCATTCCAATATTATAGGAACCAAAGTTAGCAACTACCACAACTACTGTCAATATGTCAATTTTGACATAAAATTTAGTCATAATAGACGGAAAATTCAGCTCAATCAAACGTACTTTCAAACTTTTCAGTCTTGGAGCACTTAATATTACACGACATGTTTGTTTACGTCTCATCCTTTATGTCAAAGATGGGTTCCATCACGTGTAAGATTAGGAATTTTTAAGTGTGTAGAATTGCGGTATTTCGAAGAAACTTCACAGAAATCTCTACCAAGTCCCGCCACATCCATAAACAGATCCCGCTGCTTGTCCGGGATTGCATATTTCAAATTCACAACTAACAATTCCAATCTAATGGCCTAAATCCGCAACCTACGACCCATCCTGCAGCTAGAAGCTATGCTCCGCTAAGCTCAAACGGAGCACCGGGATGCATGCAAATTGACGCTTCATGCTGATCTTCATTGTTTCGGAAAACCAACTGCATTGTCAATCTCATTATCGTTTCAACAGAAATAATAAACACGCCAAATTACTACGCATACATTGTTCGCGCATAATATTTGCCCTAATGGATGATAATTGATTTTCGCCCTAACGAACTGCATCATTTTGTTTTCGATTTCAACTTCGCCATTGCCACCTGCGCATTAATTAAATTTCAATTTTTCCGTCGCGATCTGATTCTGGCTTGACGACCACACTGAACCATACCGCAGTAGCACCGTTCATGGTGCAGAGGAGTTAATTTACGAAGCCACAGACGAACATCCAATACGAGTGGGTGTGTGAAGCCATGGTGGCAAAAAGCGGTTTTCAAAATTTCATCGTCGAAAGTCCGCCCTCGGAAATATTGTTTGTGTGCACACAGTCAACAGTCGTATTTCGCGGATGAGCAGTTCCACACAGATTCGCAAATCGTTTCGGATCGACCTTCTACGATTATGATGAAACTTTACACAGTTGTTTGTTATTGCCCATATATGGTTCCCTAGTTTTGCACACGACTAACACTTGAAAAGGGCTTACGCAAAAATGATACGCATCAATAGAAAAATATATCATTCCGTCTCGCACGCTGAGCCGGTCAAGTCGCATCGGTCTCGTTGTACGACACTAGTATTTGAGTTTTTGAGTTTTTCCCCACGCGAGGGTTTTTTCTCGCCAAAGTTAGTTGGTATAGTATTAAGACAACTAGTGCGCGAGTGAGGAAGCCGTTAGTCATACACCGAGCGCTTTGATTACGGTGCAGCTTTAACTCATCATCATCGCATCATCACATCATCCCATTGATAGCAACAACGAAAGCACGTTAAATTGCCTACCGAGGCGACCGAGGCATACCAGCTACAAGGTTATCGACCCAAACGGTGCCGGTGGTGTAGTGGTAAGCGTGATTACCTCTCACCCCAGCAGGCCTGGGTTCAAACCCAGTCGGCGCCGCCGGGATGTTCTGAGGCATAACATCTCTGATCACGCCTTCCTTCGGATGGGAAGTAAAGCCGTTGGTCCCCGGTTCATGAGTTGATGATGGGTCGATAGGTAGGGTCCAGGTGTCAGAGCTGCCTTCCTGGCACGTCGGTAGCATTGGTGCTCAGCACGGAAAACAAGATCGACGGAAAAAAACAAACCAAAGGAAAAAAAAAAGGTTATCGACCCAACAGCCGTTGGGGCGAACAATAGCATCGCACCAGTCATCTACCGCCTCAGTGCAATAGGTATAACGTGTCGCTTTGTTTTCACCAGTATCGCATCTCCCCGCATGGTCCAATATTAGATTAGGTTGGGTCATAATTAGGGTGATCCAAAATTTTGTAAATAGTATGTATCTATAATTTTTTTTTCTTGATTTTTTTTCTCGTACTATTTTTAAGTAGAGCATAGGTAGGGTGATCAAAAAAAAATTTTTTTGTTAGTATATATAATTTTTTTTTCCTGTTTTTTTTTTCTTTCTTTCGTGTTACTCTTTAGTAGAGTAAAACTATATTAATTTTTTTTTTAGATTTTTAATTTTTTTTTGCATTTATTTTTTATTTTTGATACTATTTGAAATTACTGTAAGTATTTGTGAAATATTTATTAAAAACACCATTGCGGCGGTATTTAACCGCAATGGATGAAAATGATAAAGGCGGGGGATGGTCGCTTTCCATCTCAGACGACGAAACTCTCAATTCCACCTCACACGAAAGTCTAGAGGAAGTTGTGGAAATAGAAACCCTTGACGTTCCAGTTGACTCGCTCTCCAGCAAAAATACTGGAGCATATCCCAAGAAAAGGTTTCGCCCACAACCCTCTCCCCCGCCATCTCCTCCTCGTCCTCCTGCACTCCCCACACCATTGCCCCCGAAAATCTATGCGCTCCCTCGCCTAAAGGCTTACCCAGAAGCCTCGAAAGGCCTATGGGTTGTTTTTTTCCGGCCCAAACAAAAACCTTTGAACATTCCGAGGATGTCTAAGGATCTAACAACACATTTTTCGGCCGTTACCGATATTTTCAAGGTAACACCAATAAAACTGCGCGTTACCGTTGATGGCCGGAAGCAGGCTAACCAAATTGTTGCGTGCGAGCTTTTTTCATTGGAATACCGAGTCTACATACCCAGTAGTGAGGTAGAAATTGAAGGAGTGGTCACCGAAGCGAGTTTGACTACCCAACAAACAATTTGAGCTGATTAAAAACTGAATAAGCCAATTTTTAGCAGAAGAAGCAAATTTCGGCCTGTATAAGCTCATATTCAGCATTCAATGTTTGTTGGGTAGTGATGATTTCTTGGGTCCCGATTCCTTCGGAATCTTTAAAAACCGTGCTCTGCCGAAGGTGAAGATATTGGACTGCCTTCAAATGCAGTCAATATCCGTAGTAGGCTCCAAAAAAACTTATTCCTTGTCAAACTCGTTTCGTGTGACCTTTTCGGGTTCAGCGTTGCCTCACTATGTCGCTATTGGCAAGGTTCGGCTGCCTGTACGTCTGTTTGTACCTCGGGTAATGAACTGCTCGAAATGTAAACAACTTGGTCATACATCGGACTACTGCTCGAACAAACCACGCTGCAATCAGTGTGGCGAGCAACATCAAGAGGGCCCTTGCGGTGTTCCTCCAAAATGCGTGTACTGCAAGGAAAGCCTGCATACCCTGACTGACTGCCCGAGGAACAAACAGCAGGGAGAAAAACTTAAGCGGTCTCTGCAAGCTCGCTCCAAGAGAACACTAGCAGAACTCTTGAAGAATACCGCTTCATCTTCTCAGACCACACCAAAAAGCAGTAACACGTTCTCCATTTTGCCAGTTAATGATCTAGACTCTGACTCAGAGGGCGGTGAGGGTAGTCCGTTTGTCTTTAAAGGCAATACGAGAAAACGATAAAAAAAACACACCACCGAAATGCCTCGTAAGGCCACTCGTACGGACCACCCTTCCACCTTGGAAAAATCAAGAGGTAACGGGAATGTACCGAAACCCATCCCACCGGGTTTTAAACCTTGTAATTATGACAAGAACTTTCCGTCACTTCCAGGATCATCTAAAACCCCAGATGTCCCAGTTTTTCGGCCAGAAAAGCAGCTGAATAATCAGCAAGAACATGCCCCCATGTTCACGTTTTCTGGTATTGTGGATAGCTTCTTCAGTATATTCAATATCTCTGACTCAACGAGGAGCATTATTAATTTAGTGCTGCCAATGGTGAAAAATCTTTTGAAGCAACTAGCTTCTAGGTGGTCCTTCCTTGCATCGATCATATCCTTTGATGGATAATTCTCCGAATGAGGTCGGGGATATGATCTCTGTTCTTCAGTGGAACTGTAGAAGTCTTATGCCAAAACTTGACACATTTAAATTTTTAGTTAACAACTCACTTTCTGATGCATTTGCCCTTTGTGAAACATGGCTCTCTTCAGACAACGATCTTGTTTTCCACGATTTCAACATTATTCGCCTTGATCGCGCAGATTCGTATGGAGGGGTGCTTCTGGGGTTCAACAAACTCCATTCCTTCTACAGAATCGATCTGCCTTCGGTGACAGGCATTGAAGTAGTTGCATGTCAGGTTAATATTCGAGTATCAGTATTGCCTCAGTATATCTTCCACCGAGAACTGCGATTTCTCGTCAAAGTTTCGCGGATATCTGCACGGCTATGCTGGAGCCACGGTTGATCTTGGAAGATTTTAACTCTCACGGTACAGGCTGGGGGGACCTGTACGACGACAACCACTCAACCTTGATATACGACATGTCCGACTTCTTCAAAATGACAATTCTGAACACCGGGGAAGCAACACGAGTAGCCAAACCTCCAGCAAAAATAAGCAGATTTTCCTCTCACTTTGTTCGAGTTCACTATCGTTGGATTGCTCGTGGAAAGTAATTCAAGATCCCTACGGTAGTGACCATTTGCCAATCAAAATTTCTATTACCAATGGTTCATCTTCTACTCGCTCGGTTGACATCGCGTACAATCTTACAAAAAACATTGACTGGCGAAAATTCGCGACCGCGATTCTTGATGCCAGTCAATCGGTCGACATACTTCCTCCGCTGGACGAGTACTCCTTTCTCGCGCGTCTCATCATCGATTGTGCGCTGCAAGCCCAGACGAAACGTGTTCCGGGTGTTTCCGTCCGCAAGCGACCTCCCACCCCGTGGTGGGATAAGGAATGCACCGACGCGAACAGCGAGAAGTCCGCCGCGTTTAAACGCTTCCGCAAACACGGTGTTGACGATAGACGTCTTGCCGCACTAGAAGGACTTTCTTCGCTAGTAGATCACTAGCACCGAGACGAACTCTGCAGTAATAACTGCCCAAAACTGAGCCACCGATCACTAAGTCCCTTCTTACGGGGGGACTTTAATGCACACTCGATCACTTTGTCATCGACCGACCAGAGAAACAGACGACGTAAGTTCGCTTTCGCGACGCTTTCTTCAACGTGTATTTTGTAACTGAACTATTTACATAAATTTGCTCGTCCCTTATCTCCTACTGTGGTAGTGACCATCGGCTATCTATCGGTCGAATGGTCGATATCGTAATACAAAATTCTCTCCCTCTCTCTGCTCGCAATTCAATAACAGTCTGTATCATTTGGAATGGTAATTCAACACTTAACTAATTGGATTGATATTTACAAAATCTTATTCCTATCTCCAACATTCCGGCCACCTTGAAATATGGAATGTTTCAATGTTTCTTAATACTACTATTTACAAATTCGTTCCGTTTAACTATTCACTGTCGAGGCTCCGATTCCGCATTATACCGCATTCGCTGGCTTAATGGTGACCGTATGATCATTTTTCCCAGATTGATTCAACGGACGTATGGGATGACGGTGGATTCCTCGAAGTAGACCGGGAACAAGAAAAAAAAACACCAGGTAGATCATTCAAGGCAAATATATATACTTGGACCTGCAATTACCTGTGCAATGCGCAGGTGCGCATCGAGCAATTTCTCCCATAATGGGTTGCTCTACCTGGCTAGTTGATTGATGTAGGTTGTGACGAAGGAAGTAAGGCGATTCGTGCTACGGAACGCACGACTTCTTTAGATGAGGCTGTGCGGAGAGTCACCACTCGGACGACGCCATCTTTTCCAGGATGAAGCTTCACGATTTTCCCCAGCGGCCAATTTGCTGGTGGAACGTTGTCTTCCTTGATGATGACGATGACACCGACATCAATGGTGACAGGTGGATTGCAACCCTTGGATGCACGGGATTGTAACTGTTGTAAGTATTCCGGATACCAACGGGACCAGATTTGCTGCACACGCTTCTGGGTCAATTCCCAGTGATTCAAGCGATTATCCGATGTCTCCTTCCAATTCAAATCAGGAACCGCTTGAAGATTACTTCCAACTAGGAAGTGTCCTGGAGTCAAGACGTCAAGGTCGGTGGGGTCCTCCGGAATTGGTGTGAGAGGTCAAGAGTTAAGACACATCTCGACTTGCGCCAATAAGGTCAGAAGATCTTCATAAGCTATATTGACATTACCGATCGCCTTCAGAAGGTGTGTCTTCGCCGATTTGACTGCGGCCTCCCAGAGACCTCCGAAGTGTGGAGCCCGGGGTGGAATGAACTTCCACGAGATTTCGTTGGATGAACACCAGTCGAAAATTTGTTCACGATCGGAAGTTTCGACCTTCAGCATGCGGTAGATCCTGTTAAGGGCATGCGAAGCACCTTTGAAGGTAGTTGCATTGTCGGAATGGAGTTCGACGACCTTTCCTCGACGGGCGACTAGGCGACGGAGTGCAGCTAGAAAAGCAGTGGTTGTTAAGTCGCTAACCAGCTCAATATGGACAGCCCTGGCTGAGAAGCAGACGAAAATTGCCACGTACACTTTGGTGGGGCCACGCTTTCGAATTGCAGACTTTACGTAGAATGGTCCACAATAATCGACACCGCACACGGAAAACGGACGCGTCGGCGAAACTCGCGATACCGGCAGATCGGCTGTGCTCTGCTGGACTAGAGTGGGCTTGGATCGGAAACAAGTGTGGCATTGGTGGTAAACGGACTTGACAAGATTTCTACCGCCGAGGATCCAGAACTTCTGGCGAAGAGTGGCTAACAGGAGTTGTGGACCTGTGTGCAGTAGTCTTACGTGGTAACTGCTAGCCAGCAGAGCAGCTAGCGGATGTTTGGCGGACAACGCGATTGGATATTTGATCACGTCAGACAGCGCGGCATTACGTAGACGACCACCAACGCGGAGGGTACCAGCTTCATCTACGAACGGTGTTAACCATTTCAGTGCTGATGACTTGGCGACACGGTCGCCGTTTGAGAGATCTGACAGCTCCTCAGCGAAACTATCGCGCTGTGCTAAGCGGCAGAGTAGTTGTTCGGCGTATTGTAGCTCGGCAGTGTTCAGTGGTAGAATGGACGATGATTTATCTCGGACGCTCATGTTCAACGTAAGAGAATCCGACCCGGAACGACGCAGTTGTGCGCGACCTTGCAATCGCTGCAGATAGCGACCGCAGAATGCTACTACTCGTTGTAGTTTTCTGTAACGAGAGTAGCGTGAAAACAAATCCTCACAGAAGTTGGTTTGTGCAGTGGCCATTGCCACGATCGGAACCTTGCGCCTTTCTTCAGATGCCGTGGAGGAACATTCTTGATCGATGATGGTCGTTGGCCAGTGATCAGAAGTGAGCTCGAGCCAAGACGGATCATTCCACCAACGAGATGAATTCAGGATATCCGACGGATTTAAGCCACGCGAAATGTCATCTGCGGGATTCTCGGAACCGGCGATTTGCCTCCAGTGTTGTATGTTCGTAGTGGTCTGAATCTTAGACACTCGGTTAGCATCGATTTGGAGAGGCACGTAGCCACTGTAGAACGGTATTGGAATCTGACCAGAAATTGACGGTGGCTTTGATCTTCAACGACGCGTCGATCTTCTTGTATAATTGAGTGGCTAAATGTGCGGTGCACAACTCTAGCCTGGCGATGGAGTGGTGTGTGGACAGTGGTGCTACCTTTGACTTTGACGTCAATAAATGTACGTGAATTCCATTCGCAGATTCCGAACGTACGTAACAGCATGCACCATACGCGACAGTGGATGCATCGGCAAAGAAATGCAGCTGAACAGTACCACCTCCGGAAGAAAGCACTAGACGAGGAACACGGACTTCACCGAGAATATGGAGTTTGGTGTAAAACTGCTTCCATTCATATTGTTGCTTTTCAGGCAGCGGGGAGTCCCACTCACAAGAAACTCCGTCTCGTTTTAACGACCATAGACGCTGCATGAATAGCTTCGCCTTTGTTATTACTGGACCCAACAATCCTAGTGGGTCGAATATCTGGGCGATGTATGACAACACTTTGCGTTTAGTGAGGGTAGCAGCAGGAAGGGGTATTTCCACTTTGAAACGGAGATTGTCTGCCTTCGGATCCCATAATATGCCAAGCATGGAGATTGTCTGTTCATCTTGGAGATCATGGAGAGAATGAATGGCCAAATCTTCTGGTGGAACGTCCTGTAGTACTTCACGGGAGTTTGATGCCCATTTCTTTAATGTGAACCCAGCGGAACCGAGCATGGCGCTCACTTGTCGACGAAGGGTTATGGCAGATGCTACGTCCGGAGCCCCAGATAACAAATCGTCGACGTCAAAATCTTCTACAACAGAATCAACTGCAGCAGGATACAATTCTCCATGATCCTTGGCAATCTGCTGGAGTGTTTTCGTTGCCAGGTACGGAGCGCTAGCCGTACCGTATGTGACGGTCTGTAATTCGAATGTAGCGATGGGGTCAGATGGAAGTCTGCGATACCGTATACGTAGGAATGGAAGGTCGTCGGGATGATGCAACACTTGCCTGTACATCTTTTCGACATCTGCTACAAATGCGATGAGTCGCGTTCGGAACCTCATGTAGATCGTGTAGAGGTCTTGCTGAACCACCGGTCCAACAAGCAGGGTATCGTTTAAGGAGTGGCCTGATGAAGTCTTACATGACGCGTCGAAGACTACCCTGACCTTTGTGGTCGCTCTGGCACTTCCTTCATGTGGCCAAGTTGTAAATACTCCTCCATGAACCGATGATACGAGTCCTTGGTTGCGGGATCTCGTTCAAGTCGACGTTCCAGGCTCAGAAATCGTCTATCTGCAATTGATCTGGATTCGCCGAGAACCTTTTCAGGGTCTTCAACCCTTGGGAGACGCACGATATATCTTCCTTTGGAATCGCGCGTAGTAGTTGTCGAATACAGCTCCTCACATCGACCTTCTTCTACAGATCGAACTAGCTCGGATGGAATCGTCTCCATGTCCCAAAACTTTTGTAGAGCAGTTTCCAGACGATTGTCAGCGGTAGATAGATAGCAGAAATGTGGTATACAGGTAGCCGAGCGAGATGCGGGACCAGTACCAACACCAACCAAGCTTTCACCTTCGTCTACCCAAGATCGACCTGCCTAAGTTCAACGGTGACTTCTCGCGTTGGATTTCTTTCCGCGACACATTTACGTCGATGGTCCACGTAAACGGTGACATTCCCACGGTCGCTAAACTTCAGTATCTGCTCCAGTCTCTTGAAGGCAGTGCCAAGAAGCCATTCGAATCTGTGGACATTCGGGCTGACAGCTACGCTACGACATGGGACGCATTGATGAAGCGGTACGACAACCGCAAGTACCTGAAGAAGCAACTCTTTAAGGCTCTGTATGATTTACCAGCAGTTAAGCAGGAGTGTGCGACACGCATCCATGGGTTGGTTGACGATTATCAACGCCATGTTCGTACTCTAGCCAAACTTGATGAACCGGTAGATCACTGGGACTTGCCATTATCCCAGCTTCTCTTGTACAAACTGCATCATGCAACACTACGTGCGTGGGAGGAGAAAACTAGCCAAAAGGAAGATGTAAAGTACGATGAGCTGATCGAGTTTCTGTACCAACGGGTTCGCATTCTCAACTCCGTCGGACCAGACAATCATCATCTAGCGAAGGTGGCCGGCAATCCACAGAAAAGCTTCAAGCAGAAAGTGTCAGCCAACGCAGCATCCACATCTGCTCCGAGTTACCCGTGTCCGCTTTCATGTTCGGACAATCATTCGCTACGATCCTGTCCAGCATTTCTTGGAAAGAACGTCGGTCAACGACAAGAGGTAGTTTCCCAGAAACGATTGTGTTGGAACTGCCTCAGCTTCCGTCACCAGTCCAAGAAGTGTGGTTCCAAATTTACATGCCGTACTTGTCACGAGAAACATCACTCGCTTCTGCACGATCCCGCTATGGCAAAGGTATCTGCGATCTACCGTGTCATCGATTTCAGCTGTCCCAACAGCTTCCTCAGCTCAACAGCCGCTTCCTTCCACGTCACAAATCGTGGAATCCCCGTGCACCCGCCAAGTCAGCATGGCAGTCCAAACTGCATGCACCATGACATTGTTGGAAACGGTTGTCATCAACATCATCGACGATCACGGTAAAATGCACAAGGTCCGAGCTCTCCTCGATTCGGCATCGATGTCGAATTTCATTTCGAAACCACTGGCTAAGAATCTCTACAGTCGCCGATCAACTGTGAACGTGTCCGTTGCAGGCATCGGATCATCCACACAAGGTCGAGGATTTCGAACGGTACACCGACCTCGAGAAAACCTTTAAGGGCTTGACTAAAGCCAAAAAACACGGTTACTGGCGTCGGTTCGTCAATGGTTTGTCGCGAGAGACTTCCATGAGAACACTCTGGAATGTCGGCAGGAGAATGCGAAACGCGTCATCACCGATAAATGAAGACAAGGAGTACTCGGACAGATGGATTTTCAGCTTCGCGCGGAAAGTTTGTCCGGATTCGGTACCGGTTCAAACCAACGTTCGTGATCGTCCGTCGGGTAATAACGAAATAGATTCCCCGTTTTCGATGGTGGAATTCTCACTTGCTCTCCTTTCATGTAACAACTCAGCTCCAGGAATGGATAGAATCAAGTTCAACTTGCTCAAAAATCTCCCAGACGTGGCGAAGAGACGCTTGTTGAACTTATTCAATCAATTTCTGGAGCACAACATTGTTCCGGATGACTGTGCCTCCAACCTTCAAGTCAAACTGCATATACTGCACATTCTTCAGTGGTCTTCCGGACACACAATGTGTTACGCCAGTCTACGAAACGGTTTGGATCAATTCTCCGGTGGTCTTCGAGACGCTGCATGCATAGTTCCCAACCATGAGCCAGAAATTTGAACAGTTAATATGAAATGCTTTCAATCAAAAGCTCCGGTGGCCTTCCAGACACACCTTGTGGCCGTTCCACAAGCCAAATTTCACATTTTGTTCGGACGCAACTGTATGAAAAATGTGAATCCGTTTATAACAAACCCAGTAAAATTCTGCCATTTATTGAGGAATCCGATTGCAGACGTCAACTCGCATGACGGTACGATGAGGAAGAGGACGAGAGGCTATCGCTGCGTGCTCTCGTAGTCTGCCGTCACATCTGCCGAGGAGTGCACAGGGTTATGTTCGTAGTAAGCAGTGAGCGGCTATCATCTCTCTGCGGGGGGTATTCAATACCGCACAATTATCTAGGGAATTTAGCAATGGTCTGTGCAAGATTTCCGCACGTGAACCTCTCAGGGAAACCACGGCATCGTCTGCAAGCTGTCTAAGCGTGCATCGATTATCTAAGCAGTTATCAATATCTTTGATATGGAAATTATAAAGTAAGGAATCTAAACATAGCCCATGTGGCTAGTTCTAGAAGTGGTCAGTTAACCTAGATTGAAGGTCATTTGTTTTTCTGACAGTAAATTGTACAAGAATTTTTTTTAAATACCGGGTAATATTTTTCTGGATTTGTAATATTATATTTATACATTTAAGTGCGCAGATTGAAGCTGGACAAAGACTGAATATTGCAATGTAATTTTGGACATATAAGCTCATCTGTATCGATGTTTAAAATTCCCTTTTGCATTTTCAAGCACAGCTTTGAATTTCTACGCCTACTTAGTTTTGGCAAAAAATAATCGATTTTTTGAGCTGGCTACTCATTGAGTAACCATGAGTAACCACCAGGGCTGATTAAAAGGCTCCGTCTAGACTCTTTCTTTCAGTTCCTGCGATCTAAAAAAGGTTTACAGTTTTGTAACAAATTCAACCAAGTGCTTTTAGATTTTGTGGCCTTCGGCCTTATACTGTATCACCCTGTGGTCCAACGGCCATAATTGGAATTTTCACAGCTTCTTTTCTAACTTTTCATAGACATCCCTGGGAGCTGTGTGTTTATCCTAAGGAATACAAATGAGTGCAACTTAACCATCATGGACGTTCACTAAACGCAATTTGCTGCATTCTGAAAGTTGAACTTTAAAATATGTCAAGTGTAATAGTCCAATGATCCAAAAGCACCTACGAACACTAGATAGATTATTAATCTTATGATTCCCCCATCTAGCAAATATCCATTCAAGTACCCGAAAATTAGCTCCAACAAATAAGATCCCTGCAGTGTTCCCAGCCCCTGTTGATTGTTCGTTGCCCCGAAAATAGATGGTGTGGAATAAAGCTTGATATAGTCAAGGACCTACTCTCCTCCTTCCGCACCGAGCATGGTTAAAGGACCTTTGGCTTCCATCGAACGACGTGTGAATTGAATGAAACATCTCCATTGAGTTGGTCGTAAAATGGGATATAAAGCTGGGCTGGGAGTAAAACTTGGCTTGAAGATACACTAGTCTGAGCAAAGCAGAAGAAAGAAGATACTGTTTTGCGATATCATCAGCAGCGCCATCGTCGTCATTGCCATCATCATCATCATCATCATCGGCAGCAGCAGCAGCATCATTTGGTGAACAATGAACATCCGATCTCCGAATCCTTGAGGAAAGGATATGACACACTAGTTGGATAGTCGCACTGACTCCAGTGTGGTGGTCTAGTGGATGGCAGTGAGACTTGAAAATGGCTTTTCTGCTGATTCACAGCCACAAACGATGAGGGTTGCAAGTCCCATCCAAGAGTTTAACATTGTTCAGGAGCTCACACAACTAGTGTCGAACAAATAGAAACTGTTGTTGTTGTTGTTGTTTACCGAAGCCGTAACCGTTGGGTGGGTTTGTGTTTTAACGGGTTGTTGTTGTTGCTCTTTTTTCTCCATGACGGGATAAAATTGCATTTGGAAAGAATGCTTGGAACGATAACTTAACCCTCGGTCTGTTGTTTTCGCTCTCTTTGGGATGTGAGGAGAAAAGTTTGGAATAGAGTCTTTTATTGAATGACTTGCGAGTGTTGGAAAGTGGTTGAATATTATGTTCTCAGATGGGGGTTCCCTCAGCGTTTGGGTTGTTTTTTTTCCAATTGGTGGCGATGAAACTTCGGATAAAATCCCGTGGAGAGAATCAAATTTATTCTTCAATTTACCTGCATCGAAAGAGGCAAACAAATAATTTAATTCCATTTCCAGCGGGAAATCCAATTCTCACCCGCGACCGGATGCCTAAAGCCAATATAACGTTACGCCAAATTGGCGACACCCCCCGCTCGGGAAAAAGGGGATCCCATCTAATTCGCACACACCTGATGATGCTGCCAAGCCCAGCGTGGTTTGGCTCAGCCTCTCAGCTAAATCCACTGACTACCCGGCGGCAGGGGGAGGAAAGCACAAGAGAAGTGATAATTCCATTTAGGCTACCATCACGTCGCGCCCCGGCACCCATCCAAAGCCGATTCGATTCGGGGCGGTGTCTCTTCATACATCCCATCCAATTAAGGCGGAGGATTGTTGTTGTTGTTTTTCTGCGTGACTCCACACCAGTGGGTACTGAGAGCAGAGGGTGTTTTGATATCCTGCTACTCCCGCCACCCGCTCGCATTCGTTTCAATTACACAAAGCCAGCCCCAGAATGTGAACCGGCGACTTTCCGGTAATTGGATTCTGATTGGAGTTGAATGGTTTGTTTTAAATAAATTATAGCCTGTTTGAAAATGAAATGAACGTTCACTTACACGCCACGGCGGAACAATTGGAGGCAATTTAATTATCCGGAGGGGAATTCGCAGTTAAGAATGAAATACAATTGGCTGTGAAGCGATTTTGCGGAATTCGATTGGGAAATGCGTGCAGCATGAATTTTTCTGGTTCAATGGGGAACGCTGGGTACTTTGAGACAGGGGAATTTTAAGGTTTGGTTATGTGGTCAGTTAATCCATGGTATTAACAAGCTAGAAGCGGCGAGTTCGAATGCCAGTCTTATCACGGAAATCTTTCTGGTTGTAAATTTTCCTGACTGGACTGATGCTTCAAGACGGGCCCGGAAGTTGTACAATGAGGTTCTTACAAAGTACGAAGGATCCATCCTCATGGACAATGAAACGTACGTAAAGATACGTTATGGACAGCTTCCCGGACAAAAGTTTTATAAAGCCACTGATCGAGGTGATGTCCCTAGCAAGTTCAAACTCGTTTTTGCCGATATATTTGCAAGAAAGCTTATGATCTGGCAAGGTATTTGCAGCTGCGGACGAAAAATCCAGGTTTTCGTGACAAACAAGACTATGGATTCCAAAATGAACAAGCAGACGTACCTTAAATAACGTATTCTTCTGTACATTAAGACTCACAATGGACCTGTAAATTTTTGACCTCATTTTAAGAGCCGCCACTTCATCGAAGAAGTTCTACAGTGGTATCGAGACCGATACATCCATGGTTGTCTTCAAAAATGTTAGCTAATTCAACGTCGGTTATGCCCAAAACAGTGAGAATTCCTGTCAACCAGATCACTTCGACCGCTGCACGACTAAAGGTAATTTTGATATTTGCTTGACCAGGAAAACCCATAGACTTTGAATACAAAGCCACTTACTGATCCGGTAAGGGGCTTCTGGTCTTCATGAAGTTTGAACTCCATCGCCAATTTCTGTGTACCTTTTAAGTATCGGGCTACTCGCTAAAGTGCCGACCAGTGTTGTTGTCTAGGATTTTGTTGGAATCGTCCGAGGTACCCAACAGAGAAGCCAATGTCCAGTCTGGTACACATTATGCACTACATCAGACTTCCAAGCAACTCACGTTAAGGCTGCTGTATCTCTTCAGTCGTGTTTCGATGTGGCTGTAAGCCTTTTTCAATCGGGGTTCGAGAGTTGGATTGCATTCCTCCATTCCGAACTTCTGCAAATTTTTCTCTATTTTTTCCTTTTATTTGTTTTCTGTGCTGAGCTACCGACGCCAGGGAGGCAGCTCCCACACCTGGATCCTACCTATCGACCCATCAACTCATGAACCGGGGACCAACGGCTTTACTTCCCATCCGAAGGAAGGCGTGATCAGAGATGTTATGCCTCAGAACATCCCGGCGGCGCCGACTGGGATTGAACCCAGGCCTGCTGGGGTGAGAGGTAATCACGCTTACCACTACACCACCGGTGCCGTTATAGTACCGATGTGTTTGAGATCATTTCAATCTGCATCTGCATGCATCACATATATTCCAGCATACATGGAAGATTTTAAGTAAGTCTATACTTAAGTTTCAGCATCAGACCTATTTTCAGCAGAAATAAAGATCTAAGATCCACGAGTGGACTCGCCTTCGAAATCCTCGAGAAGCGTAAACAAAGTAAGGAACTAGTGAAGTCTAGTGTTCACACCATTTTCTCCATTTCGTGTGCTCCTTCATACTGCGTTTTTTTTTCAGTAGAACTTGAATAAATCAGAACATGCCGTAGATACTCCTACGCATGCTTCAAGTAACAACTTTTCAGATTCGAACTAAATATTCGGTCCTGTATTTATTCCGTATCTCTTTATTTATGTTTATAAATAAGAAAAAAGTCCCTTAGCTACCAGCCATATCAATTCTAGGATATTGTCAGCGTCTTGTCATGCATTTTCTTTGCATAGTTCCACTTCAGTATAATTATGCTTTTTCAGTAGAATGTATCCCTGATTTCCACCCAGTATGGATAAAGTATCTAAACACAGTTTCTTCAACAGTACCACAATTAAACCATCTTGCGCTCGTTATAATCGATGATTCAAAAGTGAGCATAACGAACTTCGCACCTCAAGAAAAGGATAACGCAAGTGTACGTTTAATAAATGTCAGAAAATTTAATTCCCGCAAAAAATTAAAATCAGACCGGTGCATGGAAAATAGATCCATCTTCCATCCCATCACCGACTCTCTCTTTCAGCGCGAATCTTTAGCTAGCAAAGTATTGTAGTAGTATCGATCAGATCCCCAGTTCATGGATTTTGTCCTGAGAGATATCTCACGTGCGTAGCGAACAGATTTTGCGAAGGTACGAGAGGGAGAAAAGTACTGGTT
The DNA here is from genome assembly GCF_037179485.1 of Ochlerotatus camptorhynchus. Classification (NCBI taxonomy): domain Eukaryota; kingdom Metazoa; phylum Arthropoda; class Insecta; order Diptera; family Culicidae; genus Ochlerotatus; species Ochlerotatus camptorhynchus. The sequence goes on along the minus strand of NW_027040498.1, from coordinate 2,141,425 downwards.
ATCTCTCTCATTCCAATGATGTGATGCGCTTCGATATACCATCGAACTCTCTCTAATTATGCGCTATATTTTCAATCAGACTCGCTCTCGCTGTAGCTTATTACTCTCCTCTCAACTCGCCTCTCTCAGCACAGTTTTGTTTTAAAATGGTTGCTGCGCTAAGGTACTCTACTGGTCTCGCTCTAACTCTGCAGCTGCTTTGCTGGTCTAGTGCGGTGTTTAATTTACATTACTTCGGTCTATACCGGACTCGCTCTCGCTCTTCAGCTCATCGGCTGGCCTAGCGTGTCTTTACTACTGCTCTACAACTCAAAGCTGGTCTAGCGTAAAGAGGCTGAATTTATAAAGAGACGACATGTCAAAATTGGACCAATCGATTGTCTGTCATAGTCATAGGAAAAGTCATTCCAATCGAGCAGAAGACCTGTCAAATGGATAAGATGTCACCTCTTTATAAATTCAGGCTCTTTAGTCTAGCGTAGTTTGTGTGCTTCGGAGATTTATGTGACTCAGCACTTTGCTCGTTTTCGCTCTTGCTCAGCTCGATAGCTGGTTTAGCGTTAAGCAAACCCCACATCACCTCTCAATTTTATACGATCTTCCAAACAACCACTGTCTACCACCAAAACTTCATTAAGACTAGAATATGTCTAGTTGGCCCACCCTGAAGAAGGTTCTGAAGGGTGTATTCTCGAAGCTCTTCAAGATTGATTTACTGCAAAAGGTTGTATGACGAACGCATTGAGAACCATTTGAAAACTACAACAAAAGCTATTTAGCAACAATCAAAACCCTTTCCGAGCCATTTCCCCTAGCCGCTTACTAAATCCACTAGGAAAGCATCAATCAAGATAGAAAAGGATTTATGAATCCGATCTTATCAAAATAATTAAAATAGAAACTGATGGTATAAAAATAGGGTTGAATATCCAAATTTATTACAATAGTTCTCATTATGTGGCCTAGTTTTAAGTGTCTTATTAAATGTTATGTGAAATGTACGTGAAAACATCGAGAAAAAAAAATAGGTCCGCTCTCGTAAAACGTCGATTTGACTAATTATTTTACATTGAATTAAATAAATTATTTTTCAGATCGAGCTAGACTGAGATTATTTTTTTATGATTTTCGCATTTAAATGTTTGCTCATTGCTAAATTGACCAAAATATAGTTATATCCAAGGAAATATAGATAGATAATCGAAGATTGTAAAAAACAATCAAACTAATTGTAACATGGCGGTGGCATAAAAGTTGATTTTCATGGGTCACTTGTGAAAAAGTTGTTTGGCTTTTAAGAAATCCTTAACAAAATCCTTAGGTTTTAAAATGGCTTTTATGAAGAAAACTTGCAGGCTGAATTGTATTTATCTAAAACCATTTTGCTTGATCTTAACCCGTTCAGTTGCCTGCAAAAGTTAAACGTCAAAGTTTGTTTATCTTTCGATAGTTGCGCTGTGAGATTCAGCGTTCTTCCATGCGATTATTTCCCGATGGCTTGGAAGCAGTTACTAAGAAAGTGTTCATAACATTTCGCATTTCGCACAGCTGTAACCTCGATAATTCCCGAAAAGATCCCCTTCTTTCGGATGGTTCTGGAAGTGCACCATCAAACGATGCAGGAATGTACAGTTGAATTAATTTTTTCCAAGTGATGACCCTTTCACCGAATAAAATCGCAGCTATGGATCGGAAACCAACTAGTGTCCGCTAACTGACAGTTTCAGTGGTTTGCTGTCGGTACTGACGCAAGTTATTCCGATCTTCATCTATTCGCAAGGTGTGGAGAAGGCTGGCCTGTTTTCAGGCTGTATTGACAATGTTTTATGAATTTGAGGACCACGCTCACTTCTCTCTTCTCCACCAGATGCTCAGTCGTTGATTGTACCCGTTCCGCCGGACGTGCTGGTTCTTCTAAAGAACTAAATTTTACTGAAATTGACCTCCCTTCGGTCGTTAGCATCGCTTGAATTTTTCTTCCAACTTCGTTTATCCTTCGATATATCCTTGTCATAAATTTGGTTTCTATTCACTGTGAGGATGCGTCCTTAAAATTCAATTTGTAAACAGAGGAGATTTTATGATACACTTTTAAAAGCCTAAAAGGCAACAATATATGCCATTTGCTCTCATTTAAAACTTAATGGTTTTATGATTGCTTTTATAATGATAGAACAGGTTTATAGAGTATTTTATCAAGACATTATTAAAAAATTGCTAATGAAGTTTATGATTGATTTATAGAACAGTTTTATGGTAGGATTGAGAACAACTTTAAATTTAATTTAAAAACAAGACAGTTTTTGACTTCTCGACAGACTGTAAAAGGTTTTTAAAACAGCGAAAAGGTGAACTACTAAGCAGGAACGTGTTACACTGCGAAAAACTGTATTTGAACTAAATGGATTATTCATCATAATAATCAGAGTGGATGCAAAATGATTGCAGAATTGTTACTTGGGTTGCTTTGTTGTTCTTCAGCCGACCAATCTCCTCCTCAATTTCTTGGGCCGGTAGCCTGTCGTCTTCTGCGCGTGCTCCAAGGTCTGTTGCCGTGCCACCTTCGTTTTCTGCTACTTCACCGTTGAGGTGCTCGTCATAGTACTGCTTCCACCTCTCAATCACCTCACACTCGTTCGTGAGAAGGTTACCGTCCAAGTCCTTGCACATATCGGCTTACGGCACGTAGCCTTTGCGCAAACTATTTAGCTTCTCGTAGAACTTCCGTGTGTCGTTTACGCGGTACAGATTTTCCATCGCCTCGCGATCTCGGTCTTCGTGCTGACGCTTCTTCCTTCGGAAAACCGAGTTTTGTCTGTTCCGCGCTTGTCTGTATCGCTCCACATTCAATCTCGTGCGGTGTTGCAGCATTCTCGGCCGTGCTGCATTCCACTCTATTGACAGTTTACATTCGTCGTCAAACCAGTCATTTCTTCGGTCCGGGATTGCAGTACCTAGTGCCGCTGCAGCAGTACTACTTATGGCGGAACGGGTGTCCCTCCAGTCAGCTTCACGAGAAGCTGCGCCAAGCTGCTCTTCCGTGGGTAGTGCAACTTCCAGCTGCTGCGCGTAGTTCTGGGCAACTCCGGCGCAGGCTTCCGGAAATCTCACGCGTTCACAAATGCGACAGCGAGCTGTGAGACGCATGACTCTCAAATCCATGGTGTGCTACATTAATTGTACAAAAGAAAGACCAGAACGATGCGCGCGACAAGCTACACGCTCTCAACAAATTCGGGCGTTTCAATTTTTATTTGTCTCATCGCATTGCTCTCTCAATGCGACGCATGTATTCAATCACATGCGACTGTTTCATTGAAACATCTCAATGCGCTCTCTCAGGGCGCCATCGCCGTGCGCTTGTTCGCATGCCTTGACTCTCGCGGTCCCATCATATGTGATGTTGTCGGGTGACGAGAGAAGGGACTGCAAGCGTTTATCCACAGAAGACTTTTGTGCCCTTTTCACATGTGGCTTTTAAAATGGGGTGAAGTTTTTAGATGGTTCCAGAAATATCTTCTAGTATAGATTCAAGCAGACTCAACACATGGTTCCAGAGATATACTGGAATCACCGTAAGATCATCAGTCATGCTGCTAGGAAGACGCAATTGCTTGTCGAAAGGATGCTAAAGGAAGGTAAAGGAAGACCACGTGAGCGGTGGATGGTAACCTTACTGTAGTTGGGATACCGTTAGCATATTAGCACCCCAAATAATACCGGAATATCTCTGGAACTATGTGTCCTTCAACAAGTCCTTATGCGGAAATTTTCTAAAATACATTTTTTGGAAGCCTCTGAAGCTTTCAGCCCATTTAGTGGAAAAATAAACAAGTTATTGCGCTACATGTTAGACTCAGGATCCATCAGAATACTTTTACTCAGACCGGTAAAAATATAAATGGACAATTTTGAATGTAAAACAGCACTACATTTTACTATTCAAGATCATATGGTCGGCGTTAAGTCAGAAGGGACAAAGTAGACAAATAAAAACAAAAAATGAGTTAATGGTATCATAAGACCAAGAATTCCCTCAGCTACATTTCACTTTTTCAGCCACTGACTTGTCCGACCATATCAACACGCTAGTAAAGGGCGAACATGAAATTATTGCGACACATTCAACAGGGCATAACTTTTTTACCATTGGGTAAAAATCTACCAAATTTTGCATACTTTCTCATTGATGTGTATTGTGTACATGCTGTCAAACTCGAAGTCGTGTTTTTCGATTCAACGAAAATGGAGGTGAACCAACGCGAGTTGAGAGAACAAATTCTTTCCAAACACCTGGAATTTCCTGACCTGTCGCACCGGCAGTTGGGAAAAATGTTGAACATTCACCTTTCAACCGTCTCCAGAGTGTTGAAGCGGTTCCAGGAGCGGTTGACGTTGGACCACGGCAAAGGAGCTGGAAGAAAACCGGGACCGGAGAACAAAAAGACGGAGGGAAAGGTGAAGCGGATGATTAAAGCAAATCCCAACGTCTCAAGCCGTGATTTGGCTAAAAAGATCGGCATGTCGCAGAGCTACGTCCAGAATGCAAAGAAGAGAGCTGGACTACATACATACAAGGTACAGAACTTCCCAAACCGCGATGAGCGGCAACAATCGACGGCTAAAACTCGGGCACGGAAGCTCTACGAGAAGATGCTGACAAAATATGGCTGCTGTGTGATGGACGACGAAACGTATATAAAAGCCGATTTTAAGCAAATTCCGAGGTTGGAGTTTTTCACCGGCAAGAGCAAGTTCGATGTGGACGACAAATTTAAGAAGAAGAAAATGTCGAAGTTCGCCTCCAAATATCTCATTTGGCAGGCCATCTGCTCTTGCGGACTGAGGAGTGAGCCTTTTGTGACAAAGGGCACAGTAAATGGCGAGATCTACAAATCTGAGTGCCTCGAGAAGCGCCTTTTGCCGTTCTTGCAGCAGCACGACGAAGCTCCGCTATTTTGGCCAGATTTGGCATCATGCCACTATTCTAAAAGTGTCCTGGAGTGGTATGAGGCCGATTCTGTCCATTTTGTTCCAAAGGACATGAATCCGCCAAACTGTCCGGAGCTGCGCCCGGTGGAGCAGTACTGGGCAATAATGAAGCGGGAACTTCGGAAGAGCAAGAAGACAGTCAAAGACGAGAAGGACATGTTAAGAAAATGGAAAAAAAAAACTGAGAAACTGGTACCGGATGACACTGTAAAGACTTTGATGGAGGGCATCAAGCGAAAATGCGTTCAATTTTACACTCAAGGCTCCATCAATTAACTTTTCTTTTGATTTTTGAAGTACATATATGTATAAAACTACCCTAAAATTGGTTTGATTCTAAACATTATAAGAAAATTGGCATGACATTTTCGGTGTCGCAATAATTTCGTGTTCGCCCTTTAATGATAGAACTTTGAAGATTAATATTTGTATTTTGTCTGGCTTGAGTGAACACTATTTTAAGGGATTATTTTCAACGCAGAAGTGTACTTTGCTGCAAAAACGTTGGAGGTGACTTTTCATTACATATACACAATTCTAGACTTAAAAATTAACCAAGTTTAACATGTTGTACATTTGTTCTGTTATGATCCATTGAGCTGAAATTTTTACTCAAAACTTGCTTTTCCATTGATCTTTGTCCGATCAGCTATGCACAATTTTTATTTGTATTGTCACCTTCCAGCAGGTGCTTCAAAAAAATTGGTATTTCTTACACGTGAAATTCAACATATTTGTAGTTCTGCGTAAAAATTTCAGTTCAATTAATCATAACAGAACACATTTACAACATGTTAAACTGGGCTAGCTTGTATGAAAACGACCTTTGTCCGATCAACTTTGCACCACAGTGTACGTAGGTACGAAATGCTGGATTAAGGTTAATGTAATTAATTTAGGAAAAAGTTGTGTCATATCTGTATTACGGATTGTTGCTAAGCTTCTTGCTTCAGGGATTGTATTGAATACCTGTCAATCAACAAAACTTACTACGGCAGCAACTGAATTCTTCAGATGTGTTAGTGCTCACAGTGTAGTTCATATCAGCCACCATGATGCTGAATTGAAACAATACCCAAGTAGCACGCTTCCATCGCGAAAAGTTGAAGCAACCTGTTTATGACTGAAATAAGTCGTATAGAAATTCCTCAACCGATTTGCGACAAGTGTGCTACTAGGGTAAATTTGCGACAACAGATTTCCAAATTCCAAATAGTTCTAGTGTTAGTACCGTGGACCCTCGGTGAAATTGAAAAAAAGCATATTAACGAGCAAATAAACCACAACTTGATTGTATATTTTGCTTACCAAAGCCATATCTCCTCCTTCATTCGTTATGAATGGGCTATTTTTCAAGTTAATCCTTTAATCAACGAAAATTGCCGCTAGGAAAACTTTGTTGGGCATTGCCATCTGACACCTCTTCTCCATGTTCGATAAGAGTGTAGTAGCTAGGTCGCTTTTCATCATTTTCAAAACAAAACAACACTTTTCCCTCATCAAGAACACGAGTTGGTCTTCCAGTTGTGTTTGTTATTTCGATGTTCGCATTGAGTCGTCGCTTAGCGACATCTCATTGAGTAAAGCGCATGAGCTTCGGCTCACGCGACGTCGCATGATACTCGTTCTCATGAAACGCATACACTTTTTGAGAGTTCATAACGTGCATATTGCCGTTATAACTGAAACGTTCCTTAAACCTGACCATAAGGTTAAGAAGGACGCAAATTACTTGATTTATAGAAATGATCGTCTTGATGGACCCTGTGGTGGCGTTGCCATCATTATTCAAAGACGAATCAAACATAAAATTCTTTCTTCATTTGAAACCAAAGTTTTTGAAACTTTGGGAGTTTCTGTTGAAACAAAGTTTGGACAACTTACGTTTATAGCTGCCTATTTGCCATTCCAATGCGTAGGCAAGAAAAAGAATTTTCTCAAGGGTGACCTCCAGAAACTTACCCGTCATAGGTCTAAATTCTTCATTATTGGTGATTTTAATGCAAAACACCGCTCATGGAATAATGCTCAAAGCAATTCCAATGGTAATATTCTGTTTGATGATTGTTCTGCAGGTTATTACACTATTCAATATCCAAACAGCCCAACATGCTTTTCTTTTGCAAGAAATCCCTCAACTATTGATTTGGTCTTAACTGATTCATGTCAACTTTGTAGCCAATTGGTTACCCATGCTGACTTCGGTTCTGATCACCTTCCAGTAACTTTTGAAATATCCCAAGAAATAATTTGTAATCCCAACAGCTCTACTTTCAATTACCATAGAGCTGATTGGGAGCAGTATCGAACATTTATGGAATATAACTTCGATCCAAACATTCCTTTGCAAACCAAAGATGAAATTAATTATGCTCTTGAATCTCTGACTACTTCTATAGTTGCTGCAAGAGCTGCCTCAGTACCAAAATGCGAGGTTAAATTCGATTCAATTATAATAGACGACGATCTTCAGCTCTTGATCCGTCTTAAAAATGTCCGTAGGAGACAATATCAAAGAACACGCGATCCTGCCATGAAGGTTATCTGGCGGGATTTGCAAAAACAAATTAAAAAGCAATTCTCTGCCCTGAGGAACAAAACTTTTGAAAATAATATTTCTAAATTAGACCCGAGTTCCAAACCCTTTTGGAAACTCACAAAATTTTTGAAAAAACCTCAAAAGCCTATTCCAGCGCTTAAAGAAGGTGGTAAAATTTTGATCACAAATTTGGAAAAAGCTCAGAAACTTGCGAAGCAATTCGAGAGTTCCCATAATTTTAGTTTGGGTCTTACTAGTCCTATTGAGAATCAGGTTGCTCGGGATTTTCTGAATATTTTCTCTCGGGAAAATATTTTTGATGATTCCTGGGGGACTGATTTGGACGAAGTAAGGTCTATAACTAAAAAGTTTCAAAATATGAAAGCTCCAGGTGATGATGGAATTTTCTATATCCTCATTAAAAAACTCCCAGAGAGTACCTTGTCTTTCTTGGTAAAATTATTTAACAGATGTTTCCATTTGGCATACTTTCCTGATAAATGGAAAAATGCAAAAGTTGTTCCAATTTTGAAGCCGGATAAAAATCCAGCTGAAGCTTCTAGCTACCGCCCAATAAGTTTGCTTTCTTCAATAAGTAAACTTTTTGAAAAGATAATTTCGAATAGAATGATGCTTCACATCAATACGAACTCAATTTTTGCAGATGAACAGTTTGGATTTCGCCAACTACTCATCAACTCTTAAGAGTTACCAATTTAATTCGTTCAAACAAATCGGAAGGCCACTCAACTGGAGTTGCTCTTCTAGACATAGAAAAAGCATTCGACAGTGTTTGGCATGAAGGTTTGATTGCTAAATTGAAAAAGTTTAATTTTCCACTTTATATTATGAAATTAGTTCAAAATTATTTAACTGACAGAACTCTGCAGGTAAATTATCAAAATTCCAAATCTAATCGACTACCTGTTAGAGCAGGAGTTCCTCAGGGTAGCATTCTTGGGCCTATATTGTATAACATTTTCACTTCGGACCTCCCTGATTTGCCTAAGGGTTGCCACAAATCTTTGTTCGCTGATGACACTAAAGGAAGAAGTCTTCGTGTTATTTGCAGCAGACTGCAGAAAAGTTTAGATATTTTCTCTTCTTATTTACAAAAATGGAAGATTTCTCCCAACGCTTCCAAAACTCAACTTATAATATTTCCACACAAGCCTAGAGCTTCGTTTTTGAAACCTAGTAGTAGTCACATAGTCACTATGAACGGAATTCCAATTTCCTGGTCAAACCAAGTGAAATATCTTGGATTGATACTTGACCAGAAATTAACTTTTAAAGATCACATTGAGGGCATTCAAGCCAAATGTAACAAATATATTAAATGTTTGTATCCTCTTATAAACAGGAAATCCAAACTTTGCCTGACGAATAAACTTCTCATATTTAAACAAGTTTTTAGACCGGCTATGCTTTACGCTGTGCCAATATGGTCTAGTTGTTGCACGACCAGGAAAAAAGCACCTCAAAAGATTCAGAACAAAGTTCTGAAGATGATTTTGAAGTTGCCTCCCTGGTACAGTACTACCGAAGTACATAGAATTTCTAATGCTGAGACTTCAGAACAAATGTCCAACAAAATAATTAATAATTTCAGGCAAAAATCGTTGCAATCCTCAATTGCAACGATTAATTCCCTTTATACTTAGATAAGATTAAGTTTTAGTTTTTAGTTTTAAGATATCAATTGTTATACTGACATGCAGGTAAAAAAACCTGTTTAAAATACTTAATTGCCAAGACATGAACAATGTAAAAACACTTAGATATATATCATAACAATTAAGGCTGGTAAGTTACTGCAGTAACTGGAGCACCTAGGTTAAAAATTAAATGTAATTTATTTTGAATTTGGAACAAATAAAGAGTTAAAAAAAAAAAAAAAATTAAACGCATTACATCCGGATATGTGCTGTGCTTACAAAACTGTGCGACACACATACATTATGAGAATGTGAGATGCGACAAAACTGAAGAGAGAGAAACAGAGTGCTACAAATCTCTTGCGCATGAGACTGCTATGACTATGAGACTATTCGTATTGCGTCTCGCATATGGCGCACTGGAAGCCTGCTCCGGCGTCCCGTAGTTGCTCACCGTCGAGAGTTTTGAGCGCATGCATACTGCAACTAGGTAGTGGTCCGAATCTATATTCGCACTGCGGTACGTGCGGTCATTGATAATGTCGGAGAAGAATTTCCCGTCGATTAGAACGGGATCGATTTGGGTTTTCTGTGCGTTGGTCAGGTGATCTCCAGGTGGCTTTGTGGATATCCTTGCGGGGGAAAAAGGTACTTCGAACTACCATACCCCGAGAAACTGCAAAGTTCACGCATCGTTGGCCGTTGTCGTTCGATACGGCATGCAGGCTGTTTGGCTCGATTGCCGGTCTATACATTCCCCCCTATTCTGCGAGTCACGTGACTCTCTCTCACCGGTGAGGTGACAATAGTCACCTCGTGTGAGGTGACTCTCCATTTGATTTACATGGAGAGTCACCTCACACGAGGTGACAATTGTCACCTCACCGGTGACAGAGAGTCACATGACTCGCAGAATAAGGGGGATTGCCTCCCGTCCTACCTGAGCGTTCATGTCGCCGATGACGATTTTGACGTCCCGTTGCGAACAGCTGTTGTACACATGCTCTAGCTGCGCATAGAACGCTTCTTTCTCGTCGTCGGGTCTCCCTTCGTGTGGGCAGTGCACGTTGATGATGCTGTAGTTGAAGAAACGGCCTTTAATCCTCAACTTGCACATCCTCGCGTTGATCGGCTGCCAACCAATCACGCGTTGGCGCATCTTACCCAGCATTACAAAGCCGGTTCCCAGCTCGTTGGTGGTGCCACATCTTTGGTAGAAAGTAGCCGCTCGATGCCCGCTTTTCCATACCTTTTGTCCCGTCCAGCAAAGTTCCTGCAGTGCTGCGACTTCGAAGTTGCGTGGTTGAAGTTCGTCATAGATTAACCTATCGCAGGCCCTGGAAGCCGAGCGATTTGCAGTTCCAAGTTTCGGATTTTTCAATCGTAGTCCTTATTTCGTCGCGTAGGTCTGTGCCGATTGTTCCGATCCGTATTTCTTTCTTCGGTATTTGCAACTTTGTTTTTTTTTTCAGGGCGGCTTGTTGGGCCAGCCCCAACCCCCTGTCTCGCCGGGGAACCATCGTGCACAGCTCTGTTTGGAGTCCCACGCTGGCACTAGGACGGTGATCAGCCGCTCCTAACATTGAGAACAGACGCCGTTTTGAGCCGCACCTCCACGGTGAACAGACGCTCGGGTTTGGTGAAGCATTTCCTCTATCTACCGCGCCAGTGTTCGCGTCACACCTCTTCACTTTGCTATTGCCGGACTGGTAACATTGCCCAGGCTACGCCACCCAGCTGTGTCCATGTTTCAGCTGATAGTCTTTTGTTATCATATGACTCGGGGAGGCGTGAAGTAGGAACTTGTGAGGATCAGGGCTAGGTATTCCGCTCGTTCCAGGTTGTCAACTCACCATTTTGTAGCCTATCAAAATTAAGGAATGACACCGATAATGACCATGCATCAGAACCCTAGTCTAAATCACTACAAACTAGGGAACAACGAATAGAAAATTAAGAATCACATAGATGAAGACTAACTAACTCATTTTTTCCTTGTTTCAAGATTCAAGGTGGACAAAACCGAGTCTTGTCACTATCAACAAGGCATAAAAAGTAATAAGAACTAAGATGTGTTCCTTTCACATGACATTGTCCAACTAATCAACAAACTCGCTAATTTACAATCATCCTATTTTTCATTATAGCTTTACGTAGGGCTTCCCAACTATTAGTCTATATCAGCCTTATATTGCAAGAAGGGCAATTGGCGAGCTTTTTGATTACTCGGTGCACTCTCCAACTCAGCATGCGTGATGGATCAACTAGTTTTCGAGTAACGCATACCTACCACCTCCAGCAAATGGCTACTAAAAATAGAACAGAGCCTTATTTCATCCCGACCCGGCATTTCCCCGGCATCGTTAGAATAATTGATCCGATATCTAAAATAGCACAATGTTACAACATCGTTTGCACTTACTTTCCACCCTCGGGGCAACAAAGTACAAAGTGTTATCGCTCGACGAGGGCCTAGGCTACACAGCAAAAAAATAATTTTGATATCACGTCAAAGTCGATGCACTACAATCATGTCGAAAATATGGTGTAATATTACTTGCTTAAACGGACAAAATTATCATTAATACAATGCATGAACTGACATTACGCTGCTTTTACTGCATTTGTTTATTTATATGGTCATAAAAATTACATGAAATTTTCGACATGATTGTAGTGCATCCACTTTGATGTGATATCAAAATTATTTTTTTGCTGTGTACCTAAAATCCAACGCGACACAGGCAAGCCCGGTGCAATACAGCAGAATTCAATTACACTACAAGGGTTAATAAAAATGAAAGCCATAAAAATAACCATAAAAGTGTATCATAAAACCCGGGACCCGTCGTCGTCGTCGTCGTCGCTCCAAATTGTTCACCAAAAAAAAATGGCTTCTGATTTTGGGCTCCCACCGTCCTCCAGGAAAAACAATCTGGTAAGGACAACAAAAGCGTGTCCCACCCGCACCACCTCCGTGTTGAGGTAAAATGATGCTAAAACTATCGCCGTCTCGGTGGAGAGGAGACCGTTAATGGCTTCCTCACATTTTGTTAAGGTAATTCAAGGAAGCGCTCTTGAGCATGTAATCCACTTGTATTTTCTATAAATTTCGGCATTTTCTGAAAGTGGGCCGAATTGGTTGGGGACGACAACGCTGGCTGGACTGGCAGGGCCATAAATTTGGCTAATTTCATTGCCATTCAGCCATTTTGCTGGGTCGGTGAGCAGCTGATCTTGTTTGGCATTGCCGGAGAAACATTGAGAGCTTTCATGAAAACAACTAATGGTTCTATTGGTTTAGATAGATTAATGCGATAAAGCTTACGTAGAGCTCGTTTAAAATGTACCTACTTGGAAGGGGTTCGGAAAAAGGGTAAACATTGGAATGCATTAGCGATTATGAAATTGGTTTTTTTTTTTTATGTGGAAGTGCTTTTGCGAAGCATCGTCCCACTTACCTCATGTATTGAGAATGAATTTCAATGTTGATGAAAATTATATCTGTATCAAGAAAAAAATATCAGTAGTAGTTTGGTTCTCGAATTATTGAAAATATCTTAGCATCGGAGTCCCAAGCTGGATTTCGAAGATGATTTCATAGAAATTCTTGAACAAGTTTAGAAAAATTGAGCAGGCCTGGTCTAAGACTTCTTAGCATGTTAGTATTATAGGATAAATTTGAATTAAACTCATGCAAATTTTCAAACGCTAGGGCACTGGAAATTTAAAACAACAGATTTTTTTTTTCATTTCTTTGAAAAGACTTTTCGAAGCATATTTTTCTTCCTTTGATCACATCATTGGAGATTTTGCTCCCTCTATTTGAGCAGTTCCACGCCAAACGACGAATCGGAAGAACTCTTCCTTCTCTGATTTGCATGAAACTTTGCATACTTGTTTGCAATTGTTGATTCACATTTTTCACACCGAATTTTTCAAATTCGGCCATTTTGGTTCATGAAATTGATGTATTTTGTAATGGCGTCTTTTATTATTAAAGGCCATCAACGTTGGAAATTATTACAACATCGTACATGGGATTGTTACAACATGTTTGCATGTTAATGAGTTGCAGAATCATGAAAATGGAGTCATTTTCTAAAGATTATTGGCTGAAAAAAATCTTCAAACTTTTAAAAATAGTGGGCCTGAATGTTTGTTAAATTGGATTTTTTTTTATTTATTTTCTACATTTAAAAAATCAAAATATCAATATGGAGGAATTTTCATAATTTTTTTTCGAAAACTGTTCAGGTTTGAAAACAGCAAATTCAGCCTTGGAAAATTAGCAAGGCTTTTGAATCTAGACCAGGACTTTGAAGTATGTTTGTGAGATTTTTGAGGATAATCCAGTAGGAAAGTTTGAAAGGCATCTGATAGTTTTTAGCATTTTTTTTAAGTAGCTGTGAATATTGAGTTACAGCAGTCTGATTTTCTTTACAATTCTGAATTGCCCTAGAACTTCAGATTTTTAAGGAAATGTTGAGTTACCTGTAGTTTAGTAAACTATGTGTGAATACCACAATGTTAGGCTTTGACAGTTCAGCCTGGTGAATTTTACTTTAAAATAAAATTTCCCTATGATGTCAACAATTACATTGTTAGTCTGATCAACCTCAGGGTAACATTAGAATTATATAGAACTACAGGGCGGTCTCGATTATCCGGAGTCTTGAAAAAAAAAATTTTTTTTTTGGTCCTATGTGGTCCCATTTAATGTTTTTAGTGGTCCCATTGAACGCTATTGAAGGATTATGGAATCGGACCACTGGTTTTGTAGATATGGCCGGAACAAGTTCCGGCGTTTATGGGCCATGAGGATAAATTTGACTTGAAAGGAACAAAACCCATTAAGCGACACATCAAATTAAATCAATATTTGATATCAAGATCAATGGTGGCAAAAATTAAGTACCTTGGACCATATTGGCCATTTCCGGGCAAGTTCCAGGTGCCTCCGGAAAAGTGGCCAGAACCAGACTTGATTAATAACCTATCAAGTGACACATCAGATTATATCAAAATTCGATAACCAGATCAATGGTGGAAAAAATTAAGTACCTTGGACCATATTGGCCACTTCCGGACAAGTTCCAGGTGCCCCGGGAAAGTGATCAGAATCGGACTTGGATAGTAACCTATCATGAGGCACATTAAGACACATCAAAATTCGATAAGAAGATCAATGGAATTGAACCCATGGACCATCCGCTTGAAAAGCCAACATGTAGCCAACCACGCCATGGGACCCCTCAACTTGAGAAAAATCGTAGTCTCGCGACTCTCACGAGTGTGTAGATGCAAAGTTGAGCTTGGCTAAAAATCACGGCTACCGTGAAGGCACCATATTTGACGCGGTTCCTAACTTGACGTACTCGATCAATTTCGACCATTTTCCATTAATATTTTTGAAATGTTAACATTGCAAATATAAGTTCCAATGCTCTAGGGATGATAGTGTAACAATTCAACTGATGGTTGCTGATAAAGCGGTTGCAGGCGAAAATGAAGACGAGAATGCGAAATTCGATGTCATGTCTGATGCTGACATAGTCAATGCTGTTCTTAACCATGATTCACATTTTTATGAAGGAGAAAGCGTGACGAACACCACTCTGGATGAAACTGATACATGATATGTGATATATCTCAAGATCATGACCAGATAGAAAATTACTGTCGTCGACAAAGTTGTTCAAAAGGTCAAGGCCTTTTTGTTGGTGGACAGTAGTTCAGCGTTTTCTCACTTCTCGCATGCATAAAATATTTCTAGATCCTAACCATATAAAAAGTTACTGTCTTCGGAAAAGTTTTTCAGGAAGTCCAGATCTTTTCGTTGGTGGAGTAGTTCAGAAAATTCTCACTACGTGGCGCTAGTCTATACATGCAATTTTCGCATATACAATAGCTCGAGATCCTGAGTTAGAGAAGTTACTGTCTTCGGCAAACTTGTTCAGTAGACTGATGCAAAATTTGACTTTTTCGCTCCACAGTGCTTAAATGGTTTAATGGATTAGCCTCCCAAAATTACAACTCATTTGGTTAGAAACAGACTTCGCACAAGCCATTTGAAGTTTAAATGTAAATTACTATGGGAAATCTCAACTTTTTGTTCTTTGCCTTCTAGTCTTTTTCCATATTGAGCTGCGAAACAGTTTTCTTATAGAAAATTTTCTCACCTACAACTTTGCTGAAGATCGCTTCTATGTAAAACGAGACAGGAAAAAGTTATTAATTATTTAAGAGACTGGTAAACTTATGACATGATCAAGCAGCTGCTCTGTAGGCAACACTGTATTTTGCAGTGTGACATAGTAGCCATGATTTGTGTGTCCTATTCAACGCCCCAAAAACACCAATGTTGCCTGCTGAGCAGTTGATTGAGCAAGATCATAAGACATCAGCGCATTCAACCATGGATAACTTTCGATCCTTGCATTTAATCAAAAAGTGAAACTCAGCAAAGTTGTAGCTGGTAAAATTTCCCACAAGTACAGTTGAAAGTTTTTGAAGCAAACCGATTTGGTGAATTATTAGATAGACATGAACAAAAATCTTGGTTTTACCATAGTAATTCCCATACAAACTTCAAATGGTTTGTGCCATCTCAGTTTCTCACCAAATGGGTTCAAATTTTGAGAGGTTAGTCAGGATCCGATTTGGAATCGTTTAAGTATTGTGGAGCGAAAATTTCAAACTTTGCATCACTCTATTGTTCAGGGTGTCAAGTAGTTAAGAATTTTCACACTACACGGCGCTAGTATAAACGTGAAATTCTCATATAAAATATCTCGAGATCGTGACCAGATAGAAAGTTACTGTCTTAGGCAAAGCTGTTCAGGAGTACATAGCTTTTTTGCTGATTAACAGTAGTTCAAAATCTTCTTCCTGCTAGGTAGTGCTCGTATACATGTTAAGTTCTCGGATGTGATACATCACTAGATCCTGACGAGATAAAGAATAAATGTATTTGGCAAAGTTTTCCAGGAAGTCAAGATCTTTTCGTTGGTGTACAGTTGTTCAGAATTTTCTCCCTACTCGGTGCTAGTATACACATGTAATTCTCGCATATATAATAGCTCGAGATCCTGAGCAGATAGAAAATTACTGTTTTCGGCAAACTTGTTCAGGGGGTCAAGACTTTTTGGCTGGTGAACAGTAGCCTAGAATATTTTCACCACATGGCGCTAGTAAACGTGTTGAATTCTCGCGTATGCTAAGCTCGAGATTCTGAATAGGTAGAAAATTACTGTCTTCGAAAAAGTTGTTCATTAGGTCAATGCCTATTGCTTGGTGCACAATAGTTCAGAACTTTCACACAAAGTGGCGCTAGTATACACGTGAAATTCTCGCATGTAAAATATCTCGAGATTCTGATCAGATAGATTTCTCTAGTGGACAGTAGTTAAAAAATTTCTCACTACGTAGCGCTAGAATACACGTGAAATTCTTGCATGTGGTTTGTTTCGAAATCCTGACCAGATAGAAAGTTACTGTCTTCGACAAAGTTGTTCAAGAGGTCAAAGCATTTTTGGCTGGTAAACAGTAGTTAAGAATTTTCTCACCACGTGGCATAGATGTACACTTCTCGCATATGCTATATCTCTAGATCCTAATCAGATATAAAGTTACTGTCTACAACAAAGTTATTCAGGAGGTCAAAGTCTTTTGGCTGGTGAACAGTAGTTTAGAATTTTCTCATAAACTCTAGGCTTTAAACTCCTGAACAACTTTGTTCAAGACAGTAACTTTCTATCTGGTCAAGAACGTGAGTTATTTTATATGCGAGAATTTCAGATGTATACTAGCATCATGAAGTGAGAAAATTCTGAACCTTGACCTCCTGAACAACTTTCTATCTGATCAGGATCTCGAGATATAGCATATGCGAGAAGTGTACATGTATACTAACGCCACGTGGTGAGAAAATTATTAACTACTGTTTACCAGCCAAAAAGTCTTGACCCCCTAAACAACTTTGCCGAAGACAGCTACTTTCTAGCTAATCAAGATCTCGAGCTATTGAATATGGGAGAAAGGCACGTATATACTAGCACCGCATAGTGAGAAAATTCTAAACTATTGTCACCCAAAAAAAAGATCTTGAATTCCTGAAAAACTTTGCCGAATACATTTACTTTCTACCTGGTCAGGATCTAGAGATATTTTATATGCAAGAGTTTTACAGCTATAGTAGCGCCACAAAGTGAGAAAACTCTGAACTACTGTCCACCTGCGAGAAAGCTATGACATCCTGACCAACTATGCCCAAGACAGTACCTTTCTATCTGGTTGGGAACTCGAGATATTTTATATGAGAATTTCGCGTGTATACTAGCGTCGCGGAGTGAGCTAATTCTGAACTATTGAGCACCAAGCAATAGGCTTTGATCTCCTGAAAAACTTTGTGAAAGACAGTAACTTTTTATCTGGTCAGGATCTCGAGATATATCACATGCGAGAATTTCACATGTATACTAGCGCTACGTAGTGAGAAAATTCTGAACTAATGTCCGCCAGCGACAAAGCTATGATATCGTGAACAACTTTGTCAGAGACAGTAACTTTCTATCTTGTCAGAATCTTGATATATTCCATGTTGTAATCAATTAAGTCAAATCCCATGTAGTATGGTCACAGTTTTTGCGGTTTCCATTAAAATTTTCCCTATTATCTGCATTTTTTAGGTGTTTACTGTAATCAAAGTTTAGCTTGTTTACACACTTAGAAATAACTAATTTTACACGTGACGGAATCCATCTTTGACATCAAATATGAGACGTAAACAAACGTGTCATGTAATATTAAGTGCTCCGAGACTGAAAAGTTCGTTGCTCGACGAAAAGTACGTTTAATTGAGCTATATTTCGCGTCTGTTATGACTCAAATTTATATCAAAATTAACGCTCGTATATGTCACTCTCAGAGCACCTAAATTTACATGATTTTTTCTAAGTGTGTAGATCAAAACAAGTTTTTTGAGGAATACTCGTTGGTTTCAGATCGATTGGTAACTCAGTAACAAAATGGCAATGGAAAACTCATGTGTGTTGTACAAAGTACAACAGTGCGAGTAACGGAGGGTTAAAGGCCCTTTGGTACATTTTTTTTACGGATCTTCAAAAATTTTGTTCGGTTACCCTTCCCCGCCCCCTCTGAAACGTGACGTAATTAGTGAATGGACCATCATGGGATTCAGTTTTTGTATGTTGTTTTTTTTTTTTTTTTGTTTATTAATTTATTTGATAAGGCTCAACCGAATTAACTTTACAGAGCCGAGGATTCTTGGTCACTATACAATAGATCTGAAAACTATAGTCAAAAGGTACAACACAATAAACACTTTATCTTCCGCTATCCAAAAAGCCTCCTCCATCAGAACTGGAGCCGCTTCCAGTGGTTTTATTGTATGGCAAATTGTTGTACGCCAACGAGGGTCAGAGCGCGTCCATTGCAGCAATGGACGCAAAACGTGGTCAGAACTCACACACTCATCACGAAACGGTTGCTTTTCAAAGTCGACGACGCATCGACCGAAAGAACTGCTGATGAAGAACAATGAGGAGCACCACACAATGGTTGCTGCCGAGAAAACAGACGATCGCGTAGCACACATCGAGAGTGGCCTGCTTTTGTCGACAGCCGAGTGAACACTCATTTGTATGTTGTTGTGGCACATGATATGTTTGATTCCTTTCAGGTCAAAGTTAATCCAAAACCCCTTAACGCCGGATTTTGTAACAAAGGCACACAAACACTTATATATAGCCATTTCCCGATCTTGTCAGACTGAGTCGAACGATGTATGTTACTTGTCCTCGGATCGAAAGTCGGTTTTCCAAGCGGTTTATGAAAAATAATTTGCAAGATAGGTAAAAAAATATGATTCCGGATAATCGAGCCATTTTCTCCGGATAATCGAGCCCCGGATAATCGAGTCCAGCCTGTATTAAAATCTTTAAGACATATTATGGTACTGCATAAAAAAATCTTAAATAGCAATTCTAAAAATATTATCTGCAGTATTTTACCAACGATTTAACTCAATTTTTGAAATGCTGCGTAATGGATATTCAAACTTTTTGGGAAAACTGTGTCAATACTTTTCTTAACTTTTGGACGATTTAAGCAATGCTAACAAATTATTGGTTTTATTTAATTTATTTAAAAATGCAATTCAAAAACATTCTGGTACTTTGAATAAATTCCAAATGATCATACTGACCGATTTTTACGGGAGATTGGCACATCACTTTGATTTCAATAGCATTATGTTAAAAACAGGATTTTGTGGAGCCTTCCAGATTCTGCCAGATTTTATATTTTAACTGGTCCAGATTTTTATGAAAATGACCTGGCAACGCTGATCACGGCGTGTCCACCACAATGAGGAATGAGACTGGAAAAAAACGTGCTCCCTCCCCCCTGAACATAACCCGAAAAAGACATGGACTTTGCGATCATTTTTTTCGGGAAATAAATTTTAAGCAAACCACAATTATGTACAAACAATTAATTTTTTACATGCAGAGCCAACATTTTCAAAAAAAATTGCTTAACAGGAGACATACACTCGATAAATTACCAACAACTGACTGTAAAACATATCTGGTACCTCTATACATGCAATTATATTATAATCCAAAGTCCATCCTTTTTTCCATATTCTGCACAAAAGAAACATTCTGCCCCGCCCCCATTCATAATAAAATGGCGGAAAATCCTGTCAGTTGCGAGGCTTAGAAAGTATGTTTTGTGCAGAATATGTAAAAAAAAGGAGGGACTTCGGATGTTAACCTGAATGCATATATGATGCATCATAGATAGAGAAAGATAGATAGGTTCTACGTCATACTGCGGTCGTGTCTGGGACACAACCCTTCAATTTTTTCTTTATCCATTTTCTTGCATTGGACCCCAGCTCGATACATCGCATCCTCCGTTCATGCGGTCTCCATTATTATCCATAGTTGTAAGACAATCTTACATCGTTCTTATTTTTCTATGAAATAAAAATCCAATTACACCAATTGATTGGAAATTCAAATTTTTCAAATTACTTACCATTTGTCTAGGACATAACACCTTTGCCCGGCACCTCAACTTGATGTCTGCTATCTGTCACTGTTAGCAAAAATATCTAATAGCAATTACCTTTGTTGTAATACTTCCTGCATTGCCATGGTCATCTGGGAGGAGGTTCACGTCTAGTGCTTTCCTCAGGAACCGTTCACGGCCAGTCTTGGGCGTATCCAGCGAGGCATCCTTCAGCTTGCTCACAATCTCCAATACTGGCGAGAGACCAGCAGACGAGCACTTTTGCAATGGTCGCCAATGGCCAATGGGCGCCACTTCAAATTTTCAATTACACAAATCTCTGAAATTAATGCCCAATTTCACCCGAAATTGCTACTTCATGTATGCTGCAGTGAAGCAAACGTGGAGTAACAGTTTCATTGCAGTATGTGTCGTTGAAGCTGATATTTGTGCACTAAAAGTTTCTAAGTGGTTACAAGAATAAGGATCTCACAACGAAACACCTTAAGTGCCCCTCTGGAAACAGCAAGTGTCAAAGTTCCTCAAGAAATTCATAATTTGTTCGTGCGGTGACTGAAGAAACGACTGCTTCCGTTTCTCAAATTAAAGGGTGATACGGTCAAAATTTGGTCAATATCAACTTGACGTATTTCTTTCAATTTTGCATTTAAAAAACCTGAACACCCCTCATTTTGAAGGTGTGTGTGTGTAGAATGTTGCTCCTATTTTGATTTTGGAATTCACTCTTCAGTTGTCAAAATGCCGTCCAAGCAAGAAGAGCAGCGTATCAAAATTTTGCTCGCGTATCGCGAAAATCCGAGCTACTCGCACGCAAAGTTGGCAAAATCGCTAAAAGTTGCCAAATCAACCGTTACAAATGTAATTAAAGTGTTTGGGGAACGTTTGTCGACAGCCAGGAAGTCTGGATCGGGGGGAAATCGAAAACCGGAAGCCGCTGAGACGACAAAGCGAGTTGCCGGTAGTTTCAAGCGAAACCCTAACCTCTCTCTCCGAGATGCCGCAAATAAGCTGGGTGTCTACAACCATGCATCTACAACGTCTACAACCGTGCATCGAGCCAAAAAACGAGCCGGACTATCGACTTACAAGAAGGTAGTGACTCCAAATCGCGATGATAAACAAAATACGACGGCCAAAGCGCGATCCCGGAGGCTGTACACGACGATGCTGACGAAATTTGACTGCGTGGTAATGGACGACGAAACCTACGTCAAAGCCGACTACAAGCAGCTTCCGGGACAGGAGTTTTATACGGCAAAAGGAAGGGGAAAGGTAGCAGATGTTTTCAAGCACATGAAACTGTCAAAGTTCGCAAAGAAATATCTGGTTTGGCAAGCCATCTGTACCTGTGGCTTGAAAAGCAGCATTTTCATAGCTTCCGGGACTGTCAACCAAGAAATTTACGTGAAAGAGTGTTTGAATAAACGTCTGCTGCCTTTCCTGAAGAAACACGGTTGTTCCGTACTGTTTTGGCCGGATTTGGCATCTTGCCATTACGGTAAAAAGGCCATGGAGTGGTACGCCGCCAACAACGTGCAGGTGGTTCCCAAGGACAAGAACCCTCCCAACACGCCAGAGCTCCGCCCAATTGAGAAATACTGGGCTATTGTCAAGCGGAACCTAAAGAAGACCAAAAAAACTGCTAAGGGCGAGCAGCAGTTCAAGGCAAACTGGCTTTCTGCGGCGAAGAAGGTGGACAAGGTGGCTGTACAAAATCTGATGGCAGGGGTCAAGCGTAAGGCCCGGCAATTCGGATTTGGAAAAGCGGAAGCCTAACTGAATATTTTTCCTTAATTTTATACTAATTGAACTTGAA
Organism: Ochlerotatus camptorhynchus; assembly: GCF_037179485.1. Taxonomy (NCBI): domain Eukaryota; kingdom Metazoa; phylum Arthropoda; class Insecta; order Diptera; family Culicidae; genus Ochlerotatus; species Ochlerotatus camptorhynchus. Next base: position 2,119,359 of record NW_027040498.1, on the reverse strand, counting down.
AAAGAAATTTAATTTGATTTTTTAAATAAACGATTTCACCGATTTACACGCGTTTTCCCTTGACCAAATTTTGACCGTATCACCCTTTGCACAACGTTCCTACAATTTTTAGGCCGGATCTAGTCTACTACTCCAAGGACGTTCTGGAGTACTACACCCAACCGGGGGATGTAAGATTCGCTTACAATTATGTGGGATTCATCATCAGAGGATGTTAGTGGAGACCGCATGAACCAAGGATGCGATATACCTAGCTGCGGTCCAATGCAAGCAAATTGGAGACCGACAAATGTAGAGTGTATTAGTGAGTGAAATTAGTTACCACTGCTCTCTCCATGTTTTTGAATATGGATAGCCTAAAAGCAAACACGAAGCGCTCATTTTCTCGCACTCGACTTCGTATGCATTTTCTGCTGGAGAGATTCGAGGCAAGTGTGTGCGTCGTTCTTCAATGTTGTGCGTCGTTCTACAAGCTTACTGGTGTAGTCGGAAGCGTAGATAGAACACGAAATAAAAAAGACAAAAAACCATTGCATCGCCTGCATGGTCCATTTCTAACATTCGTTGCGATGTTCATGAACAGAGGATGATAGGAAACGGAACTAACATTCATTGTAATAGATTTTTGGTTTGCGTGTACAAAACCTTATGGGTGGAAGTAAGAAGAAAGTTTGGGCATTTGGATTTGGCGAAGAAATTCTGTGAAATAAAGATGCGTAAACCAAGCTTATATATAATATTACATTCCCTGATAATTTCATGACAATCGGTTGAGAGACTTATTGTTGGCGAGTACTTCTAAGTGGTGCAATTTAACTGTGGACACCCAATTACCTAAATTGCCAGGATAAATAGTTCTCACAAAAACATGTACAGGTTAATGAGGCTAGTGTAAACGTACATTTCGTGAGCAACAAGTGTAGCAATTCTGGTTTTCGGATCTCGTTCTAAAAGTGACTGAGTTTCACCATGTACTTGAATATGTACTTCACTAGTTCCTCCTATGACCTAGCTGTTCACCCTCGTTGCCTTACTTGACAATGAACGTGCACGTCATACATATAAAGGACGCCGTACCAAGAGTCACCCCGTATTCCCAACGAAACATATGCCATTAGATGTTCCGGGAATCATATTCAATTTGATGCTTGATATGGAGGAAACGTGCGGATGGAGTTCTAAAATGTCTTCCTGATGCGATATGGTACCATCATGTCTGCTTCCTCCACAATACAACAAAGGCAAATCGACAGTAAACACAGTACAAAAAACGATCACACTGTTGCGACAATTCTTGGCTGTAAAATGTATCACCGTAATTAATTTCCCCCATTGAAAGGGTTGTACAAAATTCCACTACAGCAGAAGCTGCACGGGGAGATATGATGAGTCTTGAAAAATTTAATCAGTGCCTCAGACGAATAAACCGTACGGGCTCTGGATTCATCAGGGTAGATAAAACATGCTCCACATGAAATTTACACCCAAGTTTTGCGATTCCAGCATCCTCGTTACGTTGTAGCCTTATCTCACACTGCATGCAGATTTCCCATATGGAACAGTACCATGGCTGTCGTCGTCTTCGTCGTCGTCGTTGTCATGGATATGGTACCTACCGGTTAACGGTCTTCTAAACGATGATAAAACGTTTGTCTGCCTCGTTTTTTGTCGTCAGCAAATTGTGGAGGGCTGCTAAACTGTGGAGGCGTGGAAGGAAATCGTAAATTACAAAACATTCACTTAAATATTCCGGCAGCAAAAGGGTTGGCCGGTAGCTGCTGCTATGTATGGGGGAGTTTTGTGATCCCTGCACGGGGAACGCATTTTGCATTCTGGGAGGACGCTCAAGGTTATGGAATCAAATTTCATTCAGTTTGAATTGTTTTTCGTTATAAGAATGACATCAAAACGAACAATTGTTTGAAACTACCTACACAGCATAGTTGAAGATGCTTATTTCAAATAACAGACTAAAGTGGTAATTTTTATACGATAGATGCAGGAGATGAAAGTCTAGAGTTGATAGTTCCGTTAGAGTACGGCAGTGTGAAAATTGCATATAGATTGCTAGGACAACTTTTTAGGAAGGTACAAATCGGGTTTTTCATCTCTCTTTACCAAACTCCCCCTTTGGAGAGGGATGGACTTGACAGAACTTTCTCTACACGCTTAGAAAGTTCATGTAAATTTAGGTGCTCTGAGAGTGACATATACGAGCGCCAATTTGGACATAAATTTGAGTCATAACAGACGCGAAATTCAACTCAATCAAACGTACTTTTCTTCGAGCAACGCACTTTTCAGTCTCGGAGCACTTAATATTACATGACATGTTTGTTTACGTCTCAGATGGATTCCGCCACGTGTAAGATTAGATATTTCTAAGTGTGTAGCTAATAATGTTTTGCACTATAACTTCATGTTGATATTATTATAGCATTTCCTTCCAACTCTGAAAGTCCTCTTGATATTGATATGACATCAAGCTGATCAAATGAATTATTGTGAAAAGATATATAGGGGATTCCTTTCCATGTAGTAAGATTCTGTATTTCCTTTAAACCACCATCAAATAGTTCCAAAACTAACACCTACCGTTTCGGGTGACCTAAATTACCACCGTCAATAATTAAATTAGCATAACAGCAAACGATAAACCTCGGTACTCCCAATTCGATTAAAAATCAAAACGGCTGCTTCATAATCCACATGGAAGTCCTTGCCTCAGAATCGTATACAAACACAACCGAACTGCAGCCGCCGCCTTTGATTGTTATTTACGACCCTCGCCCATTTGGAATATAAATATTCATTCCAATCGTAGGTCGGTAGATTGCTTTTTGTTTTTCTCTCGTTTTTTTATTTTTCAGAAGAAAATTCTATGACATCTCGCTTAGTTCACCAAATGAATTTAAATTTACGCCCGGTACCTTTTCCACCATAAATTCCAACCCAAACAGTACTACCTCTGTCTAACGTTTGTTCATAGTGGAGCCGGTTCAATAATTCTTCTTAGCCAACCAATTTCTTTCCCGGAGTTCATTCCATTGGAAATGATATCCGCTTTATTGACTTTCCCAAGTTGGACCCAAACATGAGATCGAAAAACGCGTTTCGGTATCACTTACGTCTTGATTGAGTCTTCGTCTGCCCATTTGTGCAGTAACCGAAACATGTGATCCAATCTCCCTTCCCCCGGGGGGTGTTCCGGAATGAGGGTGTGATTTGATCCTGAGGTTTTTCCTTCGCCTATTTTTTTTTCTGGTTAACGCGAGAAAAGTTTTATTAAGATCAATGTCTTCAGCGAGCGTGCCGGAGGGGCAGTCCGTCATTGGCGGTGTCGAGATGGTCTGCAAATTGTTTTCGTTGCTTTCTCACGTTCGGTTCGATGGGAAAGCCGAAAGCATGTTGCTTCAATTTGCGATGAAAAATTGGATCCCGAGTAGAGCCGTGCGCCGAAGAAAAGTTTTGCGGAATAATTTTCACACAAATATGGGAAAATATAATTAAAAATATCATCAAAAACCTGCATATTTTACATAATTTGAAATGTATCTGGAGGCGTTCACGAAGGGCAAAAAACGGAAAACTTGGAGACGTCATATTTGCATCACTTCAGATTGAAACTCATTGAATAATACCAATAATACGCATCCACCTAAAGCTTGAGTCATTTAATATCTGGACGCACTGTTTATTTTACTGCAGTGCTCCTAGCGATCAGATCTGGAATGTTTTCACAGCAGTTTGTTTTGAAATGTTTCCTCTTTCAGTGCGATTCATTTTGTTTAAAAGAAGTTATAGGGGAAATGGATGTAATGTCGGCCTAATTTCCCCTAATTTGGGCCAATACATAAATTCAGCAAACTAAATTTTCAATGGCGACCAAAAATATCCATTAGTACCGTCAAAATGACGCGTTCATCTAGATAAAATTGATAAATAGCAGATTTTTAGCGATGGGCCCAATCTTAGATCCATAGGCCAATATTAGAGCCATTTTCCCTACTTGATGGAAGCCGCGAACCGAAAAATAATTTCAGATACCCACTTAGTAAATCCGACGTGGTCAGGTTCAAAAATCGCGAAGTTGTTGAAATTGGCTAAATCGACCGTGTGCAATGTTCTCAAACGTTTCCGTAAGCGGCATAGGATCATAGTAAGCGTCGTAGTGGAACTAAGGATTGGAAGCTGCATTTGAAGGTGTTGAGAACGGTTAGGGCAAACCCAGGGCTGTCGGATTATGATATCGCTAAGAAATTCAATGCCAGCCAAAGCACCGTCAGAAGGATTCGTCAGCGAGAAGGATTTCGATGTTTTCGGGCCAGTAAGCAACCAAACAGGACACTGAAGCAGAATCTAGAGATCAAAAGACGTGCCCGGAAGTTGTACAATGAGGTTCTTACAAAGTGCGAAAGATGCATCCTCATGGACAATGAAACGTACGTGAAGATGCATTATGGACAGCTTCCCGGACAAAAGTTTTATAAAGCCACTGATCAAGGTTATGTCCCTAGCAAGTTCAAACTCGTTTTTGCCGATTAATTAGCAAGAAAGCTTATGATCTGGCAAGGTATTTGCAGCTGCGGACAAAAATCCAGGTTTTCGTGACAAACAAGACTATGGATTCCAAAATGTACAAGCAGAAGTACCTTAAAAAACGTATTCTTCCGTACATTAAGACTCACAATGGACCTGTAAAGTTTTGACCTCATTTTAAGAGCCGTCACTTCATCGAAGAAGTTCTACAGTGGTATCGAGACCGATACATCCATGGTTGTCTTTAAAAATGTTAACTAATTCAACGTCGGTTATGCCCAAATCAGTCAGAATTCCAGTCAACCAGATCGCTTCGACCGCTGCACGACTTAAGTTAATTTTGATTTTTGCTTGACCAGGAAAACCCGTAGACTTTGAATACAAAGCCACTTACTGATCCAGTAAGGGGTAAGGGGCTTCTGGTCTTCATGAAGTTTGAACTCCATCGCCAATTTCTGCACAGCAAAAAAATAATTTTAATATCACATCAAAGTGGATGTACTTCAATCGTGTCAAAAATATGGTGTAATATTACTTGCCAAAGAAGACAAAATTACCAATAATACAGTGAATGAACTGACATTACGTTGATTTTACTGCATTTGTTTATTTGAGTGGCCATAAAAATTACATGAGATTTTCAAAATGGTTGAAGTGCATCCTCTTGGATGTAATATTAAAATTTATTTTTTGCTGTGTGTGTACCTTTTAAGTAACGGGCTACTCGCTTAAGTGCCGACCAGTGTTGTTGTTGTCTAGGATTTTGTTGGAATCGTCCGAGGTACCCAACAGAGAAGCCAATGTCCGGTCGGGTACACATCATGCAATACATCAGACTTCCAAGCAACTCACGTTAAGGCTGCTGTATCTTTTCAGTCGTGTTTCGATGTAGCTGTAAGCCTTTTTCAATCGGGCTTCGAGAGTTGGATTGCATTCCTCCATTCCGAACTTCTGCAAATTTTTCTCTTTTTTTTTCCTTTGATTTGTTTTTCGTGCTGAGCTACCGACGTCAGGGAGGCAGCTCTCACACCTGGATCCTACCTATCGACCAACTCATGAACCGGGGACCAACGGCTTTTCTTCCCGTGATCAGAGATGTTATGCCTCAGAACATCCCGGCGGCGCCGACTGGGATTGAACCCAGGCCTGCTGGGATGAGAGGTAATCACGCTTTACCGCTGTCTTTCTTCCATTGATTCTTAAATCTTTTTACACTCTAGGTTTTCTAGATTCTCTAGATTCTGCTAATCCTGATGTCGATTTTCTGGAACATCTTTTTTATCTTGTTAGTTTATTTCTAAGGCAATTTTTTTTAAATTATGGTCTCTTTAACGCTCTGGGGTCATTTGTGGCTTGTCCGGAGGTGAGATTTGAACTCGTGACTTTGACGTGAGAGGTATGGATCTTAACCACTACGCCGGAGCACCCCCAGTAAGGCTCAATCGCGTTAGCTTTACGGATAATTCATTGCTCTTTGTTTATAAAAAAAAGTAAGAGGTTGTATACAAGACACGACCGTAGATTTGACGTTGGGTTACGGAAGGTAGTTATGATGTCATAGCAAAAGTATGGTAAATATTAAATTGATTTCTTAATTCGTTATCAGTGAAAAAGTTCGATAGGTTGAAATTCGGAAGCAATTTGAGAGTTCTGTTTGTGAGGTGCACTGTCGATGTTCATGTAGTACAAGCCAATTCTGGACGATATGTTATGGATTCAAGCTCTTACTCTTTAGTTTACTCTTTTATTAGTCATTTGTGGTCCTGAAAATGACCGATGGGTTGAAATCTAGTTAAGAACAATACTGTGGAAATTTGGAGTGTAATGGCGGCCTAAATGGCCCATACATAAATTCAACAATCGACTAAATTTTCAATGGCGACCAAAAATATCCATTAGTACCGTCCCAATGACGCGTTCATCTAGATAAAATTGAAAATAGCAGATTTTTAGCGATGGATCTTAGATCCATAGGCCAATATTAGAGCCATTTCCCCTAATAGGGAAAACACATCAATCACAGAATATGAGCCTACCGGACGGTACCTACGTTTATACTTTTTGATGCATATTTTAAGCCCCTTTTATAAAGAGAATTCGGCAATGTTATTTTTTGGCATAATGCTCTTCATAGGAGGGGCTTGAAATTTGCTCCAAAAGGCATAAAGATCGGTACCGTCTGGCATGCTCAGTGCTTGGTATTAATATTGTGTTAGGGAAACCTCTTTTTCCATCCCGGAAACGCCTCGTTTTCTGATGACAAAATTACGCATTTACGTGCACAAAACGCACGTAATTTTTGTTTTATTCAATAGATAATAAAAAAGGCAGCCCTACTTTTGCTCAATAAAACAGATGAAATTATCCTTAATAAGTAAAAAAAATCTCCTTAAAATAGATCGGGTTGCTCCTTAAATGATTGATCAAAATACGTTAAAAATCTTAAAACGCTCAGTAAATATTTAAAGTATGCTCCCTAAAATAGAGAAAACTGTACATTAAGCATTTGAAAATGCTCCTTAGTATGCACCGCTTTGCACCATTTTGAAGTGTAATTGTACCATAAATTATCGGAAAAGCTGCTGTAGAAAGGTTAATAAGTACCATGAAATCAGCTGAAATGTTCAGTAAAAATGCACAAATGCACACAATGATTTACTGAACATTTCAGCTGATTTCATGGTACTTATTAACCTTTCTACAGCAGCTTTTCCGATGATATATGGTACAATTACACTTCAAAATGGTGCAAAGCGGTGCATGCTAAGGAGCATTTTCAAATGCTTAATGTACAGTTTTCTCTATTTTAGGGAGCGTACTTTAAATATTTACTGAGCATTTTAAGATTTTTAACGTATTTTGATCAATGATTTAAGGAGCAACCCGATCTATTTTAAGGAGATTTGTTTTACTTATTAAGGAACATCGTCATTGTTTAATGATTCATTTACCTTTTTACCAATAAAAAATGCGAATATTGGTAGAAGGAATTTCTTGCTCAAATTTTTCCAATCGCGATCAATCATATAAATTCGAGATTTTTTTTGCTATTTCTAGCACCCTGGAGAAAACCTTAAACACTTCTCGGGTTAATTGACAATGTCATGTGGTTTTCGGTCATTGCGGGAATTGTATGTACCACTTCAATACTGCTACGCATTTGACGACAAACGTTTGGTTGCTGGGTACATTATCAAAGAGCCATATACATTTAGACCTACAATTCCATACCTTCTATAGACCAGGTTGAGCCTTGATAGCTAGCTGCTTGCGGGAACTGACATCTGACTTGACAAATATCCAAAACATGCTCTTTAACAAATTTATGGTGGTCCTGAAAAGGACCGTTTTTTCGTGATGGTTGAGTAATGCTGAGCTATTAGGGTGTTCAACACGGATGAGGCTGGCGAGCTGTATGTTGTTTGGAGCAAGGGTGACGCGCTTGGCATAGTTGACCCACAGCGACTCACGAAGAAACTGATTTCGATCCATAGCGGTGCGGCTTCTTCCTCCTTATATGGGTGCCCATGTGGGCTCTGCAGCTCACTGCTTGCAGGCTGCCTTTCGTGGTGTACTGGAGAACAATGTTAACGCCACACGCTGAAAGCACTGCTGCTGCTGCTGTCATCGACGATCGGACACCACCACACGGTGATTGAATGAGCACCGTTCAATAAGACAGGATCGAATTCGATTTTTAAATCTGTGTTAGGGAATGCGCTGTTTGCAGGTAATCGGTGATAATTTGATCACCATTGCAAAAGTTGGACATTTGTGTATTTTTCAATAGTGACCTATTGAAAATTAATAAAGTGTTCAATTAAGCAGATTGGTATATAAATTCTCAATCGTTTGGCTTGTTTAGAATTAAAATTCATCTGCTATTGACAGAGTTATATATGGTCAAAACTTAACCTATTTTCGTAATGCGGTCGATTTTGGTTTTTTGAAATTGCACCCCCAATATGTTGCCAAAAGACGTAATCCTACGTCAAAAAATTCACTTAATTCTATGTCTAGTAGGAGTTGGGCCGAATACTCGCGGCTTACCCGAGGTCAGAGGGGTCAATTGTTGAAGGATAGGAAAAGGGAGGGAGCTGGGGGTAGGGTTTCGTTGTCTCACCAGAGCGATGTCGCCAGTATGAACGGTAGTGTGGTTCTAGATTCGTCCTCTTGAATATCTTTATTATCTCTTTAATCCAGTGCTGTCATGGTAAATTTAATGCTAACTTTTAACTGATTTTTCATATGTGCGTCACCGCCCATCTCAAATCCACGCACCCCCCTAAAAATCCCCCATAATCGTAAGTAGTTAAGGGAAGTACACACAAAACTATAGTATGCGTAAAACTTGCCGCAATTAGTATTTAGTATGGCGATGATAGAACAGATATCAGCTATTTTTCATGAAGACTGAAAACCCCACACAAAAGGAATAGTTCTTCAAGATCTTTAAAAGTCAATATCTTTAGAGGTGTAGACTTTTCAGATGTTTCCGGTGCATCTCTGAAGTTAATGGAACTTTCCTAACGATATCTGAACTGCAATAAAATTAACTTACCTGTTTTTTTTCCTGAAGTTAATGAAACTGCCTTGACATTCCTGCAACGTTCCTAAAATTTTCAAAACATCCTTGAAAATCATGGAACATCTCATAAAATCTCAAACAATCCCTGAACATCTCTGGACGTGTCAACATTTTTCCAGATATTCATGTAGCATCCCTGAATATCCCGCAATATTCCTTAAATATTTGGAACATTCCTGAAATTGTAGGAGCTGGAGCGGCTTGGGCTCCAACCTGAGGCCGTGTTCCAGATGAACCGGCGTCCCAACCAAAACACCAGCTTCCGTGATCAGTTGTTCCTGGTGCATTTCACGAAGGGATCCACCAGTCTTGCGGCTCTGAGATCCAAAATCCGGGACCTGTTTCAGGTCATCATGAGTTGGGAGCATTACAAACCCCAACATCGTGATGTAACGCAGTGTATGAACTGCCTCTCATATGGCCATGGCACCAAAAACTGCCACATGAAGACAAACTGCGGCAAGTGTGCTGGAACTCACTCAACTGCGTCCTGTGAGCAAGTCGATGACATCGAACCAACGTGTGTCAACTGCGGTGGAAACCACCAAGCCTCCAATCGTGGATGTCCCAAGCGAGTGGAGTTCATTAATATCCGTCGGAAGGCCACAATCAACAACCAGCACGGTCGCCTTCGTAATCATCGTTCGCCTCCTGTACTAACGGAAGTCCAGTACCCAGCTCTCCAGCCCCGTCGATATGTTCCGAACCTAGCCCCGCTTCCGCTCAACAACCAACAAGCCAATCCCGTGAGTATCCAAATGGTTCCCAACAGTCGGACAGTTCAGCATCGTCTCGGTGTTGCTGCGGCCCAGCCAATGCCAGGTTCATCTACCGCCCCTGGTTTATCATACGCTGGTGCTGTCTCAGGTGAATCTGTCGACGATTCTCTGTTCACCTCGGAGGAACTTGTGACGCTCGTGGCCGAGGTCATCATCATCATGCGTACCTGCAAGACTCGATCTGAACAGCTTCATGCTGCCTTGTCACTCGTCACCAAGTATGGACCGTGAAGCTATAAAAATTGCAAATTGGAACGCTTGCTCACTGACAAACAAGCATAGAGAGCTACTCGATTTCCTCAACACCAAGGAGGTCGACATTGCTATCATCACCGAGACGCATCTGAAGCCCGAACTGAACGTATTCCTTCCCGACTTCTGGCTCCTCAGACTTGATCGCACCTGCTCTGGAGGTGGAGGAGTGGCCATCGCTGCAAGACGGAACATCAGTTGCCGGCTGCTACCAAACTTCCAGCTGAAAACAATTGAAGCCATCGGAGTGGAGGTGAGCACATCACTTGGCCCAATCACCATCATCGCGGCCTACTGCTCCAAGCAAACCAACATCAGGGACGGGTCGTCAGTGGCCCTCCGCAAAGACATCATCAAACTCACCCGGAGGAGCGGGAACTTTATCATCGCTGGCGATCTAAACGCAAAACATCAAGCTTGCGGCAACGGTCGGAGCAATAGAAACGGCATCATCCTCAATGAAGACCTGCAAGAGGGCCACTATACCATCTTGGCCCCGGACTCTCCCACCCGGTTGAGTCGGTCTGGGGTCCATGCGACCATCGACATCTTCGTAAGCAACATGGGACACAACGTCTCGCAACCTGTGGCATTCCAGGAGCTGAGCTCGAAGCTTCCCGGCGCAACTACAATCGAATCAACTGGGCGCAATATCAACACTGCGTCGACACAACCATCGACTACGATGTCCAAGCGGGGACGTCCGAAGATGTTGACTGGTGTCTACAAACCATCGAGGAGGCGATTTCCCGGGCCAGGGAACAACACGTGCCAGTATCCAGACAGGTGAGTAACACTCTGAACCTTGACAGACCTACCAAACTACCAAAGATCTCATTAGACTCCGTAACACCATTGGTAGGCAGTACCAGCGAACTGGCCTGCCTAACTTGAAGACCAATTGTAATCGATTAACAGAGATCATTAAGGCCAGGTTGGTGGATCTCAGAAATAACGATTTTGCTAGTAAGATCCGCTCTCTCCCAGATTGTGCTAAGCCCTTCTGGAAACTTACAAAAATTCTTAAAAACAAGCCTAGGCCCATTCCACCACTTACCCCACTGGATCGTCCCGGCGACCCAGTGGTTCATCTGATAACTCCTGAAGATAAGGCTGCCGCGATAGGTCAACACTTCGTCAGCTCCCATAATCTCGGACAAAACATCGTCAGCCCTCATGAATCTGAGGTTGCTGAAAATGAAACCAATCTTCTTCAGATTCCTAACATTTTTCCAGAGGAATCCGAGATTACGGCTGACGAACTGTTGGCCTATATCAAATCATCTAAAAACATGAAGGCCCCAGGTTTCAACAACATCCTGAATCTGGAACTCAAACACTTGAGTTCCAGATTCTACAACCATCTGGCACTGATCAGTGCCTCAGACTTGGCTACTTCCCCTCGTGTTGGAAGTCAGCTAAAGTCATACCCATCCGGAAACCTGGGAAGGATCCGTCCTCTCCTTCAAGTTATCGACCAATCAACCTTCTCTCAGGGTCATCAAAACTGTTCGAAAGAGCAGTGTACCATCGGCTCCTAACATCTGCCGATGAAAACAACTTGTTACTCGGGTTTGGTTTTCGGAAAGGTCGTGCGACCGTCCACCAACTGACTCGAGTAACAAACATTCTCAGACGTAACAAGTCTGTTTCGAAAACATCTGCCATGGCGTTGTTGGACGTTGAAAAAGCATTCGACAATGTCTGGCATGATGGCCTGGTGTTCAAATTGCATCAGTAAGGTCTTCCAATCTTCCTAGTGAAGATAATAAACAACTATCTATCAGACAGGACGTTCCGAGTCTCTCTGAATGGCATCACATCGGATGCTTTCAACAAGGGTAGGGTCATCGGAGCTCTGACTGCCAAACTTCAGAGAGGCCTGGACGTCCTGTCTGAATATTTCAACAGCTGAAAAATCCGTATCAACGCGGCAAAGACCCAGGTCATTATTTTTCCACACTCTAAATCTCCTAGACTTGTTCCGTCGGAGAATAACAAGATCTGCCTGAACGGCACAGTGGTGGAATGGTCCAAAGAGGTCGTTTACCTCGGGCTAACACTAGACAGCATGCTTCTTTTCAGGGAGCACGTTGACAAAACAAAAACCAAGTGCAACATCTTGATAAGATCGTTGTATCCACTTATCAACAGGAAGTCAACCCTGTCCCTGAAAAATAAGCTTGTTGTCTACAAACATCATCCTTCCTGTAATCGAGTACAATATGCCAATCTGGGAGAGCTGCGCAAAATGCCATCACCTTAAACTCCAAAGGATCCAGAACAAGATCCTTATGATGGTCCTAAACAGTCCCCCGCGGACTAGAAATTCTGAGATCCACTTCCTGGCTGGAATTCAAACATTAGAAGAACGGAGAGTATTCATCCTGGAAAGGTTCAGAGACACCTGTCTGAGATCAAATCATCAGATCATACGTGATCTAGCACGTTAGGTTAAGTTATACTCGTAGTTAGGTAGGTTATCACTTTTTTCAATTCAAATAAAACACATCCCCAAAGAGATACTCTGTAAACTAGTTGAAAAACGCAAATATTAAATTAGAATATCAAATTAAACAAAGATGAAGAGCCAAGCAGGCTAATCAATTAAAATGATAAATCAATGTACTACCATAATCAACAGAAATAAACATAATTTTACTACTACTAGTACTACTGCCTCTGCTTATTACCGCTTCGGACGGCGTGGCACTAAGTTCCAACCGTGACTCAATTCTAAAAATGTCCTCTATTTTGAGGATCACTAACGATAAAAGCATTTTACAATATACAAAATACTAATAGGGTATTTATGCAAGTCCACGTTATCAACAAGATTATGTTACCATTGCCATTTTCAGAGGAAATGCCACTCTACTTCAAGGTATTTAACCAACTACTGTATTTTGTAACCGTTACGCTTTATCTGAGATCCACCAGCTTTCTTGACCTAAAATAAAGACCACAATAAGAATAGAACTCCACGAATTCATCACTCGTATTTAATAAGATGAATGATCCAACACGATAGGCATATCCAATGCATACTTCCTTCTTCTCAATCCCTTCCTTATCTCACCCACACTGAATTTGCTGTCCAAACGGTGACTGAACCATAATCACTCAAAACCAGTCGATTTGTCACTGCTTCTTAATACTCTAACCTATTACTCATAATTCTAAAACCTTGCACAATACAAAACCTCAAGTCATCCAGACAACCCTCGTGAGTCTTGAGCAATCATGTTGGAATATATTTTTTTTAAATCAGTTAGGGGAAACGCTCCTATAGTTGCGGTACGTTAGAAGCGTTAGTAGGTTCCTATAGTAACTTGGGATTCAATGATTTTGCTCTACTGCTTGGAGATTACAACCAGCCTGCTCTCCAATGGAGGAACTCAGACGATGGGTCTATGCAAGTTGAGCCTCAAACTGCTTTGATGTCTGCAAGCTCGGCGCTTATCGATGGCTTCTCTCTGCATAGCCTCACGCAGCTCAATGGTATATCGAACAGAAATGCTCGCTTCCTAGACCTTGTTCTGTCGAACGAAGCTGCAACTCCAGCATGTGTTGTTTCGGAGGCTGTTGAACCTCTGACCACACTAGATCCTGACCACCCTGCTCTGGATGTAATGATGCAACTTCCGCCGCAGGTCGTTTTTGAGGCGCGCACCGACGATTCTCGTACCTTCGATTTTAGACGAGCTGATTATGCTGAACTTAGCGCTGCTATCTCCAGGGTCGACTGGCGACCAATAGAATTAGCTGACTGTGTTGACGATGCCGTCAATTACTTCAGGCAAACTATTTGCGATATCATGGCTGAATTTGTTCCTCTTTCACGACCTGCGCCGAAGCCCGCATGGTCTATTGGTCACCTGCATCGATTGAAACGGTACAGGGCCAAAGCGTTACGAAGATACTGCCGAAATCGTTCATACATCACGAAGCAAGAGTTCAACCGTAGCAGTAATAATTATAGGAAATACAACCGATACTTGTACCGCCGATATGTGCTCCGTACACAGGCATCCCTTCGCAGGAACCCAAAGCGTTTCTGGTCGTTTGTTAACTCAAAAAAGAACGAAGTCGGTTTGCCTTTATCAGTTCATCTCGGTGAACAATCCGCCAGCTCTGAAACAGAAAAGTGTCGTCTCTTCGCTCAACGTTTCATGAGTTCTTTTAATGATATGTCGGCATCACCTAACCAAGTTGGAATAGCAACCCGCGATACTCCAAGAGATGCGTTTGATTTTCGTTCATTCCAAATCGATGAGCATACTGTTGAATTGGCTATTCAAAGGTTGAAACTCTCGTATGCTGTTGGTCCGGATGGGATTCCCTCGTCCGTCCTAAAGCTGTGCTCTGAATCGCTACTCACTCCCTTGGCAAAGTTGTTCAACTTGTCTTTGCAGGAGTGCAAATTTCCTGAGGCATGGAAATTTTCGTACATGTTCCCAGTGCACAAAAAAGGTGACAAAAGGAATGTCCAGAACTACAGAGGGATCACATCGTTATGCTGCTGTTCCAAAGTGTTCGAGATTATCATCAACGAGGCACTTTTCAGTTCCTGCAAAAACTACATTTCCACGGCTCAGCATGGATTCTATCCAAAGCGGTCAGTTACGACAAACTTGACTGAATTCGTGTCACTTTGCGTTCGGACCATGGATTCTGGTGGACAAGTCGACGCCGTTTAAACTGATCTGAAGGCTGCATTTGATCGAGTTGACCACTGCATATTACTGGGCAAACTTGAAAAACTTGGCGTTTCTGACTCCATGATTTCATGGTTCACGTCTTATCTCACAGACCGCTCGCTCTGCGTTAAGATTGGCGCCTCGCAATCTGAAGTATTCACGAACATCTCCGGTGTTCCACAAGGAAGTAATCTGGGACCGCTTTTGTTTTCGTTGTTTATCAATGAGCTTTCTCGTCTACTGCCACCTGGATGCCGACTATTCTACGTCGACGACGTTAAAATGTACATGATCATCAATAGCATCGCTGATTGTGAGGATTTGCAACAGATTGTGGATCATATGCAAAGCTGGTGCTCCCGTAACTACTTGACGCTTAGCATCAATAAGTGCAATGTGATATCCTTCTACCGTAAGAAGAAACCGATCAGATTTGATTATTCCATCTCCGGCCAGATTTTGGAGAGAGTTAGTCAAGTCAGAGACTTAGGAGTTACTCTTGACTGTGCATTGACGTTCAAGCCCCATTACAATGACGTCCTGAACAAAGCCAACAGACAGCTTGGTTTTATATTCAAAATCTCCGAAGACTTTCGTGACCCGCTGTGCCTGCGGGCATTGTATTGTTCATTGGTCCGCTCTATTTTGGAGTTCAGTGCTGTCGTTTGGTGCCCTTATCAGGCCTGCTGGATTGCAAGGTTTGAGAGTGTACAAAGGAAGTTTGTTCGTTACGCGCTACGTCATCTACCCTGGCGTGATGCATCTAACTTGCCTTCATACGGGGACCGCTGCCGCCTGCTTGGGATTGATACCCTGGAAACAAGACGACGTAATGCTCAAGCTGTCTTTGCCGCTAAGATTATTATCGGTGAAATTGACTCCCCACAACTACTTCGGCAGCTCTACTTCTACGCACCTGAGAGAGTAATGAGACAACGTAACTTCGTTCATCTTGCGACTCGTAACCGACAGTATGGGATGAATGAGCCTATCCGCACCGTGGCTAATGCGTTTAATGATGCTTATGCTTGCTTCGATTTTAATGTACCGTTAACTGTTTTTATCAGAAGAATGTCCTGAATGTATAGATTGACTAAGCATCCTTTTAAACTTAGATTATTCATTAAGACAACCAAAAGTCAGATGAATTAAGATTATAATAAATAAATAAATAAATAGTTGTGTATAGAGTCTCCATACACAACTATAGGAACCTAACGCTTCTAACGTACCGCAACTATAGGAGCGTTTACCCTACATATACACTTGAGCCTCAGATAGCAGTAAATGCACGGCATTATCAAACCAGAGGCTGGTCGAGGAAATATTCTCTCGACTTCCCTAGTCATAGAGTATCATTGTGCTTGCCACGCAATTAAAAAAATCATGCGTTGGTTGGCATAGAAAGCTCTCAATTAATAACTGTAATGGAAGTGCACTAGGTTGAGAACCGACCAAATGTTCGTTGCAGAAGCGTATAATGCCTAGAAGTAGGTTGCACACTTGAGGCAGCAGTTTAATTAAAATCCACAGTAAATATTTCCATATATTTATAGCTGCAGAACCCCTCTCCATTAGAGATGAGTGAATTGCTAATGAGCTGCCTCCTTGAATAAATTCTTTTACATATTTTATTTATCTCAAATGAGAAGGAAATTGCTATTATAGCATAACTGGCGGAAATATTGCGACATTGACTCTACTAACCCTCAATGATGTATTCTATTACTGTTCACGCTATGCAGATCCTTTCTCGAGTAGTTGTAAAGTAGAAAATGATTCTTCAAATAAATTGCCAACCGAAATACAGACATATCTGGCAACGTCTATAATCATAAACAGATGATATTTCTCTTTTACAAATTTAAATATAGTACCGATGCGTTTGAGATCATTTCAATCTGCATCTGCATGCATCACATATATTCCAGCATACATGGAAGATTTTAAGTAAGTCTATACTTAAGTTTCAGCATCAGACCTATTTTCAGCAGAAATAAAGATCTAAGATCCACGAGTGGATTCGCCTTCGAAATCCTCGAGAAGCGTAAACAAAGTAAGGAACTAGTGAAGTCTAGTGTTCACACCATTTTCTCCATTTCGTGTGCTCTTTCATACTGCGTTTTTTTTTTCAGTAGAACTTGAATAAATCAGAACATGCCGTAGATACTCCTACGCATGCTTCAAGTAACAACTTTTCAGATTCGAACTAAATATTCGGTCCTGTATTTATTCCGTATCTCTTTATTTATATTTATAAATAAGAAAAAAGTCCCTTATCTACCAGCCATATCAATTCTAGGATATTGTCAGCGTCTTGTCATGCATTTTCTTTGCATAGTTCCACTTCAGTATAATTATGCTTTTTCAGTAGAATGTATCCCTGATTTCCACCCAGTATGGATAAATTATCTAAACACAGTTTCTTCAACAGTACCACACATAAACCATCTTGCGCCCGTTATAGTCGATGGTTCAAAAGTGAGCACAACAAACTTCGCACCTCAAGAAAAGGATAATGCAAGTGCGAGATGGAAAATGACAGGTGGGCAGGAACTCACGGTCTCCCAGTGTTGGTGAGTTCTTTGTCGTTAATGTTCACGAAAAGTTCACTATTTTGCCATACAGAAATTCAAAACAAAAATTTTTATCTGCGGATTTGGACAGTTTTTGGCCTGTTTCATACGACCGGAAGGTATATGCTGGTCACAAATGCCGTGCCAAACTGATTTCCTGCGCAAATATTCAACAATTGAATTTCGCTAATAAACACGAGGATCATTTCTTACAGCAAAACTTGCCATAACAAAATGGGCATAGTTCATTTTAGTAAACAAACTAACACTTCTTCCGACTGTGTCACCTCGCTAATGAACTTTTTGAGCCAGACGCTGGACTAACACCAGCATTTGTGCTTCGGAATCAACATCCGGTCTCAAAATTTGCTCTTCAGCTGGCACCTTTGAAACATCTGGCTCACATCACCTCTCAATTTTATACGATCTTCCAAACAACCACTGTCTATTCAAACTTACACTTCCTCTGAATTCGTACAAGTCCAGAACAGGGTGATGCCTACTCCTTCACAATTTTGCACACTTGCGATAAAAAAAAATATGAAAACTACGGACAGCGCCAATTGTAGAGTCTAGCCGCCACCCTCCTGAACAACCTTACCGTTCCACTTGCTTGTCAAAAACCAACTACCTACCATGTCTCATGCCTGACCTAAGAGGAGGAGGTGACAATTGGCTTCTTCCTCTTTTATTTCTATCTCTATCTCTATCTTTATCTATCTCTATCTCTATCTTACGCACATGAAATCGGCCAATCAGGAGCTGGTTCACGTTTGACAGAAAAGTGGTTTTTTTCGCCCCTGTATTGTCACCTCTTCTCTTGGTGCCTGACCATCGACGTTGACAACAATCTCTCCCTCCATCTCGTTCCTACACCTTACACAAATACCACCATATAATCAGGGACGTATTTAGGATGCTATTTAATTATATCATACATCATACTCTACAGTGGTGAAGGAGCGGGTTCGTCGAAAAATTAACCACTCGATCCGGATGACCGCTGATGACCTGGATGTGTTGATCGGAACTTCCCACACCATCATGACGAAGGACCTGGGATACAAGCCGTACAAGAAACGCAAGATTCACGGGGTAACGGAAGCTACAACGAAGAAGAGGCTGGACAGAGCCAAACTGATACTTTCACGGCACGCAGGTCAGGAGTTTTGCGATGAAAAACTCTTTGTCTTGCAACAGCCGCACAATGTCCAAAATGATCGGCTGTGGGTACCGACGTTGGCCAGCATCCGCCCATCGCAAATAAACATTCCGCGATTCCAGAGCGCCTCGTCGGTGATGGTTTCGTGGGCCGTATCCAGGCGTGGGAAGCTCCCACTGATGTTTATCGAGAAAAACGTGAAAATCAACGCCGCGTACTATAAAACCGAAGTTCTGGAGAAGATTGTGGCCCCGGCACTTCGGGACCTCTACGGGAAGGATCATTGCGTCATTCAACAGGACGGTGCACAGGGCCCACACGGCGGATATCGTCCAAGCGTGGTGTCGGGAAAATTTGACTGATTTTCTCAATTTTGCTCCTTGGACCTTATTTCCCTGACTTTTATGTATGGTCGTACATGCTAGCCAAGCAAAGCAAACATGAAGTGAGCACTATGGACCAATATAAGAAGCTCATTTCCAAGATCTGGGACGAGATGCCAATGTTTAATCAAATTTATTGTTTCACCATTCACTTAAAAGTAATCCTCGGTGTGATATTAGTGATCACAGAAAAAATGTACCCTAAAAACAAGTTGCCTTGACGCAATTTGAATGACTTTTTATTTAACCGTAGTTTTGCAAAATATAAAAAATGCAACAGGGCCCCCCTTGGTTACCAAATGAGTTTTCTAGATACGCCAATGGTTCGTCCATGGTAATGGCCTCTTTTGGCTCAGCCGGTAAAGGCGCAGTTACAAAGCAAGACAATGCTGGAGGTGGCTTGGTTCAATTTCCGGTCCTATCTAGGAATTTTTCTGGTAAGAAATGTATCGACTTCTCTGGGTATAGAGTATGATTGTACTTGCCACACAATTATATTAATGCAAACATAGTACAGGTGTCAAAAGCTCTCAA
Organism: Ochlerotatus camptorhynchus; assembly: GCF_037179485.1. Taxonomy (NCBI): domain Eukaryota; kingdom Metazoa; phylum Arthropoda; class Insecta; order Diptera; family Culicidae; genus Ochlerotatus; species Ochlerotatus camptorhynchus. The sequence continues at coordinate 2,099,846 of NW_027040498.1, read as the reverse complement.
TTAATAACTGTGGAAGTGCATCGATAACACTAAGTAGCGAGCACGCAATAAGCTAATATGCGATAAACAATAAGCTTGAAATGCGTAGAAGCAGCCGAAGAATGGAAAATGATCCCTAAATTTTCAAGAACCTCGCGGAACTCCATCAATGTGCCAACTATTTTCCTAATGTTCATGGAACTTTCCTGTATACACCGCAATATTCCATAACATTTAGAAGCATTCCTAAGATTTTTGGAATTTCCCATAATGTCTCGGTACTTCCTAACAGTTCCTGCAATTACAATAATCAATTCAAATCAATTAACTGCATTGAAGATCTCCTATCATATTTTAAGTTTGAATCATTCCTGAAAATAATGAAAAGTACCTAAAAATCTAAAAATGTATCTGGCCCATGCAGAATGTTTTGGAAATTACTCGAAGATGCCTGGAAGTTTTCACAATTCTCATTAAACCCTTCACCTGAAGATTTTCCCTGAAACTTTCTGGAATTCTGTTACGTTTACAAAATATGAATTTCTGGACATCCCTGACATTCCAAGAACTTCTTAAAGTTTATCGAAATTTTCCTTGAGTACATAGAGCTGTTTTCAGCCCGGAACCGCTGAGTTCCTGAAGGGAACTGCCCCTAGTCCAAGCTGCTGGTCTTGAGCAACGGTAGCTCCTGGGGTGCGCACTCAAGTCCCTTGAAGGTTGCGGCTTTCAGGGCATATTAGCGTGGGAGACTATTCGAATGTGAGGAGACCTAAAAGATTGGTTTTCATTACCTTGTGCTTCATTAGCCGGCGATGGAAGTGGGGGTGATGTCAGTATCGAACGGGGATCGGTTGGTGTTTCGGCCGACCCTGGCCGGTAAATGGTGCTGATAGCCGCCCGGGTGACTTTGCCGGTAATCCTGGCTCGAAACGGCGACGAAAGTAGCCCGGGAGGATGCTGATCGGCTGGCGACTGTGCTGTGGGCTTGGCCGTATAGTCAGCTAGCAATAGCAGGGTTCGACGACGAAGCGATTGATGTCCGACTAGTGATCGACTGGAAAGCTGGCAGACTGGCCGGGCAGGTTCGTGGATAACCGGGTAACTTGGCCGGCGCCAGGTTGATTTAGCTGTATAATCGGCCAGCGATAGTAGAAGCCAGCGGTGACTAATGGCCGCCTGACTGTGTAGCGGGATATTGCTTAAACCTGGAGCGGAAGTACGGCGTCGATAGTCGTCGAACAGAAGAACTGGCGGTCCGATACTCAGGACCCCGGGATAACCGAAGGATTTGGCCGGTGATCGGGTGATTATCAGGTGTCCTAGCTCTCCGGAAAACAGACCGTTCTCACCCCTCGTGGCTTGGACCGGTGACAAAACTTGAAAAATCACACCACCACAACAAATTTTTCTTGTCGCTTCTACGAGGGCTCACCACTAACTTATCTCCAGGGATGCCAGATGATTTTTTTCAAAAGTCTGTATGAGTGTCAAAAAATATTTCTGTATTTGTCTGTATTCTAGAAAAATCACCGCATTGCAGATTTCGTGTTTCCCACATGTATTTTCGCTATAAAATTGCTATAAAATTACTAAACTTAAAAAAGTGCGATTTTGCGTTTTTTTTTTAAATTTTATTCTTAGTGCAAACAATACGAAAAACTTAAAAACCATTTTGCTGTTTAAAATCACGAGATTAAAAAAATAAAAATTCCGTTCAAGGTCCATGTACCGAACCATCGGAATTAAGTGACAACGTAAAAAAGGAACATAGGCATGTGGGTAAGGCTAGAAGAAGGGAAAATCTATTATTTCAAATAAAAATAAATGAGAAATGATCAGAACTTACCGAACAGATTTTATTATTAAGTCTTATCATACATGTTGCTTGAAAATAGTCGAAACGCTGTTTTCGTGATTTCAGTGATTTCTTTTTCATTTTGATGGCTTTTTGCATATTCCTAGGACGTTAGGATTCCCTGCATCATAGCTGCATTCATCCTGTTACGCAGTTTAGTTTTGTTTAGGGTGAACGACGAAAAATCCTTTCAACTGCCGCTGAGGAGTGTAGCAATGCAAATGGGTTGGCACAATTCGTCTGAGATAAGGAAAAGTGATTTCGACATTCACCCGCTTGGTGGCCAGTACCACTCCCCACAATTCAACACCATCATCAAAATTAGTATCCATTGATTGATTGATTGATTGATTTCTTTATTATAGAGACTTTCAGCCGTCAAATATGATTTACTAACAAAAGCATAGAAACAAATTACTGACCTAATTTCCCGACCAGACCCGATTGAGATTTTAGGCTCGTTTATACTTCACATCATGACTGATGAAACCATGCTAAAAACTCAAAAGAAATATAAATTGAAAAAATTGTAATTTTTTGCCTTTAAACCGGTTTATAATCAAAACAAAGCTATATAGACTACCGTTGTCGTGAGCAAAATTGTGTATTTTGAGAATTTTGAAAACTTTGTAGAACATATCACCCCGTTTATTTGAGATTATAATACAAAAAATGACAAAAAAAAAGCGATTTTAAGGTGCTCCTGTCAAGAATTCACTTAAATCTTGTAAATATAAAGATATAGAAGCTTGGTGTCTTGAGAAAAGTTTCATAAAATTTATTTTTCTACCACATTGCTGAAGACATAAAGCTATTATCTCGAACCAGTAAAAAAATAGTTTTTGCAAGTGTAATACCAGCTTAATAAATATTTAGGTAATTATTTCAAAAGACTCGGACCATTATTACGAGAAAATTCTTCCATGACACCAAGTCTTTAAAACGACGATAGAGGGGAGAAAAAGATATTGACCGTCTTTTTTTCAGAATGGTCCCACTTGCGGGGGACTAAATCAATATGTCACTGAGATATATCTTCTTAACTAAGGGTTCCTTTATGCTCATGATTGTATGCAATTTAGGAAAAAATGGCGGATCTCTAGGTCTACTTTCACGAAATGACCATTTTCCCAGTGAATCCGAATTTCCACAGAACAACCTTTCACGGGTTTTATCGTTCCGATTGGCCACCCGCAACTCCAATCGGTTCCTTGTCTGTTCCGTTTGAAAATAGATAGTCATTGCTTCCATGCAGTGGCTCAATTTTAAGATGTGGTAACCAAATTGCCGAGAACCAGTCATGTCAACATCAATCGACACGCATTTTGCTCGGTACAATTGGGTTTCTATCTATTTAAAATAAAATAAGATAGCCATATCTTTCGATTGGTGGCTGAATCATAACGATTGGTCATCGCATTGCTGAGAACCAGCCATGTCAACTTTGAATCGACACGCATTTTGCAGCCTTGCTACTTTGAGGAAGTTTCGATGGCTTGGGATTATGTCAGTTAAGAACCATTACCATTCGAAATTCATATTTTCTCCATACATTTTCGGAAAGAAAACTATATTTAAACCTTTTAACTCATGGTTGGAGAACTTTAATGGTAATGGTTATGGTAGTCAGTAAGGTCCATGGATGGTTTTGTAGCATCGATCAACTTTACGTGGAATATATCGCGAATTGGTAATCATTAATTTACAGGCAACCTATTCGCCGTGATATATTCCACATAAAGTCGATCGATGTTACAAAACCATCCATGGACCTTACTGACTACCATAACCATAGCCATTAACCATAAAGTTGGGGCCTTTTCCATCCAACCCACAACATCGAAAGGGGGTAAAAGCCTCTGGTTGACATATATTTGCCCGCTGAAAATGGGGTCCAATTTCTATCCTTCATGGTGTCTTACGGGAATGTTTCGGCCATCGTTGGTTACAAAAAAACACGGGTTTTACATAACACTGACACTTCACAATAAAACTACTTATTTACATTTATACATAAAACATTTGATATTGGCGCCCAAGTAGGGCCCTAGGATCCGTTTACCATACCAGGCAGATTACAACTACTTTTCTAATTTCCTACATCTACCCGATCATCCGTAATCATGAATCCATGACGCCACCGATCTCTCCAAACCGATCGATGATGTGTATCATCTCTTGGTGTCCGTCGCAGAGAGTAGAGAGTTTGTCTACCCAGGGTTGTATCCTTGGGTGGGTGGTATTCACGCTGCTCCCGAACATACTCACCCACCTTGAAATGTCCTACATTTCTGAACAGTTCCAGTTGATGTTACTGTCAATTCCTTTCAGCAGTGATCCTATTTATCTTAGTGGTGATTTGTTGTTTGCTGTCCCCTTTCCCTTTGATCTATTCCGTCATTCCATCGAAGTCTCATCCACCATCGGAAATTCCCTTCATCCTGATCCTTAATGAGAATAGTCTTTATCCTGATCCCTTTCTCCTTCTTTCCTTAAGACCCATCCGCACCCTTTGTTAAAATGTGGTTCCATTCCTCCGTGCCCATTGGATTGCAGCTCTATCGGATTTGGCAATAGAGTTCCGATACCGTTCGTCATCCCTTGATGATGACGGGTTCTTGAAAGACGCCGGTTACTACTTTGTTCCTCGAGCAACCGTGGGAAACGTCTTCGTCCACCAGACAAACGATGTTCCAATCATTTGTCTCCTTTTAATTGAGCACTACCCCCAGTAGCGCTCGGGTTCGAAATTATAATTCGATGTCCTATTTACAATTGGAAAGTAAATCGAGTTCGGTTCTACGAGCACCTGTTGCTCGCAGTGCGGAGTGGGTTGTATTTGCTATTGTTGTCCTTAACAACAGCATCCAAAATCACGTAGTAGGTTGGTTTTTGCCACGTGATCGCCAAATGACCAGAATAGGAATGGAATCGTAGAATCGTTGTCCTAGCAACAATACAAATACCGATAGGTAGTGGTGGTGGTAGTAAATCAAAATTGGTGGAGATCTGGATTTAATTTTCCATGGTTTGCCTCTTTATGAACTATTCGTCCAACCTTTCCAGTATGCATTAATCCCATCGGTAGGAATTCACAATCGTACCATCCCCTATACACCGTGTATCTTTTCCTACTTGAGGCATTCGACAGAAGTCCGTAATCCGAAATAGAGTGAGTCCTCATTCAAAATGCATCGAACAGCTGATCCTACAGATGTGTTGAGCCTTCGTCGATCGTCGTCGTATTCAAAACAACCGTTGTCGTGGTGCTGTTCTATCGTGATCGCATTGAAGTAGTTTCTCGACGATCTCGTCCGCCGTAGTAAACAGAGAGAATCTGAGAGAGCTGTTGCAGAATACCAATCAAGCGTCCTATTGTCTGAGCCAGGTTGATCAGACATACATTGAGAATTATTATAGGGTGACCAGTTTTGTTTCTCGATAGGTATCCTATTCGAATCTTGCCGTAACCAAACCTTGGTAAGAGTGTTCCTACGTCGAGTCATCCGATCATTAGTATCCCGTAATTGCGTGTCCAACACAGATACGATTGGTAGGAGAGAAGAGTGTTTCGGTTTAATTCCAGCTTTTATTGTTTCGGCTGAGGATCGTCGAAATCAGTGCTGGGTTCCAATGCCCTACCAGTCAGTATTCGTGATCCTTACTCGGTGGTGGTAACCTCGATGAATAGATCGCGTGGTGATGTTTACATGAAGAGGATAATTTGTATTAACGGGTGTAGTATCCTATGTCCAGGCTTCGGTGGACATATACTATTAAGTGTACTGACCTGGCAAAATGACTGTTGAAGCTTCCTCTTCGTGTGTGATCCAAACCGATGTTGGTAGTGTAAGATGAGAAGGGATTCATCACGTGCCTTGATTGCGATCGTTGTGTTGGTAGTTGGGATGTTTACAAAATCCGTCAGAATTCGTAAACCGAGGTGATTACACAAGTCCATTTGTGATTCCCGTTCACAAACTCTAGTTAAAGTGATGACCATTCCCAAACTTGGTGTCCAGTGTTGACAAGCTCTAATGTAAGTGCATGTGCCCAGAGACGTCAAAAGATGAGTGTTAGAACGAAATATTGATCCACTTCGGCGGGACACATACATTGAACTTTATTTATTTACCTGTGAAACCAGGAGATTTCCCTGGTTCAGTGTCTAACGTCCATGCAGCTATCGAGTGAAGTGAGGTAGATTTCGTTCATCCAATGATGCCAATGATTTGATGTTCCATAGTTCAATCCAATTATGCAGATGGCAGAATCCATATTCGAATTATTATGAGGTTTCCACATGTTCCTGTGAGTTGCGAAGAGTGCGGTTTGCATAGATTGCACCTTGTTGCGATGGATATTCAGGTAACTCCAGTCCAGATTCATTTTTTACAGCAAAGATGGTACAGTGTGAAGTTGTGAATGGTGGTTTTGTTTAAGCAATTGTTCGGGATCGCGATGGCACGAAACTTTCATATTTTTCGGTGATATGATGGTGTTTTGGTGCATTATTCCCGAGATGAATAGTGGCCGTTGAGCGCCATTCCAAATCCGATAGCGCTATAGTCAGACCTTTTGACCGTCCTTCCAATGTCCTTCCAGAGGCATTCCGGCTCGAAGGACCATAAGGAAGGACCGAAAATGTATGGAGAAAACAAGAATTTGGAATGGTAATGGTTCTTAACCTCCCATTATTTGTAAGGTCCACATCCAAAAAACCACAATACGTAAGGTTAAAACTTTATCACACAAACGTTCATGTAAAGTTCCATAACCGTTTCAGTTAAAGTTCTGTCGGGATTATAAAGAATTTTTAACCATTTTTGGTAAGAACGTTTATGCGAGATGTTTCTGATATTGACCAGAAATTAATTAAACTGTCCTAAAGATCTCTTAAGGGGGTATTCCCAATCTTTTGCCTTTTTTCGGCCTGTTTTTCAATTAATTTTTTTTTCAAGGAAAATGAATAGTAATGCGCCTAACTCTTTGGGATTCTTGTTTATTGAACATTAAAGTTTACAAATAAATTTTTTTCGACATAAAAAAAGACATTATTGACGTCACAAAATGGCGGCAAACAGACCCCTGTTCGCCGCAAACGCCTGGACGAGCGAAGACTTTTCTCTGGAACGGCTTCATCTGAAACAGATTTCGTGATGAAATTAGTAATCTGCATAAGATTCTCTGGAGCTTCTCCCGTTGGCAGCAAAAAATCTTGCAAATTAACAAAATGGCGGCCATATGAAAAAACAGGCGATTTTTAGCCCGCTTTTTTGCAGCTTTAAGGTGCTTCAAACAATGTTAAATGTTAATATTTTTGGCTGAAAGTGGGAGAAACTCCAAAGAATTTAATAAGGAACAAAATGCGCAAAGATTCAAGTCAATATCTCTTATAGTTTCTGAGAAAAATCTTCGCCCGATAAAAAAAATGTGGTTTCGAGAAAAACGCGTTTAAAGTTTTGACTTTAGTTAAAACCATTTGGGGGTTCTTACCATTAGTCAGCTATGCCTGGACACCGAATTCGCTGATCGGAAAACGGCTTGGGGGGATGAAAGTATATAGTCTAAAGTACAAAAAAACGTGAAAAACAAAAATTTGATTTTTTGAAAAAAAAGATCGGGAATACCCCCTTAAGTCTCCCACATTTTCTGCACTTTCTTGGATTTATCGGAGTTTCTGAGGAGTTCCTTTTTTAATCCTATGAACTTCCCTGATATTCTCTGGAATGTTTTTGAAGTCATTGGAACTGCGTTGAATCTACTAGTAAAGTCTGGTAAAGTTTGGTAGCAGCTGCTCTTTTCGTTCATAATTTTAATATTCCTATCAACTCAGTGCTAACATTTCAAAAAGGTAAAACTACTTTTGTAAACAATGTCTGGTTTCTCGCCAACAAAAGCTCTTCCCCTGATGATGCCAACTGGTAGAGGAAACATTCATCTTTTTCCCTCCCAAATGTATGATATCGGTGGCGGCTCACAGGTCTAGTCCTGATTGTTACCAGTGCGAATGTGTTTAAACTTGTATGCGTCGAAGAAGGCAAAAAAAATAAGAAGAAGAAGTTATGGGAAAGTTCAACCGAAGCGGACCTACCTACACCAAATAAAGTTCTTGCGTGTTCTCCTCCTGTCTGCGTGACGACAAGCATTCCGACGGGATGATGTTGGTCGGTGTTCAACAGGATATGGAAGGTTATTGTTGCTTGAAAATAGATTTCTGTGTCAGAAGAGGCAACCACCGGTGCACGATGGATTGGAATAGGAGGGGAAAGGAGGGCTGAATCTGAGGTTGATGAAATGTATTGTAAAAACAGTGGAGTGGAACGTACAACAACAGTTTTTTTTTAAAGGTCGAAGAGCCTTCCGAGGAAGCCAAGTGAAAAATGGTCGTTGTGAAAGGAACGGACCTGACCGGTAACCGCAGCGCATGAAATGTATAGACGAAAGATTAATGCTCTGGTAATTGGAAAATAAATCGAAAATTGATTGCTTTATTGCTTGGTGTTTTTTTTTTTGGGAACTTGCAGAAACGGTTCTCTTGAGAACGGTCCTCTCAAAGTTTATCGATATTACTGACTTTACTCACAGCCCTTTCGAACTAGTTTCTTTATCAAATCCAACCCTTGCCCAGTCTGAACTGTGTTTTAATATCCATCTATTCTTCTTCTCCTCTTGCAGCCACATAACGCGTACCGCAGGATGGCTGCCGCCAATCGAGAACTGGATCCAGAGAAACGATCTGCCCTACGGCTGGGAGAAAGCGGTCGACCTGAAAGGCCAACCCTACTATATCAAGTGAGTAGTTTATATCGATAACCGATAAGGATGGAACCCAACGACGACCATCCAAAATTAGGTCCTCCTTCGAATCGATGTTTACAATGCTGTTGTCTTCTCTTTTCCTTCTCCATCAGCCATCTGAACAAAACCACCACCTACGAGGAACCGGAGCGCTACCACTACAATGACTCCCCGCCGGAACCGCGCCTGGTGGTGCTGCATCGGAGTCCCACCCTGGGCTTCGGCTTTGTGGCCGGAAGCGAAAAACCTGTGATTGTGCGGTTCGTGACCGAGGGCGGACCTAGTGTAAATAAGGTAACGTGGCGGAATAGGCCATCGAAGCTGTTATCCCATTGACCACCAGAAGCAGTACATCGATAGACGGATTGAATCCCAGATAGAAAAACATTTTTACTCATAGTATATGGTTTGAGGTGCCGATTTCAGTTCTCGGTTCGCTTATAAATCTTTGAGGACTGAAAATTTTAAGTCAAAATAAAGGAAACTGTTCCAGCTTCCGATGGCTTCTTTCTCCAATTGTAGGATTTTAAAATTAATTTAAAATAGAGATATACATAGTTGGACATGCTTATCGTCAAATATGAGACTTAAAGTGGACATGGTATACGATGGATGATTAGATGAAAGTATAGAGTTGCGTTCTAGTACGGCAGTGTGAAAATTGTATATAGAAAGTAGAAAGCGAGCAAAGGATAATGTTGAGGAAGATACGAATCGGATCGAGCATCCCCTTTACCAAACTCCTCCTTAACGGAGGTGGTGGTGTCCCTTACCCTTACCTCAGGAGTTTGGTAAAGGGGATTAACAACCCGATTCGTGCCTTCCTCAAAACTGTCCTTTGCTAGCTTTCTAATTTCTATTTACAATTTTCACACTGCCGTACTCTAACGGAACTATCAACTCTATACTTTCACCTCACCATCTATCATATAAACTGTCCACTGTCAAAATCATTCACATTTTCAAAAGAATTATGTTGGCTAGATTTTTGATTTCGATTTCTACTACATTTACTTGCCGAACATTGTTAGCAGCAGGTATAGATGAAGAATTTGAAGCTTGTGACCTGTTTGTACATACGGATACGAATGTAGAAGCATTTTATTTCCATTTCCATTTCGTCAAGCCAGTGTAGACTACATACAATGATTATTACAATGTTTACTTACATACTATGCATTCATTCTATTCTGTTTTAGCTTAGTTTTTATTTGCAGCTTGGACATAGTGATGTCAATAGTTCCGCAATGCAAATTATAAAGGCGCATCATTCGATTGATTGGGCTATTTTTTGCATAGCCTAGCATACCCCGTAACGTGGGTAGATCACCTTTTCGTGGTACGTTACGGGATGTAAGATCTACCACCGATTTCTAGTCTTGACTACTTCAAACTAGGGGAACAGGATTTTTCAGTAATCAAAGGAACACATCTTAGTCCTTTTTACTTTTTATGCCTTGTTGATAGTGATAAGTCTTCGGGTTCCCTGGACTGAGGATGATCTTGAAACCAGGAAAAAATGAGTTAGTTAGTCTTCATCTATGTGATTCCGAATCTTCTATTCGTTGTTCCCTAGCTTGAAGTGGTTAAGACTAGGGTTCTGATGCATGGTCATTATCGGTGTCATTGCTTGTTTTTGTTGCTAAGGAATCCAATTTTGACTGACAAAGGGGCGCGCCTTTGAAGGGTGTTCCAACACTCCGAAGGGTATAAATAGCGGGACCTTTCAATTAGAATCGATTCCTTGCGATGAAGGCAAGAATGACAACTGTATCAACACCGAATACTTCATCATTTATCAATAGTGATGGAGTAATACGACATGCACTAAACTAAGGACACGGGATATACTACAATAGATCAAATTACTGGTCGCAGTGGTGTTATGTCCCGAACAGAGAGAGAAAAAAAGGGTCCTATCTGCTTTGATCGATTCTAATGATAGTATTATAATGTTCTATAAAAGTTAGTTTGGAGTCTAGGATTACACCTAGATCTCTTACAATTTTGCTTTTCTCTACTATTTGGTTGCCTAATGATATTTCAATATGCGGTGTTTCAATTTTTCTGCTAAATGCTATTGCAGTACTTTTTTATGTTCAGTTGAAGTAGACTTTTACTACACCAGGTGTGGAATATATTGATTTCATTCTGGAATTCTTCTGCATCGCTAGAATTACTTATTTCCATAAAGAGCTTCATGTCGTCTGCATATACAAGCAATTTTATTTTTTTTAAGTATGTAGGAAATGTCGTTTATGTACAAAATAAAAAGAAGTGGGTCTAAATGAGAACCCTGCGGTACCCCAGAGGTGACTGAAATTGGTTCTGAAAGTTTATTTTGAAAGCGGACTATTTGTTTACGATGTGTTAGGTATGATTGAAGCCAATTCAAAAGTCCAGGCTCCATTCCTATTTTCTGCAATTTGAGGATTAATAATGGTATGTCGATGCGGTCAAATGCTTTACTGAAGTCGGTGTATAGCGCTTCAACGTGTTTTCCACTGTCCAACGCTTTAATAATGAAAGATACATATTCTAGAAGATTAGAGGTAGTTGAGCGACCTTTAAAAAAGCCGTGCTGTTTACTTGTAATTAGATTTTTCACCTGCTGAAAAATATTGCCGTTTACGATTGATTCAAAAAGTTTTGGAATGCAAGAAATAATAGCAATTCCACGATAACTTCGAATGTCTGATTTTGCACCTGATTTGAAAATAGGTACCAAATAGGATGATTTCCAAATTTCAGGGAATTTTCCATTTTTCAGAGACATGTTGAAAAGACGCTCTAGAGGAAATGCGAGATCTTCTGAAAGGTTTTTCAAAAATATGGGTGCAATGCCGTCAGGTCCAGACCCTTTCGACGCGTTTAAGTTTTTTAGTGCATTGAGGACTTCATGTTGAGAAAGTTGGTTGACAGAGATGTTTTTAGAAATTTCAGGAATGAATGCAAAGAAATCGCGGTCACGATCTTCTTCGGAAAATGTGGTGTATACTTCTTGGAAGAAATTTGCAAAGAGATTGCAAATTTCAAAAGAATTCTCACCTACATTCATTCGTGAAGGAAAATTGCTGCTTTTTAATTTCGTGTTTACATAATTAAAAAAGTTCTTAGGTCATGATTTGACTTCATTTTCGACTTTGCGGTTATAGTCCTCATATGCAGAGTTGATGGCTGTATTTAATTGGTTGCATAAGTTGTGATAGTTTCGCAACTTGGTTTCAGTTTTTTCTTTTTTGTATAGTTTATGAGCTTTCTGTTTTTTATTCTTCAAATTTTTCAGTTGTGGATTGAACCATGCGGGTAGTTTATTGTTTTGTGTTCGTCTTCTTTTTTTTGATGGTACAGTTTCTAAAGTTAGGCTTTGAAGAATTGAGTGAAATTTTTCTACTTCAGTATCGACATTTCCTTCAATACTTATTAAATTTTGCCAATTTATTGTACATAGTCTACGTTTGGCTTCTTCGTAATTTGCTTTATGGTATTCCGGCACTTCCTCGTATTCCCAGTCGCTGGAGGAAGAAGAATTTTGTACGAAGATTGAGTATTCAATTGCTGTGTGAAACACTTCATTTTTCCATAAAGGTGCTAATGATGTATCCACACAGAAGTCTTCAGTACAATTTGTAAATAAAAGGTCTAAATATGAGTTTTGTTGATTTTTTACATGGTTTATTTGATTAAGACCAAAATAAGATATTTGGTGAATAATAATTGTAATGTTTCGTCTTCACCTACGACCGGGAGTAAAAATGATTCATTTTCAATGTCTGTAATAAAGTCTGCGTTTCGTTGATTGAAGTCGCCATAAATATGCAGTTTTACTTCTGGTTCCATATTTGACATTATAGTTTCAACAATTTGAAAAAATAGTTCAAAAGACTGCTTGTGGGCATGTTTAGGTGGAAAATAGACAGAAGAAAAAATGTGTATTTCACCGGCAATAAGTGCTTTGACCCAGACATTTTCGAATTCCTTGAGCTTCTGACGCTTTCGTCCCAGCTTGTTTCAGTTCCAAGAATTATTTGAAAAGAAGAAGATAGAATGTTCTGGTGGATTTCTTTCATTTTAGCTGGGCTTTTCATGCGATTGAAATTTTTGCAATACACCAAAATTTCAGTCGCATTCTGTTGAGGAAGTGAAGAGATTTTTGGAGGGTCAGTATTACTTACATTAGTAGGGTCTACCTCATGTAGAGTGTCGTCATTCGATAATAATAATTCCCTTGCATGGGAATAGTCGTCGTTACTTCCTTTAGTAGAGTGTAGAATTTGTTCCTCGCTGACCGTTGTTGACAGCACAGGAATTTGTACCTGTGGAGCTACCTGTGGAGCTACCTGTCGCTTAGAATGAGATTGTAGGATCGCTTTGCGAGTCTTACATTCCCAAAAATTGAATTTGTGGTTTTCACCACAATTTGAACATTTTTATTTTTAAGGATCTTCCTTCACAGGACAGTCGTCCTTTGCGTAAGAGGAATCATCAAAATTCATGCATTTAGCTGGCATGAAGCTATTTATTGTTCCGTGACTCCATATCTCGCACTTACGGCACTGGGTCAGGTTTTGGAAATTTCCTCCAGTCTTCATGAAGAGTTCCCACTTCGCTGGCCGATTTACGATAAAAATAGAATGCGGCACGAATAACGCAACTCGATCTTGTTCAATTTCTCCCAAGGCAGAGTCCAGTGAAATCTTCGGGAAAGTTGAGAAAAGAGAGTGTTGTGGCAACAACCGGCTTTGAAAGAAGAGCCAGCGATCAGAATAATCTCTCGCGTTACCCATCTAGTTCGAAGAAGTTCACGGGAAAATCGAACTTTCGTTGAGTTTGGCCGAGCTCACCTTCCCTAAGCTGAGAGTCCCAGTTTCGCTTCACTTCCGTCCAAACCGCAGATTTTTTTATGCTTTATTAGAGAGATTTTTAACCGTTGGCTAGTTCATCTCTATAAATGGGAGGCCCCAGAGGGGGGTTCTGCCAGCAAATTTTGTTACGGAGTTGGCTTACAATTTACATGTACTCAAATAGAAGCAAATAAAACAGATTCCAGTAAAAAGACTAACAATACAGGCAACGAGAAAAAAAAAACAATCTGGTACATCAAAGTTAGGATTCTTCGCATGAAGAGGGATTGGGATTGGCACCAATCTGCTTCCCATGCTTCCCACATTTTGCTAACTATCCATCGCTTTAGGTCCTGTAGTGGCACTTCGTCGGTATAACGGGGGCCAGCTGGTCCAGACCCTGCCAGGCTGTCGGCTCCGCTGTTTCCTGGGATACCGCAGTGCCCAGGGATCCAGGAAAACACCGTGTTCAGATGTGTGGCCTCCACAATACCCTGTATCTAGGGGTGAGTCATGGTCTCCGATGTAAGGGCTTGTATCACGCTGTACGAATCGGATAGCACCAGTATGGGCCGGTCCGAGGGTGTTGTAACGGCAACAAAGATGGCCGCAGCTTCGGCGGAGAAAACCGAGCATTGTGGCGGTAGGCTGCTACTCATCGGTGCTGAAATTCCGGGTACTCCAATTCCGACCCCGGCTTGGGAAAGCGATCCGTCTGTGTATATGTGGGCATGGGTTGGGTAGTCCGAGCCAAGCAGTTCGGCTATTGATCTCTTCAGCGCTGAAGAGTTATCTCCAGCCTTGAACCTGCTTTTTATCCGACTCTCGATTTTTGGTGGAGGTATGCGCCAACTTTTGTCTCCGTACCAGTGGACCTTGGCCACTGGGGGGAGCTTCGAATTGGCAGTCATGCGGAGGAGTCTGTTCCCCTCATCGAGGAGAAAGATCCTGTCATTTCCGGAGGTCGTTGCGGTAAAGGCAGCAGCTTTCGTTGCAATTGCTGCGGTTATACGATGGCGGAAGGGCAGAATACCCGCTTCGATGCATGCGGCACCTTACGCTTAACTCCTCTCATTAGGTTCTGTACAGCATCTGACTGCAGCTTCTTCTGTATGGAAACCCACTTTTTCTTCATATCTTCCTCAGATTTTACCTCCTTGGGATGCTTCATAATAGCCCAGTATTTTTCGATAGACCTTAGTTCAACAACATTGGAATAGTTGCACAAAGCTAGATCCGGCCAGAAGATCGTAGGGCCCTCGTGTTGCTTCAACAGAGAAATCAGACGCTTCTGTAGACACTCCTCGAGGTAGATCTCCCCGTAAACAGTCCCGGTAGTCACGAACGGCGCACTCCGTTTGGCACATGAGCAGATCGCTTGCCAAATCGTTAAATCGTTAAATGTTAAATCGAAGTTCAAAAGTTCCGTTCAAAGAGCATGGAAATTGGAAGAGGTTATCACAAAAGGGGGAAGCTTTTCCTTCTTGGCATTAATCCGGGAAAGTTTAGGCGCCATGGTGACAGAAGAGAATTTCTCCAAATCGACTTCCAAGCAGATTACTATAAAAATCCGAAGGAGCAAAAAGAAATTTTCCGAACCGAAATCAAATCCCACACGTATCAATATATTGACGCGAAGGGGAATTATTGACATTAATATTGATGATGTGAATACAGAAATATTGTCAATACCGATGTATTGACGTCAATATTGAATGTATTGACAATACGATTATTGACAATAAAAGCAATCGTGTCAAGTCCACTTAAGAGAGCACGTTGCGGACTGTCTATTTCCAGCTTCTACACTTGGGGTTCGTTCCGAAAACACCCATATTGAAGGGTATTTGATAGTTGTAAACAAACTGGAAGTCGCCATCTTGAATTCCAAAATGTCGTAAATCATCTATTTCCGGCCTCTGCACAGAAGCGTGCGCAAGGGGGGGGGGGGGGAGGGCAGGGGAGGCTATGACCCCTCCAAATGATTTGTGTTTCATACCCCATGCGCCCTCCTGATGCTCCTCATGCTAGACCTTTACTATTAACGCCCTCCTATTGTTTCATACACATTAGAAAAAATAAATTTAAATTCCTTAAACATAACAAACACCTTTCTTGTGATGAATCAGCAAGTTGAATAAAAAAAAAATCTAAGTTCTCTGAGACAGTCATGAAGTGTTTGACAAAATTGTAATTATTAGTTTAAATGCCTTCTCACCAAACAATCTTTAAAAACTAGATTTATTTTCTAATTTTTATGCAAAATCAAATTCGGCGGAGGAATTAAAAATGACCTATGTGTCTTACACATATATATCATTTGTTTATAACATTGCAAAAATTCATGTGTGGGACACATAAAAATAATCATTGAATTTTGATTAGTGTAGGACTCTTTATTTTTATTTATTTTTTCATACTTTGATTCTACCAATGCAACTGGAAGGCGTTTGTAATATTTGATGGTTCTTTAATTGAATTTGATTTTAAATATTATTCTCTGATGATATGCATGCTTCTGGAAGGCGTTTTGATTTTTTCATTAAATTCAAATGGTTTGCATTATGAGACGCTAAGAGTAGGTATTTGTTTTTTATTTCTTTGTAATGGTAGTAATGCAAATTTAAGGCGTTTGTGAAGTTTGAGAAAATTTGAATTTTTGCTTTTAATTTCCTTGAATTGCTTCAAGGAAAGTTAGGGGTCTTTAGTTGAATTTGATTTTATTTTTTTTATTTTTTGTTATGTATATTTAGGGGGCGCTAGGGGTCTTCAATTGAATTTAATTTTTTGTTTTTATTTTGATGATGAGCATGCTCACCCTCCACGAGCAATGGGGAGATTGGATGTGTGGTTTCAAATATCTCTGCTGCAACAGGGGGCGCTAGGGGTCTCTTATTGAATATGATATTTTGTTAACTTTGGTGATATTAATGAAACTGAAAAGTGTTTGTAATTTTTTTATGAAATTGGAAATGATGGTTTTAATGTCCCTGAAGTAACAGCGGGCGCAAGTGATCTTTAATTGAATTTGATTTTATTTTTTATTTTTGGTTTCCTGAAATTGTAATTATTGGTTTGTGACAGGGTGCGCTAGGAGTCTCTATTAAAATTCTTTTTCGTATCTTGATGATATTTATGCAACCTAAAGGCGCTTGTAATGTCTGATAATATTGAAAATGCTGGTTTTAATGTCACTGAAGCAAAAGGGGCGCTAAAGGGTCTTTAATGGAATTTGATATTTTTACTTTGATGATATGCATGCTTCTGCAGGGTGTTAAGATTGTTTCAAGAATTCAGCATTTTTGGTTCGCAACAGGGGGTGCTAGGAATCTTTGTTTGAGTTTTATTTCATACTTTGATGATACTTATGCAACTGAAGCAATTGAATTTGAATTGAATTTGATTGTTTCTTGTTTACTTTGATTATATGCATGTTTCTGGAGGGCGTTTGAAAAATGAGATAAATTGGATGTGTTGTTTCAAATATCCCTGATGCAACAGGGGGCACTACACAGCAAAAAGCTTATTTAAATATCACATCAAAGTGGATACATTGCAATCGTGTCGAAAATATGGTGGTTACATGCAAAAAAGGACACAATCATCATCATTATTAAAATGTATGTTTTGCTGTGTAGGGGTCTTTTGTTGAATTTGACTTTTTTTTTTAAACTTTGGTTATACTAATGCAAATAGAAAGCGTTTGTAATGTTTGATGAAATTGTAACTGCTGATATTAAGGTCACTGAAGCAACTGGGGCAAAAGTGGTCTTTAGTTGAATTTGATTTTATTTTTTAGTTTTTGTTTCCTGAAACTTGAATTGTTGGTTTGTAGCAGGAGGTGCTAGGGGTCTTAATTTGAACTTTATTTCATACTTGGATGATACTGATTCAATTGGAAAACTTTTGTAATGGATGACGAAATTGTAATTGTTGAATTTAATGTGACTGAAGCAGCAGAGGGCGCTAGGGGTAATTAATTTAATTTGATTTTTTTTTTACTTTGATGATATGCATGCTTCTGGTGGGCATTTTAAAAATAAGGATATTGGATGTGTGGTTTCAAATATCTCTGATGCAACAGGGGGCCACTAGGGGTCTTTTATTGAATTTGATTTAATTTTTTTTTTATTTTCGGGGCCTTGTGGTCTTAGAGTTACCTCTATGATATAAAGCTGCTGCTTGTTTGTCACATTCGAGACACACACACTATTTATGTCAAAGAATCAGTTGTACCTGCAGCAGTCATCCACAACTGAAATTTTGTATACCTGCTAATCTACCTGATTTCATCGTACTTCTGTATCCCATAGGAACGTATTTTTCACTTTTAGGACCATAATTAAATTATGGACAGAAGTAAATAAATGAGGTAGTTATGATTTCATATAACGAGAATACAGCCCAGAAAATAAGAAAAATACCATAAAAATAATATTGTGCCATCAGCGTGAAGGAATTGAAGAAAAAATTAAAATATATTAAAAAACATTGATATTTCACCCCAAAAATACCTCTCACTCATCTTTCATTAATTTATTTATTTATTTCGTCAACCAACGTAGACTAGTGCATATTAGAATACAGTTTTGTTTTCTTAAATTTATTTATTTATTTCGTCAACTTTGGACAAAAGGTTAAAAGTATAATTTTTTCTTTAATAAAAAATAAGCAGTGTCAGCTTTCCTATTTTTTATGAGTTATAATGCCTTATGGAGTAAAAATATTGTTTTAGTTTATGCCGAGACATTGTAAAGTTAATGGTTTCGCAGTATTGATTGTAAGAGGCCATCATGCGGTTTAATGGCCCATATTTTGCATAATTTGTGCGATGATGTTTTATGGCAAATAAATTTCGATTTCGGAATTGCCGAGTGGGTGCATGGAAATTTAATTTTGATAAAAGTTCTGTGGAGTCAATGCGTTGCGAAACGATATCGTTTACAAATGAAACCATTGCATATTCACGACGCTCTTTTAATGTTTGTATGTTTATAAGCATTCAGCGTGCTTCATATGATGGAAGAGGAAATGATGTCCAACCTAATTTACGAAGAACGTATAATAGAAATTGTTTTTGTACGGATTCTAATCTTTCTTCGTGCGTGATTGAAAAAGGAGACCATACAATGCTCTAATATTCCAGTATTGACCTCACATAGGCGATATATAGTGTTTTAATTGTGTATGGGTCCTGAAAGTTATAGCAAAAGCGCTTGATAAAGCCTGGTCATATCTCAAAAACTATTTGTCCAAATAATTTGCCCTTGGAAACACATCAAGTAGAAGATTTTTCCAAAGTATGGTAAAAATTTGAGCCCAAAATATTAAGAAATAAAACATCCCGCCCATGATGGAAATAGGCCATTTTTTGACAATTTCGATACCTGCCGGTAATCAGCCTGTTTACTGTAGTTACTTTAACAAAAAAAAATGTGGGTACACCTATAAGAATCTACATTAAAAAAAAAACCTTCAAATTAATGTTCCAAGATCACGAATAGCTTATTTGGTTGTGGAGTAATCTTTTCTGAAAGATGAAATTAAAAAAAAATCTTGAAAATCCAGGGTTGTAGCCGAGAGGGATCTAGGCACTTTAGAGCAAAATAAAAAAGGCCTTTGTTCAGAATGCCAAAATAAGCGTTTTGGCCTAGTTTGGCTCAAATCGGTGACATAGACCACAGGTGGTGTACCCACTTGAGCTGGAATGACCCATATTAGAACAGTTAGAACCAGCAATTGCTTCTAAGTTTTATGACTATTTCGTGGAGAGCGTTTCACTGATCAATCAATCTATTGAACTGGTCAATGTACCGGACTAAATAAAACAGCCGATTAATAGGAACTATAGATTTGATGGTTTTCACCCAATTACATTAGATGAACTTAAAAATATTTGCTTTTCTTTAGGAAAAACGGCTGGAGTAGATAATGTTAGTGCTAGAGTTATTCAAGAGCTGGACCTCAATAATCAATCATTGCAATCTGGGCTCGTGCCGCGAATTTGGAAAGAATCTTTAGTTCCTTTCCAAAAAAACTGACTGGGACGATTAAAGCCGAAGAGTTGCATACATTAGAGAAAATTTTGAAACTTGTTGTAAAAGGCCAACTGTTAGAATATTTAAATAGTAACTGTTTATTGATACCGGAACAATTGGGATACCAGGAAGGTCATTCTTGTGCAACCACGTTAAACTTAGTATTAGCTAAATGCTTTTGGTGCATTGAAAGTTTCAAAGCTGCATCTAAAATCTCTTGTACTTGGACGTGGAGTTCAAAACATAATTCAGTGGTTGAATTATTTTACAGAGATCTTTGTCTCAGTGTTAAATTATTTACTTTATAAACTAATTTTTTAATAAAATATGAACAACAGTTTTTAAAAGTTTTCGACCTCGAAATTTTTCAAAGGAAATCGTGAAAATCTGGAAAGCAAGGAAAATGTAAGTAAGTAAACATTAACTCTTCAAAATTATTGGCGCCCTCAAAGCTATGAAGCACCCCCTTTTTTCCATATTGTGGGGTGTTTGGCACTTTTACAGCCTTACACAGGTAGTTCATGTGTCACGTAGTGCGATAGATCTGAACTAATATGGGCACTATCCGAAAGAACACGGTCACCTGAATAACTTTGCTGAAGACAGTAACCTTCTATATGGCAATGATCTCGAGATTAAGTTCAAGTGCATACTAGCGCCCACGTAGTGAGCAAATTCCAAACTACTGTCCACCAACCATAAGGCTTCCACTAAACAACTTTGCCCAAGATAGAAACCTTGTATTTGTTCAGGATCATGAGATATTCCATGTTGGCATCAATTATGCCAAATCTCTTATGCTACACACTTAGAAATACCTAATCTTACACGTGACGGAATCCATCTTTGACATAAAGGATGAGACGTAAACAAAAATGTCATGTAAATTTAAGTGCTCCGAGACTGCAAAATTCGAAAGTACGTTTAATTGAGCTGAATTTCACGTCTATTATGACTCAATTTTATGTCAAAATTGACGCTCGTATATGTCAGTCACAGAGCACCTAAATTTAAATCAATTTTTTTTTCTAAGTGTGTACGTGGAGTCTACACACATAGAAAAATTCATGTAAATTGAGGTGCTCTGAGAGTGACATATACGAGCGTCAATTTTGACATAAAGTTGAGTCATAACAGACGCGAAATTAAGCTTAATAAAACGTACTTTTCGTCGAGCAACGAACTTTTCAGTCTCGGAGCAATTAATATTACATAACATGTTTGTTTAGGTCTCATCCTTTATGTCAAAGATGGATTCCGTCACGTGTAAGATTAGGTACTTATAAGTGTGCATGTTCACCAGTTTTTCAGCACAACATTTTCCCAGTTTTTCAGCCACGTCATTGTTTATTTTTTGTATGATCACATTTATTAAACTCCTCTGCAACACATTTATGCAATTTAGTTGAGAAAATATGATGAATTGTTTTTATTATTAGAGTATTTTGCATAAGAGCGTCTCCTGTCAAATTTACTCTACACACTTAGAAATTTCTAATCTTACACGTGACGGAATCCATCTTTGACATAAAGGATGAGACGTAAACAATCATGTCATGAAAAATTAAGTGCTCCGAGACTGAAAAGTTCGAAAGTACGTTCGATTGAGCTGCATTTTGCGTCTATTATGACTCAATTTTATGTCAAAGTTGACGCTCGTATATGTCAGCCTCAGACAGGCATGGGAAATCATTTACATTCATTTCATGCATTCATTAACATTCATTTGCCTCTAACTTTTTTCATAAACAGCATTCCATAAAACGATGTACACAGCTTTTGTAGGTTTTGTTTTTAGCTACAACTTTTGTCCATAACTCAAACCTGTATCTCTTATGCAACACGAACTAGAGTGGGCAGAACTTGTTACTGTTTTTCAGAGAATGTAAAATACTTTCACTGAAAAACAGTAGTGGCTTCTGTTCGCTCTGGTTCGTCATGCATAAGAGATACGGATTTGAGTTTTTAACAAAAGTTGTAGTTAATAACAAAGCCTACAAAACTTCGATACATTGTTTTGCGGAATTCTGTTGTTGAAAAAAGTTAAGGACAAATGAATGTAAATGAATGCACGAAATGAATTCAAATGATTTTCGCATGCCTGGCCTCAGAGCACCTAAATTAACATCAATTTTTCTAAGTGTTTAGTGGATATGTCCCATTTTTGTTCGCAACGGTCACATTATTTTGAAAAAAAGAGTCAAGAGTTAAAATCCTCTACACTTCTCCTGAAAACTGATTTCGCATTCCCATCAAAATTCTCAAGACAATTCTAATACATTTTCAAAATTCAGAAAATGTATTAGGGGAATTTACCTATTCTCGGCAACCTAAGCAGTGACCATCTTTCTATAGCCCTTTTCTCTAAGGAACGCACACATATGCAGTATTGGTTTGTTTACAATCTTTTGCTGCCAGCTGCTCTAACAATTTCAGTTGAAAGAATGGTCAAAAACTGTTTTCAAACGCTTTTACAAAGCTCCAATCTTCTCTAGTGAGAGCGACTATTATGGGCACCATCTTTTTATTCGGCAACCTTTCTATTTGAGCTGCGTGTTAAACAGCTGTGCTTTCATCGGCAACTCGAAATCAGCAGCATTTTGTAGTGCCTGTGTTTCATGTGAATAAAACCCTGCTAGATTGCTTTTTCTAAGTGGTAAAAATGTAATCAAATTGAAGCTGAAAGCCTAAAGAATCGTTTGAATGCATTAAGTGAAGTGTTTTCGTAAGAAAATCCAGTGAAATCAGTGTTTCAATTTGAGTTGCCGTCATGCCGAAGCCATCATTTCCCCTATGTTTTTCGATTGAGGAGTAGGGGGTGTTTTCCTGTTTTGAAGAACTCCCGCAACTCCCAGAATGCGTTGTAATTTGGCACAGTTGTTGTATACCTCAATACAGAGCAGTGGGGCGCAGCTAACCCACCCCTTGTTAATTTGACCCAACCTAATGTACATGTAATCCATTAACAATTTGAGTTGATTTCATGAGTATTACCTTGGAATTAATTTTAGGCGATGTGATTGGGAGTGCGTAAAAATGCATTAGAACCTCAAGCGTGAGTTTTGGTTTGTAGATTTGCACGCAAGCTTGTGCTATCAGGGGGACTCAATGAATAAGATTTGGGAATGATTTTCTGAACACTTCACTCAGTACGAGGTCATAAACCGTTGGTATTTGCAACAACCTAACATTTTTAAATCGCTGTTGTCGATAATGACTTGGGAATGTTTCAGAAGGCTTTCAAAACAGATCTCCAACCGTATAAAAATGTGAATTCAACTGACGATTCAATCCAGAGTAAGTCCTATTTAGTCGTGAGTGTGGATAATAGTCGGTGTATTATCCCAAAGAACATCCCACATCATGACATGTAATGCATATTTCAAATAATCATAAAAAAACTCAACCTTTCTCTTTCACTCCACAGCTGGAACCGGGTGACCAAATATTAGCTGTAAACGGCGAGGACGTCAAGGACGCACCCCGCGACCATGTGATACAATTAGTTAGAAATTGCGAAAATTCCGTTACGCTGCTGGTCTGCCAGCCGCAGCTGTACAATGCGGTCGGCCGGAAGTCAACCCTGCTGTCGGCCGGCAAGAAGGCCAAGCTGAAATCACGCCCCACCCGGGTACGGTTCGCCGAGAGTGTGTGCGTTAATGGGGCGCCATTATTTCCGGTAAGTTAGTGCCGTTGTGAATACCACTTTTATTACATTTGCGTTTCATTCCCGAGAAGGGGTAGGGGGAGGTGGGAATTAGTCGGAATCCAAAACCGAGGGATCAGTGATTTAGAGCGTGATGTAACCTGCCCCATGGGGCCCTTAACCGATGGAGGTGGCATTCCGAATCGTTCGCACACGCAATCATGTTGGCTGCTAATTTATCGTGTATCCTGTGGGGGGTGGTAGAGAGAAGGCCTAATTTCTTCGCAAAGAAGTGTAAATAAGTAGGTGCCTGCGTAAATGAAGCTGGCGTGGCATTTTGATTATACTCGTTTAAATCAGTGTTAATGACTGTTTATACTGGTTGATTCCATCCGGGAGTGGGTGCAAATCACCGACAGAATCCAGGTAATTTGTCATCTGGAACCGATTTCACATTGAGCTGAGCTGTAATTCACTTAGGATTAACGAAAAAATCTACGACAACCTGAACAAACAAAACATCAGATTACAATTAACGCTAGCTCATCAATCTCACCGTTAACAACCACGGGAACGAGAAGGAACGTCACCCTTCGGATCAGGTGGGTTTGCTGACCGGACGGAAAGTCGCAAACGTCACTGGAAATAATTAGCTCAAATAGCCATAAAAACTCCCATTCCCCCAATCCTCACTCCCAGTCCCAAACATTCACCAACTAATTTATTGCCTGTGCCGTAGAAAGACGCAAAAAAATCCAGGTTTACCTTAGCTTATCGTCTACTCCTCGGTGCGGTGGCGACTTGTTAGAACCGTACAAACGATAAACATTGCTTTTAGCTTTCCGACCTCAAAGTAGTAATTATGTCCCCACGCAGCGCTGGCGGGCTGAACCGGTCGATGGCCTGATGGCAAAAGCATACGTGGCTAAATGCAAACACACACACAAACACACGTGTGCGTGTAGAGCAATTTCGATACCATGTTATCCTTCGGACTAGTCGAATCCTTCCACCCCATTCCAGGAAAACCACCACCATCATCAGCATCCTCTACGGCATCTCCTCTGCCATCTCCGAACGTAATCGTTCATCTGCTCGATGGGAGATCCATTTAGTTGATTGTAGGTTAACTAATGTACGGGTTCCCGTGATTTCGCCTCCTCATGTTGGTCGACGAGCAGAGTCTTATGCGAAAGGACACATTCAGTCGGGTAGGGAGAGACCTTTGCTCTAATGAGTGGGAAATCAGGATAAAAGGTTTTTCATTATACGTACGGAAAGACTCCGCATTTGTTTGTTCTCGTTTCCTTCTAGTGGTGTGTTGGAGTTGGAGATAAATTCGTTCGAAGATGATAAATTTGTACAAATGTAGAATTGATTCTAGAACCTTAACGTTTTGGGAGATTTTGGGAAGAATAATGTTTAAATTACTCAATTTCCGTGTAGATAAAATCCGGAAAATTTTTAATGCAAAATGGGGCAGGCTTCAAAAACGCTCAATTAACAGCTGAGCAAGTGCTCAAAGATAATTAAGCAAAGTTCCACGGTGGGACAACATTTCACTTATCAACGCTTAATATGGTTGTGGATTTAAAACCAACCCCCCCCCCCCCCTCTTTAGGAACTTCTTTTGACGATCGAAGAACAAAACCAAACATGTAAAGGTGCTGCCACACGGAGGCTATTTCTAGTATATAAAGGGTGATACGGTCAAAATTTGGTCAATATCAACTTGACGTATTTCTTTCAATTTTGCATTTAAAAAACCTGAACACCCCTCATTTTGAAGGTGTGTGTGTGTGTAGAATGTTGCTACTATTTTGATTTTGGAATTCACTCTTCAGTTGTCAAAATGCCGTCCAAGCAAGAAGAGCAGCGTATCAAAATTTTGCTCGCGCATCGCGAAAATCCGAGCTACTCGCACGCAAAGTTGGCAAAATCGCTAAAAGTTGCCAAATTAACCGTTACAAATGTAATTAAAGTGTTTGGGGAACGTTTGTCGACAGCCAGGAAGTCTGGATCGGGGGGAAATCGAAAACCGGAAGCCGCTGAGACGACAAAGAGAGTTGCCGGTAGTTTCAAGCGAAACCCTAACCTCTCTCTCCGAGATGCCGCAAATAAGCTGGGTGTATCGTCTACAACCGTGCATCGAGCCAAAAAACGAGCCGGACTATCGACTTACAAGAAGGTAGTGACTCCAAATCGCGATGATAAACAAAATACGACGGCCAAAGCGCGATCCCGGAGGCTGTACACGACGATGCTGACGAAGTTTGACTGCGTGGTAATGGACGACGAAACCTACGTCAAAGCCGACTACAAGCAGCTTCCGGGACAGGAGTTTTATACGGCAAAAGGAAGGGGAAAGGTAGCAGATGTTTTCAAGCACATGAAACTGTCAAAGTTCGCAAAGAAATATCTGTGGCTTGAAAAGCAGCATTTTCATAGCTTCCGGGACTGTCAACCAAGAAATTTACGTGAAAGAGTGTTTGAATAAACGTCTGCTGCCTTTCCTGAAGAAACACGGTTGTTCCGTACTGTTTTGGCCGGATTTGGCATCTTGCCATTACGGTAAAAAGGCCATGGAGTGGTACGCCGCCAACAACGTGCAGGTGGTTCCCAAGGACAAGAACCCTCCCAACACGCCAGAGCTCCGCCCAATTGAGAAATACTGGGCTATTGTCAAGCGGAACCTAAAGAAGACCAAAAAAACTGCTAAGGGCGAGCAGCAGTTCAAGGCAAACTGGCTTTCTGAGGCGAAGAAGGTGGACAAGGTGGCTGTACAAAATCTGATGGCAGGGGTCAAGCGTAAGGCCCGGCAATTCGGATTTGGAAAAGCGGAAGCCTAACTGAATATTTTTCCTGAATTTTATACTAATTGAACTTGAAAAAGAAATTTAATTTGATTTTTTAAATAAACGATTTCACCGATTTACACGCGTTTTCCCTTGACCAAATTTTGACCGTATCACCCTTTAGCGAGCTATGTGATAGAAAACTATATTACAGCCCATAGGAACACCTAAACTATGACGTGATAGCTCATAGTTATGACTTGCAAGTTATAGTTTAGAGCTATGACATAGACCCGAATTCATTGTCGTCTGTACACTCTAGCGATAGTTTCTATATCATAGTTGCAAGCTATAAACTAATTGATTGATTGATTGATTTATCTTTATTAGGCTATAAACTATTCCATCAAACCGGAATAGTTCATAGTTTATTGGTCATAGTTTTTTTGACAGCAGTCTGTGCGCGGTGCTTTTGTATGTTTTAGAAACCACTCATAGACATCTTATCAAAATAAATTTGGAGTTGTGTTCGGAATATGGACTCTGGAGACTAGGGGATGGCCCACCGGAAGATCCGGAAAAGTGCTCAATTCATGAAACTGATCGTAGAGCTCCACAGTTTTTTAGAAACCACTCATAGACGCATTATCACTATACATTCGGAGTTGTGACCAGAAAATGTATACTGGGGACCAAGGGATGATCCACTAAAAGCTCCGGAACATCCGTAAAAGTGGTCAATTCATGAAACTGATCCTAGAGCTCCGTGTTTTTTTAGAAACCACTCATAGACATCTTATCAAAATGAATTTGGAGTTTTGACCAGTCAAGGGATGCTGGAGACCACGGGATGGACCACTTATATATCCGAAAAATTAGTAAAAGTGACCAATTCATGAAACTGGTCGTAGAGCTCCACGGTTTTTCAGAAATCACTCATAAACGTCTTATCACAATCAAATCGGAATGTTGACCATAAAATTTATAATGGGGACCACGGGATGGTCCACTAAAAGATCTGGTACATCCGTAAAACTGGTTAATTCATAAAACTGATCCTAGAGCTCCGCGGTTTTTTGTAACCACTCATAAATTAATATGAATAATAACTCAATAAGACGGTATTTTTAAATGGCTTATTGATTCAATTTTGATGTGATGAATTAAAATTATAAACATTAAAGATAGTCCCTCGTTAACTTGTAGCTCCAAAAAATGATCTCCAAGAAGTCAAGAGAAAGAATTCCAAGGAATAATATTCAAAAATTCCATTAAAAGTGCCTAGAAGTTATTAAACATTAAAATACCACCTAGAAATCATCCATGATAATAAATTGAAAAATAATGTCCATGAGCAGTTCTAAAAACCATCGAGTGCTGAGATCAATTTTCTTGAACAATCCACCTTAACGGATGCTCCGGATATTCCGGAGGACCATCCAATGGACCCTGGGGTCCATTTTCCAATCACAACTCCGAGTTCATTCTGAAGAGACGTCTATTATCTTCCAGAGGAGCATTCATGGTCTCCAGGGTTTATTTTCCGATCATAACTCCGAATTCATAATTATAAGACGTCTATGAGAGTTTTCGAACAATACGGAGTGCTTGGAATTCACCAATTTTGTCGACCACCCTAATTTCCCTAACATAAAAATATTGGCCAAAAAATACGAAGAAACTTTCCGCAAGACACTCTGTACCTAAAAGTGATGGTTTGGTCGCAAATATTTTTGTCTTCCAAAATACGACTTTGGAACCTTTGTGCACTGGTCCCCAGGGTAAAAGTTCTGGTCATAACTTCAAATTGATTCTGATAAGATGCCAATGAGTGATTTTGAAAAAAAAGCGAACCTAATTGTGAACTATCTCGTGGTCGCAAGGGTTCATTTTCCGGTCACAACTCCCATTTTATTCTAATGAGTCCCTTGGTCACCAGTGTCTATATTCTGGTCACAACTATGAATTAATTCTGATAAGACGTCTATGAGTGGTTTTGAAAAATACGCGGAGCTTTAGGATTAGTTTCATGAATTGACCACTTTTACGGATGATCCGGATCTTCCGGTGGACCATCCTGTAGTCCCCAGGGTCCATATTCTTAACACAACTCTTAATTCATTCTGATGAGATGTATATGAGTGGCTTCTAAAAACCGCGAAACTCTAGGATCAGTTTCATGAATTGACCACTTTTATTGATATTCCGGATCTGCCACAGGACCAGACTTGTGTCCTACCGGAAACTGACTGTTTCTTATTTCTCCAAAGACAACAGGAAGTTATCTCTTTAAATTGCCGTACAATCAGTATTTGGTCCCAATTAGCTCTAATCCCATATGCTATGTGAATTCGTTAATACCGATTCCTATAAATTACGTATGGCAGGGTTTGGTCCTCTGGAAAAGTGATCTCGGCGATGGGAGATGTAGCTCATTCCTATACAACGATTTGGCGAATGAGCAGTCAGCAAATACCCCGCCGTCACTGATCCGGCCTTTTGCCCCTATGTTGACATAGGTGAATTAGTATTCAGCGTCTACCAACGCCATCAGAATGATGCTGAATTGCTTTTTTTAATTGAAGTAGTCGCTGACACTGTTTGCTGTTGGGGCTTTAATGTTGGGGCTTTAATGTTGACGTGCTGTCCATCGAACGTTCCTACACAATTCTGGAATTGTCATTTTTCTTCGAATCCCTGGGCAATTTTAAGCCACTCCTCTTCCGTTGACGGCATCTGAAATACGTACACTCAAGATTCTTATAGTACGGATTCGTTCTTGCCAAATTACTATAATACGGTTGATCCGGCATTAACAAATACAAGTACCATATAGGATTTGAGCTAATTGTACGGCAATTTGTAGAGATAACTTCCTGATGTCTTTGATGAAGTTGTTAATCAGATAGATGGCCACCTTT
The DNA here is from genome assembly GCF_037179485.1 of Ochlerotatus camptorhynchus. Taxonomy (NCBI): domain Eukaryota; kingdom Metazoa; phylum Arthropoda; class Insecta; order Diptera; family Culicidae; genus Ochlerotatus; species Ochlerotatus camptorhynchus. Next base: position 2,070,967 of record NW_027040498.1, on the reverse strand, counting down.
TGGGAAGAGTCAGTTTCCGGCAAGTCACAAGATTGGTCCTGTGGAAGATCCGGAACATCCATAAAAGTGGTCAATTCATGAAACTGATCCTAGTAGACCTATTCTGCGCGGTGTGTGAGGTGTGGTGACAATTGTCACCTCGGATGAGGTGACTCTCCATTTGATTTGCACAGAGACTCACCTCATCCGAGGTAAAAATTGTCACTTCACCATCACTTCCATGTCACTTCACCTCACTTTTTGTTACCAGGTGAATCTTTGTCATTGAAGAAAAAATGAATGAGATTTTGACGAAGAATTTTTTGAGGATCATGTCTATCAGTGACTATGTGAAAAACAATATTGTCAATATCGCGCGAACGTTTGTCAATGACAATAACAAATCTCAGCACTGCCAGGAAGTTATCTCTTCAAATTACTGTACAATAAGAGTTTGTCCCAATTAGCTATAATCTCATATCCGGAGTGATTTGAGATTTGGGCGTAATTGTATTTGTAAACAAACACGTCAATCGCCGATTTCTCGCGAATAAAAGCTCAATTTTGAAAACTAATAACACTGTGAGGTAGAAGTATGATTCTTCTATCATTTGGTATAGTTTGTTTATAAGATTGAGCTTTTATTCACGAGAAATCAGTGATTGACCTGTTTGTTTACAAATACAATTACGCCCAAATCTCAAACCACTTCGGATATGGTACTTGTATTCGTTAATGACGGTTCCTGTAGTGAGGTTCCAATTAACCGTACTGTAGGAAACTTTTCTTTATTGGATTTAAAAAAAACAAGCTTCAGTGGTATTCTTTCATGATACTTACCATTACTTAACTTTAAATTTACCTTTAAGAATTCACCTTCAATGTCACATAAATAGCATCCACTGTCTCTGTAATTATTTTGCTTATAGTCGATCTTCACAAGCGAAACCAATAAATCAAGGATGTGTAACTATCTCATTTAATCATAATTTTAAAATTTTAAATTTTTTGGAGTTACAGCTTTGCGCCTATTGTAATCCTGCTTGGTAATAACCGGTAAAATTTTCTCAAAAACATAATCAAAATACTGCTTTGTCATTCTGACAAAATTACGGTAGTATTCTGGATCTTCATCGCCCAACTCCTTCAGAAGATTAGTCTCGATTCCTAAGCCTCCACGCCGAACAATCCAGATTGTACGACTTCTTCTTCTTTTTTTTTTGTCTAAAGCTATCGGAAGTACCCATTTTTGCTTCCTGCAATTATTTTTTTTATGATTCGCACCGGTTCATTAAGTGAACATAAATGCATAACAAAATTCAATCGTGTGTACGCTCGAAAATTCTATTTTATAGCACTACTTAATAGTTTTCTACTACATAGCTACTATTACGTTATAGCTCATATTTTTTTGAAAATGGTTTCCCAAATCTCATAGAACTATGATATAGAAATCTAAATCGGCTATGTCATAGAGAACTATCACATAATTATCATGTGCCGTGTGGCGGCACCTTAACTTGAACACTTCAGATCCGGGCTCTACTTTTCGAAGCTCTAAAATGAACTCGAGTTTTGTTTCTTCTATACAATGTGTTATAACGCCTAGCTAGACTATCAGCACGAAAAGAAAATGAAAGAGAAGCACGCTTAGAACGAAAGGCTGGCTGTGGATGTTTTTGTCGTTGCTTTGATCATCACTTTCAATGAAAGTAACGTCGATTTTCGAGTTAAACGAAACCTCATTATGGCTTTCAATCCCTTTCACCGACACTCTATCATCGCTTTTTCAATTTGTTTAATATGCGTTATGTGCCGTTTTCATTACTTTTCTTTTTAGATAAATATGTGGATTGAAGATAAAGTTAACATATTACGTGTAATCTTCAAGTGTTTTCAAGTGAGAAATGCTTTAAATATAGATTTTCGTATACCTTCATATACGTCATGAAACCTCTGTTGATGTGTTTCGTGAAAGCCGAATCCATCAAAGTCAAGCGCTTTTTCACTTCGTTCGCTTCACCGAAGCATGAAAGAAAGACCAATGAAGCGACGAGAGAAAGAGAGCCAAGTGATTGAAAATTTGTTTGTAGACGCTGACTAAGGTTCTAGAATACAGCAGTTTCTTCGTTGCATCGATGTCGTCGGTTGAAGCTGATATTGTTACACCCTTATTCAGATAGTTAAGGGAAATGTGAGTGTTCCTCGTTCTTAGGCAAACACCACGAGCTGTGTGCGGTGGTGTCGTACAGGGTCGATAATCGATAACGGTTGATAACGTCAGCGTTAACGTCTGGAATTCGAAAATTCGCAGTTAACCCTGAATGGTCTCGTGAGTACTCTCACCTATAGTCGCAATATTTATATTCTGACGGATAGAATCTCGGGAACCAATAGAGCTGTCAAACAGCGGAACCAATCGAGTATATCACGACCAACAACATTTTTTTTTGTTGGGGGGAGTTGAACCACTGCGTCCATTATTTGAACTTTTGTGATACCCCTGTTTACTGTTCGTATCATGCAAGCTGGCCACCATTTAATGAGTGAACAGCTAATTGCCTTGATACGTCCTTTCCCAGTCAGGAATGATATGGTTTATGAAACCAACTACCTTTCCAGGATTAGCAGACCAAATTCCACTAGGTTGTAAGATAACACTACGAGGAAATTTAGATCTACGCCTGTGTAATGTACCGCAACTGCAGAGCAGATGTTCTGAGGTTTCACGTTCTATGCTACAGAAACGGCAGATATCGCTCTGAACCCGACCAATGTTCTTCAAATGATTTCTACTCGGACAGTGCCCAGTTACTAGGCCCGTTTATCGAGCTCCAAGAGCTTTTTGATATGTGTTACATTTGGAGTTATAAATCTTTTCGACTGGTTGCACTTCGTGACGGCCATCCAGTTGGCCATCACCCTTTGTTCTTCCCAGCGTTTGAGTTCCATTTTTACCGTACAGCTTGATATTCCACAGTATGGTTCTGGGCCAATAAACGGAGCCTAATTTTGCGAGATCGTCTGCCCTTTCATTCCCTTCAATGCCACAGTGTTCAGGAACCCAATATAAGTTTACTGAGTTCTGTATGCACAGCTGTCGCAACAAGAGAATACATTCCCAGACAATCTTTGATGTACATTTGTGTAAGCACGAAGCGCTTTTAGTGCTGCTTGACTGTCAGAAAAAATACAGATATTTGCACATCTATATTTTCTCCTTAGGCAAACACTTACACATTCAAGTATGGCCACGATTTCCGCTTGAAACACTGTTGGACAATGTCCCATCGCTACTGAAATATGTGTCCCAGGGCCAAAGATTCCTGCACCTGTTTGTGTTCCAATTTTTGAGCCATCTGTGAAAAATATGATTGAGTCTTGACGAACGCTAGGACCACCGACTTCCCAATCCGAACGCAACGTTTCACATACGTTGAAGGGAGTGTCATAATTGTCCCCTGGTTTCATCCACTCTCCATTCATACTCATCACTGGTCCTCTTTGGAAGTATTGTAAAATGCTTAGGTGATGCCTTAGAGCACTTCTTTCCGCTTCTAGTTGCACGTATTCATGCAAGGGCAGTAGATGTAGAATTGCATCTAACGCTTTTGATGGGGTGCTGCGCATCGCACCAGTTATAGCAATACATGCTAGACGTTGTAGTTTTGCCAGCTTCCTCTGTGCGGTAGCCTCTTTCGTTTTTTGCCACCACACTAACGAAGCATAAGTTACTTTTGGACGGATTACTGATGTGTAAATCCACATTGGCATTGTTGGTTTCAAACACCATTTTCTACCAACAGTTTTGGAGCATAGCCACAGGGCACTGGTTGCTTTGTTGATAACAGAATCAATCTGAGCATTCCAATTCAACTTGGCATTCAATATAACTCCTAGGTATTTGACCTGTTCACTAAGATTTCTTTTTGCAAGCGTAGTATGAATCCAATTGACGATGTGCGTGTCGAAGTTCCTTTTCTTCATGCCGTCAACCATAGAAGAATAGGATGCGTTGTCAAAAGCTCCTTCAATATCCAAGAAAGAACCAAGTGCGATTTCTTTAACTGAAAGTGATTTTTCGATTTTAGTTACCTAAGTATGGAGAGCAGTAGCTGTTGATTTTCCACATTGATACGCAAACTGAAAATTAGATATTGGATGCGTTAACATGTAAGTTGAATTGATGAAGTCATTCAACACCTTTTCCATAGTCTTCAGTAAAATTGATAAGAGACTAATGGGCTTAAAAGTTTTTGGCTGCGTTTTATCACGCCTCCCGTTTTTCGGTATGAATATAACTCTTACCAATCTCCATTTTGATGGAATGTAGTTTAATCTTAAACTCGCCTTATAAATCTTAGTAAGAGACGGAATCAGCATTGCTTTGTAACGGTCACTCCATGTTGTAAATATTAAATCAGTCAGTCACTCCGTGTTGTAAATATTAAATCAGTCAGTCACTCCATGTTGTAAATATTAAATCAGTCAGTCACTCCGTGTTGTAAATATTAAATCAGTCAGTCACTCCATGTTGCAAATATTAAAACAGCCAGTCACTCATTGTTGTAAATATCAAATTAGCTATAATTAAAGTAGGATGAAATGGATCTAATCTATACGCCAAAAACTACGCCAGTAGCGAAACGACACTGGTCGATTTACTATAAAAATAGAATATCTCGTGAGTAAAGCCACACGACCTTGTGCAATTTCTCCCAAGTCCGAGTCCAGTGAAATCTTCGGGAAAGTTGGGAAAAGAGAGAGTTGTGGCTACACCCGACATTGAACGAAGGACCAGCGATCGGAATGATCTCTCGCATTGCCGATCTAGTTCGAAGAAGTTCGCGGGAAAATCGAACTTCCGTTAAGTTCGGCCGAGGTCACCTTCCCTAATCTGAGGGTCACGGTTTCGCCTCACTTTCGTCCGAACCGCAGATAACAGTGGAAGTGTGTCCTTTTTTTGTTCGCGTTATTTGATAGTTTTATATAGTGAGTTAAAGCAACGTGGTTTTACTTTATTCTTGAATTCTAATTTCTCCTCGTTGATTGTTTAGTTATAGCTATCAATCTAAAAGTAGTGTGCGTCATAGGCTAGACTTTGTGTGTGCAAAAAACAAGCTAGACCAGGTAATGTGCTGCTCGGTAAAGAAAATCTGTGCAATGTGCTTAATGGTATTTTCAACAGCCGACGGCTACATCCTCTTCCAACGCCATCATCTGCATCCCCGGGACGAAAGATTCCGGCAACCATCACCTTGGCCGGTGGAAAGCGATCCGCATCCACATCGCTTGTCGGGGCTTGGTGGTTGTCAAGCGCCGCCTGTGGTAGAATTACCATCCGTCCAACCACGTGGAAATCGTTGGCCGTTTAATCACCAACGGTCGAACGCTAAGTAGCATCGTCGCCGCCCGTAACAGCAGCGCAGCAGTCAACAGCAGCATCATCAACTGGTGAGTCCGTTCCAATTGTTTCTTTGTTGAGTGTGGCGTCCGGCGAGGGCGCCACGGAGGACCTTTTTTGCCGACCATCAGGTCGAAGAGCATGAATTGCTAAGATTTGGATAAGTCCAATATTTGTGAGGTTGGGTGTCGGCAGGACAACGTGCACACGTATCGTAATATATGGATGCCCACCCAACCCTTTAATGTGAGACACCCGGGTGCCAAGCTTTGCCGTTCCCCGCTTGCTGCATCGTCGTGAGATTAAACGAGAAGAAAAACACAAGAGCACAGCACAATATGATAGGTAGATAGAAGAACCGCACGCACACAAGTATAGGTAGAGGAATAGAATAAAGAGGAGTAGGAAAATACAAGCAATCCAAAGTTCTGAAAAGCATGAGTTTACAATAAACCTCAACTTACCGTTTTCCGTTATAAAATGAATGTTTGATTTGAATTGAATGTAATGTTGTTGATCAGTCCTATTAAAACTTTTGAATGAAAGGAAGAAAGTGTCTTCACGTTGTTTCGGGTCCGGGTAATTATGTTGTCTTCCGCGTGGTCGGAATTTGACTTGTATGTGGCGTACCTCTTTTGTTGAAGCTGCACCTCTGGCGGAAATAAGTGGAACTACCGATGAGGAAAGCTTGACGTGTAACGTCGTTTAGGTTTGTGTGATCTCTTACCGTGAGCTTCGGGGAAATATTTCGGGGTGTGAGAGATTATGCTGTTTTAGCAATAAGGTTTTCTACCCGATCAATTTCGGTGGTAGTGAAGCTGGGTCGATCTCTTCTTTTTAGGAAGATTACACTTTGACTCGCCCTTGAGGCAGTCTCATCCGGGCAAACTCAACATGGTATGCGGTCTCCTTTAACGGAGTGGCGCTTAAGCCGCATACTTATTCGAGATCGACCAGTGACGGCTACAGCTTCACCGTTTTGAAGTAGTGCCGGGAATATGCCATCCACACCCGCAGATTTAAAAGGCTGAAAATATCTCACAGCATTCTCCACTCTGGCAATTGTGAAAATTTCATCAGCTATATCTGGTATGGTATTTCAATTCCTTCTATTTTTTCACTGTTGAACCATGGCTCTTAAATAAGCGCCATGTCCAGCTCCTCCTTTTTAAACCTCCGACTCAATACAGCAGAAGCACCTTTTGCATGGTGGAGGTTCACTTGCAGGAACTTAATGGGTTTCATTTTGTTTCTTAGATCGCTCATCTTTGCCTTTGGGGCGAGCGATAGACCCATCGTTTGATACTCGAGTTTTGATTTTCCGTAGCTGCGTTTCACTAAATCGGAAGTTCAGTACAAAGTCACGTTCCGGCAGTGTCTTTAACGAATCTGCATCAACATTTGAAGTCCACTTGGCATGTTTGTTTGCGTTGGAGCGATTCAATATTTTCCAGCCATTCGTGCCTAAATCTTCATTTTGACTCTCAATGAGTCCCTTAAGCCTCTCATCACTGAACTCTGCACTTAGAGGGAAGAATGCGTGGAATATTTCCGGACGAGGGACCTCTTGCTTCTTCTTCTTCTTCTTCTTCTTCTTCTTCTTCTTCTTCGCATTTCAAGCTTATTGCATATCGCATATTAGCTTATTGCGTGCTCTCAACTTAGTGTTCTAAATGCACTTCCACAGTTATTAATTGAGAGCTTTCGATGCCTGTACCATTTTTGCATTGATATGATTGTGTGGCAAGTCCAATCATACTTCTATGCCCAGGGAAGTCGAGAATTTTTCCAACCCGAAAAATTCCTAGACCGGACCGGGAATCGAACCCAGCCACCTCCAGCATGGTCTTGCTTTGTAGCTGCGCCTTTACCGACTGAGCTAAGGGAGGCCCCAGGGCAATAAGCTCGGCATTTTCCCAAGGGGTGAGTACCTTTGTCCCATCTTTTAGCCACGTCGCTGTTGTTTGATCCTTGCAAACCAAGGACAAATAACCTTGCTTGTAGCTGCATTTTGTGAACTTTGGTTTTATATTCTCATGCCTTTGCTACTCGATTTTCAAGAGCAGAGCATCCTGTACAGCATCGAGTTGTGCTGTGTTCATTTGTTGTTCCGGGTATCCTTTAACGATTATTCCAATCTTAACTAAACTTGCAACATCTTTGAAGGAGCGACCACCTGAGCTAGAATCAGCTGATGAACTTTTGGGATATCCTGAAGCTCCTCCATTTCCATCAGCTTTTCCTTCACTCTGGTCAGCCTCCTTCATTGATTTTGCCTGATTGCCAGTATTGGATAATCACGCGCGCACTTTTGGGCAAAGATTCGACTTTGTCCTTTTAACGTCCAGCTTTTCTCCACTGCTACCTTGATCACCATCTCTCGATCGCTTAGCAGTGTTCCAGAAACAGCGTTAGCAAAAACTTGTTTCTGAGCTTCCTCCATGCTCATCCCTAATTCAATGCATTTCTAATGCGCCACTTAATTTTCGACGCACTTTCAGTGGAAGGGTTACTTCCACTCCCACTAACCGACTTTATGGTGACTTTTATTCCATCATCATCTTCGTCACTCTCGCTTAACATCGGACCGTCTTTCAAGTCGTCGCATTTTGGAGTATCGAGGATAGAAGAGGAACAGGATTGCACCTCTGAGACAGAATCACTCAAAAGTTGATTCTCCATGAGCTCATCGGTACCAACGGATGTCTCAATCTCCATCTTTTCAGATTGAGGTGGGCAGCTTTTAGCTTTTCCATTTTCAACAGTATTCATGTTAAAATTCTCCAATTGCGGTATCGAAATATATATGCTTGAAGCAACGATCTGTTATAGCTTAAAATAATAATAATACGATGGAATCGAAATTAAACTTAAACTCTTCGAAAATAATTTGATTGAACGATAAAATATACCAGATGAATTAATATATCTATTTCCGTGATGAATTTGTAATCTACACAATAATAGTGCAAATCCAAAATCAAAAACAAAACCCCTATTTTCATTTATTTATTTATTACTATCGTGGTAGGGGTAAACAATAGTTGAAATTTCCAAACCTACGACTGGATGCCTTCCTTCAAATTACAACTGAAGTGCGGTAAAAAATCGGTAGAACTGTTTCAAACACACCGTTGGTACTTGAGCGGTCGGTTTTCATCTCTTTTTGCCAGTGGTGGCGGCGGGGGTTGACACCCCTCACCATCCCTCTCCAAAGGGGGAGTTTGGTAAAGAGAGATGAAAAAAACGATTTATACCTTCCTTAAAAGTTGTCCTAGCTCACTATTCTAATATCTATATGCAATCTTCACACTGCCGTACTCTAACGGAACTATCAACTCTATGCTTTCATCTACTCCATCCATCGTATAAAAATTACCACTAGCATCTTCAACTATATGTATTACTATTATTCCGCTAAGCACTTTACAGTGAAACTCGCAGCACTGATTCGATGCAAGCTCCAACTGGAATACCATCTTTGCAAGTTTGCATGCAATATTCCATGTAAGCATTTAACAGTTTTGTACTACAAGAATATTCTTGCAGGTACACCTTCGTCTTGCATAATGGACGTTTTCTTTTCTCGTTTCCTTTCCTCTATTGTACAATTAACAGAGGAAATAACACTTTATATCACTGTTTCTCACCTGTACACTCGTGAAAATCTTCAACAGAAGCACCAAAATAACCTTTTTCACTACCACACGCGATTATACTTTTCGCAATTCACCGTGAAAAAACGATTTATAAAGCGAGCTGAGGAAGACACTTGCGTACTTTGAGAACAGTATTGTTGGTGTCTGTCTGTTATCAACAACATAAAAGAGCATATCGTTTCCGCGAACAAAATATCGGAAACCCTTAAAGGGTGTCCACGATGAAATTGCCACACTATGAAATTGCTCTAACTTTTTAACCGTTGGGTAGAATTTAATGAAAATTTGGGTGGATTTAGTTCATAGTGCATTATTTACATCCTGCAAGTTTTAAAGTCCTGAAAACTCGTGGAAATGGAATCGAAAGAACAGCTCGTGCGTGATAAAATCTTGCGCATTCATCACGAGAACAAGGATCTCTCGCATCGTTCCATCGCTAAAACGTTGGGAATCGCGAATTCCACGGTGTCGCGAGTGATTAAGCGGTTCGAGGAACGGTTGACCACCGATCGGAAGCCCAGAAGTGAAGGAAAAAGTATTCCTACAACACCAAAAATCACAACCGCGTAGTTGGGGCCTTCAACCGAAATCCGAACGCCTCCGTTAGGGATGTGGCTAAGAAGCTGCACCTAAGCCGAAGTTTTGTCCAGAAGGCCAAAACTAAGGCTGGGCTTCGAACGTTCAAGGTACAAAAGGCCCCTAATCGCGACGAGAAGCAGAACAAGTCCGCCAAAACCCGTGCCAGGAAGTTGTACCTCAACATGCTGACGAAAGTTGAATGCTGCATCATGGACGACGAAACATATGTGAAGGCCGACTTCAAACAGATCCCCGGCAACCTGTTTTTCACGGCCAAGGATAAGTTCAGCGTTCCGGAGCATGTCCGCACTCAGAAGATGTCCAAATTTGCGAAGAAATTCCTGGTTTGGCAAGCCATCTGCACGTGCGGGAAGCGGAGTGCACCTTTCGTGACCCAGGACACGATGAACGGACAGGTACATAAAAGAGTGCCTCCAGAAGCGGCTGCTTCCTCTCCTGAAGGCCCACAACGTCCCAACAATCTTCTGGCCGGATTTGGCCTCATGCCACTACTCCAAGGATGTGCTGAAGTGGTATGCGGACAATAAGGTCAATTTCGTGCCGAAAATGTTCAACCCTCCCAACACTCCGGAGCTCCACCCCATCGAGAAGTACTGGGCGATTATGAAGCAGCACCTTCTTAAACGACCTAAGGTAGTGAAGACAGTCGAGGAACTGAAGAAAGTATGGGTTTACATGCAAAAAACAGTTGATTCACAGGTTGTGCAGAATCTTATGGCCGGGGTTAAGGCCAAGGTGCGGGCATTTGCGTATGGACTGTAAATAAAATACGAGTAAAATGGTAAAATGAAGTTTAATAGTTATTTCTCAATCCCTGAAAATTTGATGGCAATCGGATGAAAACTCGAATTTTGCGAATCAATTTTGTGTGTGGCAATTTCATCGTGGACACCCTTTACCTCGTGACTCAAGGCTCGCCTACGCAAACCAACACCATCATCGGGTTGGGGAAAGTTTCTCCTATTATCCGATGATGCTGTGAATTTGCGTTCGGTTGGCGAGGAAAGCACTATCAAAGTTTTGTTTATAAAAGATGATATTATCGGTACAGTTCAAAGCCGGAAAGCCCCACACGCGACAATCGATTTTACTCATGTTCTGTACGCTAAACATAGTGTTGGACATAATGCGCTGTATGTGCACAATGATGCGTTATAATGCGCACTATGCCCGACGTTATGTTTAACGTACAAAACGAGAGTAAAATCGAATGTCGCGAGTGAGGTTTTACGGTGCCAACGTGACCGACAATAGTACCTTTTAAATTGTAGGTCTACAATATATTGAATCAGTTCCGCCAGGCTATAAATATAGCGTCCATACTCCCACCTATGTGGGAGTCCCTTGATCTTCCGTATGAAAGTGGCGTTCTTGAGTGAGTATTTATTAGTGCCCTTTATCCAGGGAAGCTTTCAAACAACCGATCCAAGAACCTCAACCACGCTGGCAGGGTCCGTGAAAACTGCGATTGGTCTGCCATTGGAGTTGAGCCAGTCCAAGTAATCAAAATGAAAATGAAATCCCTTCCTGGCAACGGGATTTCTAATGATTTTTGTTTAGTTCACTTCAAGTCTAGTGAACTAATTAAGGCCTTAGAAAAAGCTGGTCTTATGCTCCATGTCCTAGTGAAAAGGAAACACCTCAGCTAGACTGGAGGAAATTTCCAAATACATGAATTGTGGTGATTCTTCTAGTGAAAACCACAAATCCATTTTTTGGGAATGTAAGCCACGTATCCCACAATCTCGTTCAAAGTGACAGGTACGAAGTGCTCTACGTTCCCGAACAGATACTATTTCCTCTGCTGTTAACAACGGTCGGCGAGAAACAAATTCTACATTCGTACCCGTAGGTACAAACAGCTCCTCTGCTTCAAATTCTTCATCTATACCTGCTGTTAAAAATATTCAGCCATTAAATGGAGTTACCTATGCTGCTATTGCAGCTGGTAGAAATCAAAATTCTAGCCAACATAATTCTAGCTTAGTTGGCTATTTTATACGATAGATGAGGAGATGAAAGTTTAGTTCTGATAATTCCGTTAGAGTACGGCAGTGTATAAAATGTATACAGAGATATGAAAGCGGGCATAGGTCAATTTTGAGGAAGACATGAATCGGGTTGATCATCTCCTTTACCTAACTTCCCCGTTGGAGAGCGATGGTGAGGGGCAGCTAATTGTCATCAAATCTTCGAGCTCAATGATACCATTCCAATCATACACAAAGAATTCATGCTCATTTCGCCTAACAACTAAATACGCGCCGGATTCAAGAACATTATTTTTGAATCTGCAAGTGTGTATGCGTAATATAATCCAAATGATGATAGTATTGCAGCATGCGGGGCTTACTGTACGTGAAAGTAACAGTGGAATGGACGTGAATTACGAGGCATTCTGAAATGGGTAACAGGATCTGCAGTAGAGCTTACACTATCTAAGCCCTGGAAAGATCTGCTTTCAAAAATTTCCTACGCTGAGATTACAAGCAGATGTATTCCATAATACCACTGCCTGCCAGTGGGAGTTAAATTGAAGACACACAAAGAGTTTTATTATTTTTCGATTGTTCCTAGAAATTTATGGGCATTTCCTGGTGATTTCTAATTTTCGAATTAAGAGAGCTTGAACAATAATGCTAATGGAATATGGAATACGTTCAGGGAACTTCGTTGAAAATGAGGAGATTTTCTAGAAGTTCCGGTAATTTTGTATTGTGAAAGTTACTGGAAATTCGTTCAGGTTTAGTATTTCCTATTGTTAGTGAAATTGTGTCTCAATACGCCATTGCACTTTAATTCTCCCCATCAATTAATAAACGCATGCTGTCAGTCCATCATTTCCTGACCCTTTCTCACTGACCCAGTTTTCCAACTCTTCTCATGCGGAAATTGCCTTCATCAATATCGCCATAAGAATTCCCATCACTCGCAGTAACTTTTACGCCAAGAACTGCCATTGGAAGCATAATAATCATTCTCCCATTCAGTAACCTCATTCGGAACCACCCCCTCGCGCAAAAACAGATCATCATCGCAGATATGCGAAATATCAATAAGCATCCCATTTGCTCCATTTATCCGCCTCCATCTGCCTTTAGTGAACAGAGGGAGGGAAAAATATCGCAAACTCCCATTTTCCTAACCCAATGCATGGCTCCCGTCTCGGATATGTCGGTCGGCAGAGCTCAGGTTTAATGATGATCCTAGGCGAAACCGAAACCAACGGAAGACCCTCCCGTTCGTTGGAATAAAGCAATATGCCTCGAAGGCGAACTTCAATATCAATATAAAGCTCATCGCAATAAGTAGAACGAATTTGATTGCCGCAGCCTGCCGTCTTAGCTCATGTCTGTTGCTCGCTGACGCTGGATGTTCTTGTCGATGATTACACAGCCTCAATTTAGTAAAGATGTCGGTGATGGATGAAGGAGGAGGACGATGGTGGAGGTTTATTGATTTTCTGCCTGTTGATTCTCGGCTCTGTGTTTCATTGCGATCATTGATGAATTACCGGAAAATTTTGCAAATTAATCGCAATGGGTATGTAAATTTGACTTGTTGCTCGCAGGCATCGATCGTTCTGGAGCGGCGAAGAAGTGCTCCTCTGCCATGGTAAGGATTCGAGTGCGCGATGATTGGCCTACTCGTGGAGGGTTTATTGAATAATGGTGATGAAGCGAAACGCTCAGCCCCGTCGGCAGCCTGGATGGATGGCAAACGATGATGATGATAATGATGATGATGAGGGGAGGTTGATCAAATTCAAAGCCCCGTAGAACTGCTCGAGATGGGTTGGCTTTATTATCCGAGAAAGTGTTCCACCATTAGAGTAGAATTATGCTGGTTATATTTCCTCCGTTGTCAAAAATAAATAATATGATTCAGCACCCTGAGCATTTTCGATGTGTCCCATAAAAGTTTAGAAAACGATCCATAAAACTCGATATTTCTTCACACACGCTACTCGCTTTTCTTGATGCGTTAAGAAATTGTATTCCTTGAAAAATTATGATTATGATTATGATTCGGCAGTCGATTAAAACACACTTGTCACAGACAAAGAACAAGCGAAGCCTTCACGAACCGAGGTTGGGAGTCCCCCAGAGCTTGGAGGCCAATTGCCTTTACACTTTTTCATATGTACAGAATGTGAATCAATTTGAGCTATTTTAGCTATGGACCACTTTTCGTTTTATGAAAGTGCTGTACCCCCTTTGATGTGATTGCCATATTTGTGAAACCACTGGAAGTGAATCCTGTTCTGATGGAAGAAATTGGATATTTGATAGCGGAAGATAATGTGCTTTTCATATTGAACATCTTGGCTACAGATATAAAATTTATTGTATTTATTGAATTGTTTACTGATCAACAAAACTAGGCTAAAGTTCATTCGGTTGAGCCTGATCATAAAGTAATTAATTTGTAAAGACGTTCTTCCGTTCTTACTTAAGTAAAATCCGAGGTCGTTGGGATTTTTCAGACACACTGGGTGAGAAACTTTTACGCCACTACACCACTGGCTCCGCCGAAAACACCAACAACCCTGCTACTTCGCTGATTACTTTGGCTCCAATCATGTAACCTCCCGAAGCAGCTTCGTGGCCTTTGTCATCGTTGGACATTTACCAGCTAACAGAACTGGCTGGTCCATGTAATGTTTTATTGAGTATATGTCCTACCGAAGCGTTTGTGGATACCGCACTCTTCTTCAGTGATAATCAACCATTTCAGAGAATGTTAGAGCCGGATTTCATCGGTTTCTCAGCTGAGGCTACCTCGTACAGTCCGTTACCGCTGAATTATATCCATGCACACCGATCCAATGACCAAGCTGGTCCATGTAACGCCGAACTCAGTGGCCGTGCTCCCACCGATTCTTACCACGTGGATTTTACACAATTTATTTCTGGGCAGAACAGTACGCGTATTCCAACTTCGTACGGAAACCTGGTGATCTACTATCAGAACGTGCGAGGTTGCGCACAAAAATTGATGATTTTTTTGTGGCAGTCTCCGAATCATACTACGACATAATTGTCCTCGCTGAGACTTGGGTTGACGAAAAAGTATACTCAGCCCAACTTTTCGGAAATTCTTACAATGTATACAGGAATGATCGTAATCGCCTCAATAGCAGGAAAGCACGAGGTGGTGGAGTACTTATTGCCGTTTCAGTTTTGTTTAACTGTTGCATCGATCGAACTCCTGTTGATAGTTCACTTGAGCAAATTGGGTGATTCTTAAATTGTCTAATTTGCGAATTAGCATTGGTGTACTATATTTACCACCTGATCGAAAAAATGACTTAGTCAGTATAAACAAACACATTGAATGCACCAGAGCCATTTTCTCTACAGAGAACAAGATCACGCACTCTTGTTTGGAGACTTTAACCAGTCTGGATTAGTATGGAACTCTGCTCTTCCGACTATCTTACTGTCGATGTAATGAAATCGCATATTTCTGTTGCATGTGCAGCATTGCTTGATGGTTTCAGTTTAAATGGTTTGAAACAAATCGACGGAGTTTTAAATGTGAATGAATGGCTTCTCAACCTAGTTTTGATCATGGATTCATTGATAGTAAATTGCAAGCTACTCAAAAATATTGAACCGCTATTTCCCATTGACACTGGTCATCCCGCCCTTTCAGTGAAAGTTGAAGTGCCAAGTCCACCAGTTTTTGAACAGTTTCCAAACGAGCCAGAGCTGAATTACAATAAAGCAGATTATGAAACATTGAACGAAGTTTTTCGTCACACGGATTGGACGTTTTTAGAATCGAGAGCGAACATTGATGAAGCAGTTAGTCATTTCTCACGTACTGTTAACACTACCTTAGTGGAACATGCCACCTTGAGGAAATGCTTATTTACGACGGCTCAAACGTATTAGATCGAGAACACTTCGGAGTTATAGTAGAAACCGCTGTCCTTTCTACAGGCAGCAATTTACCCGTGCCAGTAATAACTATCGTCTTTACAACCGGTTCCTGTACAAACGTTACTCTCTGCGCACACAAGACAACCTTCGGAGAAACCCTAAGCAGTTTTGGACTTTTGTGAACTCTAAACGTAAAGAAAATGGCCTATCTGTAGAGATGATTCTGCACCATGATAGCGCTAAATCCGCTTCTGAAAAGTGCGAGCTATTCGCTACTCACTTCAAGAGTACATTCAATAGTTATATCGCTTCTACTGAACAAGCTGCAGCTGCCTGCAAGGAAACACCAAATAATGCCTGTGATTTGAGGAATTTTGTTGTTGACCACCAACATGTAGAATCAACTATTTCTAAAATGAAGTTCTCCACTTCAGTTAGCCCAGATGGAATTCCATCCTGCATTTTGAAACGTTGCTCGAATGCATTGATTTATCCGTTGACGCTTCTTTTCAATATGTCCCTTCGAGAATGCAGATTCCCATCAAGCTGGAAATTCTCTATTATGTTCCCTGTTCAAAAAAAAAGGAGATAAACAGAATGTAGAAAACTATCGCGGCATTACGTCATTGTGCGCTTGCTCCAAGGTGTTTGAAATAGTTATCTACGAGGTGCTGTTTGCGAGCGGCAAACATTATATATCAGTTGATCAACATGGTTTTTTTTTCCCAAAGCTATCTGTTTCCGCAAATCTGGTGCAGTTTACCTCATTTTGCTTGCGTAGATTAGATGCCGGCTCACAAGTTGACGTGATATACATCGATCTCAAAGCAGCCTTCGACCGAGTTGATCATCGAATACTGCTATTAAAACTGGATAAGCTCGGAATCTCCGGAGATCTCATCAGATGGTTTGAATCGTACCTTACAAATCGCAGTCTACATGTGAAGATTGGATGTGAATCATCGGAATGTTTCTCCAACAAATCTGGTGTCCCACAGGGGAGCAACTTAAGACCACTTCTATTCTCCATTTGTATCAACGATTTATCGGAACTAATACCGCCGGGATGTCGCCTTTTCTACGCGGACGATGTTGAATTATATGTAATCGTAAATTGCATTCAGGATTGCGACCTGCTACAACAACTGATTATCAAATACGAAGAGTGGTGCTCAAGAAACTTATTAACGATTAATATTCCTAAATGTAATTTAATAACGATCCTCATCGGAAACTGAACCCAATCATCTACGACTACAACATTTAAAAACCAGTCTCTCGTACGCGTGAATCATATACGTGATTTGGGAGTTCTGTTAGATTCTGGACTCACATATCGGCTTCACTATGATAGTATCATCACAAAGGCCAACAGACAATCAATCGTGTGAGATAGCAGTTGCCACAAATCGTCGATTGTAGTGATTATTTACAAAATCATATGCATCGATTTTAAAAGTGACGTTTGATTAGGTTATTCATTTTTTAATTGTTGCTGAAATTTCCAACCAATTTTTTAAAAAGCATTTAAATTTTCTAAACTGAATCAAACCTCTAAATGGAATCCTTCTTCTTCTTCTTCATCATCTACTTCTTCTTATTCTTCTTCTTCTTGACTTTTAACTTTGACCAACATTAGTATCCCTGTTAGGTACCAAAATAATATGGATTAAAGTCACAGCCCAGCAGTTCAACTCAAATAAACTCCCATTCACTTTTTGTGCTCATGGCAGCCCCATGTTAGAGTTTTTCCTTCTTACAGGCTGCAAGAAAGGCAGGCGCAAATTATCACGGACTGTAATTAATCATCGTGATAGCTGATTTTTTTTTTTTCACATCCTACCGTCGTATACGAAAATATCCTTCTACGGCATCTTCTATCCAAGGTTGCAAATACTCATTTCAGCTAAAACAATGTTTTTCTAAATTATGAAATAATTAGATGCCATGATCAAATTTTGAATTGGTAGGATAAAAGAAGAGGTTGCAAAGAATGTGTTTGACATATTAAACCTGTTTATTTCACTTCATGAGAGTCACAATCAGCGATTTTTCACAAACTCACTCACTCACTCACTCACTCACTCACTCAGCGATCAGCAAATCGCTGATTGTGACTCATAGAAAGCAAAATTTACAGGTTTTATGTTTCCAACGCATACTTTGTAACCTCTTCTTGTAAGTTACAAGTAAAACATGCCATCATACCATCTTTTGGTTTTATTATTCCAAAAAACATTATTTTAGCTGAAATGAGTCTTTGCAACCTTGCTTCTATCTTAATTTAGTTGAGTTCCAGACCAAATAGCAAAAAAAATGAAATTTCAGACTCGACCTTCTCCGATTTGCATGAAACTTTGCATAACTATTTGCTATTGTCACGCACACATTTGAGCTAAAATCCGGCCATTTTTAATCTCGCAAAAATCTTCAACATGGCGTATTCTTTATTTTTCAACAAAGCATAACTCAAAAACGTCACTTCCAATCGAAATGATTGCGATTGATTATGTCGTTTTCGTTTTTGCGGTGTAGCTACACCGGTGCTACACTGCCGTACACCGGAAAAATTTAGGGTGTATAGGGTTAAATACCCCATCTCCGGCCTATTAAGCACAACCTGCACTTAATCATTCTTAATCTAGCGCAGTTTAGCACCAAACAGAATGTTATTATTACTGATGGCTTCCAAATTTATTTACCTCTCCGCATGTACCGGAATATTTGATAAAGAGAATCCAATCGTTGAGATATTGTCAAAAGTCTAACTCTGCTTCTTGACGCCAAACTCGGCCTACGGATTCAAAACTCGGCCTGACGCATTGAAACGCCAATGAATTCACTTCGGCCTATCGGATGAAGATAAAAATTGATTCGGTCGGAGCGCTTCTTTTGTTTTTGGGAATAATGGGTGCAAGCCTTCATATCACGCATTCTCATTGACTTCGTTCCGTAGCTTATTAACTAAAGTATCGTACCAAACGCATAATTGACTTGGTAACTCTGAAATCATGGATTTATTTGAAGTTTTCAGCTCGATAGGCCCAAAATAGACGATAAGG
Organism: Ochlerotatus camptorhynchus; assembly: GCF_037179485.1. Lineage (NCBI taxonomy): Eukaryota > Metazoa > Arthropoda > Insecta > Diptera > Culicidae > Ochlerotatus > Ochlerotatus camptorhynchus. The sequence continues at coordinate 2,052,375 of NW_027040498.1, read as the reverse complement.
CCGAAGTAGTTCTCTACCCTAGCTATGTTTACAAACAAATAATGTTGAGTTGTCAAAGACTCGCGCTTATTCCTGCTTACACTACATGGTTAGAAAAAAGTACCCAAAATTAAGTTCTTTTCACTCATCTTGGCACTATAGTGCAAGAACCCAAAAGTAGGTAAAGCGGTTCAAAGTAATTTTCATTTACTTGTGTGCAGTTCGTATGGAATTTTATGGAATATGTTATACAAATATGCTTATACTCAACGTTGGGTTCCCACACTTTACTACAGGGGGTTGGGTCGTTTTGCTCGTCCGTTTTTAACAACATTAGTAGGAGAAAAGGAGACAAACTAGTCAAAAGTAGGTACAAATGAACTGGCCGTTGGGTACTTTTTTCTTACCGTGTACACCGGTGCTACGAAAACGACGTTAGATGTGTGAGATGGAAGCTCTCGGCTTGCACGGACCCTCAGTCGTGTGCCCACGATGTCGACCGGGAAGACCAATCAGGCAACGATGGTTTGACGGGTAATGGGAGGTTGCCGGGACGGTTTGTCCCCCGTGCAAGTTTCGTTCGCTTCAATAATCAAAAATCGAAAAAATCAATTTTTTCATTCGATGTTTTCGATCTTAAAAAAAAAGGTGTTAATTTTTTTAAGTGTATTTACACGAATACAGCAACATTCGAAAGGTTTACGCTAAAGAACCTGAATTTATAAAGAGACGACAAGTCACAATTGGAACAATAGATTATCTGTCAAAGTCATAGGAAAAGTTATTCCAATCGAGCAGAAGACCTGTCAAATGAATAAGGTGTCGCCTCTTTACCCAATTCAGTCTCTTTAGTTTGCGCAACCTCCCTCCTGAGCTCATTGCTCCTTGCCGATACATTTTGTCTACAAGGAGAAACAGAATTATACATTTTGATTGATATATCATTAATGATTCAAAACTACGCAAAAAAGGTAAACATTTATTACCGAACTCGACAGTGAGCATGCATAAGGGCGTATACGCGATGATCGATTCTCTTCATCGGTTTTCTATTTGCATTGCTACAGCTAAGCGAAACAATTTTCTAGAATTTGTTCAATGCAGAGTTGTAACAGGTTGTATTGGCTATCAAAAGTAACAGCAAACGCACCGAGAAACGTTAAATCTAGCGAGTTATTAACAAAAGAGAAAATCGACGAAGAGAATCGATCATCGCGTTTACGCCCTTATGCATGCTCACTGTCGAACTGAATTGACACACACATTGACAGTGAGCAAGTTTGACGTTCATTCCCTCTTTGTTTGCGTTTGCTCGTTGCTTTGCGCGCATTTTATTCAAAGAAGAATTTCTAGCTGATGAAAATTATAAAGGAAATAATTTCCAACCTACCAACGGGTACCAACGAAAACAAGCGTATTTAAAAAAAAAATCAAAAGTTCCATCTACCAAAGATCGATTCTTTGGTACCGATTTAATCAGTGGATCGATTCTAGAGCCAAATATAAGATCGATCCATCAAGATCGATCTTTCTCTGAAGATTGCCCAATCCTAGATCGCCCAATCCTAGATCGAATAATGCTTCCACCCAGCAATCCTCTCCTCTTCTCCTCTCGTCCACCCAGACAACCAGAATGCACGTATATTCAAAGTTGTTTTCGTGATATACAAACATATATACAAACCGACAAATCGTATAGAATGCAAAGAAATGGCTTATACGTACAAAAGTGGAGGCCATATACGTGCAAATTTAAATTTAATTTTAAACGAGTTGATTTAACAACATATACGATTTAATCTGTAATAACAAATTCACTTTGAAAAGTCTTACGATGTAACCCGATTTGATTTGTGATACAGTACGACGGAAAAATGAATCATCGCATATAGGTCGGAAATTTGCATTCTATACGATTTAAATTATACATAATGCGATGTATGCCATTCTCATATGCGATTTTGACTTAAACTGTAGCAATTTACGATACTGTCTGCACATTGTTATACGACTACTGGTTGTCTGGGCAATCCATTCTTTTTTTTCGTTCCAGTTCCGCCAACGATAGATACCTGCTTCACACCGTTTCTAATATTCCCCACCAGTAAACGCATACTGTGGTTGGGCCGACTGCAGGTTTTTTTTTATTTAAACGTTGGCTAGCTACAATTTTGTCGTCCTCCAATACCATACCATATGCAAAACAAAATTAGGTTACCGTTGGGAAACAGATCATTCTTTGGGTAACGATATCGGAGATTCGAGTGACTGTGGAGGCTGGTGCAGTCACTGGATCGCGTATTACCGGTTCGCAGTTGCACAACATGTTCACAACTTTATTCCGATCTTGAATTAAAAATGTAAGCTAACAATCTCAAAAGTCATAACTGCAGGGTTGCCAAACTCATAGGATACTGATACTCATACCTTGATTGTCACACTTTGGCACCTTCGGCACAACGCTTGACCCAGTTTTCGGCACAGATAAAGTACTCGACACAGATTGAGATGTGTAAAGTTGAACACTTCTTGGATGTATCGGAGTTTGTACCGATATAGAGCATTTCCAGCCCAAAACGTAAACCGGTTGGACATGAGTGTTTCCAATTACTCATTTGTTTGCTGCTACCAATGCACAGTGGGAAAAATTCGACAATTATTACCCTTAATTGATTTTCTCGAAACGCAAACGGAGTAATGTAATTGGTTGTTGGTCTTGAAATGTCCAAAAAATACTCTTTTACAAATTTATGGTAGTCCTGAAAAGGACCGTTTTGTCACAGAGAACAGAGTTCAAGTTCGGTCAGAAACTTGTGTAAAATAAGTGGGAACGTCACCGTTACGTGGTGTTAGCATCTCCTGATTTGCTCTATAAATTTTCTACTTTCGACCAATTTGGCGCTAGTATCGATACATTTTCTGTTGACAATTACCCCTTGGCGCTACTAGCACTTAGTGTCTAGTGTAATTTGTGCAACGCCAGCGCCATCATGTTGTCAAACAGGGTTTTTAAGTGGGGAAGTCACCGTTAGTGGCGCTTAAGTCGAATAGGAATCTTTACACAAGTTTTTAGAGAAATTTTGTTCGAGCCTCCATGTCTGTTCTCTGTGGTTTTGTCGTGATGGTTGAGTAATGCTGAGCTATTGGGGTGTTAAACACAGATGAGGCTAATGAGCTGTAGGTTGTTTGGAATGATGGCGACGCGCTTGGCATAGATGACCCACAACGACTCACGAAGAGCTACTGATTCCAATCAATAGCGGGGCGGCTTCTTTCTCCTTCTATGGATGCTCATGTGGGCTGCAGTTCACTGCTTGCAGGCAGCCTTTCGTTGTGTACTGGACAACAATGTTCAACGCCACGCGCCGAAAGCATTGCTGCTGCTGATGCCGACGACCGGACACCCCCACACTCGGTGATTGGAACTGAATCCGATCAGCGATTGAGGCTAGCCTTGGTAGCTAGCTGCTTGCGGGGAGCCTTTCGTTGTATACTGGAGAACACCACCACTCACCATGCGGTGATTCAATAAACACCGTTTGGTGATACCGGATGGAATTCATCTTTGAAATCTGTGCTAGGGAAATCGGTTTTCGCAGGCAATCAGTGATAATTTTAATTATGAAAGCAACAGTTGCAGAAACGTAGAATTTTCTATATTGACATTTTGAAAAATGCTGAAGTCTTAAATTTAACAGGTGCATAGAAATATATCTTATCGATTGATGATAAAATTATTGAAATTAGTCCAGGGGTAGCTGCGTCATTAACGTTCATAATTTTCATAATTTTGTTACATGTTCCACTTTTGGTTTTCACAAAGTTTACCCCACTACAGAAATCACAGACGTAGTCCTACGTCGAAAAATCTTAACATTAAAATGATTTATCTGATCAAAATGACATCTGAAAAAAAGTTGTAAGTAATTGAATGTTCTTTGAGAAAAAAATGCATTTAACTGCAAACTAAGCAAATTGATAGTAAAAATCTTAAAACGTAGATTTTCTCAAAGCACCCGTCTTCGATGTTTATATGTATTTTTTTTTAATCTGATGTTATGCCCTAAAATTTGGTAAACTTTCGTAAAGAAAATTCTATAGTTTTTGAATATATTAATGATAGTTAAAATATGACAAAATTGCATACTTCTTAGTAGAATAATTATTTATATGGATTCTACGCATCATATGTGATAAATGTGCTTATGCATTTGTTTTTCCTAAGTCCAGCCGTTCTCAAGTTTATGCGAATTAAAAAAATAATAATCATGGATTTTCAACATTTTAGACCATTTCCAAATGTGAGTCGCGATGTCCAGCAACGAAATGTGTTTTGCTATTGGCGTCTTGCAGTGAAACTTTTCCAAGCTTTCGCCATCTACATTTCGAAGTGAGAACTACTTGAAGGAGGATACTTTCCAAATTCTTCAAGTAAAACAGATGATTTAGGGGCAAATTGGTCCATAAAGAAAAACTAATAATTTCCCGTGGAAAATTTTGCTTGAATCGTGTAAGAAAACATGTTTGCAAACTAACTGTTATTATTTCGGTATGGATTGGAGATGTTTTCATGGAAAATTATGTATAACAAGTTTGCACCCACAGGAAGAGGTTACCTCCTGCGCAGCTGCATTTTTCGGAAAATGGTAAATATGTACGATTTCCACTAAGCGAAATTTACGTAGGAAAGATTGTATCATGCTGGTGGTAATGGAGAATTGGTTGTATAGGACGCCAATATTCATTAAATGTTCATTTTGGCCTTTTTAGGCAAACATATTGATACTCACAATTTTCGACGGAAAACGCAACGGAACTTGATTTACTCAACACACACCATGCTATAAAATGGTGCTAGATTGTTTTCAAAGTGATATGAAGATGACAAATCATCTTTATTTTGAGTAATTGAGCAATTTACTTATGTTTACATTACATTTACGATTCAGCGTTCATGGAGCCGTGAAATGAAATGAATATATCTTATGAAAGTTCATCTGGAAAAGTCAAAGATACACATCAGTCTGATCGTGAAAACGTTTTCTTCTTCACTTCGAATGTGATATTTGAAGGATTTTACGCAGCCTTGATGAAAATTAGGATTTGATGCTAATTTTCACGAATTTTATATGCAGTCCGTCAACATTATCATCATCATGCAGTGGCGACATCTACATTGAGCGTTTACGGCAATCTTCCAATTATATTAAATACAAACTTAGAAAAATTCATGAAAATGTAGCTCTGAGAGTGACAAACGAGCGAAAACAGAAGCGAAATATAGCTCAATCAAACGTACCTTTCGTCGAGCAATGAACTTTTCAGTCTCGGAGCACTTAATATTACACGAAATGTTTGTTTACGTCTCATCTTTTATATCAAAGATAGATTCCGTCACGAGTAAAAATTAGTTATTTCTAATAGCGAATTCGTTTATTATTCAGTTCCAACCTGGATTGGGTATCAAGATTGGGTCTGCTTGTTTCCTGACAAACGTCAGTTTGCTCGTTTGTTTTTAAAACCTAGCTCAGGTTGAGGTTCACACTGACAAAAAGTTCGGTTTCACACTGGGTTGGAACTGGTTCCAACCCCGATAATAAACGAATTCGCTATAAGCAACAATCAATACGAAACTAACGATTTTAAATTGGCTCACCACTTAAGTAGCCTATTGGTCCCAAGCAAACGATTAACGTACCCTATTCTAGTTGAAATTCTATTACTACACTATGTTTGTTTTGATTCGCTATGAAAGTTTGACAGATAACATCAGGGGTGTGTGGATTCATGCAGAACATGCAGGGGTGAGTGAAATAGCTTGGGACTGCTTGGGACCGTTGTTCTGGTACTGAGTGAGCCAAAAATAATAATGATTTTCTTCGGGACCCAGTGGTCTTAGAGTTACCTCTATGCTATAAGTGTGTAGCAGACAACTCATTCTCAAAGCCGAAGATGAACCAGCGTCTGGCTGAACATCTCCTTAATAAAGACAACCAACCAACCAATCAACCATCATTCTCAAATATGGTGGCTGTCAGCAGCGTTGCCAGATATACCGATTTATCGGTATTTATACCGATTTCTGAACTAGATACCGATATACAGATAAGGTTCCTCAGAATACCGATTTATAAGATTTTATACCGATTTTAAGATTTTATACCGATTTATAAGATTTTATACCGATTTATACCGATTTTTTAAATAATCAAAATTATTTTTGCCAGCTGGAGACATTTTTTGTGAGAGATTTGTATTTTTTTGAATACCTCATATTTTTTGAGCCTTCAAAATTAAAAAAAAAATCATCTCTAGAGATGCCTTATGCTTGATACTCTTTCGACTAATGTTTGCCTTTCCTCCTTTTGATTGGATACCCATCAAACGAGGAGTAGTCGATGGCTCTTTCCGGTAATTCCTTGGAAATGGAGATATATTTTTTAAACATTATTTAACTTCCGGAAGTTTTAATTCATTTTTTAACTTCCTGAAGTTTCATCCAACTTTCCCTGAAATTTTCTTCCACCTTACCTTGGAAGCTTCTGCAGCCTTCGCTCGAATAATTCTTTCATCTTCTCCCGCCAGTTTTTTCAACATTTCCGGAATCAGATTGCTATCAGATTTTTAATGCGAATTCACACTAACTGCAGGAACATTTAAGAAGCTTTGAAGCTTCAGAAAAGTCCAGACTTTTGTGTTAGTTTCGATAAATTAAAGACAGTTTCAAAAACTTCTGTTACAATTCGAAAACCCGGAAATTTCAGAAAAGTCCAGCGAACTCCAGTGACTTAAGGAAACATCATAAATATTTTGGAATCTTCTCATGTCCAAAGAACTTAAGGGAAATTTAATGGTTTTCAGGAACTGTAGTGAAGCTCATCAGAGAACATCAGGACAGATCAATTAATTTCAATGAAATTGCTGAAATTATAAAGGAGTTCCGAAAAGGCAATTTTCAAAAACTTCAGCAATGTCCTGAGGGGCTCATGCAAATTTAGGAAACGTAAGGGAAATTACATGAACAGAAGAACATTGCGAGAACATTTTATGTGAAGAGATTTCGTAATCTTCAAGAAAGTCCAGAGATCTTCAAAGATGATTAGAGATATTCCGGTAGTCACAGTCCCTTAGTTCAGGAAAATTACAAGAACTTTTAAGGAATTTCGAGGATTTATGGAATATTCCTAAGTGCATTTCAGGAATGTTCCGAAAACTTGAAGGGAATTGCGGAGTCTTCAGGAATGTTTTATGAACTATGTACTTGTTTCTTTCGATTATTCCGTAAGCGCTCTGGTTTCTGACTTTCTTCAGATGTTTCTTCCAATTTACCTTAGGAAGTTTCTTTCATCTTCTCCAGGAAGTTCAATTAATTCTTTCGTCTTCTGCTGGAAGTTTGACCATAAGCCAAAAGTTTTTTTGTTCGACTTCTATTGGAAGGTTTTTCCGAGCTACTTATGGCTTTTCCTGGAAATGGCTACTTTTGAATATTTACTTCCGATTTCCGATACTTTTCTGGCTTCCTTAGGATGTGACATCCAATTTTTTCCTATAGTTTATTTAAATTTTTGCTACAAGTTCCTCAATTCGTGTCTTGGAAGTTTCCCGGATGTTTTTCTAACTTTTCTTAGAACTTTACTCGAACTTCATCTAGGAGAGCTTCTTTCGATGTTTTGTCAGCTTCGTTCAGAAGCTAATTCAAACATTGGTTTCATTTAATGAAATTTAATTGAAAAAGCTATTTGGTCACAATTTCGATCACCATTTGAGGACAACGATAATATTAAAAATTAAATTAAAAAATTAAAGAGTGTTTTAAGGCTGAGAAAGCCGTTAAACAAAGCAATTCCCTTCAAATCCCAGTCGTTACCATTTTTAAAATTTTTGCTTTCAAAAACGACAATAATATAAAATTAATTAAATAGTAAATACCGATAAAAACCGATTTTTAACCGACCTTCGATACCGATAAACTTTAAAACAATCTGGCAACGCTGGCTGTCAGACTTTCCCTTTTCAATCCTGGGGGGGGGGCGTACTGTCAAATCAGCTTACTGATCATTCTTGTATGAAACTGCCTCCAAACGTAAACAATCGCTGTAGGTTTCTTATGGCTTGTTTACGTTTGGAACCAGTTATGCGAGGCATGCGAGGTAGGCGACGATTGTTCGTATTTGACACCCACCTCCCCCCTTGTTTCAATCTAAGCCGCTGCGGAAGAGAAAAAAAGTTTATATAGCTATATCTAGAATTATGCAACGTTTCATACATATCGGTGAAGGTCGCATCAGATCGTTTCGTCATTTGGCGTGGAAGTGCTCCGCCTCGATACCTTCATCCAAGAAGTTTAGACCAAATTTGATGCTTCACGTTGCTAGCCTATGGTCCTCCGCTGCTGGAACGCGAAATTAAATTAAATCGCTAGGTAATTAATTTTTCAAAGAGTTTCCTTTTCTGGAACGCTTTGAAGCTAAAAACGGTTGGGAATTGATTTTATACGCCACAATTACCATTCCAGAGCAGAGTTTGGCCGGAAAACACGTAGCCACGGGAGCTTGAAGTTGAATAATTCAACAACATTTTCGGGAAGATAATCTCTCCAACCTTAGTGCCATGCCTTTCTCCCCTGTGGTGTTTCAAGAGCCGATTTTTTTTTCGAATTTAATGTTGTAACCCACACCGAATCACGATCTTTCCGTCGGTGCTTTCAAGTGTAAATGTAAAATTAAAACTGACCCAAGCAAACACGCCCTCACCGACTAACTGCGGCTCGGACCGGAGGGATCAGATTTTCTTGAGCAAATACGCGACAAGAACCGAACGCAAACCACAGAAACCATCACTCCAAAAGCGCACGAAAGCAGAAGCTCGGAAAAAGTGGTTTCTGCAGCACAAAAAAAAAAGCCAAATAGAACGCAAAGTGAAACAACCCAAAGCATGGAAAAAATTAACATAAAAAGAAACGGAAAAGTGGCTAAGTCCCAAAGCAAATATCCCGGGCCCGGGACGCTTTGAAATTTGCTTAAAAAGATGAAAACTCAACGGTGGAATGTGTAATTAGGACTCGGCTCTCGGTCGCCTCCTCTTGAAAGCGGAATTCAAGACAACATGTCAACCACGGTGCACCGTTCCTGAGGCTCCCTTTTGCTCGAGTGGACACATAATTTCAAGTGGAAAATGCTCCGCTAAGATGGCTTGGGTTAATAGGTTTGCAGGGATTAGTTCTATTTGCAAGGTGCAATTGAAGGAGCTATTTGCATTCGCCGGAGCTGATGTTTGATTTCCGCTGGAATATACGTGATTATAAGGAAGGATGCATATATTAAGTCACGGTCTAAGTCAGCAACTCTGTTCATTAATGACATAATGTGTTTCTGTCGACTGTGGGATTCAATTTTGAGTTAGGGAACCTCAGGGAATTTCACTGGTCTCATACAATATATTGTGAGGCACCAATCCATAGTTCTGGGTCAACAAAAGAAAAGGGCCCATCAGCATTTGTAAACAAACCGTTCCAAAGCCCATTCCTCACAAATCGAAGGCCGCCCACACAAACCAACCCCATCATCGTGTAGGTGAAAGTTTCCCCTATCCGATGATGGTGTTGGTTTGCGTGGGTGGCCTTTGCTTTGTGAGTAAAGGGCTTTGGAACGGTTTGTTTACAAATCTTGATGGGCCCTTTTCTATTGCTGATCCAGAGTTGGGAGTGAGTCGCGATGCTAAAGGTACGTTTAGACTATTTGATTTGTTGGTCTGATTCGAGCGGTCTGCTCGATAATTTTGTTGGACGGCGTTCACACTTTTTCGACAAGATGATTAGATTTGACGTTTGATTTGTCGACCGAAATAGGTTTGCGTTTAATTTTCATTCGGCTCATGGTTATTTTGCTTAATGACGTGTTCAGGGTATCATCCAAACCATTTGTGGAATAGTTCAATAATTTGGGTTATCGTTCGGGTATGGTATTTTTTTTTATTAGAGAAAGTACACCGATTCCACTATTCAATAATGTCCTGCGTATGGTTTGACTGATTTTTATTTTCCAGTGTGATTGACCGAAAGATGCTGTAATGGCTTTAATTTTCAGATCTTCAGAGTAGGCCAAGAGCCTGCAGAGGAATTTACAAAACCTCATAAAAGTTTGCAGATCTACTGAGAAATTTATTGAGCCTTAAGGTTTTTTTTTTGTAGATCTTGAGGATAGAACTATGGAGCTTCAGACAACTTTGCAAAACATTAAAGATATTTTCCAAAAACAAATCGCAGCGAAGTTCAAAAGTCCAAGATTTTGCAGAACTCCATGGAAGTTGGAAATAGGATAGATCTGAAGAACTTCAGAGAAGTCTGTAGACCATAAGAGAAGTTTGCAGAACACCAGACAGTTCGAATGTTTTTAGAAAAATTTGCAAAACTCACAGAACTTTGGGAATGTTCACCGGTCTTTAAAAGTATTTACACAACTTCAGAGAAATCCGTAATTCTTCAGATAAATTTTTAAAAAGTTGGGGAATTTCAAAGAATTTCAGGTAGATCTGCTGAATTTTATGGAAATCCAAGAAACCGCAAAGAAATTTTGTAAACTTTAGAAAAGTTCGGAGATCTACTGAGAAATTTATTGAACTTCTGGGTAGTTCGTAAATCTTCAGATCAGAAATACAGTACTTCAGAAAACTTTACAGAATTTGAACTTTTTTAGGAACTTCAGAAAAGTTCAGAGGGTAGATCGTAAATCTACTGAAAAATCTGCAGATGTTTAAATAAATTTTAAATGATTTTTATTGCGGTTCTTGGATTTTAAGAACAATTTACAGATCTTCAGGTAAGTTCGCTGATCTTTAGAGATATTTGCACAACTTCAGAAAAAAAAGTAAAACCTCAGAAAACTTACCAAAACTTCCGGAAAGCTAAAAAATTTCTAGATAATCTTTTAATTCTTAAGGAAATTGTGTAGATGTTCTGAGATATTTGCAGCTATTCATTGAATCATGAAAATCTACAGAGAAAATTACAGAACTTTCGAGAAATTAGTAGATGATGAGAAATTTTGTGAACATCAGAGATAATTGTTGATCTTTAATGATCTTAAATCTTCAGAGATTCAGGAACTTCGTAGATTTAAAAAAAAAATCAGATCTTCTCAAGAACACACAGAATTTCAAAGAAATCTGTAGAACTACCGAGAAATTTGCAGATCTTCAGGAAAGTTTGTTAATCTTTAAAGATATTTTACCGGAGAACAGAAACAAAACTTCAGGGACGTTCAAAGGTCTTCAAAGAAATGTGCAGAATTGAGATCTTAACAGAAATTTTCAGAACTCAAGGAATCATGTAGATATATAGAGAACTTTTCCCACTAACTTGTCGAAAGTTGGTATCGAGATCGTGGCGAAGTTTTGAAATCCATTTTTATCTTCATATCGCAGTTCTTGAAGGACAAGACGAGCCAGATGCCTGCCGGTGTTCCTCCTGAGCAACCATTTCATTCTCCACAAAGTTCACCTTCGTCTTCTCATTTTATTAAAAAAAAAATAAAAGCAAATACGTCTGCCAAAACTAGAGCAATTTTCCGGTAATTCATGATGGAAGTATTTACTTTTGATTCCTGATACAGTTTTGTTTTGAAATCTAAATTGACAGTTCTTTCGACATGTGCAAGCAGTGTGAACACCAGCAAACAGCGGCGTTCGACAAAGTGTGTCGAAAGTGCATTCGAGCAGATTTTTCATTATGGCGGCGATGTGTTCAAATAAATTTTTAAGACTTCAACCTTGCTTAAATATTTTCAAATCAATTTATAAAACTATAAGGGAAATTTTGGTAAATATTCAGGAAAATTCGCAGACCATCAGAAAAGTCCAAGAATCTACAGTGAAATGTAAAGAATTTCACAGAATTTTGGAGATCTACTGATACATTAATGCACATCAGAAAAGTTCCTACACCCAACCGGTGAATGTAAGATTCGCTTACAATTATGTGGGATTCATCATCAGAGGATGTAAGTGGAGACCGCATGAACCGAGGATGCGATATACCTAGCTGCGGTCCGATGTAAGAAAATTGGAGACCGAAAAATGTGGAGTTGTATTAGTGAGTGAAATTAATTATGTCGAAAAAAATAGAAAAAAGGTTGCCGACTGGACTCGAAAACCACGGACGTTGCGACTATCAGACCTGTGCTTCCTCCACTGCTCTCTCCATGCTTCTGAATATGCTCAGCCTAGAAGCAAACATGAAGCGCTCATTTTCTCGCATGTTCGACTTCGTATGCTTTTTCTGCTGGAGAGATTCGAGTTAAGTGTGTGCGTCGTTCTACAATGTTCTACAATGTGCGTCGTTCTACAAGCTTACTGGTAAGGGAGAACAGCCCATAATGCACCCCTGGGGTAAAATGCCCACTTTTAGAAAAACAGCGATAACTTTTCCTCAGATGCATTTTCCGGGTAACGGTTTGTGATTGTTTTCAACTGGAGGTTTCACAAATAATTCTTGATCATAAAATCATGTATTGACCTGCTGATTCCTTAAAAAAATTACATTTTGTGCAAAACAGGACACAGTTGTTAAAATCATCGACTGTAAATTAAGCTTTTAACATCATATATCACAAAAAAAAATAACAAATTACGTTTCGTATATTTTTTAGATATTTTACTTGATGAATCACAGTTTAACATTCTATTGAGATTTTGAGACCTTATTTCTGATGTAACATAAAGAAATAATCATTTGAAATACCGCATCCCTTTGCATTATCTACTTGCAGGGGTTATGGTTTGTTTACCATGGGGTGCATTTTACCCCAATGTTGTGGTGCGTTTTGGCCATTGTTGTCGTGCGTCTTGTCCCAATGTTGTGGTGCATATTGCATCATGAATCAGGCGTTTTGCCCCGCTATCATTTTGGAAGCAATTTAGAAAATACCTTGAAAGTCATGGAAAATCATCCTTTTGTAGTTCTAAATCACTCGATCTTTGTAGAAAACATGGTAATGAACCAAACGCCATTACTTTCTTCTTGATTTTAGCTTCCATTCGCCAGCCATTGACGATTTTGATTAAAGGGTGCGTTTTGCACCATCCTACCCTACCTATAGTCGAAAGCGTAGATGCAACACGAAATAAAAATGCTCGACTTCGTATGCTTTTTTCTGCTGGAGGGATTCGAGACAAGTGGTGCGTCGCTCTACAATGTTCTACAATGTGCCTCGTTCTACAAGCTTACTGGTATAGTCGAAAGCGTAGATGGAACACGAAATAAAAAAAGACAAAAAACCATTACATCGCCTGCATGGTCAATTCCTAACATTCGTTGCGATGTTCATGAACAGAGGATGATAGAAACTGGAACTAACATTCATTGTAATAGATTTTTGGTTTGCGTGTAGATTTTCAGTTCTGTAGCTGAACTTTGGAAAACTCACAAGAATGGTGATAGATGCTCAGATAAATTTTTAGACCTTCAAGAAAGAGTGCAGCTTTTCTGATGCATTTTTAGAAAATCGGAAATTTTAATGCATCTTCAGTGAAATTTGCAGAACTTCAGAGAAGTTCAGCGGTTTAAAAAAAATATATTTATATGATTTTAGGGAAATTTGTAGATCTTGAAAGAAGCATTTAAAACTTCACGGGAAACTCAACTATTTTCAGGTTGATTTTTAAAACTTTAGGTAATTTAGAAAATCGAGAGGGACTTTTTCAGATGTTCAGGGTAGACCGAGAGCCTGCAGAGGAATTTACAAAACTTTAGACAAGTTTGCAGATCAACTAATTCGTAATAAAATAACTAAGTAATTCGTAGATCTTGAGAATAAAACTGCAGAGCTTCAGACAACTTTTCAGAACTTTAAAGGTATTTGCAGAACTTCAGGAGAGTAGATATTTTGAGAAATCTGTAGAACTGCAAGGAATTTTGCAGATCTTCAAAGATATTCAGCGATTCAGTGTTTCAGAAAAGTACTTCAATTTCAAAAAGAAATCTCAGTGAAGTACGAAAGTCCAAGATTTTGCAGAACTCCATCATCTGTAGGCCTTAAGAAAAGTCTGTAGAACTTCAGGAAGTTCGTACATTTTTAGAAAAAAAAAATGCAGAGCTTCAGCAAAACTCACAAAACTTCTGGAAAGTTCGTCGATCTTTAGAAGTACTTACACAAATTCAGAGAAATTCAAATATGTTCAGATAATTTGTAGAGCTTTAAGAATTTCAGGTAAATCTGCAGAACTTTATGGAAGTCCAAGAATCCACAAAGAAAGGTACAGAACTTTAGAGAAGATCTACTGAAAAATCTGTAGAATTTTATTGAGGTTCTTGGATTTTAAGTGAAATTTACAGTAATTCTGGGAAGTTTGCTGATCTTTATAGATATTTGCACAACTTCAGAAAAAAAAAATCGATCTTCAGGGAACTTCCTTAAATTTCCAGCAAGCTAACAAATTTCTAGATAATTTTTTTTTATTTGAGAGAATTGCGTAGATGATCAGAGATATTTGCAGATATTTATTGAATCAAGATAATCTACAGATAAAACAATATAACTTCCAAGAAGTTCGTAGATTATTAGACATTTAGTAAACATGAGAGAAAATTAATCATATCGTCCGGCCATTTTCCACAGAGATGGCCCTGTTCCGCTGGGAAGTGATAAAAATCCACATCAAGTTCTAGGGAGAAGTGGAAATAATTCGCTTGCGGTGCATATTTAGGTCAGAAAAAGTGAACGACAACCTTAATAAATTAGTCAGGGACTTAGTCGTTTCACGGAATTTTAAGGATCTTAAATCTGCATGGATTCAGGAACTTTGTAAATTTTTAGAGAAATTTGCACATCTTCTAAAGAACACACAGCACTTCTAAGAAATCTGCAGAACATCAGGAAAGTTTGTTGATCTTCAAAGATATTTTACCAGAGAACAGAAATAAAACTTCAGGGACGTCCGAAGGTCTTCAGAGAAATATGCAGAATTGGGATCCAAAAAAAAACATCCAAATTCAGACATGTAACGAAAAATCCCAAACACGGACGCAACGATAGAGCGCAAATCGAACAAACGACACATTGCGCATGCTCACATGAGCGAGCTCAATTATCTGTAGATCGCTCACCATTTCACAACTGAAAGGATGGAAGGAGAAAAGCAGCGATAGTAAAAACGCTTGCCAAATCGTTTTCTTCGTCTTGTCGATTCTCTGCTTGACTGTCAAGCAGTTCAGTTCGGTGTTAGCTCGTGCTCTCGAGTTGTTCGGAAAGTTCGTTGTGATAGTGTTCGCGTTCTCTCTTTCAAGGTGCTTGTGTGTGTGTGTGCCCCGAAATGGGAAAACATCGCTCGCGAACCCCGGTGAAGGATGCTTGGGTGTACCTACAGGTTTGCTGTTTTCCCTATGGATGGGCCAGCTGTGATGGAAAAACGCAGCAAGAAGAGGAAGAAGAATCGAGGTCAGTCCGATGGCACGATTGGTCGCGACGATGTCACTGCAACGAACGGCAGTGATATTGGAGATTTCGGTGACGCTGCCGAAACCGAGAATGCTACCTCCATTGGTAGTGAAAAATGAGCTCATCGCGGATCTAGCGAAGCTGGGCGTCAAATCCGAATACAAGTTGGACAGAGTCAGCACCAAGGTGGTGCTCCGTACCAAAATGGAGTATGACTTGCTCGTCGCCCACCTGAGGACTTCCAAGGTGGAATTCTTCACCCACGACATTCCCGGTGAGCAACCGGTCAAGGTCGTCATCAGGGGCCTACCAAACTTCGACCCGAAGTTTATCGAAGCAGAAATCAGGGACCGGTACAAGCTGGCCCCAAGTGTCGTCTATCGGATGACAAGAAGAGACGAGAATGTGAAAGCGATCCACCCCTCCCCCCTCCCCAAAAAAAACGTCTATTTCTTCTGCTGGACAAAGCTCCCCATCCTCTCCCACTGGATTCTGGAGGCAACCAACAGCTCAAAAAAAAATCCCGATCTGTTCTCAGCAGATGAATTGATGGAGATTTTCATCAACATGACCGGTGCTCTACGTAAGTGCCGCAATAAGCCCGAACAGATCCAAGTACTCGGTAAGTTCATCATCCAATATGGTGCCTAAACCGCTAACCATCGCTACCTGGAACGCTTGCTCTGTAAGAGCTAAACAGATTCAGCTTGCCGACTTCCTCCGCAAGCATAGCATCGACGTGGGTCTTCTAACCGAGACCCACCTAAAGTTCGGCAACAGCTTCTGGTTGCCTGACCACAACATTATCCGGCTTGATCGCACCAGCTCCGGGGGGGGGGGGGGGGTGATGTAGCGGTCATCGTCAGAAAGGGAATCAAGTTCTGCACTCTGCCCCACATCCGCACTTCTATCATCGAGGCCATTAGTGTGGAGGTGAAATCACCAACTGGAAACGCCCGGTTAAGCGCTGTTTACTGCCCACGCCAGTGTATCGCAAGCAACGGACTAGAAATCCAATTCAAAAACGACCTGACCCCCATCACCCGTACTAGCTCCCGATTCATCGTTGGGGGCGACCTGAATGCCCGCCATGAAGCTTGGCGGAACTACCAGCGGAACCGGAACGGATGTCTATTGTTCGACCATGCACAACATGGACTGTACACTGTGCAGTTTCCGGACGAACCAACTTTTATCTCTCCGGCGGGAAATCCGTCCACCCTGGACTTTTTCCTGTCAAACATCGTACTGTCCAAGCCGGAGGCGCACAACGATCTCAGCTCAGACCACCAACCGGTGGTGACTGAAGTCGGTGTCAACGTGGTTCCTGCTAGAAGCTGCCTGCGTAAAGACTACCACCATGTCAACTGGGTGCAGAACGGACGAATGGTGGACAGCAACATCGATGAAAATCCACTGCTCGACACCGTAGATGACATCGACCGGGCGTTGGAAGGACTCCAACAGATCATATCCGTGGCTGACGAGGCGTGTGTTCAACAAGTTCCTGTGAGGGGTAAGTTTGTGGCTATTGATTTCCACACCCAATTACTGATTCGGTTAAGAAATGTTCGTAGACGCCAGTTTCAGAGGTCTGGAGATCTGGGCAAAAAACATGAAATGGCCGATCTGAACCAGCAGATTGCTTCCAGAATGGACTCACTCGAAAATGAAAGTTTCGGGCGTGTTGTCCAGAATCTGGACGACCGCTCCAGACCTTTCTGGAAGGTAGCCAAGGTCCTGAAAACTCATTCCAAACCCGTTCCACCTCTCAGAGTCGACAATGATGACGATCGGCTTTTAATCACCCCACAGGAGAAAGCAAATGCGATCGGCGAGCATGTCACTTCATCGCATTTGCTTGGGTCGACTATCCAAAGTCCGCTCGAAGATCAGGTTGCGCAATGCGTTCAAAACCTAGATGCCTCTCCTTGTGTCGTGCCTCCGGCGGATATGATTACAGCACAACAGATTTGCTCAGCGCTGAAATGCACCAAGAACATGAAGGCTCCCGGGTTTGACGGAATATTCAACTTGATCTTGAAGAGACTCAGCTTGCAGTCTCTTCTAACCTTCAACAGATGCTTAGAACTGCACTTCTTTCATAACATCTGGAAGGTAGCAAAAATCATACCAATCCGCAAGCCCGGAAAGGATCCAACATTGCCTTCAAGCTACAGACCAATCAGCCTCCTTTCAGCGCTGAGCAAATTGTTCGAGAAACTCATTCTCAATCGTTTGCTCAAGTTTTTCGAGGAAAACAACATTCTCCTTCCGGAACAGTTTGGATTCAGAAATGGGCGCTCCACCAATCACCAGCTAGTACGGGTGATGAATAACATCCGAAGTAACAAAGCTGTATCCAAGTCCACAGCCATGGCCTTGTTAGACGTTGAAAAGGCGTTTGACAATGTTTGGCATGAGGGACTTGTGGACAAGCTTTGTAACTTCAACTTCCCTTTACATCTGGTTAAAATCACCCGTAACTATCTTCAGCAAAGGTCGTTTAAGGTATCGTTGAAGGGTTGTCTTTCAGACACGTTTTCCATTCCAGAAGGAGTTCCGCAAGGCAGTATGTTGGGCCCTTTGCTTTACAGCATCTACACGTCCGACATTCCTCCTCTTGGAGACGGTTGCATTTTTTTCCTGTTCGCAGATGATACCGCAATAGCCGTCTAAGGAAGGATGCCTCGCGAAATAACGAACAAACTTCAACGATGCCTTAACGCCTTTGCTGATTATGCCACCACGTGGAAAACCAAAATCAATGCCTCCAAAACACAAACAATCATGTTCCTCCATCGGCAATCCCCCAAAGTAAAACCGGCTCCATCTTGTACTGTAATCATGGCTGGCACAAGGGTTGAATGGGATGTTGTCCGATGAAAAGCTCCTCTTCCGTTCGCATGTAGAGAAAACAGTAGTCAAGTGTTTTGCCTTCGTTAGGTGTCTGTATCCGCTGATTTGCCGCAGATGCCGCCTCTCAAGGGTGAACAAACTGGCTGTCTCCAACAAATCATAGCACCTGTGATCCTCTACGCAGCTCCGGTGTGGAAATCATGTGCACAGACTCACAGGAACAAAATTCAGGTCGCTCAGAACAGAGTGCTTAGGATGATCCTTGATCGTCCCTTTGACACAAGAATTTCAGATCTCCACCAAGAGGCGAATGTTTCAAAATTAGATTTCAAAATTAATGACATTAAGACTAGGTTTGTGCAGAAATGCAATACATCAGAACATGCTTTGATAAGCAATTTGTATATAGTAGGTTAGGTGTATATAGTAGATGTAGGTTAGTTGTAGTTGTAAACCAAGGTGGTCATTATCTTAAACAGGCCTGACTGGGAACTGTAATGAATAATAATTGAAACTTCAAAAGAACTAAAGTTGAAAAGACGCATCCGTGTCACTTGATAACTCAACGTCAGTGCCTATACGTAAGCGTACTACAACGCGGCTCTCAAGCAAAGGAGTAACAAGTGTGATACTATCACAGCCAGACTAGATCTTTGGTTCTCTCATGCAGTGGTTCATCAGAGAGGGGAGCTTAGTAATCCCCATCGCCTGCTTATGGCGCAATTCTATCGCGGCATGAGCCAGCAACGCCGGCCATAAACCGACCGTTTCCCACACTCCACTATAAAGCATGAAATTAAGCCCACCCACCAAAAACTAGCCAAAGGGAGGGATTTTTATGAATCCAAACCATATTGGATCCGAATGTAAGAGAATATTTCAACTCAATTGGTTGTAAAATTCTGAAGGGTGTCCGTGGCATTTTTGGGTACATATATGTTTATTAATTCTACGAGAAACGGAAAATCCTAATTAGGACAAGCAGTCTTCAAAGACCATTACTATGCATATTTAATTACTAGCAGCCTATAAAAAGACCTAGGTGAATTTTCAACTCTTGTAGCTGCAACTAGATCCAGAGTATGTACTTGAAAATGCAGTCTTTATGACCTAGCTCGAGGTGCAAGCTCCGTGCAATTTGTGTTTATTAAATTCAGCATGAAAAGTGTCATTTGTCGTCGCAAACAGACAACGTTCCATCGTGTCATCGTCAACGCCCACCAGAGGAAAAATAGGGCACCATCATCCTAGCTGTAATCATTTTACGATGCAACGACCAGCATCCAGAGCAGAGATAGAGAGCACGCAAAAAAGCTCCGGGAAAGATCCTTGCCAGTGGCTACGAAAAGAATCAACAGAGTGTTCGTTCTTCTCGGTTGTTGGCGGGCTGGGCAGAGAGACACTTTCAATACGGTTCACGATGTTTCGTTTCGTCGTTTCCTGGTGATGGTCGAGGCGCCCCCATTTATGTGGTTCGTTGGGTTAGCCTGCCGAGAGGACGAGAGGGTAGGGCTATTTATTTTCAGCTTAATTCGCTAAAGCATCGTCGCCGTCGTTGTCTCATCGGGTAGAACCCTAGCTGAAAGGGGGTCAGGAGCCATCGTAATGGGTAATTCCGGTGTTCGTTCTTCCAGCCACCGAGAGAACCCCAGATGGTTTCTTATTCTTGGACTCTTTCGCCACTCTTAAATACTGGTAATACTTTGATTATGGCCTTGGGTGAATCTGCTTTTTTCTTTCCTTCGTTCGATGTATAAATAAACATTAACGAGGACAAATCCGGTAGCGTTCCGGACAGGACGTTCTTCGAGGTCCAGCCCTCCGAGTTGGTGTGAACAACTTTACCGTTAAATGTAAACGTAATAAACATTTACGGCAGAACGATAACCGTTGCTTCTCCCGGTAAGTGGATCCGATTTGTATTTTCTGGGAGGCTACTAAATGATGCGTTCATTTTGCGGTCTCCATTGCAAAGTGTTGGCGATTGTGTAGTTGTCATTTTCTAAATAGCTGAATTATTGGTTCTAAGAGATTTGCTCAGTCGGCAAAGGTGCAGCTACAAAGCAAGACCATGCTAGAGGTGGCTGGGGTCGATTCCCGGTCCGGTATGGGAATTTTTCGGGTTGGTAAATTTCTCGACTTCCCAGGACATATAGGGTAGATGTTCCTTATATGGTGTGTTCCAATTATGGCGTATGGAATTTCGACAGGTTATAATTAGAACACATCATAATAGGAACGTATAGCCATAACTGGTTCACCTACCCTAGTATGATTATACTTACCACACAATTATTACGGTACAGGCATCGAAAGCTCTCAATTAATAACTGTGGAAGTGCATCTAAGTGCACTAAGTTAAGGGCACGCAATAAGCTAATATGCCATAAGCAATAAGCTTTAAATTCAAAGACGAAGAAGAAAAATAAGGGATTTGATTAACGTACATAAATGTAAAATAAAATTGAATGCTTGTTTAAACATTTTCAAAATGTATGTCTTCCATGTTACCGTTTTTTCTACTCACTAGCGCCAAACTCTGGCCAAGCTGCAGATTTCTGTTATCGAATTATGGTGATTAATTTGATTTTGCGAATTTATTACGATTTGTGCGAGACGACAACCGTAAGTTGATCAAGCAGAGGCGGTCGCATCTTCGCCGCCGCCGTTCGTTATTTAGCGAAGATGGATATTTATTTTGGCAGTTTGCGGTATGTCACTCTATATAACGCCCCAGAAAGACCGCATTCATCCATCGCGGCAGCGAGCGAGCAGGAAAACAGCGGACAAAGTGCTGACGACAGCGGCAAGTTTTCTGGGAAGATACCGAGCAGAGCTGTGTGTCAATTTGCTACTGATGAATGGTTCACATTAATTTTCATAAACTTCATCCTGCTCTTGGAAGACACTTCTTTCGGGGAAATCTCCGAAAATCCTTGACTGGAAATGACGACGGAGATGACGGTGATTAGCGATTAGATTAACGATGATGGTGGCTAATTCGATGAGATTGCCGATGTAAGCTTCCTTGTTACAACTATGGGACGGATAATTGCGTGAATCATCTTCGCTAATTGTAAAGGACTCTTCTCAAAATAGTTACATTGAATGAGTTCTATGCAAGCTGTAGCCTCCTCACGAAATAAAAAGGCTCGAAGAGGTGTCCCTCCCAAGTAACAATTTGGGTTTTATGCGGGTCCTGTAGACCATGATTAAGAATTGTAGAATGCTTTTAAGCCTCGATAAAACTTGCAATGTTACTTGGGCTGGCAGATTCAAATTTGTTTTTGCGGATAAATTCGCACGCAAGCATATGATCTGACAGGGAATTTGCAGCTGCAGCCAGCGCTGCCAGTATTCCAGATTTATCTGGATTTTACAGATTTTCAGTCGTCTAGCCAGATACACAGACAGATCACGTTTATGTCCAGATTTTTTATATACGTTCCAGATTTTTCCAGAGTTTTTAAAATGTGTTGCTTTATAAATATCACTACAATTAATGGACCCTCTAATCAAAAAATAAAAAGCCAAACTTACTTAAGGAGAATGCTGTTACAAATCGTGAGAATTATTTCAATGGAATTGTGTCAAATTTTAAGAAATCAGGCAATTTATGGGTGACTTTCAAGGCCTTTTTGGCAAAGTGCTTGAGTACTTAGGAAATACTGAAGAGGATTTCAAAACGATTCTGATCTTACCTACAAAGCAGTTCAAAGGATAAGTCTGTGACGGTCATTCTAAAGAGCGTACCAAGGAAATTATTACGAATATTCTAAAAGAATTTCAAAGCGAAAAATTGAGACTAAATTATGCCAATTCTTGGAAATTATTACCAGTTTGAGGGAATTGTGGAATCAGAGAGGGATTAAAAGAAATAATCCTAAGCACTTTTAGAATGTTATAAGTTTGGATATTATCAAGACTAGTTTAGGGGAATCAGTTAAAATCAGACTAATAAAAAATTTCATGATCTGGAACTCGGGAAAAATATAAATATCAAGATCCTGAGACTTCAAAAATGACGCTTTCAGACTCTCTAGTGTTTTAATTACTTTTTAGCTTTTTATTGAGTCACTTCCGTCATTCTTCCAATCGGTAATATCACCGCCTGAACAATGCTATTTAAGCTAGTGAATCAGAATACTGTGCATCAACGATGGCATGTAAAACCACGCGTACAACTCTACGTAGCGCTTTGCGATATCAACACAGTAAATTTTGAATTTAGCTGGGTCTATTTTCTGGGAAAAAGAAATGGCAATAAGAATGTTCGGAAGTCTTTTAATCAACTCCAAATCTACTCCTGTGATTTCAGAGGTGATTGCTGTAAATAAATAAATAAATAAACTGCGATTCAAAACCAAATTTTCTCCAGCGTTTGAAGCTCAGGCGATACGCAATGTGGATCATGCAGCGAAGAGATTCCGTAGTTTAGATAGCCTTCATTTACTTCTAAAGGATTTTTCTAGGGGAAAAGTTGGCTTCGGCAATACCTTAACCTATTATCGTCAGGGGGTAAACAACGTCCTTGAAAGCTCAATTTTGGCATGTGGATACATTGTGTTTCAGAGCAACTATTGGCCAAATTTGAGTGCTCTAGGACTTTGTTTACCCCCCTGACGATAATAGGTTAAGGTATTGCCGAAGTCAACATTTCCCCTATATCATGAAATTCCGAAATCGTTGGCATAACAACGTAGTGTAGAACTTGTATTGGTTAGAATATTGACACATTTTCCGTCGATCATTGTGAACGACGATGTTGCTCTTCACCATCCCTTCATAAGGTTTTTTTTAAGCTTTATTAAGGGGAAGCTCACCGGCCCAAAAATAAAAAAATATTTTCGGTACGTTTTTATTTTTCTAAAAATATTGGGAAAAATTATCAAAAATCCAAGAAAATCAGTTTCTTCCATAGATTTTTGTCAAAAATTACATGCAAAAAAAATTTTCCTATCCCATCATGAAAAAAAATTGGACTCTCAGAAAAACCGAAAAGTTGATGTTTTGTGGTTTTTTGAGTCCAACTTTATGCCATAATGACTTATAAAAAATGTTTTTGCACGTGAATTTTCTTTGAAAAATTAAAAAATATGTGATTTTCTTAGAATTTTGATATCTTTTTCCGATATTTTTAGAAAAATCAAAACGTAATTATTTTTTTAGGCGCGGTGAGCTTCCCCTTAAAGAGATTTTTAGCCTTAGGCTAGTTCATCTCTAACCCTTCATAAGGTTTCAATGCACCAATTTCACTTTCGATACGGCCAGCTTCGGTTGGAGGGTTTGGGGCCTTCCTTAGCTCAGTCAGTAAAGGCGCAGCTACAAAGCAAGACCATGCTGGAGGTGGCTGGGTTCGATTCCCGATCCGGTCTAGGAATTTTTCGGGTTGGAAAATTTATCGACTTCCCTGGGCATAGAGTATGATTGTACTTGCCACACAATTATACTAATGCAAAAATGGTAAAGGCATCGAAAGCTCTCAATTAATAACTGTGGAAGTGCATCTAGAACACTAAGTTGAGAGCACGCAATAAGCTAAAAACTGCGCAAGATCAGGATATGCTCATTCGAAACCTTACATTTGAAACTACCTTTTGCAACTGGTGTCAACCATGGCAAACCCTGGCTTCATTACTTTGAAGCTTCATGTATATGAAAAAATAACTATTCTTTAATCAAATAAAGATTTAGGCCTACTTTAATAAGATTCTACAAAATTTAATGAAACATGATGTTCGATAGGTAGGGTCAAGGCTTCCTTGGCGTCGGTAGCATTGATGCTCAGCACGGAAAACAAGATCGACGGAAAACAAATCAAGGAAAAAAATTGCATTTGTATATTTTAGCCGACAGCTTTTCAAAAAAGTACTAACTTGTCGTCACGCTAAAACAATTGTTTCAATAATATTTGACAGCTCACAAAAGTCCCTGAGCTACCGAGTACTCAGCATCTGGTATTCTAATCTCGTCAAAAGATTTACCGAGTTCGGTGAAAAAAGTTAGTGTGTAGAGAACTGATGTTATGGGGATTTCTTCAATGAATAGTCTACTACCGATTGACAAGCACAAATCACGAACGGCAGAAGAAGAGAAACGTTATTCGTAATTGAAAAACGCATAATTCCATTTAATTGAGAGTTAAAATTATGCCACGAAAAATTGATTTATAAGATTCCTTTCATACAGAATGACAAAGCTCCCTAGCAAATATTTTACCATTTCATAAACTTGGTACACGTCACCTGTTCCCTAGTTGAATTATGAACTAGGTCAAAGCATGAACCGTCGTTAAAAACGGACACCAACTTCCACCAAGTAGTCAACTAAGGAAGCATCGCACAGACTTTTCCTCACTGCAAGGTTTCCCTATAATACATTATCCAGTGAAGTATGAACGAGGGAGGACTGTTCGAATGTACTCACAGCTACAGGTTCCCTGGAGGCTATTCAATGGATGGAAAATTAAAAGAAAAGATTGCAAAGAAAAAAAAAATTTTTCATCTGCTGGAGATTTATTTCCGTGAGCTTTAGTGTCTGTTTCAGAAGTGCGATTCACTTCACACGTAAATTGATTTCATTACTGTCGTTTATTAGATTGGCGATGGAATGCCACAAGCTATAATATTTCCATCAATATCTCATCAGCTGCCACTCAAAATGCATCTAACGTGCAGGTTTTCGATCAGATCTCAGCCGCAAGCAGTGCACAGAACAACATGCCACAAGAACTTGTTCAATTTATTCGAAGCTATTCATTCATTTATTCAATATTTCCCAACTCTGCTCTTATGCATTCCAATGAGCGGCGACTGGAAGGGGAAGAACTTTTCAAGTGACGCTGTGGCAGGTGGACCGGAACACTGGAAGTGCAGTAATCATTCCCCGCTTATTCAGGAAACCACCCGGAAAAGGAAAATCCAAGCACACAGAGCAGTGGCATCAATTATTTCTCTCGTTCTGTGTGAAAGCAACTGCACATGATGCCCGCAAGCAATGCGAATCTGGAAGTAGCATACGGACTTATTCCATGTAAAGGATGTCTCTCCTTCCGTTTTGTGTGGAGAATTTTGACCTTAACACACACCGACTCATAAAAAGATGGATAAGAAGAAGCATATGTGTTCTGGCAAGTGCATGCCCTGGATGACGACCGACGTTGAAGACGATGACGAAGGTGCATATGAATGTGTAACTAGTAGCGTT
The DNA here is from genome assembly GCF_037179485.1 of Ochlerotatus camptorhynchus. Classification (NCBI taxonomy): domain Eukaryota; kingdom Metazoa; phylum Arthropoda; class Insecta; order Diptera; family Culicidae; genus Ochlerotatus; species Ochlerotatus camptorhynchus. The sequence continues at coordinate 2,026,900 of NW_027040498.1, read as the reverse complement.
CCAACCAACGTCGAATATATTCAAAACTATTCCACAACCCCACAACCGACACAAAATGATGGAATATCTCGCCGTTGTATACATAGTTTGCGAGCACATCGCTCAAATTGCTTTACACAACAGACACTGTTGTTGGTTTTGGACTTCTCCTCAACAACGACCTAGCAGCAGCAGCAAAGCATCCTGAAGCATGTTGCAGATGTTCACCACAACAACGAGAACGAGAGAGCGGTGGTCTGTGAAAAATTTTCCGCATTTGAAAGGATTTTCAGTACACTGACTGTGAGACTGACGCTTCTGGCTACGGACTGGAGGGGAAGCATGAAATTCTCATAAATTCCACAAACGTGCCTGTCAAAAAGTTGGGTATTATGAAGCTTTAATTTTAAAATAATGAACCAAACGCAACGGGATGATAAATGCGTCTTGCAGTTGCCGGTGGGGGTGGCTTGTCGAGCGGTTTTCTTTGAAACTCAATTCTGCAAGCTTGAATCTGCAAACTGTGCTACATATCGAACCAAAGTAATCAACCGAAAGCAGCAGCTCCCTGTATCAATCAAGTCATCAAATCTTCCAACGAAATGACACATCTGACACGTATTGATTGCGCTGACCCACGCCAACAGCAGTCAAACATTGACTGAGCGACAAACACCGAATGTGTCAAAACCCAACAGTTTCAACGCGGTTATTATGTCGTTCGTTTTATTCGACTTTTCCACCCATTCCTGCTCCTCCTCCTCATCCTCGAAACGTGTTGGTATCGGACATTTTATTTGGACCATTTATAACAAGTTCAAACACAATTCTGGGAGAAACCGATGGACAAAAACACACGCCAGCTCAAAGCTTTTTTTTTCGATTTTCTAACTTTGTCCCATTCAAGTCAATCCAATGCACAGTGGTTTGAATGCTCAATATCACGAACTTTTTTATTTGCGCCTTCAATGTCGATTTTTTCACTATGATGTCTTTAAAAAGAGTTTTTGAATAAAATAAGGCGCAAAGACTTGTGATAGGTTTTAGTTCGGAACTCCACCACAGGCGGCACTGCAAAATCTAACTATTTACATTTACAAGATAGGTATGTGGTGTCTTGAGCAAAGTTGTAGATAGTTTTGCTACAACAATCTTTGCTGAACACATAAACCCTCTATATTCTTTAGTTTTTGAGATACGTAGCGTTTAATATGACCGTTCAACAAAATTTAATTTTTTTTTTCAGTTTTTATAACATATTTAAAAAACTATAGGTTTTAGAAGACTATAATGTTCTACAAATATTTGTATTTTATTACAATACAAAACTTTGTTCAAGACGTCCAAAAGGTATCGATAACACAGGCTGAGTTATTCACAAATTTAGTAACTTTTTTTACATATGTTGTGCTCTCACAGACAAAAATCCGGCAAAATCCGGCAGGTGAATCTTGAATAGGATGAAAGCTTGTTCAAAAGTGATCTCAAATTCCATTAAAACATTTGTCCCTTTAAGTATCCTCGTTGATTATTTTGCATTTCAAAAAGGTCTTGACCACGGACATCAGAGTAATTGCCATAATCATAAATCACAGTAGTCTACTTGAAAGTAATATATAATTTTGAGTTAGCTATTATTATATTATAATTAAATGATTTAACGTATTAAGTTATACAGCATTGTATGTATGTATATATAAATATTCCAAAAATATAAACAAAGGTTACACAATATTGTTATCAAAAACATTTTCATCTTTCTCTTCCACATCAAGCATGTATTTCGCATCGCTACAGAGGTCATTAATCGGCTTGTCTCGAGATGCTCTAAGGCTGCTGATGAGAGGATCAGAAAATGTTCCCATTTGATTCCAATTTGATCGGCACAATGGATGTAACCAACATATTTGCATCGGATTTAGTTCCGTCATCATCGCCAAGTGCTTACTTGTGTTCACTTAATCCAGTTGTGCCAGCAAATCCCCACTTAATCGTCATTTTCGCCAATTCGTCATCACTAAACTTTTCCAGCATGCACACATTTGCATCAACAATCCTCATTTCCGTGTGCTCCAAGACGTTTCCGAAACTACTAACCCTGTATTGGGATAACAGCACTTTTTAGCTTGCAGCACTTTGTAGTAGGACGGATACATAGGCACATTCCGATCCAGAGCTCCATTACGAAGCTTTTCGTATTAGTCTTTCGATAAATTAAGATTCAATATTAACGCAAGAGCTTCCGTCTCCGAATAGGGCACAAAGCCATTTTTGGATGATTGCATAGCCGAACCCATTTTCATGGCTCTTGTCGGAGTTGTTTGCGTTGCCTGTTTTACAATGAACGCTGCATCTTCTTTACCATCCTCACGTAGTTTCATTTGGATTGCAAATGCAAGTTCATCTGTTGGGTAGTTAGACCGCATTGCAGACGTCTTGCGTCTCTTAACAACCTCGCTGCTTTCTTCGAACGCCAAAGATTTTCTTGCACGACGGGAAGATCCAGAAGTACAAGGGAAACGAGTGTACCCCATTAGGCATAAATACGTTAGGCATACGGACGTTAGGCATAATGGACGTTAGGCATAAAGTCATTAGGCATAATGGATGTTAGGCATAATATACGTTAGGCAAAAAGGACGTTAGGCATAAAATACCTTGTTGCTGTGCAACTCTAGAAACCTGTTTCGCGTATGGTAAACAATGCTTAAATTAGGCTAAGCGTTGACTCAAAGATGAAACAAGCTATACAAACATAGTTTATTTAATAAGCACAGTTTGGAATCCATTATTTATCAAATCATAAGTGACGTAGCTACATATTTACTTAGATCCAAGGTTATTAGCGATAGCGGTTAAGTAATCTGGCACTGAAAACTCAGCATAGTTTTGAACTATATCTGAAATCCTTGTTTCCCTAGCAGTGTCTTCGCGTTTTCGTTTTCGAACCGATGCACCTGACTGTATTGCAGCAATCAGCCCTATAGAGTATTTAATTTCTTTTTTTACTTCTCCCAAGATCCTTACTACGCCGACATGTTTGCCGCCGACTATCTTTGTCCAGCGGTTATGCCAGCTTTCAGCCTGGTTACTTGTTCGCGAAACCTTGTCCAAAACATTGGCATAAACCGACCAGAAAGTGGGTGGAAATAGCGGGGCTATTTTAGCTGTTTTCCTTCCTCTGTCTGGCCGCTTCGTTCGGCCACAGACGTACGTTTCCTCAACATAGATAAAGAATGGCTTCATATTATCCGGTGCCTGCTGCTTCACGATATCAAAGGCAGCGGCGATGTCGTCAGGAGGTAAAAAGGCTAAAGCTTGCACTATTTTGAACGTAGAGTGTACCGCTGGGTTCTAGTCTAGTCTAGTCTAGTCTAGTCTAGTCTAGTCTAGTCTAGTCTACACATACACAGCCAGTACTTGAAAGAATCCTGGAAAATGATACATCTATCATTTTTCTTGTCATTATTAATGCCTGCTGCACATCAAGGATGTGAAACAAACAATAAAGCGGCCAGGCCTACTGTGTAGCGTTTAGTTAATTTTTGTGGAAGTGAATGTTTACCATGTCTACTTAATAAGTATAGACAGTGGTTAACATTTAATCCACAGGTAATCAAAGAGCGGGGACATACCGTACCAACCGCTCCGTATGCAGGATTTGAAAATAGGCTATATAAATCGTTGGGAGTGACAGAGCTAAGAAAGTTAATGTACATTCCTTGGTTGTCCGATCTCCTGGGATGGAACACAGGTATTTACCCCTTGAGTTCGAGCGTACAGTCCTCCCTCCGTACAAGCGTGGACGGCACCGCCAACCCACTGCCATCCCTCAATCGATCCAGCCGACCTCAGTCGAAGGACAACAGAGAGCGGTGTGCGGACGTAACCTATACGGAGGGAATGCTGTATTCGCCTAGGTTATAGCGCCCTTGCTCGCTACCATTTTCTTCTAGCGGTTGGGACCTGAGAACTAACTCTTGTCCTAGCCCTATATGGCATATGGTTATAGCGCCATTACTCGCTTTCTGAAAAGAGAAGAAGGGAAGGGAAGGAGAGGAAAAGGACTTGGGAAAAGGAAATGCGGAATTCCTTTCCTCATTAGTATTTGTATCGTCAACTTTTATGACAATTATATAAATCATTTTTCCTTGGTCACAGGTATTATTACGACATTTTAATAAGATTGTCTTATCATTTGTTATTCAAAATTTAATGTTATAATGATCAACATAGCTTTGGATTATCCAATATATTTCATAATTAAAAAAAAAAAAAAAACATTTTTTTAGCTGAAATGAGTATTTGCAACCTTGTCATACAGATCTGAAAATTAAATCAGTAGCTTGCTTCTCTGCATCAGACATGCTTAGACGGCTTAGACTGACTCCACAAATCAATGGTTGCTACTCCGTGATTGGCCAGAATCAGTGAAATTGCACAGTGAATGGGGTTAGGAGTGACCGAAAATTCTCATTGTAGGGGAAATGGCTCTAATGTTGGCCTATGGGTTTAAGATTAGGCCCATAGCTAAAAATCTGCTTTTTATCAGTTTTATCTAGATGAACGCGTCATTGGGACGGTACTAATTGATATTTTTGATCGCTATTGAAAATTTAATCGATTGCTGAATTTATGTATGGGCCCAAATTAGGGTCATTTTTGCCGACATTGCATCCATTTCCCCTAAAAGTTTCAGTGACTCCTTATATTAAAGATCAATGATGACGCCGGCCACGTCTTTGCAACCAGGTGGGAGATGGGAAAGAAAGTTAAAGTGACCTTTGTTGTTATGGGGGCCGTGTTTACCTCTGCGTCCTCACAAAGGTCACAGGAGGGAGGTTTTGTTAGTAAGGTGGGGTTCTTTGGACCAGGATTCACCTTGATAAGTGATGTGATGATTGCTTTGATACAATCGCAGTTTGATAAATACACGAATGCGGAGCTATGAGAAAACGAACCAATATTATCAATTCTTTATTGTAAAGATGTCTGGGATTGAACCCATGATTTTCTGCTCAGTAAGCAGAGTAAAATCACTATGAACGACGATCGTTTTTGAATAAACGGATATTGAAATAACGGTTGATTATTTGAAATATACGTATGGTTCAACCAACACTATCAGCGGCGCCGGTGGTGTAGTGGTAAGCGTGATTACCTCTCACCCCAGAAGGCCTGGGTTCAATCCCAGTCGGCGCCGCCGGGATGTTCTGAGGCATAACATCTCTGATCACGCCTTCCTTCGGAAGGGAAGTAAAGCCGTTGGTCCCCGGTTCATGAGTTGATGGATCGATAAGGATCCAGGCGTGGTAGCTGCCTCCCTGGCGTCGGTAGCATTGGTGCTCAGCACGGAAAACAAGATCGACGCAATCAAGGAAAAAAAAACCTACACTATCACGAAGACGACGGCGATGACGACAACAGTGATTTTGGATCTCACTTTTTGTCTAGGATATAACACCTGTGCCTGTACTGCCGCTTGGAAAGCGAGAAAATAATACTCTTTGCCATTTCGAAGAACCAATATTCCAACACCATTCGAACTTTTACTGGACGATACCCATTTTGCTTCGCGATCGCGAAACACGAAACTAAAAATTCTGTAAATTTGCAAACATTAAAACATTTAGAGATAGGTCTTTGCTCGTCGATTACCTTGCCCGTACTCGAAGGAAAGCCAATGTAAGTAATGTTTATAAATACATAGGCGAGACCAAAACGGCCCCACGTGGCTCCTCGCCGCACTCTCACTACCAGTTCCGGGATTCCACGTGGCAGAATTCACCCCAGGGCGCGTCCTAGACCATCCTACCCTACCTAAGTATATGGCAAAAAAATATTAAACTGGAACGAACTCACCAATTTAGTTGACTGTCCGTTAACTGGGTTCTTCTGCCGCTCTCGAGATGGCATCCATGTTTCCGTTGGTCGGCTGCTTCCCGATGTGAAAGGGTTCTCAGGCCGAAATTGTTCGCAACGTCACAAATTGTCAGGATGGAAGAGGTCTCGGAAAAGTACCGGCCTTACCTGAGCCATAACCGTTGGTTCCGTTACCACTTCTCGAAAACTAAACTGGGGATTGTTCTTCATTAAATGCACTTCAGAACGGGGAATCACGAGAAAACATCTTGACAGCAAAAACAAACGCGTCCGTTCGCCGGCACAGCCTACTTCCGTCCGTAGAGTGTACCGCTGGGTTCTGACCAAAATCGTTCAACATTTTATGCTGCTGTATGAATTTGAAGAGATTCTTGCTGAAATGGAAGAAGCAGCCAGAATGTTTGGCATCGGGAAACTCAGCAATCACTGAGCTTATCAGAGCCTTCTCGTAATCGGTGATAATATATGTTGGTTCCAAATCGACGTCAATCGCATCTAGAAATAAAAAAAAAATCACAAATTTGTTGTAATATATTCTTACACACATATTGCGATTGTCAAAGAAGAAAAAGTTTTCCTCAAAGAACAGCTCATGAAATAAAGAATGGTGAATTCTTTGATTTTTCGTTCAATAACAAAAAAACAGCTAAGTTTTAATAAAAAATGATGCCAAAGAACAGCTCATGAAATGAAGAATGGTGATGTGGTTTTTCATTCAATAACAAAAAACATACCTGCTGCTTCCAGAATTTCCTCCCATACTTTTCGATACAACGATTGTTTTTGTTGTCATCAGAATGAAAACTAGCGGAACCGTCTGCTGATGTGAGGAAGCGATACTGCCATGAACAGTGACGAGTTGCCGAAACAAACAAGGAACTGTGGCAAACGTACCATCTGCAACCCAATACTTTGCCTGTCCAAGACGTCGCAAGCTTTCATGAGTCCCAAAAATTAAGGCTCTTTCATTATTGTCACCGATGTCAGCAATCAATAGACGGTCCCCATTATCATCCTTCTGGAATTCATCGGGTACAACAAATTCATCCAGGGAAACGGGATCCGATGCTGGCTTAGCTTTAGAGCGCACTCGTTCAACAACTTTCCGGCGGGCTGATTCGGACACTCCTCCGGTATCCGATTGCGCTCGTCTTTTTAGATTATGTCGGAATTGGGCTACTTGACTACTTGTAGGGTTTGGTTGATGGTTGTGTTCTGAGATGCCGAGTATTTTATGCTGCCCGTTTACTATCGTTGATCTGGCTCTTGCCGGACACTTTTCTCTATCATCGGCAGTATGACAGCGGACACGGCACTCCCAATAATAGATGTTGCTCTCGATCTTAAAAAAAAAGAACAAAAATTGTACATCTGAGTGATATTTTCGCTGCGATTAATTATTACCTCTTTGCGGTTGCAGTAAAATATGTAGCCCGCTATAGCCAACATATCTTTTCCACGTGACGATTTTACGACCTCAACGTTAACGTTCTCCATTTTGATTCGCCTGACCGCTTGAATACTTGAATGAAAACTAAACCAACCTCTCACTGATCAGCATGTCCTAACAATACAATTTCGATGAAACCACGTTGCTGAAATAACGAACACATTGATCTATTGTTTGAAATATTTCAACAACCATGCGTCCGCTTGATTCTTTTCAAATATTGACGTATTGTTCTTTGCTGTATGCAATGCCAACACAACCGCATAACCCAGGACGTATTCGTTTTATTATTTGATGCACAGTAGTGAAGCAGTGAAGTTAACACTCATAAAGATGTATTCGTAATGCATGTGATAAAAAACAGTCCTGTTTAAAGATGAAGCACCCATGATGAACGATGGAAAAAAAACTTAGCATATAATGACCAAACATTCCTCGCCAAACCATTCAAAAACTCATATCTTCTGTGTGTAATACAATAAGAAAAATATTGGTGCTGAATGTCATCCCTCAAATAATAATTATAGAGGCTGTGAAGGTCCTTCTCATATTTCCGAAATGAGATTCCTTTAATTCGCATTATGAACTGCAGCCATGCAGCCTGCAGGAACAGGATCTCTGAAACCGTTCACAAAAAAGAAAGTTGTTAGTTGAACTCTTTCTACATACCGGAATGTTTTCGAAATCACTATTTTCCGAATAAACAATGGCCAGTAAAATACAGGTCCGATGACATCTTGGATGACGAATAAAATATCATTCGAGTATGAATTTTATCTGTAAATCACCGAAAGAATTTGTAAAGGATTTTTCATATTGGATTTCGATGTCGATCGATGTGTGTTATCCTAAAGCGACTGCTTGATATTGAATATACCTAGCCTACGAATACAATGCCATAGTTTATCTCAACCTATCATGGACGTGGCTTGTATAAGTTATAACATTTTGTTAACCGTTATGTGCGCGACAGGTTACCCAGCTCTAATTCGAATAACACGGTGAAAATAATCCAAAAAATCCTCAAACATATAAGGGGCTGTTCATAAACTACGTAGACAGTTTAGGGAGGGGGGGGGGTAGCAATTGTCCACGGTTCATACAAATTTAAAACATTTTGTATGGAGAATTATAAGCGCAGGAGGGGGGGGTCAAGAATCCCAAAAAAATTGTCTACGTAGTTAATGAACAGCCCCTAAAGGTTAAATAATATGATCGCATTATTAATTTACATGTTTTACTCTTTTCTCAGTCGCCTGTAAAAGTTATATGAAATTTTTCTTTTCTTTTGTAGATTATGCCTAACGTCCAATATGCCTAACGTCCTTTATGCCTAACGTCCAGTATGCCTATCGTACATTATGCCTAACGTCCGTATGCCTAACGTCCGTATGCCTAACGTCCAGATGCCTAACGACCGTATGCCTTGCGTCGTGCACCCCAAGGGAAACGATCAACAACTTTCTGTGGTAGTTTGAAGGGGCTATCGAAATAGCCACGACTGCTTTCAAGCATAGTCCGGTTGTGGGTTTCCCACAGTTTTTTTTTTTAATATTTGCATGTCGCCTTCACAAAATGGTTTACTTCAGCTGCCACTTGTGTCCAGAGAAGTTTTTGACTGTTACGGCATTGATTATGTTTCTCTCGACACAACGTTTGATTTATCAATGTCGTTTCCCTTAAATTCTTTCCACAGTTTAAAAAACTTTCGCCTGTCGATTTCAACTGAGATTTTATTTGATAACTTATAATTTAAACTATTTTTGAAATTGTCCCAAACAAATAACTTCCATAGATAACTCATTTATATCATGAATTGGAAATTAACACTACATGGTTGTACTTACCTTCATTGTTGAAAGACATGCTTTTCTCACTTTTGGGATCTGCTACGGAAATGTTGAAAAAATAACCTTCAATTCACTATAAAAGGATTATTTTCTAAGTAATATGCGTTTAATGCTGCAAAACCGATCTTTGGTATATTTTATTTTATTTTTTATTTATTTATTTCATCAACCGATGTAGACTAGTACAAATACATATACAAATTTGTTTTTCTTAAGAATATTAAAAAATATATTGTCAGCTATTATATTTTTACTTCCTACGAGTTATGATTCCGTATGGAGTTAAAATATTGTTTTAGTTTATGCCGAGACATTGAAAAGTCAATGGTTTCGCAGTATTGATTGTAAGACGCCATCATGCGATTTAATGGCCCAAATTTTGCATAATTTGTGCGATGATGGGTTACGGCAAATAAATTTCGATTTCTGAGTTGTCGAGTAGGTACATAAAAATTTAATTTTGATAAAAGTTCTGCTGAGTTAATGCGCTGCGAAACGATATCGTTTACAAACGAAACCATTGCATATTCACGACGCTCTTTTAATGTTTGTATGTTTATAAGCATGCAGCGTGCTTCATATGATGGAAGAGGAAATGATGTCCAACCTAATTTACGAAGGGCATATAATAGAAATTGCTTTTGTACTGATTCTAATCTTTCTTCGTGCGTGATTGAAAATGGAGACCATACAATGCTGCAATATTCCAGTATTGACCTCACATAGGCAATATATAGTGTTTTAATTGTGTATGGGTCCTGAAAGTTATAGCAAAAGCGCTTGATAAAGCCTAGCATGTTATTTGCCCTGTGAATAATTGTATTGTAATGGTCTATGAAAGTTAGTTTGGAGTCTAAGATAATCCCTAAATCCCTGACTCTTTCACATTTTTCTACATTCTGATTTCCTAATGCAATTGAAATGTTTGATGGTGTTCTTTTTCTGCTAAATGATATTAAGTTGCATTTTTTTACATTCAGTTCTAATAGGCTTTTTTTACACCACGTGTAGAATATGTGTATTTCACTCTGGAATATATTGATGTCTTCATCATTTTTTATTTCCAAAAAGAGCTTCATGTCGTCGGCATAGATTAGCAATTTTATTTTTTTGAGAATGAAGGAAATGTCGTTTACGTACAGAATAAAAAGAATTATCACTAAGCCTACTTTGATTCAGTCTTTGACAAATGCGCGCTGTCACTGAACTACGGAACGACCTTTTAAAAATACAAAACAATCAACGAGGATACTAAAAGGGACAAATGTTTCAACGGAATTTGAGATCACTTTTGAACAAGCTTTCATCCTATTAAAGATTCACCTGCCGGATTTTGCCGGATTTTGCCGGATTTTTGTCTGTGAGGGCACAAAATATGTAAATTTTTTACTAAATGTGTAATCGATACCTTTTGGACGTCTTGAACAAAGTTTTGTATTGTAATAAAATAAAAATATTTGTAGAACATTATAGTCTTCTAAAAACTATAGTTTTTTTTAAATATGTTATAAAAACTGAAAAAAAAATTAAATTTTGTTGAACAGTCATATTAAACGCTACGTATTTCAAAAACTAAGGAATATAGAGGATTTGTGTGTTCAGCAAAGATTGTTGTAGTAAAACTATCTACAACTTTGCTCAAGACACCACATACCTATCTTGTAAATGTAAAAAGTTAGATTTTGCAGTGCCGCCTGTGGTGGAGTTCCGAACTAAAACCTATCACTAGTCTTTGCGCCTTATTTTATACAAAAACTCTTTTTAAAGACATCATAGTGAAAAAATCGACATTGAAGGCGCAAATAAAAAAGTTCGTGATATTGAGCATTCAAACCACTGTGCAATGGTGGGCCGTCAAAGAGACTGGGGAAATTGTTTAGCTTTCAATAGCTGTTGAAAGACTTTGGTAGGACAGCAGCAAAAAGTACGAAACAAGTCAGGTCCCATTTTCGACAGGGGCGATAATCAAAGGAAAACATATCGATAGGGACGAGAAAATATGTAGATTTAAATCTGTAATCCTCTTAGGTCGGGGGGCATCGGTGATGGGGACCGAAAACGACGATAAGGGTGTGGGAATGTGCAAACTAGGGAACTTTTTTTTTACTTTCGCTTCGAAGAGTGTGAAAATTTGCCGACATGGGCGTAAACTGATGCTGGGGATCGGATTCTTCACTTTTCACTTGGATTGGGTGGCTTTGGGGGGAAGTTTTTTTTATAGGTGAGTTACATCGCTGTAAATCTATTGAGCAAGACTAGACTAAAGTTATGAAAATACGTCTTTTACTCCATTTTAACTATTTGGTCAAAGACTTCCGAATAGTAGTAGTAGTAAAATATGTTTATTTCTGTTGATTATGACTGTACATTGATTTAATATTTCAATTGATTAGCCTATCTGGCTCTTCATCTTTGTTTAATTGGATATTCTAATTTATTATTTGCGTTTTTCAATTAGTTTACAGAATACTCCTTGGGGTGGTTTGTTTGAATTGATAAATTTTATAATCTACCTAACTACGAGTATAACTTAACCTAACGTGTTAGGTCACGTATGATCTGATGATCTGATCTCAAACAGGTGTCTCTGAACCTTTCCAAGAAGACCGACTGTTTCGCGTCAGCGGAGGACTGTTCAGGATCATCCTAAGGATCTTGTTCTGGATCCTTTGTAGTTTAAGGTGATAGCAATTGGCACAACTCTCCCAGATTGGCATAGCGTACTCGATTACGGGAAGGATAATTTGCTTATAGACAGCAAACTTATTTTTCAGGGACAGAGTTAATCTCCTGTTGATGAGCGGATACAGGGATCTCATCAGGATGTTGCATTTTGTTTTCGTTTTGTCAACGTGTTCCTTGAAAAACAGCTTGCTGTCGAGTGTATGACCGAGGTAAACTACCTCTTTGGATCATTCTTCCATCATGCCGTTTAAGTTGATCTTATTATTCTCAGACGGAACAAGTCTGGGAGATTTGGAATGAGGAAAGATGAGGACCTAGGCCTTCACCACGTTTATGCAGATCTTCCGGCTGTTGAAATAATCAGACAGGACGTCCAGTCCTCTCTGAAGTTTGGCAGTCAGAGCTCCAATGACCCTACCCTTATAGACGATCGATGTGTCATCGGCGAACAGGGACAACGGTCCACCAGCAGGGAGAGCCGGCATATCGGAGGTGAATAGGTTGAACAAGATAGGTGCAAGGATGCTTCCTTGTGGAACACCCGCACCCGCATGTTGAAGGCATCCGATGTGAGTTTTTTATGATCTTCACAAGGAAGATTGGAAGACCGTATCGCTGCAATTTGTAGACCATGCCATCGTGCCAGACATTATCGAACGCTTTTTCAACATCCAACAATGCCATGGTAGATAATTTGGATACAGACTTGTTCCGTCTCAGAATGTGTGTCACCCGAGTCAGCTGGTGAACAGTCGATCGACCTTTACGGAAGCCAAACTGTTCTTCGAGAAACAAGTTCCTTTCATCGGCAAATGCTAGGAGCCGGTGGTAGACTGCCCTTTCGAACAGCTTAGATAACTCCGGGAGAAGGCTGATGTGTCGGTAGCTTGAAGGATAGGACGGATCTTTCCCAGGCTTTCGGATGGCGATGACTGTAGCTGACTTCCAGCACGAGGGGAAGTAGCCAAGTCCAAGGCACTGATTAAAAACCAGTGCCAGTTGGTTCAAAAATCCTGAACTCAAGTGTTTGAGTTCCAGATTCAGAATTTGGTCGAAACCGGGGGCCTTCATGTTTTTAGATGATTTGATACAGGCCAACAGTTTGTCAGCCGTAATCTCGAAGTCCACAGGAAATTTTTTGGGCATTTGATGGAGGTTGGCTGCATTTTCAGCAACCGCAATATCGTATGGACTTGCCATGCTCAGTACCAGATTATGAGAGCTGACAAATTGTTGACCTACAGCATCAGCCTTCTCTTCAGGAATTATCAGATGGGCGACAAATTTACTCATCGCTGAGTTCCTGCACTTTTGGCGATTATGAGTGAACTAAACTCAAATTTGGGTCGTTCTCATTCGCCGTGTATATGATGGTCGTGTTAGCATGCGGAAATACCTGTTGTGCCGAATTAGAGATCGGATATGTCCCTTCGAGGGAATAATCAAGATTTATTTTCATCGTTTGCCATCTGGCAGAGGGATGACCTTGATTACGTGTGGCATGTTCCTCGGTTTTTATGGGTAGGTACCTATGAATAATGCATTATTATTATTTTTTTCATGTTGAAGCATGATTCGTTAAGAAAATAAATGTCGCGATCGAACATTCAAGCTTGGCCCTTGATCAATTAGTTTTTGATGTGTTGTTAGGTGTGTCCTTAACATGAGCATGAGGGCCGTGATTGAAGACGGCAGTCACGGCAGGTCGTGTTTGATTGTGTGGTTTGGTGGTTTTGATGCGGTAGTTTGACGCATAGTCAGTCGTTTTTACTTTGTGAAGTAATGGGCACGATCACCCAAAAATGTGAAAGTTTTATGGATTCTGTTCCCGCCTTAGGTAAGGACCAAACGGAAACAACGAACGTCTCAAAAAAGTAGAATTTATTGAAAGCATAAGGTTTTTTTCGTAGCTTTTTTGTCTCCATGGCTAAAAGATCATCGGTCGTACAGGCTTATTCTTGTGTTTCTTAAGTTTGAATAAATCCCAGGTCCCAACATATGAAGGAGACTTATAGTAACATCGCTTGATTATCGTGTGTTTTGTGCAACTTAACATCGTCATCAACGTCACCATCGGGGCCGGTTTTGAATGAGGGGTTTGGTGGCCTTAGAGCGACCATTTTTGCTTACTGAGTAGAACATCACGAGTTTAATCTTAAGCCCCTCCACATTCAAGATTCGTCAACCGCTTTATTTGTTAATGTGAATACATTGGAATAACAACAAATCGATCATTGATGTCTTGTAATAAAAGGTGCTCGTTTGCCTAGTAGCAAATGTTTTTGCTTACTGAGCAGAATTCGTGGGTTCAATGCCAAGATTCTTCGCGTTACATGATCGTTAGGACATCAATCCAGCTTATCGTTCACCAAAACGAACCCTGCTGCAAACTCAACCATATTACCAGTTGGTTAAAGAATTCAGAACTCAAGTGTTTTTGTTCCAGATTCAGAATTTGGTCGAAACCGGGGGCCTTCATGTTTTTAGATGATTTGATACAGGCCAACAGTTTGTCAGCCATAATCTGGAATTCCACAGGATTTTTTTTTTTTTTGGGAATTTGATGGAAGTTGGCTGCATTTTCAGAAACCGCAGTATCGTATGGACTTGCCATGCTCAGTCCCAGATTATGAGAGCTGACGAATTGTTGACCTACAGCATCAGCCTTCTCTTCAGGAATTATCAGATGATTGACTGAATCATTGGGTTGATTCAACGGTACAAGTGGTGGAGTAAACCTTGGCTTATTTTTAAGGATTGTTGTTAGTTTTTCTAGAAGGGCTTTACACAATCTGGGACAGAACGCATCTTATTGGCAAAAACGTTATTTCTGAGATCCACTATCCTGGCCTGAATGATCATTGATAATCGTTTACAATTGGTATTCAAGTTAGGCAGACCAGAACGCAGGTAGCCTAATGAGATCTTTGTTCCATTTGCATGAACAATTTCAAAATGATTGTCAAGTGAGCGGAATTACAAGCTGTGTGGAATAACCAACGTTCACGGTACATCTTTCGGCAACCGTAATTTCAAAATGTAGAAATGAAGACATTTTGTCGATCCTCCGATACTACTTATGGTTTGTGGTTTATGTCTTGTCAGCTAGGGTCATGCCCCTCTCCCCCTCTAGACCAACATTCTAGTAACGCAACAACTATACTTAGAACTTATGTTGTTTAAAATCAATCTTAGATGCGAAAAAGTCTGTGGAACGCGATGATGCTATTAAATCAAACATTTAAATCAAATAGTTATCTCCACAAGTAAAGCCGTGTTGATGGATGCGATATCATACGCAGGTGAGGAAGCTGCCTCCCTGCACATTCGGTTATCGTCAATGCACACTGGGCCAGAAATGCAATCTAGCGCAGCAAAATTAATAACTCCGAAACGAAGCATTTCCGTGACTTAGTGGCTTGGGCAAAGTTGCTCATCATAATAAGGACCATCTATTGACATAAATAAATAGTTCAAAACTCTTCCGCAAAGGTGGCGCCACAATCTAACTTCTTTATCTGACTGTTTGGAGACTTTCCGACTTTGGCAAAGTTGTTTATCTTGATAAGACAAAAAAAACTCTTCTGAAGACATCAAAACTCCATAGCCTACTGTTCTTCAAAACGCCATTTCCATGCATAAAAAAAAGTTTTAGAAAAAAAACATATGTTCCACTAAAATTAAGAAATCACAAAAACACCAAAATATACCTCTTTCAAATTTTGATAGGGTAAATGTCGGCTTCGGCACCCATTGACTGTTTTCGGCAATCAAAATTTAAACGTTAATTTCACTATGTTTTACCATCAACACACTTCCCTGAATGTATCCAAATGATTCTTTAGTCTTTCAGCTTCAATCTGATTATATTTGTAGGACCGAGCAATCCTGTTATGCCAGATTTTTCTTCAAATGAAGCATACGTAATACAAAATGGGGCTGATTTCGAGTTGCCGATAATAGAACAGCTGGTTAACACGCAGTTCTAATGGGAAGGTTCATCCCACTGCGTCCTAGCAAGAAGTACGGTCGACTTGTTTCGCGCTCCGTTGTTTTGGAAGTTTTTTCGGTATTCGCTTGATATAATTTATCAGTTTTTTTCTCACTAAGTGACTCCTGGCATAGTTCCCGGTAAATTGATCGAAAAGTGAGTTTTTTTTAGTAGAAAGTGTCATTTTCGGAAAGATTAATCCGTGCTATTGGAAATTCGCAAACAAATTTGGGCATCATCGTTGCGTGGTCACGCATACGCGCTTACGCATACCCGCTCACGTATCATCATCATCGAGTGTGAGCACCCGTTTCTACATCTACATCGTTCATCAATCATCGTGCGCCTGTGTGCGCTGAGTGCCGCGCCTCGATCAAGTGCACCACAGCGAAGGTCATCCACGCTGCGCGTCGCTTCCCAGCCATCGGTGTAAACGCCTACACATATAACGCTCGGTGGTAGTAGTATAGGATTATCAGATAAGTTTTTGTTTTTTTCTTGTTTCTTTTACTCCCCCATTAGTTAAATTTTCATTTTGTATTTCTGTATTTGTAGTGTTTTCTGTGTATTGTGTCTGTGCGTTCAGTGGGAGAGCGTTTTGCGCTCCCACTAGTTGAACAAAATGGATGTTTTGTCAGAAGACGACATGGATGACCATTCATCTCAGAAGAATGATGATGTCATCCCTGGTTCGTCGTCTCAGTCTGTCGATGGGCAGGCTGAGAAAAGCACCAGATTGCGGGCCTACCCGAATGACTCGACTGGCCCATGGGTTGTCTATTTTCAGCCCAAAAACAAACCCTTGAATGTTGTTCAGATATCTGATGATCTGACAAAGCGATTCTCTGCCGTGACCGAAATAACGAAGGTTAGGCACAACAAACTTCGTGTGACCGTCGCTAACCTGAAACAGGCCAATGAAATTGCTGTTTCCCAATTTTTCACACTGGAATATAGGGTGTACATTCCAGCCTCTGATGTGGAGATCGAAGGCGTGGTCACTGAGGCGAGTCTGAACCCCGAGATACTGGAGAAGCAAGCGGTTGGCCGATTCAAGAACCCCTTGCTTCCTCCGGTAAAGATACTGGCCGTTCATAGAATGAAGTCAGTATCGCTCAGCGAGGGTAAAAAGAGTTTTACCCCCACAGACTCGTTTCGGGTGACCTTTTCTGGATCTGCCCTTCCTCAATACATCGAGCTGGGAAAACTTCGTCTTCCTGTGCGGTTGTTTGTACCTCGGGTCATGAACTGCCAGCATTGTAAGCGGTTGGGACATACGGCCTCCCACTGCGGCAACAAGGCACGCTGCTCCAAATGCGGGGAGAAGCATGAGGATGGCGCCTGCGCAGCTACTGCACCAAAATGCGTGTACTGCAACGGAACTCCTCCTCATGCTCTCTCGTCGTGCCCGGCGTACAAACAGCTCGGGGACAAAATGAAACGCTCCCTTAAGGAACGTTCCAGGCGGTCTTTTGCAGAAATGCTTAAGACAGCCACGCCATCGACCAATGACAAAAATCCCTTTTCTCTTTTGTCAGATGACGAGACTGACTCTGACTTGGCTGAGGAGGGAACTTCTTTCAGTTTTCCGGAAGGTTCTGCACGGAAACGAAAGCGCATCCGTTCGCGGATTGTTGCAAATAAAGAACCCCAAATCAGCTTGCCCAAATCAAGGAGTGGTGGAAAAAAGGAGACTTCTACTCCTCCTGGATTCCGCAGAACTGACTATACCCAGGATTTTCCACCTCTTCCGGGGACATCCAAAACCCCTGATGCCCCAATTTTAAGAACAGAAACCCCTTCTTCATCTGGGTTGTTCTCATTTGATGACATTGTGGACGGTATTCTCAAATACCTCAACATTTCTGATCCTCTGAAAAGCATTGTCCTCACATTGCTTCCCACTGTGAAATCCTTCTTGAAGCAATTGACTTCAAAATGGCCCCTTCTTGCAGCTATCATCTCCTTCGATGGATAATTTTCCAAACGAGGTCGGGGATTTGATCACTGTTCTACAGTGGAATTGTCGAAGTCTTATCCCGAAATTAGATTCGTTCAAGTATTTAGTCCATAACAATAATTGCGATGCATTTGCCCTCTGTGAAACATGGCTCTCTTCAGAAATTGATCTCCCTTTTTATGATTTTAACATTATTCGATTGGATCGTGAGGATTCACGTGGAGGAGGGGTACTTTTGGGGATCAAAAAGTGCCATTCCTTCTATAGAGTGAATCTTCCCGAATTCCTCGGTATTGAAGTTGTCGCATGTCAGGCTACCATTAAAGGTAAGAGCCTTTGTATTGCTTCTGTATATATTGCTCCTAGAGTCTCTGTTAATCGCAAACAACTTTTCGACATATGCGCGGTACTTCCCGCTCCATGGTTGATCATGGGAGATTTTAACTCCCACGGTACAGGCTGGGGGGAGCTGTACGATGATAACCGTTCTACTTTGATTTATGATCTCTGCGACAACTTCAACATGACAATACTTAACAATGGAGAAGTAACACGTTTGGCTGGTCCATCCTCGAATGGTAGCAGATTAGACCTCACCTTTTGCTCTAATTCACTATCGTTGGATTGCACTTGGCATGTAATCCAGGATCCACACGGTAGTGATCATCTGCCGATCAAAATTTCGATTGCCAGTGGGTTCAACTCGTCAGAATCCGTTAACGTCGCGTATGATCTAACCCGTAACATCGATTGGACTAAGTTCCAATCCGCGATAGGCGATACAGTATCGTCAGTGGAAGAGCTTCCGCCGTTGGAGGAATATAATTTCCTCTCTAATCTCATCGTCGACAGCGCACTTCAAGCTCAAACACGACCGGTGCCGCGATCGTCAATCCGTAAGAAAACACCATCGCTCTGGTGGGATCAACAATGCACGGAGGTTTACCGTAAAAAGTCCGACGCGTTTAAACTTTTTCGGAAACGCGGAACACGCGAGCATTTCGACGCATACACATCTCTTGAACGCGAACTCAAGAGCCTCATCAAGGCCAAAAAACGGGGTTACTGGCGGCAGTTTGTAGACGGATTGTCGCGCGAAACGTCTATGAATACGCTTTGGAGTACGGCGCGAAGAATGCGTAACCGGTCTACTAACAACGAAAGCGAGGAATGCTCGGATCAATGGATTCTTAAATTCGCCCGAAAAGTGTGTCCGGATTCCGTGCCGTCGCAGTTGATTCCTCGCGAAACCGCGAATTCGGTAGACGAAATCAGTCAGCCTTTTTCAATGGTGGAACTTTCACTCGCTCTCCTTTCGTGTGGCAATTCTGCCCCGGGATCTGATAGAATCAAGTTCAACTTGCTGAAAAACCTCCCAGACGTCGCTAAGAGGCGCATGTTGAACTTGTACAATCAGCTTCTGGAGCTCAATATTGTTCCCGACGATTGGAGACGAGTGAGGGTGATAGCCATTAAAAAGCCTGATAAACCCGCGTCGGATCACAATTCGTATCGGCCCATCGCGATGCTGTCGTGTATTCGGAAATTGATGGAGAAAATGATCCTTTTTCGCCTCGACAAATGGGTTGAGACGAACCACCTTCTTTCAGATACTCAATTTGGTTTCCGTAGGGGTAAGGGAACGAACGACTGTCTCGCGTTGCTTTCCTCGGAAATTCAGTTAGCTTTTGCTAAGAAAGAGCAAATGGCTTCTGTGTTCTTGGATATCAAGGGGGCTTTTGATTCAGTATCCGTTGAAGTTCTTTCAGAGAAACTCCACGCTTGTGGATTGTCTCCATTAATGAATAATTTTTTGTACAATTTGCTGTCAGAAAAACATATGAGCTTTTCTCATGGAAACTCTACAGCTTTTCGATTTAGCTACATGGGTCTCCCCCAAGGCTCATGTTTAAGCCCCCTTTTGTACAATTTCTACGTTAGAGAAATTGACAATTGTCTTAATGACAATTGCACGTTGAGACAACTTGCAGATGACGGCGTAGTGTCTATCACAGGGCCAAAAGAGGTTGACCTGCAAGGACCCTTACAGGATACCTTGGACAATTTGTCTACTTGGGCTATTCAGCTGGGTATCGAATTCTCCACGGAGAAAACTGAGTTGGTCGTTTTTTCTAGGAAGCATAGCCCAGCACAACCGAAGCTTCAACTTTTGGGTAAACCGATCACTCATTCCATGTCTTTCAAATATCTTGGGGTCTGGTTCGATTCCAAATGCACCTGGAGATCCCACATTGAGTATCTGAGACGAAAATGCCAACAAAGGATCAATTTTCTCCGAACAATTACCGGAACGTGGTGGGGAGCTCATCCACAAGATCTTCTGACGTTGTACCGGACAACGATTTTATCGGTTCTAGAATATGGTAGTTTTTGTTTCCAGTCGGCAGCTAAAACCCACATCATCAAGCTGGAACGGATCCAGTATCGTTGTCTTCGTATCGCGTTAGGATGCATGCACTCGACTCATACTATGAGTCTCGAAGTGCTGGCGGGCATGTTGCCACTATCCGTCCGTTTTTCAGAGTTATCTCTGAGGCTCCTCACCCGTTGCGAAGTAATGAACCCACTGGTGATCGAAAACTTTGAGAAGCTTCTGGAGCTAAATCCTCAAACATGTTTTATGACTTTGTACTACCTTTATTTAACACAGGATGTCAGCCCTTCAAGAAATATTCCCAACCGTGAAGTCTTCTCCGATTTCGGCAATTCAGTGAATTTTGATTTATCTATGACGCAGGAAATCCGCGGAATTCCAGAGCATCATCGTCCTATGATTGCTCCGTCATTATACTCTGCAAAGTTTGGTCATGTTGATTCTGCAAGAACGTTTTTCACAGATGGATCTCTAATAGAGGAGTCCGCTGGTTTTGGTGTATTTAATGAATTTCATAGCGCCTCTCGAAAACTTGAAGCTCCTTGTTCTGTGTATGTGGCTGAACTGGCAGCAATTCACTACACTTTGGAAACTATTGCTTCACTTCTTCCACACCACTACTTTATTTTTACGGATAGTCTCAGTTCTGTCGAGGCTATCCGTTCCATTAGGCCGGTAAAGCACTTCTCGTATTTTCTCTTGAAAATACGAGAACTGCTTAGTGCTTTATCCGTGCGCTCTTTCATCATCACCTTCGCGTGGGTCCCTTCGCATTGCTCAATTTTGGGCAATGAGAAGGCGGATTCACTTGCGAAGGTGGGCGCTATGGAAGGCGACATTTATGATCGACAGATCGCCTATAGTGAATTTTTTTCTATTTATCGTCAGCAGTCGCTCGTTAGCTGGCAGCATCAATGGAGTGAAGGGAGCTTGGGACGATGGCTACATTCAATTATCCCTAAGGTGTCGAAGTTTGCATGGTTCAAAGGGTTGGACTTGAGTCGAGACTTCATACGCGTGATGTCTCGTCTCATGTCCAATCACTATTGTCTAAACGCTCACTTGTTCCGTGTGGGGTTGGGAGACAGCAATCTCTGTGAATGTGGACAAGGTTACCAGGACGCTGATCACATCCTTTGGTCTTGTGTGGAGTATCGTGGAGTCAGATCACATTTTTATGATTCCCTTCGGGCTCGAGGTAGACAACCTAATGTTCCAGTTCGGGATATTTTGGCTGGACGCGATCTGGAGTTTATGAAACTCATATATGTTTACTTTAAGGATATTAACCTTAGATTGTAAGTTTGATTAACCTTGTGTTTAGTTTGTGTTTTGTACGTCTGGGGGGGTTTTTTTTTTTTTCAATGTTTGTTTTCAAGATGAATAGAAATAATTTCATGCTTTAGGATTAATTAAATAGTTATATCGTAAACCACATTTAAAACCTCCTTCTTCCCTTTTCCCATCCAAAAAATTGTAAATCTCCACTAACCTCGAGACGACCGCGAGTACTCGGTCCAGTTCCTTTAACTTTAAATATAAGACAGTAACAATGTATAACGCAAAGGATAACTCGGCTCTGTAAAGTTTATTCGATTGAGCCTGTACAAATAAAGTAATTACAAAAAAAAAAATAATGGGAAGGTTGCCGAAGAAAAAGGTGCTGCCGACAATAGTCACACTCACCTAAGAAGTTTAGAGCGTTGTAAAAACGCTTTCAAACAGTTTTGAAGAATTCTGTCGATTGGAATGGATAGAGAAGCAAGCAGCAGATGAATTGAAACAAACAGACACGTCATATATGTGCGTGACGCTGTGAAAATGCTAATAGAAGTGCGGACGCTGCTTAGATTGACGAGAATACGTAAATTCCCCTATATTGTTTATTTAGTATTGCTTATTTTTTGCTGAAAATTTTAGGTTGCGATTTTTTGCGCATTGAGAGATAATAAAGTTAAAAAATTGCTGTTATTTTCGTTTTTTTCCAACAATATCTTTAAAATTTGAAGCTTAAACCAGTATGTTTCTTCACAAAAGTTATTTATATAATGTATTTGCATAAGATTAAAATATAACATTATATGTTTGTAAGCAAAAAACCGAAACAGCAAGAAAAAAACATATTTTCAACCTTTTTTTCCTTAACTCCATATAACTAGGAATCAGTAGGCTTTGGAAATTTTAAGTCTTGTACTATTTGTTTATGTTAATAGATGGTCCTTATTATGATGAGCAACTCTGCCTAAGCGTTTCGGAGTTATTAATTTTGCTCCGCTAGATTGCATTCCTGGCCCAGTGTGCATTGGCTGGCAATCGATGTCCGTCGGTGATTGGCACTAAATTTAGGAACAGAGACCGACGTCATGCACAAAACATTCCATTATTGTTTTTAGATGGCAAACAATTGATTCTTGCTTTTATGTTTTCTTGCTACGAAACAGTTGGCGAGAAAAATTAGATCTTTTACTTAGAAGAGCAGTCGAAAATAAAATTGAAAAGAATAGTGTTTCTCATACCTTTTGTTGTTCTTTGCTTCAAAATTTTATATCTCAGGAAATACGCATAAGTGATTCTTATGTAAAAAAGGATGGGAAACACGATGGTGCTGCCAGAATGGAAATCTAAATATACTCATTCTGAAGGAGAAAAATCCGTTTTAGGTTTTCAAACGCAAATATGAAATATTTGGCAACACTACACAAACACAGTAAATTCATATTTAGATCAGGGTTCCTTCCATTCATTTCGGCAAAAAAAATGTTTTATTAAATTATGGAATAATAAGATATTATGATAATATTAGGAACGAGATCGCTCAAAACACTACCAAAATCAACACAATTCTCGAACAATCAGCAACGCGTAACAAACAAACCCAGCCAACACCGATAACTTCTGGCAGCGACACACGACAACAAACAGAGTCTACTAGGACAAAACAAATAGAACCCGGGGTTACCATCCCACTTGCAACAGCTAAAAAGCAAAAGAAGTTTTGGCTGTACTTGTCCGGTTTCAACCCTTCAGCATCAGCAAATCAAATCGAAAAGCTCGTCAAGGATAATCTCGACACTGATGATGACATTGAAGTAACTAAGTTAGTTCCCAAAGGCAAAAATCTTAACGAACTTACTTTTGTTTCCTTCAAAGTCGGAATTGGTTTGCAGCTGCAGGAACAAGCCCTCTTTGAATCGACGTGGCAACAAGGAATAGTATTTCGTCCATTCGATTCCAAGCAATCATCGTCGGATCGGCCTATGTTTCGCTTCGGACCCACAACACAGTAGTTCACTGGGCGCCCTAGATATCGGTGCAGCCTCACAGATGATCAGCTGTTCAACTGATATGGCAATAATCACAACAACACAGTCCCGAAACACAACCACTCCTTTACATCCAGACTCCACTGATAGACAGCAGCAATTCACTAACAATATACATTGTACGTCCACGCTGTACTACCAGAATGTACGTGGGTTACGCACCAAAACAAACCAAATACTGCTAGCACCTAGGCGAGTAAGAGAGGTGACACAGTCGGAAGAAGTGTTAGTTTGTTTACTAAAATGAACCGCCCATTTTGTTATGGCAAGTTTTGCTATAAGAAATGCTCCTCGTGTTTATTAGCGAAATTCACATCAAAGATTGATTAATTGCGTAGGATCTCAGTTTGGCACGGCATTTGTGACCAGCATATACCTTCCGGTCGTATGAAACAGGTCAAAAACTGTCCAAATCCGCAGATAAAATTTTTGTTTTGAATTTCTGTATGGCAAAATAGTGAACTTTTCGTGAACATTAACGGCAAAGAACTCACCAACACTGGGAGACCGTGAGTTTCTGCCCACCTGTCATTTCCCATCTCGTGCTAGCACTATCCCAATCTGCCTACGATGTGATAGCTTTCACCGAAACCTGGCTCGGTGTTGATATTTCAAATTCTGAATTATCGCACAACTATACAATCTATCGCTGTGATCGCAACGCCACAACAAGCCAATTTCGACGATGTGGTGGTGTTTTGGTCGGCGTACGTAATGCATTGAACAGTGCCGCTGTTTCGATTGCTGGTACCGAGTGTCTGGAGCAAATAATTATAATCGTTCGGATCAAGCTGCCTACATTTGAACTCTTCGTCTGTTTTATTTATCTCCCTCCCAACAACAGCGACAATGCATTGTATGAACAGCACTGTTCATGTGTTCCAAGACTGATGGCTCAAGCGGGTGATCGTGGTTTGGTTGTTGTTGTTGGTGACTAAAATCTACCCTTCTTGAATTGGGACCATGATGATGAATTGCGATGTTTGCTACCTACAAATACATCTTCTGAGCAGGAGTTCACTGTGGTTGAATCATTCATCGCTAATGGTCTGCATCAGTTGAATCATTATGGTAATGCGAATGGAAGGATACTAGATTTGGTTTTCTCTACTGATATCAATGTACTCGAGCTTGTGGAGCCCCCGTCACCGCTACTGCGTGTTGATGAACATCATAAACCATTGGTGCTTGTGATTGAAACTACAAGCGAATGTGAAATTTCCCGAGCAACTGATCCGTTAGATTTTGACTTCAAGCGATGTGATTTTGCAGTTTTGAGCTCAATGATTTCGGATGTCGGATGGGTGAATCTTCTAATTGGTTGCAGTGTCGACGAAGCGGTATCGATATTCTACGACAAGCTTTATGGAATCATCAGTGAAGTTGTGCCTCTAAAACAACGGATCGACACCCACAGGAAGAAACAACCATGGTGGAACAATGAACTGCTACGGCTGCGAAATCGTCTACGCAGGGCAAGGCAGCGTTACTTTCGGTCTAGGAATGAACAGAATAAGGCTGAGCTGCGTGACTTAGAGAGCGAATATAACTCTTTGCATGCACAATGCTTTCGGTGCTACATTCATCGTACTGAAGCAAGTTTGAAACAGGACCCCCAACAATTCTGGCAATATGTGAAGACCCGTAAGCGATCCAACGGAATGCCTCGACATCTGCGTTACCAAGGTGAGGCAGCTGAATCTCCATCAGAATCTGCAAATCTGTTCTCGGCGTTCTTTCGAAGTGTGCAAAGTAATAACCGACCACCTTTGACTGAATCGTACTTGAGCAATTTGCCGCACTACGACTTGAACGTGACCTGTGAGTACACTCTTCAACAGATCTCTTTCGGAGGGCATATTTCCCAACAAATGGAAAACTGCAGCCATCACTCCCATTCATAAAAGTGGTAATGTTAATGACGTCGAAAATTATCGTGCAATTTCGAGTTTGAGTTGCTTTCCTAAAGTCTTGGAGAGTCTTGTCCATGATTTTTTGTATCGTAACGTTGAACATGTGATATCAGAAAGTCAGCATGGATTTGTCAGGAAGCGGTCAACAACAACCAACCTGATGTGCTACGTTTCTTCTCTTGTGGACAGCCTTGAAAAGCGACAACAGGACGATGCAGTTTATGTCGACTTTTCTAAAGCATTCGACACTCAGTGGCTTACTCAATGGATTGAATCGTACTTGTCTGAGCGTTGGGCTTTTGTACGCCTCGGTGGAACCTCATCTGAAACGTTCTCAATTACTTCCGGGGTTCCCCAAGGAAGTCATTTGAGACCATTACTTTTCGTGCTGTTTGTTAACGATCTGTGCGGACTCATCAGATCACCGAAGTACATGTTCGCTGATGACCTGAAATTCTTCCGCCTGATAGCCTCCATGGTCGATTGTTGCGCTCTTCAGATGGATATCGACTCGCTTCTTGAATGGTGCTCACTAAACGGAATGGAAGTGAATATTCGTAAATGTAACATCATCTCGTTCAACTGATCTAGGACAACTGCCATTTTCGATTATAAGATGAACGCTTCAAGTGTCAACCGTGTGTCATCAATCAAGGATCTTGGATTAATACTGGACAGTAAGCTGAAATTCACCGAGCACATTGCAACAACCACCGCCAATGCATATGCGATACTAGGGTTCATCAAGCATACATTGTATTGTTCGCTAGTGCGTAGCATACTGGAATATGGCGTTCTAGTATGGGCACCGTATCACGTCACGCTTTGCTTTCGCATTGAAAAGATTCAACGTGACTTTGTCCGCTACGCTCTACGACTGCTACCATGGAACGATCCGGTTGTTCTTCCGCCGTACGAGGATCGCTGTGCTTTAATTCGTCTTTCAACATTGGCTGATAGAAGGATTCTTCTGCAACGGCTGTTCATATTCGACATTCTGGACAACAATGTAGATTGTGCTGAACTTCTAGGGAAAATCCAGTTCAATGCACCGGCTAGGCAGACGCGACAAAATGACCTTCTCCGTATTCCTCAGCACCGTACAGTCTACGGTCAAAACAATCCACTGGATGTTTGCTGCCGTCGTTTTAACGAATCGCGTGAAGATTATGATTTTAATATTTCGAAAACCATGTTTAAAAATAGGATTAGTTCTTTAACTAGACAAGTAAATAAATAAATAAATAAATAAATAAGCGATTTTGTCATTTATCTCACCCACTCTTCGCTCTTCACTCTTCGCGAAAAGGCGATCAGAAAACCACTCATTGTGACTCTGTCAAAGTTAAATTTGCAAGTTTTATGTGTCAAACACAAACTTTACAATCTTGTCTTGTTGCTTACGCAAACCAATTATTATCATAATATCTTATTATTCCATAATTAAATAAAACTTTTTTTTGCCGAAATGAATGGAAGGAACCCTGATTTAGATTCCTTGCCTAATTTATTAATAAAAGCACTAAGAAAGATGTGCTTTCTTGAAAATCACGAAAAATATAAAATGCGCCCGTGGACCGAGGGGTGCTTCGATCGGCACAAAAATTTGTATTCATGAAAGTTCAACCAAAATAAACATCTCCTCTAAATTTGGCCCAAATTGGAAGAGGTCAATTTTACTTTTGTATTTTTTTTTCTCGGTCACTTAACACGGAATGACCCGTATGATGTTGAAATTGACTAGAAATTGATTGCAACAAAATTTAGTCTGACCCCGCCAAAAACGGGTTTTGATAAATTATACAAAAAAATTAAATATATTTTTCTCAAACTACATCTCGTAACATACTTCGTTTTGTTTGAAAATATCAAGAATTGACGTTGATAGACTGTTCTTGCGAGGAAATTGACCAACACCCCTATTTTTAGAAAAATCAAACGGTTCCGGAAACAAAATTTTTAATGTTGCTTCCCTATGATGAATGGTCACACGTTTCCATCAATTTAAGAACAATAAATTAGGACCACATTGATTCGTAATTCATGCATGCAAACAGTTCTGTTTGCCCAGTTACCACGAATTTAAATTTCCTTCAATGCAATTGTTGTACGTCCACGACAAACATGCATTACAAAACACACAAAATATGCCATTCTACCACGCAGATTCCAGCTGAGTACTGAGAAATGGCTATGTACATACGCCTGACATGACACTTATCTATTACAAGATCAAATTTTCACCCTCCCCACTTCGAACTGAAAGCACCGCCTGAATTGGCTCTGCTGCGCATACCTTCCTCGAACGAAAAAGAAAAAAGAAACCGACGGAAAACATTTCAAGCTGAACAATTCTTTAGGTCCTAAATAAAATTGACAGGTTCTCTTCGTCAATTTTCTCTTTGCATCCTCACGGCTATGCTAAGACACTACCAGCTATTTTTAGCTCACAGACGCTATTATCTAGAGGAAATGTTGGCTTCGGCAATACGTTAACCTATTATCGTCAGGTGGTAAACAAAGTCCTAGAGCACTAAAATTTGGCCAATAGATGCTCTCAAATACAATGTATCCACATACCAAAATTGAGTTCTCAAGGCCGTTGTTTACCCCCCTGACGATAATAGGTTTAGCTATTACCGAAGCCAACAGTTCCCCTAGTTTCTAATAAAACAAACATGACATGAAACGGTTCTATACCCAAGATATCATCGAAAGACAAAGTCGATAAAGTTAATAGATAAATGTTACTTAGGACCTGTTGCATTGTTCGGCTTGATTTCTTCGTATCACGCACTCCTCAACACGGTGGGGAAAATCCGAGGAAGTGGGACACTTACCGGTTTATTGAATATTCTGAGTTCATTCCCACACAGGAACAATATTTTCTTTTGCCATGCGAGAGCCCGTGCGATGAGATGAAAGGAAACTTTTTACACGGAGATCCGGACCCCCAGTCCGTCGTCTGAATACCGATCGATGAACCATGGTGAATGGTGGCAAAAAAAATAAAAATAAACTGGGACAAAGTTTTCACGCTTCGTTTCACTTTCAGCTGCAATCAATCTGATCGGTTTTGGGAGTTTGCCAGTTTAGTGTTGAACTTTGTCGTCTCCTTACACGTTGGTTGGGTGTTTTGATTTTCCATTTAGATTATGTCACTTCGAAGCATTTTATTGTTTGACTAAGATCCTGCCGCATCTATCACGTGTGCAACATGGAAATAATTTTCGTATTTAAGTTGCAGATTGCAAAGTCTGTCTACAAATCGACAAAACTTCTCCGTTCTTTGGATTGCAAAATCCCCCTACTCGGAATCCGACTCTCAACAAAAGCCGATCAAACATCTAAGCGTTTCATAAATCTCTGTCTCTCTCTCTCCTGCATTTACAGCCATCAGCATTCTCCCTGGGAGACCTTTGCGTTCCTCCAATGGCGAACGTGCTCAAAGTTTTCCTGGAAAATGGTCAAACCAAATCCTTCAAGTACGACTCGACCACAACTGTTCAGGTAAGTTTCCATTTATCCATCGCTCATATAGCTGGATGACACTCGAACCACACGAAGCAAATCAATTTTACTTCCTCCGCAGGATGTCGTTACGTCGCTACGTGATAAACTATGCCTAACCGCTGGCGAGCATTTCAGTCTGGTGCTGGAGCACGTCAAAAGTTTGAAGCGGAACAAGCTGACCCTGCTGGACCCGCAGGAAACCGTTGCCAAGGTGAGATCGCTACACGTGGGAATAAACTTTTTCAGCTGCTCTGACCTGTTGCCATCCCGGAAAATTTACGATCCACAGATTGCGGCCCGGCCCGGTGCCCACAAGTTGCGCTGCCTGTTTCGGGTGACCTTCGTGCCGGTGTCGGCAGCAGGCCTGGCCCAGAAGGATCTCAACGCGCTGGACTATCTGTTTCTGCAGTGCTGCAACGACGTCACGCAGGAACGGTTCGCGCCGGAACTGCAACCGGAAGTGGCCCTCCGGCTGGCTGCCCTTCACATGCATCAGCACGCGCTCGCGAACAACATTTCGCCCGCCAAATTGACTGTGAAAACTGTTGAGTGAGTATGATTGATTTGTTTATTGATCGGGCGGGATGGGTTTATCTTTTTCGGGTTTTTCTTTTCCATCCAGGCAGGGCAAGAAGACGCCTGTGGATGAATTGCTCGTTTTCTGAGTAGGACCTTTTTTCATTTTGCACACGCAAAAAATAAAACCGGTCGGAAATTTGTCAACCTCAAGTCACGAATATCGGAACAAGTTAAATTTTCACAGTTGGTTGGAAATGCTATCTAACATGAAGCTTTAGTGTGATTATTTATTAGCTAGAGAATGGTCTTAGAAGAGAGTAGGTAGATAGATCCGTTAGAGTACGGCATATGAAAATTGAATAGAAGTTGAAAATGAGCGAAGGGCCATTAATGCGACAGTGCAAGTCAAAAGCACACTCTTTGCCTAGCCCGTGCGATGTACGCGGAAAATTGAAGTATGTCTTCGCATTTCCAGTCGATGGTGTGTTATAATGCAATTCTTATACTGCTTTCTCTCTGAGATGACTACGTTGGTCATGACGAGAGGAGAAACACAATTAGGTTTTGCACCGTCGGGGTTAACCTCAATCTAATGAAAGTTCAGTGGTACTGTTTACGTGGACTTAGTCGATTTTTTCTTGGCTGGATTTTCTCGATAATTTTTCAGACTAAAGTGAGATGTAAACCACACTTCTGCAATGTCCACGAGCAACATCCTTTCAACGACAATTTTCAAGTTAAAATTCGGAAATTTTAGAATATTTTTTTTCGAAAAAAAACGACTAAGTGCTTGTAAACAGTACCACTGAACTGTCAAAAAGGTTCAGCTGATTAACACTGAGTTAATTCGTGACCTCACGCTGCAGAACTTAATAGTTGGGTAAAGAGGAATGAAAAAAGTGACACAATCTGCGGGCAATGTTTACTAATCATGAACACTAAATGTTCATGAATAATGAATAATGAACATTTACTGTTCATTCATGATTAGTAAACATTACCCGCAGCTTGAGTCCCTTTTTCTCGAGTGAGTGAACTCAAATCTATCCGTTCACTAGTCCATTAATAGCGGTAAGCTCCATCGAGGATTATACGCGAATTAATCTGGATTTTGGGAAATCTGGATTAAATCCTTATCCTCGATTCGGTAAGCACCAAGAGAGGATTAAACTATGAAAGCACGCATTCATTCTCTCTCGTATTGTAGAGAGTCTCTATGTGTGAGTGCATTCGCGGAAGAGCTGTCAATGAACTGATAGTTCTTAAGTGCATTTTGAATAGGTCGTATGTAACAAATCAAGACCAACAATTGAAATGGCCTCAACTCCATTTGGTAAACAAACATTGTAAGGCCATTTTCTCGCGAACCAAAGTCCGCCAACGTAAACCAACAAAATGAACAGGTAGGGGAAATTCTCCTCTACCCGATTGTGTGTTCGCTTTGCGAATGTAGGTTTCGGTTCGCGAGAAAATGGCCTTATAACGTTTGTTTACTAAATGGAGTTGAGGCCTTTTCAATTGTTGGTCTTGATATGTAAACAAATTGACATTTTAATGCTACCAGACACTACTCTGCTTACTCTTCCTAAAGGAAAAATTTAACCCTCTACCTTGTTTCTGTTTCATTTCCTCATCAAAAAAGTATTTTTCGTATGTGCCAACTGATCAAGGCACAGCTCAATGTTACATACTACACCTAACTTCTATGGGAGTGCCAATCGTAGTATGGAACAAATTTGACAGAAGCGTATAAACTGTACATACGACCTGTTGTTTTATCCTAATAAAAGTGCAAATTTTGAAAATCCTTAATATAAAACGGCTGTTGGTGATCTGTAAAATGATAACTATGCTTTCCGTAAGATATTACTCATTATAATACGATGTCATTATGACATGCGAAAGGTCGTATAATATTGATTGGTTAAAAATTATTTGTATTTTTAACAGAAACGCTATCAATACCTTGCTAAGTCGATAGCAGCTTTCCTGAGATGTTAGTTAATGGGAATTTTGAAAGAATTATCTATCTCATCGAAAATAGAAACAATTTTTTGTTGACTATAACAAAACACCTCGTTTCTCTAATTTACAAAAATGTTACATACGACCCAATCAAAAAGGACTCTAGCAGCGTTTTTTTTTTCATCGTACCGAAACAGGAACCTATATCAAGCTGAACATTGCATTAGGTCCTAGGTAACATTGATCGATTCTCTTCGTCGACTAATAATTTAATTAATTAGTTAATAAGCACATAACCGTTTCTTGTTGAGTTGTTTCAAAGGGAAAAGTTTTAAGGAAGCTCATTGACCCCCTCGGAAGTTTAGGAAACTTGCTTTGGGGTTTCTCTTAGCTCAAAAGACGCAGAAATATCTGAGACGGGATTTGAGTAGTTCTAGATTTTCAGAATAATTCCTGATCATCCTGACATCTTGAAAAATATCCAGAGGCTCTCCTGAATCCTGAAGGTATTTGGAATTATTTTTGAGCAACCTGGTGTCATCAAAGAAAATTTGGTAGACGTGATTTGAATTACTGATCATCCAGAAGTCTTGGAAAAATATTCAGAGGATTTCCTTAGGATCATTGATATGCTGAAGATCCTCGAAATAATTTCTGAGCTACCTGATGCCAGGAAAGATATATGTGAAAAACGTTACTTGAATTGTTGGACAGTTCTAGGTTTTTGGAATAATACCTGGTCATCCTGAAGTCTTGAAAAAATAAACTGAACACTTCCTTGAGATCTTTGATATCCTGAAGGTCTTTGGAATAATTTCTGAGCAATCTGGCACCGAGGAAAAATATATCTGAAAAACGTGACTTAAATTGTTGGTCATTCCTAAATCTTCAGAATAAAACCTAGGACTTATTACGGATGTCACTTCACGGTGAAAACTTTTTTTTATATTAATTTATTTGTACAGGCTCAATCGAATAAACTTTACAGAGCCGAGTTATCATTTGAATTAAACATGATTAATGTCTTAAATCTAGAGTTAAAGGAATTGAACCGATTACTCGCGGTCGTCTCGAGGTTAGTGGAGATTTACAATTTTTTGGATGGGGAAAAGGAGAAGGAGGTTGGAAATATGATTTATTATACAAATATTTAATTAATCCTAGAACATGAACTTATTTCTATTCATCTTGAAAACAAACATTAAAAAAAACTACACGCACAATACACAAACTAAACACAAGGTTAATCAAACTTACAATCTATGGTTAGTATTCTTAAAGTAAACATATATGAGTTTCATAAACTCCAGATCACGTCTAGCCAAAATATCCCGAACTGGAACATTAGGTTGTCTACCTCGAGCCCGAAGGGAATCGCACAGCTCAGATCTGGCTCCACGATGTTCAGCACAAGACCAAAGGATGTGATCGGCGTCTTGGTAACCTTGTCCACATTCACAGAGATTGCTGTCTCCCAGCCCAACACGAAACAAGTGAGCGTTTAACGAATAGTGATTGGACATGAGGCGAGACATCAGACGAATGAAGTCTCGACCCACATCCAACCCCTTGAACCAAGGACTCTTCGACACCTTAGGGATGATCGAGAATAGCCATCGTCCCAAACTCCCCTCACTCCATGTATTTTACCAGCTGGCGAGCGACTGTTGACGATAAATGAAGAAAAATTCATTGTAGGCGATTTGTCGATCGTAAATATCGCCTTGCATAGCGCCCACCTTAGCAAGTGAGTTCGCCTTCTCATTGCCCGGAATCGAGCAATGAGATGGGACCCATGCAAAGGTGATGACAAAAGATCTTAAAGATAAAGCACTCAGAAGCTCTCGTATTTTCATGAGAAAATACGAGGAGTGCTTTACCGGCCTCATGGAGCGAATAGCCTCGACAGAACTGAGACTATCCGTAAAAATAAAATAGTGATCTGGTGCAAGTGAGGCGATCGTTTCTAGCGTATAGTGTATTGCCGCCAGTTCAGCAACATATACGGAACAAGGAGCATGAAGCATTCGGGAGACGCTATGAAATTCGTTATAAATACCAAAACCAGCGGACGCCTCTGTTAGTGATCCATCTGTGAAGAACGATCTTGCGGAATCAACTTGGTCAAACTTTGCAGCGAAAATTGACGGAGCAAACATGGAACGATGATGCTCTGGGATTCCGCGAATCTCCCGCGTCATAGATAAATCAAAACTAACTGAATTGCCGAAGTCGGAGAAGCATACACGATGGGGATTATGCTGTGAAGGGCTGACATCCTGAGTTATGTACACGTAGTACAATGACATAAAACGAGTTTGAGGGTTTAGCTTAAGAAGCTTCTCAAAGTTTTCGATTACCAGTGGGTTCATAACTTCACAACGGGTGAGGAGCCTGAGGGACAATTCCGAAAACTGATCTGATAGTGGTAACATGCCCGCCAACACTTCGAGACTCATCGTATGATTCGAGTGCATGCATCCTAACGCGATACGAAGACAACGATACTGGATACGTTCCAGTTTGATGATGTGAGTTTTAGCCGCCGATTGGAAGCAAAAACTACCGTACTCTAAAACCGATAAAATCGTTGTCCGGTACAACGTTAGAAGATCTTGCGGATGATCTCCCCACCACGTTCCGATAATTGTTCGGAGAAAATTGATCCTTTGTTGGCATTTTCGTCTCAGATACTCAATGTGGGATCTCCAGGTGCATTTTGAATCGAACCAGACCCCAAGATATTTGAAAGACATGGAATGAGTGATCGGCTTACCCAAAAGTTGAAGCTTTGGTTGTGCTGGGCTATGCTTCCTAGAAAAAACGAACAACTCAGTTTTCTCCGTGGAGAATTCGATACCTAGCTGAATAGCCCAAGTAGACAAATTGTCCAAGGTATCCTGTAAGGGTCCTTGCAGGTCGGCCTCTCTGGGCCCTGTCATAGACACTACTCCGTCATCTGCAAGTTGTCTCAACGTGCAGTTGTCACTCTGTCTGCATTTCTCTGACGTAGAAATTATACAGAAGGGAGCTTAAACATGAGCCCTGGGGGAGACCCATGTAGCTAAATCGTGAAGCTGTAGAGTTTCCATGAGAAAAGCTCATATGTTTCTCTGACAG
Organism: Ochlerotatus camptorhynchus; assembly: GCF_037179485.1. Classification (NCBI taxonomy): domain Eukaryota; kingdom Metazoa; phylum Arthropoda; class Insecta; order Diptera; family Culicidae; genus Ochlerotatus; species Ochlerotatus camptorhynchus. Next base: position 1,992,354 of record NW_027040498.1, on the reverse strand, counting down.
CAAATTGTACAAAAAGTTATTAATTAATGGGGAAAGGCCACAAGCGTGGAGTTTGTCTGAAAGGACTTCAACCGATACTGAATCAAAAGCCCCCTTGATATCCAAGAACACAGAAGCCATTTGCTCTTTTTTAGCAAAAGCCAACTGAATTTCTGTGGAAAGCAACGCGAGACAGTCGTTCGTTCCCTTGCCCCTACGGAAACCAAATTGAGTATCTGAGAGTAGGTGGTTCGTCTCAACCCATTTGTCCAAGCGAAAAAGGATCATTTTCTCCAACAATTTTCGAATGCACGATAAGATCGCGATGGGACGATACGAGTTATGATCTGACGCGGGTTTTCCAGGCTTTTTAATGGCTATAACTCTCACTCGCCTCCAATCATCTGGAACAATATTGAACTCCAGGAACTGACAAAACAAGTTCAACATGCGCCTCTTAGCAACGTCTGGGAGGTTCTTCAACAAGTCGAACTTGATCCTATCAGCCCCCGGAGCCGAATTGCCACACGAAAGGAGCGCGAGTGAGAGCTCCAGCATTGAAAAAGGCTGGCTGATCTCGTCTACCGAATTCGTCGTTTCGCGAGGAATCATCTGTGCCGGCACGGAATCAGGACATACTTTTCGCGCGAACTTGAGAATCCACCGATCCGAGTACTCCTCGCTCTCGTTGTTTGAAGACCGGTTACGCATCCTTCGCGCCGTGTTCCAAAGCGTATTCATCGACGTTTCGCGCGATAACTTAACTTACAAGTACTAATTATCATTATAATATCCAATGATTTCATAGCTCAGAAAAACAAATTTGTATATGAAATGAGTGGTAGCAACCCTATTTTCAATGCATACAACGGGTATGCAATAACCTAAACATTCATAAAGAACCAAATTGTTGATTTCCTCGTAAATTTCAATAAACTTCATTAAATGACGTTTCGAATCCAGATTCGAAAAAAAATTATGGAATACTGCACAAACCTGGAATATTACAATCACCACAACATATTGAGGCTCAGCTTACATTTCAGTCGATAATTCCAGTGAATGTGATGCATCCCTTGTAACATTTCGCTGGTTTCTAAGATTACAAAAATCGTCATTTTTACTTTCAGAAAATCAAGCTTCTGTACTGCTAAATATTTACTTTTACTTTATATTTATTATTTTCTACTTGATTATAACACAGGCATTGACGCAATTTACGAAATCTACTTTCTGAAGCGAGTTCAACAGCTACTTGTTTTTTTCTAAAAAAAAAAAGCTGGAACAAAGGATTAAAAATTAAAAATCAGAAGAAGAGTTATTGAAATCAAGATTAGTACATCTTCCAAAGTGTAAGGAATTGAGAGCGAAATTTGAGATGTAATTATTGCTTACCGTTGCTTGTTTTGGCTCGTTGATCGCTAGTCATTTTGTCGGTTTGCAATATTTTTGATACCCTGGTCCCCAAAATCAAATTTTTCGTTAAAACCCTCTCAAAAGGAAAATTTTGTTTACCTAGTTTTTTTTTATTCATTTTGATAATTTTCATCTATCACCTACGGCCCAAATGAGAGTTAAAAAAGCGCAATTGTCCGTTGATTGTTTTTTTTTTTTCAATTTCTCCAACAAAATACCTTACAGTAAAATATTTTGATGAAATCGAAGTGAATTACGTAAGAAATATTTGCACTTTTGAGCAATTTTTAAAATATTCTTACAAAACATTACCATTGACGCGACTCGTCATTCAAGTTACTAAAAACACTGCATTCACTTGTCAGTCACCATGTGACGTTACTCGTTACTGAGTGACAAAAAGTGATGGAAATGTGACGCTCATAAACGCTCCAGTTACGCGACTCGTCACCAAGTGACAAGTTACTCGAGTGACAAGTTACTCAAGTGACACTCATAATCGCTCCAATGAAGTGGCAACCGACAATATCACCACAGCATCTTTAATTTAGCGAATTGGCTGTTAATTGTCCGCGCTGGTTACTGCAGATGAAGCCGCTGGTTTGGCTGTGGGTTTCTTGGACAAATCTGAAGAGTCCCGTCCGCTGGAAGGGCGATTGGATTCAGGAGCCGGGTACGGATGTCGTTAGCGGACAATTCTCGTGTCAATTTTTAAATAATCCAATCTACAATTTTCGAACAAAAAAGCTCGTTAGTTCTACGGATCCATTCGTTGTTATCTGCAACGAAAGAGATTCGTACACTTTACGTAACTAATTTCGTTAAAACTGTCACTCGCTACTAATTTATGTCACATTGGAACGAATGTTTCCTAAAATAAAAACGAAATGTTTTTTTCCCCCACCTGGACCCTACCTATCGACCCATCAACTCATGAACGGGGGACAAACCGAGGGGGACGACTCTATCTACGATGCAGAAAAGATTGTGTTTTGCTGTGGCTAGCTGTGCGCACGCTGAGTTGATAGAAAGAAGATTGATGACGATTCTGAAGATTTCCTGCAAAAAGATGATGCTCGATGCAAGTAGATGCGACAAATGAAAGAAGATTTTTCGAAGATTGATTCGCTAGTGTGAGATTTGTTCAGCATCTTAACTTGAGATTTAGATGTGTCGCCCCCCTCGGGACAAACGGCATTACTTCCGAAGGAAGGCGTGATCAGATATATTATGCCTCAGAAAATCCCGGCGGCGCTATCTGGGATTGAACCCAGGCCTGCTGGGGTGAGATGTAATCACGCTTAAGACTGCGCCTAACACTTAACACCACCAGCGCCGCTAAAACGAAATGTTCGTGTTTATAGAAAAAAAAAGTACGAATCTATCGTATATTCAAAATTGAAAACGCGTGCATTGTACGAATATGGCAATGAACAAAAGGCAACGAAACATTAGTGAACAAAATGCATTTCTGGTTTTCGCTATGATTTTGATGGCGCGTCATGGGTGGAAAATTGTGCACCTCGTTATTGAAAAATAGTTGTTTCATAGTGTTAATGTCAATGCTCACCTAATCTGTTGTGTGTATCTGATAGCATTTTTTCACAGCTTTCAGATAGTGACATAAGAATCAAAAGCGGTCGTTGCGAACATAGAGATTGCTGACGTTTATCGTACGCACACTACATCACGTATGGGTCATTCCATCTCAAGTGACCGCCAAAAACTGAAGAATTGCATCGACCCTCTCCGATTGGAACCAAACTTGGTGGAACGACTTATTTTAGGCCAACAATCAAAAATCCAACGTTTTGTACCCATCGACTCACCCCCGGTCCTGGAGACTGCCCCCACTTTTTTCCGATCTTCAAGAAACACCATTTTTCTTTTGAACATATCTCTGGACCAAATTATGCTACAGACAGGATTGGGCACTCATTTTAAAGGATTTTTAACGTACAATCAAATGGCGCACTCAGAACTGGAACATCAGGAATGTTCTGCTCAGTAAGCAAAAACGTTTGCTCTAAGGCCACCGAGCCCCTCATATTACATTATACCGTTACTCTAGTTGTTTTAACTATTCAAACCCGGCACCAACGACAGCGAAAAGTGTTTTACCAAATACACGATAAACAACTAAAACTAAAAGCTACGAAAGAGTACTTAGGCCTTCATTAAGTTCCACTTTCACTCGACGTTCAATGTTTCGATCTGCTCTTAACGCATGGTTCAGGCAATCATATCAAGCTAAGACCGTCGTGACGATTGTTTAAGCCCTGGTTAAACAAGCTATTCAAATGAAATTACGTTCTCGAATTTCATTTGGTATTTAACGAACAACAGAAATACGTGATAATTCATATAGTTTCAGCGAATGATGGTTAATTTTAATCATACTAACGGTACTGCCTACGACGACTACGACGGCGAATACGACGGTGCCTACGACGACGACAACAGCGAATTTGTAACTTACCATTTGTCTAGGATATAACACCGTTGCCCGGTATCTCCACTTGAGCTTCATGTCTGCTATCTGTGCTGTTTGCAAAAATATCTAATAGCAATTACCTTTGTTGTAATACTTCCTTCAACGAAAACAAATTTTCTTGCATTGCCATGGTCATCTGGGAGGAGGTTTGCGTCTAGTGCTTTCCCCAGGAACCGTTCACGGCCACCAGCTACCGCCCGTCCAGTCTTGGGTGTATCCAACGAGGCATCCTTCAGCTTGTTCACAATCTCCAAGACCAGCAGACGAGCACTTTTGCAAGCCGCAAACTCACTGATTCACGGCAACGTCGGCCACCGAATAATAACCAAAACTCACGGCGGACACATCATCAGCACTTTCCCCAGCTAATTTACCAACTGGACCGTGTTCAAACTCGCACACGGTGACGAGACTCTCGATAGAACTACACGCCGAAAGCGTAACATCCGAACACGGTGAACCGGCCTCCCGGTAGGCAATGAAAATCACAAGCACACTTACACACCGCTGGTTACAAAAAAAAACGCACCCGTGCAAAGAAACGATCCGTTCTTGAGTTATGCGCGGTCTTACGTAACTCTGTCTTATATATGTGTACCCGGCCTTGCTCAGGATTCGATAGTAGGTTGAGTTTATACGCCGATTCAAAAAAGTATGCTATATTTTTTTTTGTTTCATTTGCATGGGAGCCCCCCTTTACTAAGAACCTTTCCCGGCCCCAAAAACCCATGCATACAAATTTTCACACCGATCGGTTCAGTAGATCCGAGTCTAAGGGGTGTGCCACATCAAATTGCATAAAGGAAGTGACTTTCCAACTTTGGAAAAACTGACAACGATAAAAATACAGTGTAAACAAAACACTCTTAACTACTTTTACCCAAATTTCCAAGAGAAAATACACAATGGGTAATTTTCTACAGCGTTCAGACAGACAGACAGAAATTTTATTTTTGCATACATAGATAGATAATATGCACTATGTGAAAACCGTTTTTAAATCCGGTAATTCAAATCCGAAAAAGACCCAAATGATATTGTTCCATTCCTAAGTAGGCTATCCCGTATAAAAAAGAACCATAGAGGCACAATGAAATGTATTGTAACCATACAATAGAATTGATTGCATTTACAATAAATCATATTTTCTAAAACGATAAAATAATCAAAGAATGTATTGTTTTCACTATATAATCTATGGTAAATGGGTAAATCTACAATAGAACAAGGGGGTTGTTATGCATCTTAACCATAGGAAAAATCACTTTTTCCCGAACAAAATTCATGTTTATAGAGCTTCACTGAAATAGTTGAAAACGTAAACCCGCTGGTGACAAATCGTCGTTTTACCCGTGTAAATTTGAACTGTTTTAGTAGTGTTTTGTGTTATAGAGTGCGAGTTCGTTTGGTGTACCTCTGTGAAGTGTAGGATTTCGTGTAGCTTTGTGGATAAGTTGAGAAATTGTAGATTAAAAGTGTCGTCCCGTGGAACAGGGGGAGGTAGCTCATCGATTCTTCCGGTTCGCCTCCTAGCATCGTGCTATAAGGTACCAGGCGATAACCAGGGTAGTTGATCGATAGCTCGATGACATCATTTCGTTGGCGTCTGCAATGGGAAATTCTCATAGCAGGCGTTGACGATGGGACGTTGCGAGTTGTTGAATAGCAACTATCGTGGTAACTCACCGATTACCTGTCGATCTGCCAAATTTGGAAAGACGTCTGCATTGAATTGTCTCATATAATAATATTCCGCCCACTATATCACAAGAAATTGCGAGTAGCTGAGTGGAATGGAGATAAGTTAAGCATTGGGTACAGGACCAAGTCTCCCCTGGGTGGTGCCAAAAGATGAGCGCAATAGAATCATCAAGTTGCCATAAGGCACGGAATGAGACTATTGCATGGCTGCGTAGTCAAAGTCTTCCATTCGTTAGTCATTTCAGGTGGATTAGAACAGGTTTGGATTTTTCAGATATAAGATACATTCATACCATTGGCATTTGGTATTTGAGATAAAGACAGAGACAGGATGCGGAGGGCCCGCTTAGGGGGAGCGTAACCCATGTTATGGCTTCCATTTATTAAATAGTTCAGATAGGCTGGAAATGATAGGTTCATGGTGAGAAAATGTACCATATGGTGCCCGTTCACTGATCATTGCAACGTTGATGATTTCCTATAGTGACACATATCACCTTCTTAATGCTTCAGTATGCCTCAAACGATTAATTCTTAGTTGTTAATAGAACTTCCTTGATGAAATCGGCTGCTTCATGCAGACTGAGCAATTCTGATTATAGTGTCAGATTTGTTCTGTATACAGAGGAACTGGGAGGGCTTATTAGAAACTTATCACCAATAAAATAATGATCTTCTAGTAAATTTTGCATTTAATTTTATTAATATTTTATTTTATTTAAGCATATTATTTTTGTTACAGTCAATTTGCATTAGCATATGATACAAGAGATTTAATATTACTTGCTCGTTTTCGCGTAAAATAATCAATATTTATCTTACTTGTAATTACCTTTGAAAGTTTTTTTTTAAGTTTTTTTTTTTTTGTGATCTGAAAATTTACCCAGTTTGGTTAGAAGTTTCGAAGCTAACGCATGTCCACAGGCCTAATAGAAAGATAGGCAGAACAAGTGTATCATTAAGAATGGTTGCATGCAGGGTTGCTTCCACTCACTTGCTATAGATGGGTGATTTTCGGAGTTTTGAATTCGTTAGATGTTGTAATGGAGATTTGTGCTGTTGGATGCGGGTGGAGATTGGAGGGCGGGTGTTTGATGCATAGAGCCTGTCAATTTCGCTTTCAGAGTGTCGCAGTCAGCGGTTTTATGATTCGTGAGCGCTCGCGATTCGTAGAATCGTTGATTGTGACTGCAAGTGGATTTGAAGGGTTTTGTGTTTCGGACGCTTGTTTTTGGCCTTTTCTTGTGTCTAACATGTGCAGAGTATCATTATAACGTCTACTGGTTTTGAGATTCCTGGTGGCGTGAAATATATTTGTGAGAATATCTTTTTGAGATTTTAACAGTCACGTTTTGTTTGTAGTTTATATTTTATTTATTCATGTAATTATCGTAAATAATAGTTATTCAATAATAGATAGTTCATCCATATATTCGTACTTTGACGCGAAGCGCTGTGGATTATGAGATGCTCGATGACCCTGGAGGGATCGATTTTGCTTACTGAGCAGAAAATCATAGATTTAAAACCAAGCTCTTCAACAGCACAATAAATCGCCACCATCATGTGTATATTTGATATTAAACATTAACCTTGGAAACTATTTGCATATCAAGCGAAAACGTAGTCCTGTATTGTCGCGAAGCGTTATGGTTCTGAGATGCTCGATGACCCTGGAGGGATCGTTTTTGCTTACTGAGCAGAAAATTATGGGTTTAATCCCAAGCTCTCCGTCATGACTCTTAAAATTCATTATCACTAAACAAAATTAATATGTTCTTTCGATAGCCGGCTATCGAGAGATTAAATAAACAACAAATAAACAATACATACTTTTGGTTGCATCGCCAACTTGAGGTGAATCCTAACCGAATACCCTACCCAACCCTCCAACTCCGTAGCACTTATGAGGGTGTCGCTAAGTCGGTGGCCTCTCGTTAAGTAAGTACTACATCAACATTTCCTTCCTTATCCCTAGTTATGGTAAAGATGGGCGTGGCCGGGAATAGCGACAGTCATGCTTCTGTTACTCTTGTTTAGATTGGAACCAATGTTTACTCCTCAGCATTATTCCTGAAAGTAGTCTAACTGAGAATTTCAGAAGATACGTGAGTGTCGCTAGTATCCAATCTACGAAGTATATCATAACAACGCTAACGCTAACGCTAACGCTAAAAGTGTCGTCCCGTGGAACAGTGGTGTCAATCTTCATTTTATTTACATTTTTTGTTTTGTATCTGTCGCTGCACTACTGCTACCGTACTTAGCGTACCAAATTGTCAGTATCTCTTGTTGCATTACACTCTGCTACCGTACTTTTGTGTATTGAATAGTGTTTCTACGTCTGATTGCCTCGTTTCGCGCATCGGAAATTTGCTATAGTTTTTCGTTACGTGGTAGTCTTTGTTGCGTGTATAAAGTTTGCGTCGCATTTTTTGTGATCATGGCTTGCAAGAAGTGCCAAAAAACCATTTCGGACTCCGAACGTATTGTTTGTCGCGGTTTTTGTGGTGACTCATTTCAAGTGATTTGTGCCAAAGTTGATCTCGAACTTCTCGATCAACTTGGATTGTACGAGAAGAATGTCTTTTGGATGTGCGATCACTGTGCGGCGCTTTTTTCAAACGGCCACTTCCGTAATATCGTGAGCCGTGACGTCAATCAGACCTCTGTGGCTCCAAACGCGGTTGATTCGATGAAAGAGGACATCGAGAAATTGAACTCGGCTGTTATTGCTCTTGCAGCCAAAGTGGAATCGAAGATTCCAGTCGGCTCAACTCCACGTTGGCCTAAAAATGACCGCTTTGATTCCGGTCGTGGCACCCCGAAACGTCGCCGTACTTCATCTAGCACTGAAGACAAGCCCATACTGTGTGGTAAGAAAGCACCTATCGACTCGGTCAGAACCGTGGACCTGAACGATGATCTGGTGTGGGTGTACTTATCGGCGTTTCATCCCACTACTACGAACGATGAAATTTCATCTCTTGTCTCTAAGTTTTTGTGTCTGGAAACAGACGAGAAAACTCGGGTTGCCAAGTTGGTTCCCAGAGGAAAAGATCCGTCAACGTTAAACTACGTTTCCTTCAAAGTCGGCGTCAATCAAAACAAACGGGATGTTGCCCTTTCCTGCGATTCGTGGCCGGAGGGCATTCAGTTCCGTGAGTTCGATGATTCCCGGTCAAAGAAGGTGACCAAAATCACCCGTATTGGTCCAGCACAGTGACACCAGTTCCAGGATACTTCCTTTTCAATTACTAACGTGCTGTTGGGCGGATCTGGGACGCAACAACACAGCGCTTCGGAAGCCTCTGATCCCTCCGAACCAGTCGAGCTGTTTGTAGATCTAATCATCAGAAGTCGTCCTGGCCCTGGTTTTGGAATCGGTGACGAGGTCTTCCAACCTGTACTTACAGGCAAGTATCGATACGTTCCAAAACCTTCTTTTTCTGAGCCACCTTCCGCTTCCAGCAGCGAATACTTAACGCAACCATCCGATCCAACCTCACCTTCTGAAAACGACGTAGTAAGCTCGATGTCTTCTGAACTCTGGATGAACCAATCTGCTTTGCAACCGGGACGCATCGTGGAAAGCTTTATGGAAGCCCCCGGTACCTCTAACTCAGTCGTGCTAATTCCTGTCAGCGTTCATCATAGTCGTCCTGGCCCTGACTTTAGATGTGGATTGGGGGTCTTCCAACTTGCTAGAACAGGCGAGTACATAATAAATGGCGCAAATACGATGTCTGATGCCGATCCAAATTTCAGCACCTTGAATGCCGCCGAATCAACTCTCGTACCTCGGAGCCCGGAACGCGCCGTAGAAAGCCTCGTGGAAGCCCCTGATCCCTCCGTCTCAGTCCAGCCATTTGCTGCCGCCGCTCACCATAGTCGTTCCGGACCTGTAGTCGGATGTGGAGAGGGGGTCTTCCAACACAGTCACTATGGCGAGTATCCGCATGGTATTGTTAATGTTCATTCGCTGCCTGATGCTTCCGTGATTTCCAGGGAGAACAGACGTTCGATTGTAAGCCGCAAGCAGGACATGGCGGAATGAATTCTGATGTTGACGACTACCGGCTTGCTGTATCGGATCGTTGCTATGATGTGATTGTCCTATGCGAGACGTGGCTCGATTCGCGAACGCTTTCCAGCCAGGTGTTCGGATCCGATTATGAGGTTTTTCGTTGCGATCGGAATCCAAACAACAGCCGAAAATCTACTGGTGGTGGCGTTCTTGTGGCTGTCCGTTCCGGATTGGTGGCGAGAGCAATCGAAAATGAATCGTGGAACAGTGTGGAACAGGTTTGGACAGCCATTAAACTGGGCGATCGCACATTATTTTTGTGCGCATTGTACATGCCACCAGATCGAGTTCGTGATCTTGAACTCATCGAGACTCACTGTCAATCAGTCTTCACAGTAATGGAAAGAGCGACTCCAATTGATGAGCTATTCATTTTTGGGGACTTTAACCTAGCAGGCGTTTCGTGGAGACCATCCCATAGCGGCTTCCTCTATCCAGATCCAGAACGTTCTGTATTTCATGCAGGAGCTATCGGCCTTCTCGATAACTATAGCGTAGCAACGCTTTCTCAAATTAACTACGTAGTCAACGAGAACAACCGTAGTTTGGACCTCTGCTTCGTGAGCACTCAGGACAATGCTCCGTTCATTTCCACAGCACCTTGTCCACTAGTTAAGCTTGTTCCGCACCACCCTTCTCTGATTGTCACTGTTGAGGACAATCTCGTTCGTGATTTCGATAGTCTTCCTGCTGCGGTTTCTAATGACTTTCGAAAGGCCGACCATCGAAGCATTGTAGATGTGTTGTCAAACATGGACTGGGAGAACATTCTCGATCATGACGACGTTGAGGCCGCTGCGCAAACTTTTTCTCATGTCTTGGCATATGTCATTGACAGACACGTCCCGAAAAGAATTCAACGCAAAGACTCTCACCCTCCCTGGCAGACGATTGAAGGTTGAAGTCGACCAAGAGAGCAGCATTGAGAAGATTTACGAAGTATCGCACGCTTCCTCTGAAACATCACTACGTGAGGCTTAATCACGAGTATCAGCGAGCCAGTCGTCGATGCTTTCTGCGATTTCAACGAGGTATTCAGCGTAACCTTAAACTACACCCAAAATCCTTCTGGAACTACGTGAACGAGCAACGCAGAGAATCTGGCCCTCCATCGTCAATGGAATTGAACAGTGAAGTCGCTTCCACTCCGCATGATATTTGTCGCCTTTTTTCTGTCAATTTTGCCAGTGTGTTCACTGATGAGAGACTAAGTGACGACCATGTTTCCCTCGCAGCCAGGAACATCCCACTAAATGGTCAAACGCTGAGTGCAATTGATGTCAACGTTGAGATGATTTCTAACGCTGCAACGCAGCTTAAATCGTCCTTCAACCCTGGACCCGATGGAGTTCCGTCCGTGTTTTTGAAGAAACATGTCTGGATGTCTCTTTCCAGTGGTATATTTCCATCCTTCTGGAAATGTGCACACATGTTTCCTGTCCACAAAAAGGGAAGCAAACGAGCCGTGGATAACTATCGTGGAATTACATCGCTGAGTGCTGTTTCGAAACTATTCGAGCTTGTTATTATGGAACCGTTGCTCTCTCACAGCAAGCAGTATCTGAGTGCTGATCAACACTGGTTTACTGGCGGTCTTTCTACAACCACCAATCTGCTATGCCTCACATCCTACATTACCGATAGTATGACTGAACGGGTACAGACGGACGTTATATATACCGATCTATCCGCGGCATTCGATAAGTTGAATCATGACATTGCGATTGCTAAACTCGACAGGCTTGGGGTGAGCGGTAATCTCTTGAGTTGGTTCCGTTCGTATCTTACTGGTCGCCAACTTATGGTTGCTATAGGAGATTGCAAATCAGCTAGCTTCTTTGCCACATCAGGTATACCGCAGGGAAGCCATCTGGGACCGTTGATTTTTCTACTCTACTTCAACGACGTGAACCTGGTTATCGAAGGACCTTGATTAGCATATGCAGACGACCTCAAAATATTTTTACGAATTTGCTCGATCGCTGACTGCCACAATCTTCAACATCAGCTTAATGTCTTCGCCAGTTGGTGTACTTTAAATCGAATGGTAGTGAACCCAGCAAAGTGCTCTGCCATAACGTTCTCACGAAAAAAGCAACCGATTGTATTCAGCTATGACCTGCTTGGAACGACACTCGAACGCGTGAATCAGGTGAAAGACCTGGGTGTGGTGTTGGATTCACAGCTAACATTCAGGCAACACATTTCTTATGTCATCAATAAGTCGTCTAGGACTTTAGGATTCATCTTCAGGATAGCTAAGAATTTCACCGATGTCTACTGCTTAAAATCTCTTTACTGCTCCCTCGTACGATCGACGCTTGAGTATTGTTCTGCGGTTTCGAATCGGAATTACAACAATGGTGCCGAGAGAATTGAATCTGTTCAACGTCGCTTTCTTCGTTTTGCGCTTCGTAGACTGCCCTGGAGAGATCCGCTTCGGCTGCCCAGCTACGAGAGTCGCTGCCAACTGATAAACCTTGAACCTCTCCGGATTAGAAGGGACACCAACAAAGCTTTGATTATCGCCGACACTCTACAGGGACGAATAGATTGTGAGGCTATCCTAAGGCAAATTGACCTAAACGTGCAACCCCGACCACTCCGTAACAACCTCATGCAGAGACTGCCACTGCGTCGCACGAACTACGAGGCATATGGTGCGATTTGCGGACTACAGCGTGTGTTCAACAGAGTCGCATCTGTATTCGACTTTCACCTCACACGTGATGCGCTTCGTCGGAGATTCTCATCTGTTTTCGCCGGCCGCAGTGACTGACAGAGAAAATTAGTGTATTTCCATTTATGTTTTTTTACATTCTGACCATGTTGCTTTGTTTTTCTTTCTGTGATTATTTGACATGTAATTTTACTATTATTATTATTATGATTAGTATTATTAACATCATTTGGGCTACAGCCAGCCTGTTGATGTATGGCAACAATAAACAATAAACAAAGATGAGCCATTTACCATTAATTGTATTGTTGTTCTATTGTTGAAAATTCGTACTATATGGGACCTATTAGAAATCTATTTAAAAAAATTTGTACAATATACGTACAATAAGATAGATTGTTGGCAATAGATTGTGATGTAATTGTATTTAATTTCACGGTAATTGTATTGTTATTTTTTTCTGGGATGCGCTATGAGATGTAACATCAGTATCATCAGTTTTCCTCTGGCTTCCTGTCATTTCGTAAAATTGACTAATGAATTTAAAAAAAAAAATTCTTCTCATTAAATTGTAAACGGACAATACTAGAAGACCCGTGGCTTCTATTTCCTTCAATAAACAAAAACTGACGACAGTTGCGGTCCTAGTTCATTCTGGCGTTGGATGCTGGTAGTTATTTGGAAGTAAGCAAAGTACCGCATTACTGCTTACGTTTATTCGGTCAGATCATTAGCAAAAATTGTTTGCAAAAGCCACTCGGAAAAAAATCCGTTCCCGAAAACGGGAACGGACCGTGAACTAAAAATCACGGCCAGCTATCCAGAACAAAATTTTCTCAAATATACACCGTGAACTATGGTTCACGGCTGTGGTTCACGAATATGGGAACTATTTTTTTCCTGTGCAGGCAACCAACTTAAACCGCAAGCAGTGCAAGTCTTGATTTTTTATACTGCTTGCATTACGTGAAACTTTAATTACTTTGATGTATTAATCAACGCTGCAACAGAACCGTTCGTTAATCCAGTAACTTGAGTATCAGCAGAGCAGCCACACCAACGACCTGGACGGTTGAAAAGTTTGCACACAGCACTTTCTTTTTTTTTTCTCGCAGTCGCACCTCATTATTCACTTTCTTTTCAACTTCCCTACTAACGAACCAAGTTAGTTGGCTGCCGGCACTACTAGCGAGCAAGCACCCGGCCCTTAGTGTTAAAAAGGAATAGAACAACGCCGTCCGGGGAGAAGTTTTTCAATCTAATCTTCCAGAGGACACCGAGCGACGCGTAAGACGACGCCTGTGACGATGAAAATGGGACAGGCGTTGGCGGCATTCCGAACGCTGAAACAGAAGGATACTGTCAGGAGGCTGCTAAAATGGCACCAGAAAATGTAATTAAAAATACCAACGAGTTGGGGTATGCCTCGATGGGAGTCACATTTCCCAAAGAGGCTGCACCAGGAAGAAGAAGAAAACGGTAGTGAAAAAGGAGCAGACAGTAGAACAATGCCGTTGGGAAAAGGAAATAATATGGAAAATTCTTAAAACAGTGAAATAATAAAATGACAGAAGAAGCAGTCGAAAGAAGAGTCACAGAATAGATTAACAGCATGGTTGATTTTCGCAACAGATGTCGCTGGTAAAAAAAATACGGCGATTTATTTCGTATGCAGAATACCGAAAAATTTTGGTTTTTTCCGAACTGGACAACCAATTTTTTATTTTGCTTCTAAAATCGATATTTTTGAAAAAAATAAAAAAATAAACTTTTTTCCCATAGTAGCGGTGAAATTAAAAAAAAAAACTGACAGTTTACTTTCATCCATTGCGCACAAAGTTCGAATTTGTGTTCATTGTTCTTTAGCATTACTCTGGTTGGATCTCTCTGGTTGAAAAGGGGGATTGCTGTGGGAATGGGTTTGACGACGATGTCTGGTGTTTGCCTCTGAATTTCCAGTCTGCTGCATGGTTCCGGGTGACTGCTTTGTGATTTGGTACTTGAGTTGCTTTTTTATTATGGATGAACGGGGACTTTGAGGTGACACAATGTATAGATTCTTGTTGTGTTTGAATATTTGAAGGCCGAACAATTGTACGATATGACAAATTGTTTCCGGTAGTGTAGTGGAAAGCGTGACTGCCTCTCACTCCAAAGGGCCTCGGTGCAATCCCAGTCGGCGCCGTTGGGATTTTCTGAGGCTAAACATCTCTGATCACGCATTCCTTCGGAAGGGAAGTAATGCCGTTGGTCCCCGGTCCATGAGTTGGTATGTCGAGATAGCGTCGGAGCATTAGTACTCAGTACGGAAAACAATATTGACGGAAAAAATCGAAGAACAAAAATAGTACTTTACTTCTGCGTGAAGTCAACGATTTACACAGTTGAAGATGCTAATTTCAAATAACAGACTAAAGTGGTAATTTGTATACGATAGATGAGGAGATGAAAGTATAGAGTAAATAGTTCCGTTAGAGTACGGCAGTGTAAAAATTGTATATAGAAAGAAGAAAACGAGCAAGGACAACTTTAGGAAAGTACAAATCGGTTTGATCATCTCTTTTTAACAAACTCCCCCGTTGGAGAGGGATAGTGAGAAGTATTACAGGGGTGCAACAGGGGATAATACCTAAGTCTCTGAATTGATGGGATCTTTGAATTGTTTTCTGGCCAAGAGTAATTGTGTTGTGTATTACAGCGTGCTTTCTTGTGAACGATATAGAATTGCATTTATTAATATTTAGTTCTAACAAATTTTTCTTACACCATGTGTAAAAAACGTCAATTTCATGTTGAAATATTTGAAGATCAGGTGCTTTAGATATCTCCATGAAAAGTTTCATGTCATCAACATATATAGAAACATGCAGAAATTTAAAAATATGTTCTATATCGTTGACAAATAAAATAAACAGTAATGGACCAAGATGTGAACCTTGTGGCACACCAGATGTTACAATAACTATGGTGGACAGATTTCCTTCAAATCTTACCTTTTGCGTCCGCCTTGATAAGTACGACTCGATCCATTTCAGTAGCCTAGGATTGAAGCCTAATTTGGAAAGCTTAAAAAGCAAGAGTGGTATATCAACTCTGTCAAATGCCTTTATCCAATGAGTTTAACAAATCCGTGCTATTTGCTAGTAATTACCAACTTAATCTGTAAGAATACATTGTCATTAATGATGGATTCGAATAATTTAGGAATGCTTGATAATATAGCAACTCCACGGTAATTTTTTATATCAAACTTTTTACCACTTTTAAAAATTGGAATTGAAAATGATTCCTTCCAAATCGGAGGAAGTACGCTTGACTCCAAGGATAAATTAAACAGCCAGAACAAAGGCTTTGCTAGCTCCTTCGAAACATACTTTAAAAAAATTGGTGGTAAACCATCCGGTCCAGCACCTTTTGAAGCATCCAAGGTTTCAAGACCACGTATAATTTCCTTGAGAGTTAAATTATCCACTGCGATGTTCTTCATTGGCTCGGGGAGATACGAAAAATATTGATAATCTCGCTCATTCTCATCATGAATTGTATAAACGTCCTGAAAGAAGTCAGCAAATAAGTTACTAATCTGACTATTGCCAAACCTACTGTCTAATTGCATTTTTGATGGAAAGCTCTTGGATTTTTGCTTTTCTTTAACATAGTTAAAAAAGGATTTGGGTCTGACTTAATGTTAGTTTCAATCTTTCTATTGTGTTCTTCATTCGTATTTTCAATTTCAAAATTAAGTTGGTCACAAATAGCAAGATAAAAGGTAAAATTTTCATCATTTTTGCTTCTCTTGTACGCTTTATGAGCTTTCTGCTTTCTTTTTCTAAGATTTATTATCTGTCTATTGTACCATATTGGTGTTTTTGCATTGACTTTTTTCTTTTGCTTCATGGGCACTGTCTGTTCTAGAATAGAATAAATAATCTGATAGAATACATCAACTGAATGTTCTGCATCATGACTACGGATTACAAGTTGCCAATCTATACTGTTCAATTTATTTTTGATAGCTCCATAGTCTGCCTTACTGAAATCGAAATAGGGATCTGACAAATTATTATCCACCATTGCGGTTTTTTCAAGTATCATTATGGAATATTCAATGGCAGTGTGGCACACTTTATTTTTCCAAAGAGGAGAAGGTGACTCTGATACGCCAAAATCATCATTCATGGTAGTAAATAGCAAATCTAAATAGCAATTATTTTGATTTTTTATATGATTTACTTGATTCAATCCAATTTCTGCACATTTGTCAAACAAAGTATGAAGTGTTTCATTTTCCCCCATTATCGGAATTAAAATGGATTCATTTTCGTCATCTACAGTAAAATTAGCTGCCCTTTGATTAAAATCTCCGTATATGTGAACGTTTGCTTCAGCCTCGAATTCCGACATAATACTGCTAGCAAGACAAATTTTTTTTTCAAATGCCTCTTTTTTGGAAAATACACAACAGCGAAAATATGAACACGATCACCAATAATTAATTTGACCCATACATGGTCAAACTACTTGTTTTTGCAAGATGAAATTTGCTCAGATTCATACTCCACACTAACTGCTATTAACACACCTCCACCGAATTTTTTGTTGGATAATAATTTATCGCGATCATCTCTAAAACGATCATCGAAAACTTCTTCGATTTTAACACTAGAATCCAAACTTGTTTCTGTTCCTAAAATCACAGGAAAAGTGCAAGCATTAACTATCTTGTCACTTTGGTATCGCTTCTCATTCTATTAAAATTCTGACAGTAAATGACCAACTCCTTACTTTCATCATAACGATGCAATTCCAAAATTTGTGCTTCAGTACTAGGTGGCAAACTAAAACTATTTAAATTAATTACCTCTCCTTCCTGCTGTCGTCAAATCGTGAAAGTTGTCCAGTTCTTCAAGAACATTGTCATCGTTGGGACTTTCCTCTAGATGACTCGTCAATTTAGTCGAAAACACGAATGCCTGCATGAACTTGAACATTTCATATGACCGGAAGGTGTACGCTGGTCACAAGTGCCGTGCCAAACTGATTTCCTACGCAATTAATCAATCTTTGATGTGAATTTCGCTAATAAACACGAGGAGCATTTCTTATAGCAAAACTTGCCATAACAAAATGGGCATAGTTCATTTTAGTAAACAAACTAACACTTCTTCCGACTGTGTCACCTCTCTTACTCGCCTAGCCTCGCATGCAGTAGCTGAAATCATCCGGTTAGGCGCAGGAATGGTACATGGAGATTCGCTCTCCGGATATGGGTTTAGAATTTCACCTCGATGGCCTGGAGAAGCGATCTTGTTGTTGTTGTTGTTGTTGTTGTTGTTGTTGTTGTTGTTGTTGTTGTTGTTGTTGTTGTTGTTGTTGTTGTTGTTGTTGTTGTTGTTGTTGTTGTTGTTGTTGTTGTTGTTGTTGTTGTTGTTGTTGTTGTTGTTGTGTGATAAGTGGCGCCGGTGGTGTAGTAGTAAGCGGGATTACCTCTCACCCCAGTAGATCTGGGTTCAATCCCAGTCGGCGCCGCCGGGATGTTCCAAGGCATAACATCTCTGATCACGCCTTCCTTCGGAAGAGAAGTAAAACCGTTGGTCATGAACCGAGTTGGTGGGTTGATAGGTAGGGTTCAGGTATAGGAGCTACCTCCTTGGGTTCGGTAGCATTGGTGCTGAGCACGGAAAACAAGATCGACGGAAAACAAATCAAGAAAACAAAAAACTCACACTCCTGATGCCTGCTAGCTAATGGAGGACGCAAATTCCAAATGTCCCACATCGGGCAACCTGTCAGACATCCCGCATAAATGCAAACCATTACTTGACCTTAAATGGTTAAAAATTGCTCATAATTCCTGCTAAACTTTAACTGAAATGGTTATGGAACTTTACATGAACGTTTGGGTGATAAAGTTTCAACCTTAACCTTACGTATTATGGTTTTTTGGAAGTGAACCTTTTCCAAAAATGGGTTGTTAAGAACCATTACCATTTCAAATTCTTGTTTTCTCCATACATTTTTGGGAAATGAATTATATTGAAACCATTTTATTTATGATTTGAGAACTTAAATGACAATGATTATGGTATTCGGTAAGGTTCATAGATGGGTTTGTAACATCGATCAACTTTATTTGGAATATATCGCGAATTGGTTGCCTGTAAATTATTGATTACCAATTCGCGATATATTCCACGTAAAGTTGACCGATAATTCAAAACCATTAATGGACCTTATTTACTACCATAACCATAACCATAACCATTAAAGTTCTCAATCCATTTGTAAAAAGGTTCTAATATAGTCCTCACTCCGAAAATGTATGGAGAAACAACTTTTTTGAATGGTAATGGTTCTTAACAACCCATTATTTGTAAGGTTTACTTCCAAAGAAACATAATTCATAAGGTTAAAACTTTACAATACTAACGTTTATGTAAAGTTCCTTAATCATTTCAGTTAAAGTTTAGCAGGGATTATAAACAAGTTTTAACCATTTTCGATAAGGTCAAGTTATGGTTCGCGTTTATGCGGGATACCCGAAGCGAGCGGAATTCATTAATAATCGCAAAAAAAAAGCCTATGCGCAGAATCAACCTGGCCGCTGAAGGATGCCAGCAAATAACGGGCAGATCTTTCTTGCAATCCCTAAACGGCGCCAAATTCCGGTGCTTCCGCCACTTCCACTCGACAACCGTTTTTATGCCGCATCCCGAAGCACCTCTCCACCTCCGGGGCTATTGTGGCAGCATGAAGGTGCTTCCCCTTCACCAACGATCGAGAACGCAGACACTCTGCTTATAACGGCGTAACTTGTTACACTCGTGACAGAAGTCGTCATGATCCTGCGCACCTTCAGGACCCGAACAGAACAGCTTCATGCTGCCGTATCAATAAGTATGGACCGTGAAGCCATCAAAATTGCCAATTGGAACGCTTGCTCGCTCAAGAGCAAGAGCATCGAGTATCGCTATCATCACCGAAACGCACCTGAAGCCCGAGCTAACCGTCTTCCTTCCCGATTTCCGGCTTGGGAGGCTGGATTGAACCAGCTCAGGAGGAGGAGGAGTGGCCATCGCTCTAAATAGGAACATCTACTGTCGGCTGCTGCCGAGCTTCCAGCTGAAGATAATCGAAGCCTTAGGGGTGGAAGTTTCTACTCCTGTCTGCCCCATCACCATCGTTGCAGCTTACTGCCCCAAACAAGTCAACATCAGGGACGGATCGGCAGCAAACCTGCGAAGAGATATTGTCAAGCTAACACTACGGAGGGAAAACTTCGCTGGCGACCTGAACGTCAGACATCAAGCTTGGGACAACAGTAGTCGCAATCAAAATGGCACCATCCTGTACAACATCTTGAGTCCAGACACAGCTACCTGGTTGAGTAAGTCCGGTGCTCACGCCATCTTCGATTTCTACATCAGCAACTCGCAACCTGAGGTTTATCAAGCACTCAGCTCGGAGCACTAACCGGTGGTGGCCGAAGTAGGTTCCTCCGCCAACCGATTCGAAGCTATCACCGCGCTGCGCCGACTGGGCGCAGTTCCATCGATGAAGTGATTTTCCGGGCCAGAGAGCAACATGTGTCAGTAATGGTGTATGGTGGAGACCAATTGCAACCGTTTAAACAAAATCCAAGCCAAGTGGATCTCAGAAATAACGATTTTGCAAACAAGATTCGCTCTCTCCCAGATTGTGCTAAGCCGTTCTGGAAAATGGCAAAAAATTTAAGAAATAAGCCGTGGCCCGTCCCTCTCCTATCCCCTCTTAATCAGAATTCAGATCCATCCTTACTCATAAGCCCAGTTGAAAAGACCAATGCTCTTGGTCAACGCTTTGTGAATTCACATAATCTTGGCCAAGCTATGGAGTATCGGATGCAATGTCTAGAGTCACTTCCACCACCGTAGTTGTCCCTGACGAAAGTAGAATATCGGCTGATAAGGTGATTGCAGCCATTAAATCATCAATAAGATCATGAAGGCCAGTGTCTAGGCGAGTAAGAGAGGTGACACAGTCGGAAGAAGTGTTAGTTTGTTTACTAAAATGAGCCATGCCCATTTTGTTATGGCAAGTTTGCTATAAGAAATGCTCCTCGTGTTTATTGGCGAAATTCACATCAAAGATTGATTATACACCTTCCGGTTATATGAAACAGGTCAAAAACCGTCCAAATTCGTCCAAAACAAAATTTTGTTTTGAATTTCTGTATGGCAAAATAGTGAACTTTTCGTGACAATTAACGGCAAAGTACTCACCAACGCTGGGAGACCGTGAGTTCCTGCCCACCTGATACAGTTTTGATGCCCACCTGATGCACTTGTGGATAGAGCGCACTTGTCAACAGAAAATCCACCCTTTCCCGTTAAAAACAAGCTTCCGTCGACTAGCAAATCATCCTCCCCGCCATTGAGTACTGAACGCAAATCTGGGACAGCTGTGCTAAGTGCCATTACCTCAAACTCCAAAGGATCCAGAACAAGATCCTTAGAATGATTCTCAACAGTCCCCCGCATACTCGAAATTTTTAGATCCACCGCCTGGCTGGTCTTCAGACACTAGAGAAGCAGATCATACGCAACCTTGCTAATTAGGTTAAATTATTAGTAGTTAGGTAGGATATCTAATTCCTTTTTCATTCAAGTAATAGGAGTATTCTTTAAACTAGTTGAAAAACGTAAACACGTAAATTAGCATAACAAATTAAACAATGATTAAGAGCCCTTCAGACTTTTAATTTGAATAGTACGAACAATGTAAAATCATAATCAAATGGAAAATAAAACGTAATTTTAATACTACGCTGCACTATAAGGTTGGCCTTTGCGGCCATTAAAACATTGCCGAAGACCGCAATCTTATCAAAATCACGAAGTCTATATGCTTTAAAAATTGATAAAACGATCTTTTCCATACACACTATCACCACCTAGTCAATGAATACCAAATTAAATTGTTAATCATTCTCAAAGAAATATTCCAATTGTTGTTTTTCGACAGTGACTTAAACTGTATCTGATCTATAAATAGATCACTGGGCGTTAATGAGTTAATCTACAAATCATTATATAACCAGGCTTAACCACTTGATTGAAATTCCAAACTTCACATTCCCATCAAAAGGATTCAACAGGAATTGCTATGGCTTTCCCATTCCCACCCCCTGTTCGCATACACCCTCCCGGGGCTACAACAATGGTTGGATAGATTGCAAAGCAACGCTAATTGCATTTTTATTAAGTTTAATTATTCCGCTCACACCCGCTCGCTGGCAAGGACGCGACAGAAACAGTGGTTCCCTGAATCTACATGGCGTCAGATAAATGGAAAATCTTGTTACCCGATACTGATTCCGCGTCTCCGCCAGCGTGAAGATTGGCAATAAGGCGTCGGTGGGTGAAAACTTTCCGCTCTACCGAGTTGCATGCTGCTTTCCAGTGGCACGTGATTTTCCCTCGAGTGAACTTTGCGCTCAACATTTTCCCCAACAATTGTGCAGCAAAATTGGTTGGTTGTTTTTCTTTTCTTTTTTGTGTGCTCCGTCCTCGTTGCATCCTTTCAGCAACAAGCAGACAACAACGACAAAGTTGTGCTTGTGGCCTCCACCAATTGTGTTCGGCTCACTAAGAGAGGCTCGCACACAGAATGAGTGCAGATAAATTCCTGCAAATGGCTCTCTAAAGTGGTATGTGCACTTGGCAATAATGAAAACCAACAAGAAAGTTTTTGGCTTTCGGTTTTTGGTTTGGTTCCCGACGGTCGTCGGGTGATGGGGATGGCGACGATGGCAGTAGGTACAGTCGTACAGGTCCAGACTCCGGAGATTGCCGGTGTATGATTCTGCACTAAACTAAATCGAGAGAGTCTTGTAATCTGGCTTCCGGGTGATTTCGGAAGGTACGAACTCGGTATTGGGCGGTTTAGTGGTGAAAGTTGGAACCGACTTCGTCGTCGTCGTACAGTGATTCCATGTACAGGAATCCTCCGAATAGGGCGGTGGGTGGTTTCGTTTTCCCACTACAATTTCTAGGCTGTCTTCCAAACAATTAAGCTGATTTTCCGTAGGTGACAAGCTCGTGGTTGACCCTAAGCCCATACAAAAAATCAGCTCAATAGGATATAGGACAGCCAAGAAATTGCAGTCCACGCTATTCGGGGGATTCCTTTAGGTATCTATGCATGCATGCTTGCATCTAGATTGTATCTCAGAAGTCGGACGGTAGACTGCCTGCCTTTGGCAGGAGCTTTACACAATGGGATAATTTAATTTTGGTTAATTCTGGGTTTTCTTGTCGGTGCAGTGATTGCAATCTGCGTCGTAAGGGGAGTAATTGTATCGGCGATGAATGGAGGGCAGTTGCTCTAATAGATGATAAAAGGGAAGACTCAGACTAGGCGATCATTTTCCCATTAATTGTGAGTAAGTTAAAGTTTCATATGGGAAATTTCTGGCAATTTTCTGGTAATGGTTGCAATCAATTTTAGGACCATAAATAACTTCAATTGGGCTTCTCTTCTTCTCATTCTATTGAAATATTTACAGTTTCTTATGGAATTTTTCGGTGGAGTGAAAATTGATATTTATCTCACTTGATGTTCAAATATTTTGAAATTGAAACAAAATACTTTACTCAAATTTTAGTCATATAACAAATTTCTAATCGATTGTAAGTTGTTTCATTAAAATCTGTTGAGAACATGCAAAAACAAAGTAACAGTGCTGCTTTAGGAGAATTCTTAACTACAATACCATTTCCAAATGAAGACCAAGGGCCTATGAATCAACTTTGCAGAATGAAATACGCATCTACATTATAGCAACATTTTAAAATCAAACGCATTATTTTATTCTGCAAGAGCTGTAATCTCGATATTTGTGTTTCATTGGCCAGAAATAAAGTGGAAATTAAATCGTTTTTCAGTCGACATAGAATTCCATACTTCTTGGCAATTTACTTGATGACATTGTCAATATGAGAGTTGAACTTAAGTTTGTCATCAATAATCACGCCAACACATTTAATCTCCCGAACGCGATCAATAGTTTTATCATCAATTACAACAGCGACGTTCTCATTTAATCGATTCCGTGAAATTATCATAAATGTATGTTTACTTGTATTCAATTCAACCATCTACTAAGAGAAGGCAAATCTTCATTCAAGTGTTAAACGCATCATCTAAATCCTTAGCTTCAATGAATACCCAAGTAACAATTTAAGCTGAACATTAAGAACAGAAGCTGATTACTGGTTGATTTAAGGTGCACAAAGCTGACTAATATCAGGCTGAATATATAGTTGATTAGTAGTGCATGAAGCGAATTGTATCCTCATAATCCAACCTCAACAAGTTAGCTGATCCAAAGATTGAAGAAGGCTTATTTAAGCTAAACACAACCCCACAAATCAGCAATGCGTTACACATATTTTGATAGCTTGATTTGTTAAGTGTCGTCAGTGTCTGTGTCACTCGTTGCATGTCCGGCATTTTAGTTCTACTAAATTCAATCTTTCTAATTACAAGCAGTGGCAGCAGTAGAGACAAGGAAAAGGAGATTTTTAGGAATAGCTCCAGGTAGATGTGGGCTGTGACGACGATCTCCTTAAAAAAGAATTTAAAAAAATGCGACGACGTCGGAAGTATACATCTGTAATCCTGTGCTTTGTCTGTTATATTGCTGTGAAGTTTCAGACCGCATTCCAAAAAAAATTACTCAATTATGGCACTAAAATAGCATCCAAATGGCCATCGAAATCAATCACGCACTTGTGTCCACATTGTGTTAACTGCACTTGAAAATGAGAGGAAATTTTCACTGTTATTCAACTTAAATTTGACGTGCTTCAAGTTAATGCTCATACCTTTTGCCACACATATGCTTAAATGGTCCAGTAGGTATGGTAGACGCTTGTGAATCAGCGACTGCCGGTTTGAATCCCGAAATGCAAAGGTAATATTTAGACTTATATTAACAATACAAATATGAAATCCAATAAGTCAGCAACAAGTTAAAGCAGTTTCATATAAATGCATAAGATATGAAGCGGTCTTCCATTATTATTTTTGAAATAAAACTAGAGGGCTGAACAAGGGTTGAAAAAGACTGTTATTTAATGCCTTAAAAAGCTTATAATGTTTATTACTGTTAAACTTTTGGCTGATTAAAATCGCCACATTTAGATGTTTAAAAGCTGAACAAAGGTTAACGTGGTCTATTCGTGGTCAATTATTCAATCTAAGGCTGAATTAAAATCGATTAAGCAACACTTGTTAAGCATCAAATTGTTACCTGGGTAACACAGTATGATCTGCAAATAGATTAATGTCGCAAAATCGTAAAACACGTCGCAAGTCATTAATATACATAATAAATAACAGGGTCCCTAATACATTTCCCTGGGGGCACTGCAAGGCTATTCCCCACGGGACTGGAAACATAATCATTAAAAACAGTCTGTTGAGTTCTATCGGACAAATAGCTTGAAAACCATTTATATGCAGTACTCGTAATTCCAAAGCGCTTGATTGATCTTAGCAATAAGGGCCTAGAAATTGTTTCAAAAAAGCGTTTAAGATCCAAAAGAAAACAGCATAAATCGTAACTTTACACTCCAAGATATGTTTCCACTTCGCTAATACCAAATTCAACGCGGTTTCACAAGAATGACCTTCCCGATATCCCGATTGTTCTGGTATCAACATCGATTTTTGCCCACCATAAAATTTTGCATTCGCCAGATTTTTGCATTCGATCTAAATTTCTTAACTTACAATCCTGCATTCTTTTCTACAGTGATTCAAACATTTCCGAGCTAAATCCAATCTTTTCAAAATTAGTTTAAATGTTTTAGAAGTGAGACCAGATCAGAAACGATTCAGGAAATTCCTAACTGAGGTGACACTTTTCAAAGCAGATTCAAAACTGAGTCTGAACTTTTCTGCTGAAGTGAGTTCAAACTTTCGAATAAGTCATCAAGATTTTTCTAACTAAGTCTAAACTTTTCTGCTATGTTATTAAATCCTTTTAAAAGTTGTCAAAGCTTTCCTGAAGTGATTCAACAAATCCCGAATCCAATCTTTAAAGAATTGGTTTC
This sequence comes from Ochlerotatus camptorhynchus, assembly GCF_037179485.1. NCBI lineage: Eukaryota > Metazoa > Arthropoda > Insecta > Diptera > Culicidae > Ochlerotatus > Ochlerotatus camptorhynchus. Next base: position 1,966,897 of record NW_027040498.1, on the reverse strand, counting down.
GGATTTTCTGAAGTGAGACAACATTAGCTGATTTAATCCCATTCCTAAATGAATCAAAGGTTTCCTGCATTGATTCAACTTTTTCCGAACTGTTCTTAACTGCTTTGGCATTTGGCAAAGACACAATCTTGTTTAGGTCAACTAGTTTTCTAACATTTTTTGAGCTTAAATTTGCCAAATGGAGTAACATCTTTTCTGAAGTGGTTCATAACCTTCTTTAGGGAGTCCAAACTTTTCTGTTGAGAGATTGATTTTTTTTTGAATGTTAGTCTGAACTTTCCTGAAGTGATTTAACTAACTTTTAGCGTAGATTCCGCTCATTTAGACCCCTTCCTCGTTCACATCCTTTGAAAATTAGGCTGAGAAATGGGAGAATGGACCTTCGTCTGTTCATACCGGATACTAGATTTTTTTTTAAGGAATCACAATTGTTGAGAATACTGGGTTTACATCCACAAAAGTACTATTTTTATAGAAAATTGGGTTTCTTGATCAGTCAAGATGGATTTTGGCTCTGTCCTTTGAAAAACAGGCGTGGATGTTTTAGAATACACCTTTGTGAGTTCATTCGTGATGATAGATTTGTTTGAAGCCAGGTTGGATTTCGGTGCTTGGATTTTATTGAATGGAAGTTGCTGAATACCGGAAGAACGAACCTGGTTAATATTCACAAAAGAAGGTATTTCCATTAGCTCCTATCTTTGAAAAATAGACTTGTATTTGATACAATAGAAGTTGCTGAAACCATACGTGAGGGTGGAATTTCTTCAATTTTTGAGAATATCGACTTTAAATTCACATATACGTAGATATTTTCATAAAAACTTTGATTTTATGTTCTGCCAAGTTGAATTTCAGCTCCGATCTTTGAAAATAGACTTGGATTTTATAGAATGGATCTTGCTGAATCCATCCGTGATGATACATTTTTTGAAGCATGCACTATTTTTTTAGAAAACTGGGTTTGAATTCTCAAAAGTACTCATTTTTATAGAAATTTGGGTTTCTTGTTCAGCCAAGTTGAATTTCGGCTCCTTCCTTTGGAAAATAGGCATTTTACAGAATTGCTGAATCCATAAGTGAAGGTTGAACCGGGTTTGTTTCCCTTTCTGCTAAGTTGGATTGTGATACTATCCTTTGAAAGTTATGCTTAGATTTTATAGAATTGACCTTGCTGAATTCATATGTGATGAATATTTTCGTGTTTTGTTGTAGAAAAGGATAATTTTGTGGTGATTCATGAAATGGCAGATATTCTACAGGCTGTCTCCAGCCGGCGGGCATCAGTTAATACCGTTTACCATGCTCTTTATGGTTACTTTTTCCTGGGGCTTTCTAAGGCAAAATTATCTACCATCTACCGGAAGCATAAAACGACAATTGCCAACTGGATCTCAAGCTATCGACAAAATGGATTTTTCTCGCGAAAAGAGTATGCCCGTGACGTAAAGGAAAGCTGCTGTAGAAAGGTTAATAAGTACCATGAAATCAGCTGAAATGTTCAGTAAATCATTGTGTGCATTTGTGCATTTTTACTGAACATTTCAGCTGATTTCATGGTACTTATTAACCTTTCTACAGCAGACGGATTTCACGCCAACTCGTCTTCGGAGTTGGCAGCACCCTCTCAGAACCTTATGAAACTTTGTGGGTGTGGAGACTTAGCAATTTTAAGCAACTTTGAGTACTTATTTTTTTCAAAATTTATCTCGCCTAACATTTGATAAGGGTCAAAGTTTTTTGTCGATTTTTTTTTTCAAATCGATATAGCTTAAAAGTGACAAGCCCTACAAAATAGTGATGTATGGCGAACTTTTAGCAAATAATCTGAAATTTTATAAAAAAAATTAAATAAATTAAAAAATTGGTTTCTACACTCTAAAAAAATATATTTAAAAATTAAAAGTCATTTTCCCAAAAATGGTACCCCTCAGATTTGCTTGATATTTTTTCTCATGAAAGGCAATATAATTACCTAACTTTTCTTCATACATTGCAAAGTGGGCGCTTTTAAGGAAAAAAAGTTGTTCGAACAACAACTTTTTCATGTTAATTTTTTTTTAGCGTGTTTCACTCAAAGTCGAATAGTAATACGCGCACAACCTTATTAAAATCCGTTGAAACTTAATGAGCATAAAGATTTTGACCTTTTGATAATCTGGGCGTGCTTAAAACAAAAATCTAGCCTAACATTTGAAAGGGCCTAATACAGAGGATTTTCCTGCATTTCGAATGGTGTTTTAATAAATGAAAACTCTAGTGTTTTTGTTTAGTGCATAGTTTATTTTCCTATAATTCTCCATACATAATTTGAGTTTTTCATTGATTATTAGTCTATCGGAAACAGAGTGAAATTTTTCGGAGTTTCCTTTGAATGTGAAAATCGCTTAGTAGAAATTATGTTTTGAGAAATAGGTACAAAACAATGAAATTTTTGTGTACCAGGTATAGTTTTTACATGACTGAACAGCTCCTTGAGTTCATCGGACATCTTTGTGTATTGATCATTTGATATGAAGCAGAAGTTCAATTTTGTTATGCTTGTATCTGTTTGTTTAACTGCCCAGTCATACAGTTCTTGTGGAGTTGTGATTGTGTTTCCATAATCTCGAGCAAGACTTGCTCTCTTTGCCATTCGTTTGAGAGTTCCTCCAATTGCGTCACATGGGCCTTTCCCATGAGACGTTGCGAAGAAGTGCCATTCTGCTTCCAATCCATACTTGGACTTGAAGTTGCACAAACTGGCAAAATTCTTTTTATTTTTGTAATGAGCCGCTGCTCCATCTGACATGAAAGTAATTTTTGTGAAACTAATAGATTGTTTAATGAAATCTAACAATTTTGATATAAATAATTGAACTGCTATTGTATCATGGGTCAATACTTCTGAAATAATAATAAAGCTTAAATTTTCCAACTTGTTTTCTTTTATGTAGTAAATTTCGAAAGGATGTATCGTAGCTTGATTATTGTTCCAATGATACCCCTGTGCTGAGTTTTGAATAATAAATGAATAATAAATACGATTCACAAATACGCATTGTTACATCCAATTGATGATCAAAGCCCCATGAATGTATTTTCTCTATGAGACTTGATGATAAATTACGTAAATTATTGCGGCTGCAATTGGGATTGTTTATGTTGGCACTACATTGCACCCTTTTAATAATCAATTCAGCAGATTTTTCCATTGTTGTATATATAAACACTTTTTCGTTTCAACAACTATGCAGCACTACACTTTCAACAACTATGCACTACAGCAACTATGAGCATTGTTGTGATATCACCAAACTTAAATATTAGATTATGTCGGTAGAAACAGACTGCGGTGCTTTAAGTTTATATCTTATATCTCTCATGGGACTACCTGCGTTGTTATATAACTGCTATATAGCAGGTAACTTAACGATTATTTTAGGCATGCCTTAAATAATCGTTAAGTTACCTGCGCTATTATATGTATTCACTTGAGAGGTGAGGTATAAACATATATGCATATTGCTTACTAATGGACACACCTAATACATAAAAATAAATGAATGATTATTTTTCTAATTAAATTAATCACAAATACATGAATTGAAATCTTTTCATGAATAAAACATACTAAGTGATTTTTACTTAGTTTACCTGTTGATTTGGAACAATTTGAGGGTGGTTTTATAGAAGTTGGATAGAGTGTATGCATATATTATAATACAATCCATCACAGGAAAGTGCAAACCATGCTGAGATGGCTGTTCCTCATTAGAACGTTTTGTTCTGAACTCTTATTGGACGATTTGCAGGTAACTTCTCTGTACCCTTTTCAAATGTTAGGCTAGATTTCGCCCAGATTATCGAAAAGTATACCCATAAAGTTTAATCGAATTTTAATAAGGTTGTGCGCGTATTACTATTCGACTTTGAGTGAAACACGCTAAAAAAAAATTAACATGAAAAAGTTGTTGTTCGAACAACTTTTTTTCCTTAAAAGCGCCCACTTTGCGATGTATGAAGAAAAGTTAGGTAATTATATTGCCTTTCATGAGAAAAAATATCAAGCAAATCTGAGGGGTACCATTTTTGGGAAAATGACTTTTAATTTTTAAATATATTTTTTTAGAGTGTAGAAACCGATTTTTTATTTTATTTAAATTTTTTTATAAAATTTCAGATTATTTGCTAAAAGTTCGCAATACATCACTTTTTTGTAGGGCTTGTCATTTTTAAGCTATATCGATTTGAAAAAAAAATCGACAAAAAACTTTGACCCTTATCAAATGTTAGGCGAGATAAATTTTGAAAAAAATAAGTACGCAAAGTTGCTTAAAATTGCTAAGTCTCCACACCCACAAAGTTCCATAAGGTTCTGAGAGGGTGCTGCCAACCACTGGATGAGTTGGCGTGAAATCCGTCAGCAGCTTTTCCGATGATTTATGGTACAATTACACTTCAAAATGGTGCAAAGCGGTGCATACTAAGGAGCATTTTCAAATGCTTAATGCACAGTTTTCTCTATTTTAGGGAGCGTAAAGGGTGATACGGTCAAAATTTGGTCAATATCAACTTGACGTATTTCTTTCAATTTTGCATTTAAAAAACCTGAACACCCCTCATTTTGAAGGTGTGTGTGTGTAGAATGTTGCTCCTATTTTGATTTTGGAATTCACTCTTCAGTTGTCAAAATGCCGTCCAAGCAAGAAGAGCAGCGTATCAAAATTTTGCTCGCGCATCGCGAAAATCCGAGCTACTCGCACGCAAAGTTGGCAAAATCGCTAAAAGTTGCCAAATCAATCAACCGTTACAAATGTAATTAAAGTGTTTGGGGAACGTTTGTCGACAGCCAGGAAGTCTGGATCGGGGGGAAATCGAAAACCGGAAGCCGCTGAGACGACAAAGAGAGTTGCCGGTAGTTTCAAGCGAAACCCTAACCTCTCTCTCCGAGATGCCGCAAATAAGCTGGGTGTATCGTCTACAACCGTGCATCGAGCCAAAAAACGAGCCGGACTATCGACTTACAAGAAGGTAGTGACTCCAAATCGCGATGATAAACAAAATACGACGGCCAAAGCGCGATCCCGGAGGCTGTACACGACGATGCTGACGAAGTTTGACTGCGTGGTAATGGACGACGAAACCTACGTCAAAGCCGACTACAAGCAGCTTCCGGGACAGGAGTTTTATACGGCAAAAGGAAGGGGAAAGGTAGCAGATGTTTTCAAGCACATGAAACTGTCAAAGTTCGCAAAGAAATATCTGGTTTGGCAAGCCATCTGTACCTGTGGCTTGAAAAGCAGCATTTTCATAGCTTCCGGGACTGTCAACCAAGAAATTTACGTGAAAGAGTGTTTGAATAAACGTCTGCTGCCTTTCCTGAAGAAACACGGTTGTTCCGTACTGTTTTGGCCGGATTTGGCATCTTGCCATTACGGTAAAAAGGCCATGGAGTGGTACGCTGCCAACAACGTGCAGGTGGTTCCCAAGGACAAGAACCCTCCCAACACGCCAGAGCTCCGCCCAATTGAGAAATACTATTGTCAAGCGGAACCTAAAGAAGACCAAAAAACTGCTAAGGGCGAGCAGCAGTTCAAGGCAAACTGGCTTTCTGCGGCGAAGAAGGTGGACAAGGTGGCTGTACAAAATCTGATGGCAGGGGTCAAGCGTAAGGCCTGGCAATTCGGATTTGGAAAAGCGGGAGCCTAACTGAATATTTTCCCTGAATTTTATACTAATTGAACTTGAAAAAGAAATTTAATTTGATTTTTTAAATAAACGGTTTCACCGATTTACACGCGTTTTCCCTTGACCAAATTTTGACCGTATCACCCTTTACTTTAAATATTTACTGAGCATTTTAAGATTTTCAACGTATTTTGATCAATCATTTAAGGAGCAACCCGATCTATTTTAAGGAGATTTTTTTTTCACTTATTAAGGATAATTTCATCTGTTTTATTGAGCAAAAGTAGGGCTGCCGTTAATACATTTCAATACAGTTGACGTACATACCGACGTTTTGTGTTGTTGGCTGCACCTGTAGAATCTCTCACAATTTTTGCAATCCATGCTCTTGAGCCCAAATTCTCCACATTTGAAGCATCTCAACACATTAATCGCGGGAACAAACATTTATACGTATCGATATCGACTTCAATTATAACACTTAACTCGTTATAAGTAATGCGTGGATTTTAAAACATGTTCACTACTTTTACATCATTAATAGCGATGCCTTCATTTTGACTTTTTAAGTAGTCAATGAAGACATCGGAGGAATACTGATCGCTCATGCCCACTATTCAATACCATTTTTCACTTCACTTAAATTTGCTCCTGTTGCACACTCAACTATAGTAGAGCCATTACCATTACTAAAATTACTGATTTTGTGTGTTTTTGGATCTAACTGTGTTCTCAAAAACTTACGAGTATGTTCGCAAGCTTGTTTGGATTTATTCGGTTTAATCACAATGACCGGACGAGTCTTACGATGATTCGGTTTGTTACTGTTACTAATATTTTTATTTGCACTTATACTGGCACGACTATGTATTTTTACAACATCCGCAAAACTCGCATTTTCTTGAAACACATCATCAGTCGAATCGTTGCCACTATTTAGAAATTTACATTTTTGCGTCTGGGATTTCGGTCCGATTTAGAATGCACCATTCGTTGCAGCTAATTTCTTTTCCGCACTAATTTCAAAACATGATAAGATGTACAAGGTTTTCTTTTTTTGTTGGGGGGAGTTGAACCACTGCGTCCATTATTTGAACTTTTGTGGAACCCCTGTTTACTGTTCGTATCATGCAAGCTGACCACCATTTAATGAGTGGACAGCTAATTGCCTGGACACGTCCTTTCCCAGTCAGGTATGATATGGTTTACAGGATTAGCAGACCAAATTCCACTAGGTTGTAAGATAACACTACGAGGAAATTTAGATCTACGCCTGTGTAATGTACCGCAACTGCAGAGCAGATGTTCCGAGGTTTCACGTTCTATGCTACAGAAACGGCAGATATCGCTCTGAACCCGACCAATGTTCTTCAAATGATATCTACTCGGACAGTGCCCAGTTACTAGACCAGTGTATATACTAAGAGCCCGTTTATTGAGCTCCAAGAGCTTTTTGATATGTGTTACATTTGGAGTTATAAATCTTTTCGACTGGTTGCACTTCGTGACGGCCATCCAGTTGGCCATCACCCTTTGTTCTTCCCAGCGTTTGAGTTCCATTTTTACCGTACAGTTTGATATTCCACAGTATGGTTCTGGGCCAATAAACGGAGCTTAATTTTGCGAGATCGTCTGCCCTTTCATTCCCTTCAATGCCACAGTGTCCAGGAACCCAATATAAGTTTACTGAGTTCTGTATGCACAGCTGTCGCAACAAGAGAATACATTCCCAGGCAATCTTTGATGTACATTTGTAAGCACGAAGCGCTTTTAGTGCTACTTGACTGTCAGAAAAATTACAGATATTTGCACATCTATATTTTCTCCTTAGGCAAACACTCACACATTCAAGTATGGTCACGATTTCCGCTTGAAACACTGTCACTGACACTGACAATGTCCCATCGCTACTGAAATATGTGTCCCAGGGCCAAAGATTCCTGCACCTGTTTGTGTTCCAATTTTTGAACCTATAACTGATGTAAGAACTCACAACTCAGCACTCACCAACTACCTACTCGTAGATCAAACATACAGCACCCGGTCGACTCAGGCGACAAGAGCAATCTCCGGAACACCCAGGGTCGGCTAGCTTCGCGATACAAAAACGAAGAACTTTCACTTTTCTTCAAATGCTTTTATTTGCCACTTTCTGTGTTGTGTGCGTGTTGTTCTGTGTTCATAATTTCGTGTAATATGTGTCGTGTAGCCTAATCGCGTTATTTACTGTACCGGTACATACCGCTGCTGCCGTTGATGGTGAATAGGGATGGCCGACACAGTGACTCCTGTCCTACTGTGCGGCCGGAACACTCGCCAGATTGGCGAAGCGAGCGGATGAAAGTCCAGCGGGCGTTGCTGGACGGTGGGATGGCAGGCGTCGTCCTTCGTTGGCACGATCGGCCGACCGTGGCAAGGCCACCTTGGTCAAGCCGGGAAGGGAAAACTCTTTTGCGATTATGGTATACTGCTGTTTTTGCACAAGAAACGTGAAGGTTCTGAATATATAACATAAATGACAAAAACCTATGAATTTGTGACCAAACGGTTACACTATCCACCACCCCGATAAAAAAAATGTGAAAGCACGAAGTGATTTTGCATTTTTTTTTAATTTGCTCCCTAAAGTCATCTTTGGCCATCATAGGTTCGTGGATGTGCAACATAAACAACATTCAATTCACAATCTATAAACAATTTTTCTCTAAAACGCGCGAAATCATAATTCAACTTTGCTACAAATTAAAACTATAAGTAATAAAAACATGCTAAAATATTGGGTTCTCGAGAACATACACAATTATTATATTTAAAATTATTAAAATGAAAATAATTCAACGCTATAATCTTACAAAATAAATAAATAAAATTATTAAAATAATCCCGTATAATGGGTAGACAACTCTATTTGTATCATTTAACATTATTGCTGCGCAGCGAAAAAGCAATTATATTTACACAACCCTATTTACAAGTATTTACAGCACTTTAGATCACATTCGGTACGCACGGCCGAATCCCCTGGCGGGAATAATTCGCCGGCGGGCAAACTGTCAACTGTTGACATTTCGCCTGACATTTCGTATTGTATCAATTGCAACTGTCACAGCATATCTATTGTTTTGATTGTTTATTTACTTTATGCGTAACAGTGTGAAATCGGGAAAACATTGAAGTGATTAAATTTATAAAAGTGGCCAAATTTGGACGAAACGTTTCGGTAAGTAGTACGTACGTATATAGCATAACGAGTATTGACTTCGTTTGTATGTGTGTGTGTTTTTTTAGGAGAGCTCACGTATTTTGCTCGAAAGATTGGCCCATAGTCAACCCAATAATTCCCGGGATACCGTGAAAGCCATCTTGACGGTGCAAGATGCATTCAGGTAAGTAAAGTGTACACATTAAAATCAATCAACAATGATTGAATAGTTGAAGATGCTAATTTCAAATAACAGACTGTAGTGGTAATTTTTATACGATAGATGGAGTAGATGAAAGCATAGAGTTGATAGTTCCGTTAGAGTACGGCAGTGTGAAGATTGCATATAGATATTAGAATAGAGAGCTAGGACAACTTTTAAGGAAGGTACAAATCGGTTTTTTCATCTCTCTTTACCAAACTCCCCCTTTGGAGAGGGATGGTGAGGGGTGTCCCCCCCCCCCCCCGCCACCACTGGCAAAAAGAGATGAAAACCGACCCGCTCATGTACCAACTGTGTGTTTGGAACAGTTCTACCGATTTTTTACCGCACTTCAGTTGTTATTTGAAAGAAGGCATCCAGTCGTAGGTTTGGAAATTGCAACTATTGTTTACCCCTACCACGATATGTGCTCCTGTCATCGTTGACTTGATGATCTCGAGGGGACACGGGTGGGGTAGGTGCTGCTACACAGTTGGTACTTGAGCGGGTCGGTTTTCATATCTTTTTGCCAGTGGTGGCGGGGGGGGGGGGGGGAGAGACACCCCTCACCATCCCTCTCCAAAGGGGGAGTTTGGTAAAGAGAGATGAAAAAAACCGATTTGTACCTTCCTTAAAAGTTGTCCTAGCTCTCTATTCTAATATCTATATGCAATCTTCACACTGCCGTACTCTAACGGAACTATCAACTCTATGCTTTCATCTACTCCATCTATCGTATACAAATTACCACTACAGTCTGTTATTTGAAATTAGCATCTTCAACTATGTAAATCGTTGACTTCACGTAGAAGTAATACTAAAACATATAGTCAAATAATGATTGAATGTTTGATTTTAACTAGGCTGATTAAAACATGGGGTTGTTCCACCCCGACATTTGGACAGGTCGTAGATGAGGGCAAGAAGTCATCCCTCTTCGTCTACCGATTCTGCCAATGCCGGTGGATCCCCGAAATAGATCAGGTAAGTATGATCCATTCCCAAATTGTGAGCTATCCTTCCGTTTAATGACTGACCGAATTCCTTAATCCCTCAGTCCAACTTGGACAGGTATAGACTAACCAAATCAACGATTCTCCTTAACAAATTAACACAATAGTCCTTCGGTGTTAAAAATTGATAAAAATTTACTTTCTCTTTTTTATATTCTAGGTTATTTTTCATCCGACACAAACCGACGTTAGCCCTTGTGACTGGGGACAAAAAGTAATTCCCACACGACACTGGATGACGGACTTGTGAGTGGAATGTACCTAGGAATAAAAAAGAGAAAATATATGTTTCTAAATTGTATAGGTTCAGAACGATTTGTTTTTCTTTTTGTGATGTTTGAAAGAATGGGTTTGGGTTCCAGGTGTGCATCCGGAACGCGGAATATTCCTAGAATGTTCAAGTTCCAAAATTGATATAAATTTACTGCACAGTTCTTTGGCCGTAGGTTGCTCTTGATTATACTTTGTGGCCTTTTTCCTGATCTTAAAAGATCGGGTTTGCTTTCTTTGGGATTCGGGGTTCGAAGTTAGTGAGTTTGAAGTTTGGAAAGCTTTACCAGGTAAGTCGCGAGGACAGTTCGAAGAAGGAAGCTTCGACTTACTGGTGTTTTCCTGACTGTAAAAGCCGGAACTATTGCGTGACATGGGGCTTCTGTACGTTCCCTTTTTGACCTGAAGCAGGTCATCCGAATCTGAATCGGATTCGCTGGAGGACGGATCTAAATCTTGATCCGAGTCAGAGCTGGGAACTATCAGCACAATATCTGATTCCGGGTCCGACTCGGGTTCCCTGTATTCGCATGTCGCGCTAGGGGGTAAAAATCGTGAATTAATGTCACTAGCGACGATGTTCATGTTACGCAAAAACAGGTTCATAATTCGTTTAAGTTTACTAACGTCTTATGGCATGAGGCGGCCTTCTGTCCTCTGATTTCTAAATGTAATCAGAGTTTCTTTGAGGTCCAGTTCCAACTCCTCTAGCGGATAGTTGGGATGTGAATTTGGGAGCGGCCTAGGAATCCCAAGTGATTCCTCCAGGTCCGAATCATCTGCATCGTACTCCTCTGCTTGCCAGGTAATTGGCTCATAATTTGTTTGAACCTTTGCTAGTTTCTTGCGTGTCATTGTTGTGGAGAATCAGTGGTGTGGGTAGTGGGTTAAAATAAAATTGTATAAAAACATCACGTATGCGGATCAAAACAAACAGTGATAAACATCATTACAAATAGTGCGCGATTGTTGTCGTGATGATTGGACATGAAATAAATAAAGTTCAATTATGATTTATGATTTTTTTTACACATACACGACTCGCGGAAAAAAACAAAAATAACCAACATCAACGAATTTGCAATGAGAAAAACAACAATCGGTAGCAAATTGGGTTCAGGACCTCTTTTAATGAAAAGCACTTCAAGTTTCGCAAAAATTTCACCAAAGTGCTAAAAAGTGAAGTGGAGACAAACATACGTGCAAGCACGGATCTCTGCCACCTCCCGTCGGAAAAATCCTTAGATTTTTGTATACTACGACGGACCCTTGATTACCTTTCGCGGACTTTTAGTTGGGCGCCAAGTATAACTGATGTAAGAACTCAGCACTCACCAACTACCTACTCGGAGATCAAACATACAGCACCCGGTCGACTCAGGCGACAAGAGCAAGCTCCGGAACACCCAGGGTCGGCTAGCTACCGGGTAATCAGAGGGTTTCGCGATACAAAAACGAAGAACTTTCACTTTTCTTTAAATGCTTTTATTTGCCACTTTCTGTGTTGTGTGCGTGTTGTTCTGTGTTCATAATTTCGTGTAATATAGGCTTCTTAGAAGATCATCTACAACTAAAGACCACATTAGTGGTGAGAGGATCCTCCTTGAGGACAGCCTTTCGTTGCCTTTACTGTTATAGATGAGCTTCCCAGCCCAGAAGTGACTTTTCTTTTTGCAAGCATAGTATGAATCCAATTGACGATGTGCGTGTCGAAGTTCCTTTTCTTCATGCCGTCAACCATAGAAGAATAGGATGCGTTGTCAAAAGCTCCTTCAATATCCAAGAAAGAACCAAGTGCGATTTCTTTAACTGAAAGTGATTTTTCGATTTTAGTTACCTAAGTATGGAGAGCAGTAGCTGTTGATTTTCCAGATTGATATGCAAACTGAAAATTTGATATTGGATGCGTTAACATGTAAGTTGAATTGATGAAGTCATTCAACACCTTTTCCATAGTCTTCAGTAAAAATGATGAGAGACTAATGGGCCTAAATGCTTTTGGCTGCGTTTTATCAAGCCCGTTTTTCGGTATGAATATAACTCTTACCAATCTCCATTTTGATGGAATGTAGTTTAATCTTAAACTCGCCTTATAAATCTTAGTTAGAGACGGAATCAGCATTGCTTCACCGTTTTGAAGTAGTGCCGGGAATATGCCATCCACACCCGCAGATTTAAAAGGCTGAAAAGATCTCACAGCATTCTTCACTCTGGTAATTGTGAAAATTTCATCAGCTATATCTGGTATGGTGTTTTCTGTTCTCTGAGACACCGGCGAAGTCTCTATAGAACACATTTCACCAACAGAATCAGAAATATCTAATTCCACACACAATACCGAACCTGGAAAATGTGTTTCCATCATTAAATTTAAAGTTTCAGAGGGAGATTTGGTAAAACCTCCATCATGACATTTAAGATTACCAAGTTCAATCGTATGGAACAAGGTAGTCATCGTATTCCATTTCTCACTAATTAATTTTTCAAAGCAACTTAATGAATCATTCATATTTTGTTGCATTTTTTCCATCCCAATTCTCAACGCGTTGTCTATCTGAGCGGCAACGTTGTTTCGTATGCCAATGATAGAGTCAGCAACAGAAGACAATTGCTTCATGGCTTTCCCCATCATTTTTGTATCCGAAACCGATAAATGCCAAGAGGAAGAGGTGACAATTGGCTTCTTCCTCTTTTATTTCTATCTCTATCTCTATCTTTATCTATCTCTATCTTTATCTATCTCTATCTCTATCTTACGCACATGAAATCGGCCAATCAGGAGATGGTTCACGTTTGACAGAAAAGTGGTTCATTTTCGCCCCCGTATTGTCACCTCTTCTCTTAGGATAAATGCTGCTCGTCGCAGCGCTGATCTGACAGACAATATAACCGGCAAATCACTTACCAAAATCCCCAAATTACATATTGCACACTCTGCCATATCTATCCACCTATACACATAAACTTTACATGCAACACAAATTGAACGAGAACCAGCTGCAGCAGCAACCGTTCTCCTACTTATACACTAAATGATCACTACGGGGCACGCGTAGGATCAATTCATAACACTTAATTTATCAAATATTTATCACAGCACTGTGAAATAAACTATTACGTTCGCCATTACACATTCTTATGGTTGGAATGCATACACACACAGATAAGTAACTTTATTTGGGTAACAACTCAAAAATAAAATAAAATTAGAATGATGGTAAAACGAGTTAAAAACTGCCTAAAACATTTTGGAAATTTTTACCAGATTCACAAAAAACTTATTATAATAAACATTTACAAAATCTACCGCCATCTATCCATGAAAGATCATATATTCCCGATACATATCTCATGCAGAACAAATCTTCCTCCCACCGCTCATTTCAGACGAGAGTTTGGACTGGATCGCTTTGTGCCTGCTTCCTTGATCGATGGTATGAAACGCAAGGAACTCCGCCGCCTGCTGGGGCATTTTCTCAAGCTGAACTCCCAGATGACGGGCTCATCGACGAAGATGTTGACGCAACTACAGGTGAGTCACCGGCGACGGCCCAGCTTCGCACCCGGACGGCTGCCTGCAGTCGGGAAAACTTTCCAAATAATGTTAATTCTTGTTTGCCAGTTTGTTTGTTCCGCCGCTATGAATTCTCGCTAACGGATTCGAATACCTTTTGTCTCTCTCTCTTTTCTATTTTATTTTTTTTTTTATTATTTTTATTCCGGCGAACCATCAGGCGAAAATTCATTATCTGGATATAATCTCCGGGCTGCCGAGCTACGGTGCGAAATGTTTCAGCACCAATCAGCGCGACGGCGTGGAACGGGTCCTGTTGGTTAGTCCCCGCTTCGGGCTCAGTCAGATTGCGGGCGTGCGGAATACGGTGGTAAGTATGATATGGGTGGGAAAAGCGGGATATTGTTGTTCTACAGCTTTTGGAAGCCGGATTTATTTCGATGCGACGGCGTATGTTTGTGACAATTACGGTGCTGATTTATCAAATCAGCACAGGCGAAGCGCGGATTGAGCGTAGGGGGGGTGGTTTTTTTTTAGGTGGGAGGATTTACTTACTTAAGTGTCCTGAGCGCCATCCCTGGCGCAAAGGGCCAACGTGAAAGATCTCCATCCTGGGCGATTGTTTGCTTTCGCCTTGACCTGGGCCCAGGTCAAATTCCGGTCGACTTGCTTAATCTCCTTGTTTAGGCTTCGCCGCCATGAGCCCCTGGGTCTGCCTCTGCTGCGATGTCCGGCTGGATTCCAATCCAGCGCTTGTTTGCAGATTTCATTTCCGCTCTTCCGTAGAGTGTGGCCAACCCACCTCCACTTACGTTCCCGAATTTCTGTCGATATCGGCTTCTGGTGACACCGTCGATGGAGCTCGGCATTCGAAATCCAGTTGTGAGGCCACCAAGCACGAATTATATACCGCAGGCATCGGTTGATGAACACCTGCAGCTTCTGTGTGATCTCCGCTGATACGCACCATGTTTCGCTAGCGTACAGCAGTACAGATTTCACGTTAGAGTTGAAAATTCGGATCTTCGTGCGGAGACTAATCTGATTTGACTTCCAGATGTTTCGTAAACTCGCAAAAGCAGCCCTTGCCTTCTTGATCCGTGCACCTATGTCACTCTTGGTTCCGCCGTCCGACGCTATCTGGCTGCCAAGATATTGGAAACTTTCAACCTTCTCCACTTCCTGACCAGCTACCGTAAAATTGGATGGATTTCCCGTGTTGATATCCAACGATTTAGTCTTGCTGACGTTGATGTTGAGACCTGCCGCTGAGGAGCGTTCGGCGAGATCGTCGAGCTTACTCTGCATGTCAGAACGCCGTTGTGATACTAAAGCAACGTCATCCGCCAAATCTAGGTCGTTTAGATGCTCCATTGTAATAGGCTGCCAGAGCAACACACGGTTCGGCACACGGTCGATCGCACCAACCATTATCTCGTCGATTACGATGAGGAACAGTAGCGGTGATAGAATACATCCTTGCCTCACTCCAGCGACTACCCGAATAGGGTCAGATAGGGCTCCGTTGTGCAGCACCCTGCACGTGAAAGCCTCATACTGAGCTTCGATGAGGTTGACGATTTTATCCGGAACTCCCTTGCGCCTTAGGGCGCCCCACAGGTTTTCGTGGTTGAGTCGGTCGAAAGCTTTTTCGTAGTCAATGAAAACCAAGTAAAGGGACTCTTGGAATTCGTTGACCTGCTCCAAGATTATGCGGAGCGAGACAATATGGTCCACACAGGATCTTCCAGCACGGAATCCCGCCTGCTGCCGTCGGAGAGTCGCGTCGATCTTCTCCTGTATCCGGTTGAGGATAACTTTGCATAGAACTTTGAGAACACAACACAGTAACATAATGCCACGCCAGTTATCGCATACAGTTGGGTCCCCCTTCTTTGGGACCTTCACTAAGACGCCCTGCATCCAGTCAGCCGGAAAAGTCGCGGTGTCCCAGATATTGCAGAATAGTTGATGCAACATTTGTGCAGATAGCATGGGGTCAGCTTTGAGCATCTCTGCTGATATGCGATCGACCCCGGGAGCCTTGTTGGATTTCATGGTTCGGATAGCAGCTTCGATCTCCGGTAGGGATGGCGCCTCAGAATTGACGCGAGTGATGCGTCGCACTCTTGGCGGTTCATGCCGAGATGTTGATGGCTGGTTGACCGACGAAACTTGTAGAAGCTGTTCGAAGTGTTCAAACCAGCGTTTCAGCTGATCAGTGGGGTCGGTGAGCAACTGACCAGTCGCGTCCTTCACTGGCATCCTAGGATTCATCCTTGCTCCACTCAGGCGTCGTGAGATATCGTAGAGGAGACGGATATCGCCTGTTGCTGCGGCTTTCTCACCTTCATCGGCTAGGGAGTCCACCCACGCTCGCTTATCCCGCCTACACGAGCGCTTCACTTCCTTCTCGAGAGCCGAATACAGTTGGCGGGCCTGGTTCTTCGCTCCTCTGGTTCTCGCCCGCTCTATCGCGGCTTTTGCATTTCTCCGCTCCTCTATCTTCCTCCAGGTGTCATCCGTGATCCACTCCTTTCTCTGAGCGCGCAGCTCGCCCAGGTTGTTTTCACTCGTTTCAGTAAAGGCATCCTTGATCGCCGTCCATTGCTCTTCTACGCTGCCACCATCAGGAATATCCGCAGCTCTGGTCTCCAGTTCCTCGACGAATGACCTTTTTACTGCTGGATCTTCCAATCGGCGTGTGTTGAATCGCCGTCCGAGCCGCTCCTCCCGCCGCTGGACCCGCGCGATACGAAGGCGGATCTCTCCAACGAGGAGATGGTGGTCAGACGCGATGTCGGCACTGCGTTTGTTCCGAACGTCAAGAAGGCTCCTTCTCCATTTTCGGCTGATGCAGATGTGGTCGATTTGATTTTCGGTATGTCCATCACGGGAAACCCACGTGACTTTGTGCACTGGTCGATGGGGGAAGAGCGAACCCCCGATCACCATGTCGTTATTGCCACAAAACTCTGCCAACAGCTCACCGTTTTCGCTCATTTCGCCAAGACCATGGCGCCCCATGACACGCTCATAATCCGTGTTGTCGGAGCCGATCTTCGCATTGAAGTCGCCGATGTAGATCTTGATGTCACCTCTCGGAATTTTATCCACGACTGCATTCAGTTGACTGTAAAAGTTCTCTTTGTCCTGTAACTCGGCAGCATCGGTTGGCGCATAACATTGGATTATGGTTAGGTTACGAACCCGCGTTCTGAATCTGGCAACGATTATCCTCTCATTGATAGGTTCCCACTTGATGAGCGCCGCATTTGCTTGGGCGCTAAGCAGGAAACCAACTCCACGGTGGCGGGGAGCGTTTTCACCTCGAATACCAGAATAGAGTAGTACCTGTCCCGACGGCAGCTTGTGTTCTCCAAAGTTTGGCCAACGGACTTCGCTTAGTCCCAGGATTTCGAGCTTCATGCGTCGAGCCTCGCTGGCGAGTTGTGCCAGCTTCCCCTGTTGGGCTAGCGTTAGTACATTCCATGTTCCAATTCTTGTCCGTTGTTTTGCGCTAAAAGTCGTTGCCGTAATATCAGTCCGTGATCTTTCTCTATTGGTTTCTGTAACAGTTGTAAAGTTTCGGGGACAGTAGGTAGTTAGCCTAAGGTCTCCTATCCGCCGTGATGGGGCTGCCATCTTGGGTATAGCTTTCGGGGATAAGCATTTCTTGTTTCAGCCGCTGGATGCCAGGCAGACGCTGTTTGAGCCGCACCTCCATGGTGGACAGACGCTCAGTTATTGTGTAGATGGGGCTGCCATCTTAGATTTAGCTGACACAATACAGCATTTCTTATTCAGCCGCTGGATGCCAGTCAGACGCTGTTTGAGCCGCACCTCCATGGTGAACAGACGCTCAGGCCGTGTAGGCCGAACCCGCTAGGGGCCCCCTTCCCTGTCAGCATATGACCAAAGCTCCCACCGGGGTTGGTTACCCGATCTTCGCTAAGGTTGCTCATATCCCAGGAGACACCACGAGGAGGTAGGGATAGGAGTTACTGGGTAAGAGGCTAATGGACCACTAATGGGGTCTATTTTATCCTTCAAGTACTCGCGGTACTGGTGGTACGCATTACCCAGTCGTTTGCCCCGCTGGCCAATGGCCAGCGGTGATGAAAAGAATATGATACTTTTACATCATCCAGCAATATATTTTGTTAATAGTTGTTTCTCAAGATTAATCATATAATCAATTCAGTTTTTACGCGATATTTATTTTTAGTTTTCAACCTTATTTTGGACACCGGCGACATTCTCGTATAATATTAAAAACTTAATAGCTATGGTGTCTGTTTTATGTTACAATGCAATTTTAGACACTCAATATTAGTTCTTGGAGGGAATAGAGCAAAAAAATAGTTCTCAGGTTAAAAATCTGAATTTATCCACCAAAGGTGAGATTGAACTCTGAGTGTTATTATCGGATTCTAATGAAATTTAATGTATCACATGATGCAATGAAGATGCTGGCCACTTCCCCGGGGGAACCCGGAACATGTCCGTTACACTAAGTTTGACCACCGTTGATCATTTCTTCAAATTCTCACGTATATTAAAATGGGGATTTTTATCAGGTTTGGGCCAAAGTGATTCAGAAGTTAATGAAATTCTACCCACAGGTAGAGTCTGTGAATGAACAAAAATTGCAATATTTTCGGAATTTAATCTAGGGTATACGTCCCTAACCTCGGTCTAATATGCAGCCATAGATTACGTTTTTAATCATAACTCATCAATTAATTTACCTGCAAACGATATTCTACTGCTAAATGGTATGCTTAGATATGCTTATCATGTCGTTTGCTATCAGGAACCGCAAAAAGTTGAAAAACTTACTTTTTTTAAGACAAAAACTCACCAGGGAAATGTATGTAATATCGGTCTATTGTCCCCAAATTGGGTCTATTTATGGATGCAACTTCGTCCTATCCTGTTTGATTCTCAAAAAAAACGCTCTTGGTAACGTTTTCTTATGTATTTTTTTTATCACTATCACTGTTAACTTAATACTCTTCATTCCTCAAAACATTTCTTAGAGAAAATTTTACAAAAACTACATTAAATCACTCAAGTTAAAAATTAAAAATTAAAAATTTCGCTTATCGTCTTTCGACCGCAGAATATCTAAATCAAAACATTGTGATGTTCATTATACAGATTTGGCAGAAAAAATCTCCCTTCCTGTTCGTTCCTTATCATCCAAATGCAAACCACATTGTTGACGTTACTCTTATTGCTATATGCTGTCAAATGAATTTCATGGGCCAAAGTTAGGAACATAGAAAAGAAATGTGTCCCTAAAGTTGGGTCCATGATTTACTTGTGAAAACGTTGTTAAACAATTAAAATAAACATAAAAAAATTCAAACAGTAACTGTGAGTTTTACGTCTAGTGTGTATTATCAGGTAATTCCATTCAATAAATGCCATAATCAGGCCATTTGATGATCGTCAGTGCAACCTTCCCATCTTAACCTTAGAAGTCATGGCGGCTAAAAACTCCGAACAGAGTGATATTCTCAACCAGTTTTATTACTTACGAGAGCTGAAAATGTATTGAAATGTTGTGATATAAATTGATTTGTGTGTGGTACACATTTATCAATCATCAGTGATCAATATTTTCCTTATTTTTTGTGTAATATTCCTTAATTAATTATTTATTTGCGTGATAGGCCGAATGAAAGGACTAGACCCACATTACATACCGTAACCCTATATGTAGGTAACATTTTATAAAACTCTGAGACAGGGTCAGCACATTTCGCCCAAAAATTAAAAAAAAATTGTGGGGTTGTGTACTAGACACGACCGCATGGTTAACGTAAACACTTCTCGTGTTATTTGTATCCCATTTTTTTCCAGGCTCATTGGCTGTAGCTTTGCGGAGCCGATATTCATTGTTTAGATAGCAAAATTACTTAAAACTAACGTTAGCGGGGGCTGATTACTCGCGGCTATCTCGAGGTTAGGGATAACAAATTGTAACAAAAGGATAGAAGGGTACTCAAGCAACACCATTTGTTTCTCAGCGAGTGTCAACAACCTTAGTGTGACTAATAGACGGTCTAAATTATGGAAAACGCACCGCATATGAAACTTCATTGTACCTTAAAAAGCGCAGAAGGTGGAGTCTCTTTGCAACTTATGTGTGTGGCATAATGTGTTGCAAATAAGGTGCATGAAAGATATATGAATGATACAAGTTGTAAATGAGGTTTTAACTGACTTAACTGCAATGTTTCACTGAAATATTTAAAACAGTACTGTGATGTTTTCGAGTACATGTAAATGACATTCAAGTTAACCACATAAATGTATTGGATATTTTTGTGAGGTGATGCTGAAAAAGCATACTGATGTTTTTATTAAGACTGCAAAATCAGAGATGACAATCGTAGAAAAAGTCATTTGAATAAAAGCATGAAATTAATTACTTTAAAATATTTATAACTAGTCCGTTTTTTCAAACGCATCTAGTTTTATGGTGAAATTGCACATTTTGCTTCGATTAAATATATACGCCTTCAAAAATTTACAAATTTATGCCACAAATTTGCAGCTTAAAAATATGTCGAATTAAAAAATAGATCTCTAAAATAAAATATTTATATTCTTCTGTACGCACTCACGACTCGCATGGCCATGAGCCGGAACGTACTGCTCAGTTTCCTTTGGTTCTGCTTCGTTTCCAGCGCTGGAACCCAGGCTGGACCTCCATATCTCAGGATCGATGATGACACGCTGGCCAGAAGACGCCTCTTGCTACTGCTGGGACCAGCGTTGTTCGGCATAATTCTAGCTATCGCGTTGATGGCCTTCGAAGCCTTCTCACAGGCATATTCGACGTGGCTGTTGAAGTTTAGCCGGCCATCGATCATCACTCCCAGGTATTTTAACACACGCTTCGAGGCTATGGTGTGCTCCCCGACGGTGATTTCTGCCCGCTGTACCGCTTTACAGTTACTGACCAATAACACTTCCGTTTTGTGGTGGCCTATCTGCAGCTTCGCTCCTTTCATCCAGTTACCAATCATATCAATCGCCTCGGTTGACAACACTTCCACCTCTTCCAGCGTCTCGCCTGTTACCGTCAAGACGACGTCGTCCGCAAAGCCAACGATCTCAACTCCTTTGGGCAGTTTCAGCGTTAGCACGCCGTTGTACATCCCGTTCCAGAACGTTGGACCAATGATGGAGCCTTGAGGAACTCCCGCTGTGATCCTAATCGATCTCTGTCCCATGTCTGTCTTTTAGACCAGAACCCGGTTCTGGAAATAACTCCTCAAGATCCTGCACAGGTAGTCAGGGACCCTCATTCTATGCAGTGCTTCGGCGATGGCCTCCCAGCTGGCGCTGTTGAATGCATTCTTGACGTCGATCGTTATCACGGCGCAATATCGATATTCTCTCCGCTTCTGTTTGGACGCCTTCTCAGCTCTCTCGACCACTGTCCGAATTGCATCCACCGTCGATCTCCCTTTCCGGAATCCGCACTGCCTCTCCGACAATCCGTGCTCACTCTCCGTGTATTTTGTCAGCCTGTTTAGGATGATCCTCTCCAAGAGTTTTCCGAGTGTATCCAGCAGGCATATAGGCCTGTACGATGCTGGATCCCCCAGCGGTTTTCCTGGTTTTGGCAGCAACACTAGCTTCTGTATCCTCCACCGGTCAGGGAATTGACCCTCGTCCAGGCATTTCTGCAGCACCATCCTGAACATGTCCGGGGATGACTGGATCGCCGCTTTCAACGCTACGTTGGGGATTCCATCCGGACCGGGAGCTTTCTTCACCTTCAATCCTTTCGCCACTGCTACGAGTTCCTCGTTGGTGACTTCGACGTTATCTCCCTCTCCTTCTCCGTACGGTGTAGGTGGCCAGTTTGTTGCGTCGTGCTTCGGGAAAAGTCCTTCCACGATGACTTTCAGCTTCTCTGGGCACATTTCAGCGGGCATCGTTGGACCTCTGATCTTCGCCATCACGACTCGGTATGCGTCGCCCCAGGGGTTGGCATCAGCGT